>NC_077229.1:198389321-198989321 GCF_027887165.1 Monodelphis domestica | reverse complement strand
TCAGCATCATCGAACTGCCCGGGGACAGCCCGGCTCATGAGCTGTTCCCGGTAGTTCATAGCGGAAGTAAAGGGTGCTGGCCCACCAGGACAGACTGGGGTGGGTTAGGGAGGGGAAGCTGTGGTAGTTCCAGGATCCCCGGTTCCGAGGGGTACTCGCGCCACTCCCCCGAGAAAACCAAGGGCCGCGTGGCCACAGCTTCTCCCGATTCCTCAGTCCAGGTTGCGTCCTCTCCACGTAGAGAACAGAGCGGAAGGAATTCACGCAGTACGGTGGGCCGAAGGGGACAAACACTAAAGCCAAAAAAAAAAGGCCCGATGGTACCTATTGGCTAGCGAAAGCGAAGAAAAAAAGCAGCGCCGCTTTCAAAGGTCCAGTTCTAGGACAACTAGTTGAAGACTCGACCTTCACTACTTCTCCCCCAAAGGCACCCGCTAAAAAACAGCACGTGTTTAAGATCTCTCAATATATAAACTCTGCCGTTTGCTCAGCCCCTTCCCGTATTACGGCAACCAATCCACTCCCTAGGCTTCGAGAGACACGTGGGAGAAAGGGGGGGCGGAACTGAGAGAGAACTTAACCTATCAAAGTTCTGTATACGGCGCGTTCTCTCCTCCGAGATTGGTTGAATGCGGGCAGATGTCACAACAATGGAATCTTCATTCTTCTGGGGTCCTAACTGCCTTCATTCTCCAAAACCATCTGTGGGCGAAACAGGTCTCCTTGTCTCTCCTCCCCCACCCGGGAGCCCGTGCGGGAGGAACGGAGCACTAGACCCGGGCCACAGACCCAGGAACGCTCAATGGAGGCCGAAAGTGAGCACATGAGCATTTTTAAAAACTGTTGGGGGGCTGTGGTGACCAACAAAAGAGAAATGTGAAAGACCTTTGAAACATGAAAACCAATACCATTAAAGAAAGAGATGAATCTTCTAGTGTGCTCCTGTAAGTGCAATGCCACCCCTTTAACTCCCTGTCCTAAAAAAAAGAGCGGTAATGTATTTTGCCTCCGCTTAGGGGTGGTGTGCTGCTGGTGCGGAATGCGGTAATTACAAGTTATCCAAAGTAGCTGATTAGGTTGGTTTGTTTTAACTGTACGGCGTTTCCTGGGGAAGACTGATGTTTGGGAAGAGGGGAGGCACAGACGATTAGGGGAAAAGGACAGCACACTTCTTTTTTAAGCATTCATAAAACATTTGGAATTTTAAAAGAAGAGTTATGGCATAATTGGATTCAGATATATAGCCGCTTAAGTTACTGTGTTACTGAAGCTCAGAATAAAAAGAGGAAGCAAAAATTAGGGGAAATTTAAACCTAACTCGATTTCTGTAGGATTTTGTTGTTGTTGTTTTCGATTTACTGGGGTGGGGGGAGCCGAAAAGGGGAGAGAAGTATATGGTTTGCTGCACTGTGTGAGTATGGGTGTGGTTTGCTGCACTGTAAAAGTAGACAACTGAGGGCAACTAGAAATTTGAATCTCTCAAGCAGAATTCTGAGTAGAATACTTATTTTTAAAAATTCAACCAGTTTTGAACGCTTCCAGGAACAAATACAAAACGCTCTCTTTGGCATTCAAAACTTTTAATATCCAACCCGCCACCTACCATGCCAGCCTTCTTACACTTTACTCCCACACCATGAAATCTTTGATCCACCAACTCTTCATCTTTCAACCCCTATCTTCTTTCTGGTTGTCCCTCATGCTTGACCACTTGCCATCATCTGGTCTGTCTACAGAACCGCCCTGATTTCTTTTAAGAACTTTAAATTCACACTTCTTAAGGAAAGTTTTCCCCAACCCCTCTTAATTCCAATGCCGCCCTTCTGTTATTTATTTACTACGTGTATAGCTTGCTTTGCAGAGAGGAGGGCAGTTATGTTGTCTGCGCCTTTACATTGCCTTGAGAGGAGAGAATATCTTTTGCTTCTTTTTGTTTCCCCCAACACTTAGCACAGTTTTGTGGTGCATAGTTGCCATCTAATAAATATTATTGAATGATTGACTCCTAAATCTGTTAAGCCTAAATTTTTCTCCTGAGGTCTAGTTCAGAATCATCAACTGCCTGTTGGATATTTGCAAATTAATGTCCTATATAAGTATCTTCATGTCCAAAACAATTTATTGTCTTAGCCCCAAAACCAACTTGACCACTAAACTTGCCTGTTATAGTCACCTTCATACTTTTAGTTTACAGGTTTATAAGGCTGATGTGTAAGAAGCAAAACATGAAATGAATGAGGAAGCAAAGGTTTGATCTTCTGAGCATATCAGTTTATTAAGGAATACATGCCAATTGCCCAAAAAATTGCCCATGCTCAGTTTAGGCTAGACCCTGAACACAGAGGGGAGACTGATAGGTTAAAAACAATCAAATGAGACCCACTAATTAAAAGGAAGCAATACAACATTAGATACTCTGATTTCCAATTAGACAAAAGATTAGGGGCTTTCTAATTTGGGAGAGAGAGAGAATTGATAGGTACAGTTTCCTGAATTCAGACAAAGAAATATAGCTACTCTCCTAATATCTGTAAACAATTTGTAAAACTGAAAATAATAACTAATTGCTCCATAAGAAGCCAGGTTTCAGATCAGACATATAGGTTGCTTGAGATATAAAATTATGAGAAAACTCCTTACATCAGTATATTTCTGATCAACATCACATAGGTCCTTGGTTAAGGGTCTCTGAACAGCCACAGGTAGTCTAATTTCCTGGCCACACAGAACTAGGTTCAAATCATGCACGAGGTTTTTTCCCCAGTTCTCAAAATTGGATAAAGTTTTCTCATGGGACAAAATTTGGGGTAGTCCCATAATCAAATAGAAAGGGAACTATACTAGCTGTAGAACTGAGTAATGGAGTCAGTATGGTTCATTCCATTTCCATAATTAACCACTTGCTCCCCTAATCCCTTCAGTTCCCTCACAGATGTTATCCTCAACCTTTCTATTTCATCCTACATATCAATCATTTGCCAAGTCTTACCATTTCTACCTCCACAAACATCTTTTGAATCCATCCCTTTCTTTCTGCTTACACAGATTCCACCTCAATTAAGGCCACCTACCACATACCTGAACCTTTGCAATGACCCCCTAATTGGTCTTGCTCCCCTAATTACTATACTCCCCATTTGTTCTATGTGCAACTTCCAAGCAGATTTTTTTAAGTGAAGATCTAACCATGTCACTCTCCTCAAACTCCATTTATGCCTCTAGAATAAAATCTAAAATTCTCTGATTTTTAATACTTTTCACAGCCTTTCTCCAACCTCTTTCCAGTCTCCTTATATATTACTTCCCTTCCTGCTCTCTTCCATACAGCTAAACTGACCTGTCTGTACATCACACATAGTTCTCTGGTTCGTATCTTTATACCATCCTTCCACCTGGAAAAAATTCCATCCTTACCTCTGCCTTGTAGAATCCCTCACTTTCATCAAAACATAGCTCAAGCACCATCTTCTTCACAAAGCCTTTCCCTATTCCACTGCTCCACAAACTAATATTGTTGTTTCTAACTACTTTGTAATTAATGTGTTTATTCTATAATCTGTTTATGTAATCTGTTTAGTATATGCTTATATTTGTATATATTGTCTCCCCTGAGAGAATATAAACTCCCTTAAAAGACTAAATGAGGCAAGCTTATGCCTTATGGAACCCCCAAACTAGTAAACATCAATACAACATTTATATAAGATACTTGCACAAATAACTAATAGGATATCATATATGAGTTAAATGTCTAAGAGTAGTGTCAATCAAGGACTCTGAATGCACAGGAGATGGAAAAGGAAAGTGAGAAAGCAGAAGTAGGGTATTGGGGATCCTTTCTAGGAATAGCTTCAGTAAAGGTAAGGACTTAAGGAAGTCATTATTTGGTGAGGTAGGGACCAACAGTAGTAGTGAAGTTTGGTTAGCGTTCAGTGCCCATAAAGTTGTAAGAAGGCTGGTGATAAACAATAGTGCCAGTCTGTGGAGGATTGAGTACCAAGAGAGAAATCTTGAAGATGCAGGATAATTATAAAATATAAGCCCTTTAGCTTGAAATTCACAACCTTCAAAAATATGTCTCTAACCCACCTTTCTAGTCTATTCACCATCATGTACTTGGTATCCAGATCAAACTGGACTGACTTCCCCAAATTTGTCATTCTATCATCTACTGCCTTGCATTTGTACAAGAGATGTTAAATGGTCAAAGTGAGGAGTTATGAGTTAACATTTACAATGCTTTGAAAACTTTAAAGTGCTTTAGAAATGTTAGATATTGTTGTTGTTGTTATTATTCAGGGTATGAGAAATAGGGTAGATAGATGGGAGAAGGAATATCTTGTGTGAGGAACACTAAGAAGGCCAGTTTGGTTGAGCCATAGAATGCATAAAAAAGGAGTTAGTTATAAGATGGCCAACAAGAGAAGGTAGAGCCAGTTGTGAAAAGCTTTAAATACAGTACAAGGGAATTCATACTAGAAATGATAAGAAGTAACTGGAGTTTATTTATAAAGAGTGTGACAGGATCAAGTCTGTGCTTAAAGAATACCAACCACTCTGACAGCAGAGTAGAAGATGAATTTGAAAGGAATTTCCGAGACAAAGGAAAACTCAGAAGGCCATTGTAATTGTTCAGGCAAGAGGTGATAAGTGAGTAGAACAGGGTAGTGATATGAGTAGGTAGAAGGAACCAGAGCAAGACATTTAAGGATGAGTCACTGGATATGTGGGATTTGAGAACATAAGGAGTTGAAGAGGATACTGAGGTTCCAAACCTGGGTGTGACTAGAAGGATGGTGGTACCCTCAATAAAAATAAGGACATTCAGAAGAGAGATGGATTTGAAAAAAAAATGAGTTTTGTTTTGAACATGGTGACTTTACATACCTCTGACACATTTAACTTGAAAAATTCAGTAAATAGCTATAGCTGTAGGGTAAATACAGGAGAGGAGATTAGGACTGGAATACATAGATGTGAGTCTCATTTGCAAAAAAGCTGGGAGCTGATAAAGTTAAGACATATATATATGTGTGTGTATCTATGTATATGCACATATACATAGATATATATATATATCATGTAAAGAGGGGACAGGACTAAACTTTGTATTATACCCAGAATTAGAGAATGAAAGAAGATGGAGAATGATCAAGCCAGGAGATTAAGAGGTGATCATTCAGGTAGGAGAAGAATTGAGAGAAATCAATACTACAAAAACCCATAAAGGTAAGAGCATGCAGAAGGAAAGGGTGTTCAACAATGCCAGTTGGTGCAGTGAATGAAGAAAAACATAGGGTTTGGAAATTAAGACATCATTGGTAAATTTTGGAGAATGTGGTTTCAGTCAAGCATTAAAGTTGGTAGTCAAAGTACAGGGGATCAAAGAGTAGTTGAGAGGAGAGTAAGTGAATGTGGTAAGTGTGCTCAGATTTTTTAGGAGTCTGCCTAAAGGAGAAAAGATATACCAAGGTAAATGGAGGGAATGATAGGAAGAATCATGTGAAGGCTGTTGTTTTTTAAGAATGAGAGAAACCTGTTAGTAGACAGCAGGACATGAGCCTGTTGTTAGAATGATAGTGACATATAAATACTTGAGAAATTTCTGTTGAATTAAAGGATTGCGATGGAGAGGAAATAAAAGTAGGAAGACCATTTAGGAATCTTTTGAAATAGATAAAGCAGGTGAAAAAGAGAGACTGAAGAGGACCTGACAAGTATTGAATATAAAAAGTGAGGAGAAAGAAATAAATGAGATTTCATTCAAAACCAAAATTTTTAAATATAGGAGAATAGGGTAATCAGAAAGAGAATTAATTTTTAGAGAAAAATAAAAGATTCTCTTTGGGACATGTTGAGCAAGCTCTTCTTGACCTTGCTCACACAGATGGCTTCAAGAATCCTTGCTGATAAAAAGTTTTTCCCTTTTAATTTTTCCACATAGTAATTACTAATTCTTTATTTTCTTTATTCTTTTTTCCATAATTTTTCCAGTCCCCGTCAAGCCTCTTCTTTCTATTATAGACCTAAATGATAGAATTTACCTTAAACTTTTACAATTTTTCTGGGAATTCTCAGGACTCAGTCTTGCCCCTCCTTTTCCTTAAATTTTTTTTTCTCCTTTTAGAAAGGAAAAAGAAGACAGTTCCAAAGTTCCAGATCTTCTGAATTTATTTTTCTGGAACTTTTATCCATACCACCCCCAAACCTATCTATAATTAATGATGACTGCTTCTCCTACTTGTTTAAACATAAATCTGCCATTCCAGGTGTTGCTTTAAAATGATAAACAATAGCTCACACATACCAATTTAAAATTTTTTAAATCATTCAAATCTTTTACCTTCAGACCCTCTGTTTATACTGTTAATGCAAACAGATTACAACTTTATTTAACTTTTTGCTTGTTCTCCCATTCCTACTTGTTCAAATTTTCTCTAAACATTTCCCATAGCCTCTCATTCTCTCCTCTGAACCTTGATTAAAGTTGTTTAATAAAACTGTATGAGTCATGTTTCTTTCATATTCAATTCCAGCACTCTAGTGCCTTCAATTTGTTTTCAGCAGTCATTTTTAGGGTACTCTTAACTCTCCCTCTCCATAATAGCTCCCTGTTTGACCTTCAAATTAAACTGCAATCTTTAATACCATAATTACCAATACAAGAATTTCCACATTTTCCAAAGGTAGAATTTCCCTTAAACCATTCTTACACCAATAGTATGTAATAATTTCTAATTACAGTAGTTGCTTTTATCAAAAACATCAATAGGAATATTAATTAGAGCTAACAGGATTCTACTATTAATAAATAAACAAAATCTGGAGGAAAAAACCTGAAGATAGTCAAAATGTGACCTTAAAAGAAATAATATTCCTAACCCACAATAAATTTACAACCCCCTCCCAAAAAAAGCTTCAGCGGGTCTCATTTTATTTTACCTGAATGAAAACCATTTATGATATAGGTAACAGTGTAAAAACCCTTTAAATGTTATAATTAATATATGTTGATATTGACTTTACATTTCATTCATTTTCTATTATCCATAAATTTATTATAACTTCATAGAGACTTGAGTTTTTATTTACCAGATTTTCACATTCATAACACATGAAAAACTGTGTCACTATTATATTCAGTCTTTTCAAATAATAGGACCAATATAATCTTTCCTTATGGTTTTATTCGCTTATAAAGATAAAATGTGCTTAAACTATAACAGGAACATGATGGAACTATGCTCAGACTTATAGTGAAATAGTTTTGCAATAGTGTAGATGAATTTATAACATTGCAGTATATAATATAATTCAGAAGAAGTACCTCCAGTGAAAAGATAAACAGAAAACTTATTTCTAAATTATGCCAAACAACACACTACATGCCTGATATTTACCAAATCTAGTATCTTTAAAGAACATGAGATTATTAAACCTTATATAATTGCCAGAAGGATATTAGAAAGCAAAATCTGTTCCTTTGTCAACCTAGTGGACCTTAAGGACTATTGGAATAAATGCTTTCAACAGAATCTGTAGACCATAGTAGTATCTATCCTGTAAAGTCTGATGGAAATAAAACTCATCTCTTTAGACAACTTGCCAAACCTGAATAATTATTTCCATATTCAGAACCTGAAAGTTTTCTAAATTTCAAATTCCAAGCATTAAGATTATAATTTGGAATTAAGATTTATCACTTTTAAAGGCAGTTCAAATATACCAATTTAGAATTATTAACCCTTCACATGAACACTGATTACTTTGAAACAAGCACAATTTTGAAATTTCCAATGGAGAAATTAAAGTATTCAACTTTGCCATATACTTATTTTCTAACTATTTTAATGTTTGTCTCCCATCTCTGTTCCAGTCTCACTGTGGCCAGCATTGATAATGCGGGGAGAGAAAAGAAGACACTAATAAAATTATTTTTAACAATTTAAAAAGTTTTACTATTCACAATCTCTCCCAACACACATACCCACCCAGCTGATCAGACCAAGAATAAGACAGTTACATAAAGCTTGAAAGCTTCTAGTAATATGAATTTATACAGACAGTACAATATAAAACTGCATAAGGTAATAAACACAATTGGGTTAGTGTTTTTCTTATTTCCTGCAAGGGGGCAAAAATTAAGATACAGATTAAAAGCACAAGCATAAACAGAATGGATACAAAAGACTTTGGCATAAGCTGGTCTCTTTGGATGGCAATATTGACTCTTGAGCAGCTTTTTGATTCCCCTTTTCCATTCCTGAATTACTCCCATCCATTGCTCCTATCACTATTACTGTCCCTATCATTTTCAGACTCTTCTGTCATCATTTCCTTTTATGAATTTCCATTGTCTCTTTTAGTGGGCAGTGGGTGCCCAGTGCCATCAATCTTGTCTTGGTTTAAAGAAAATTATATATTTTTCTTTGATCTCTTTTTTAAAGCATTTTCTGGCAACACGTCCTTTCTTATTACAATAATGACAAATCAGGGCCATTTTTTTCCTTTCTGCAGCAGGGATAATTTAGAGAATTATGTTTCTTTGCTTTAGACATAAAATGGCTCTTCTATTAATATAGGTTCTATCATTTGATGTGTTGAAGTTGAATGTGGCTTCCCTTTTCTTCCTGCCACAGCTCCTTTATGGTTTCATCTGGGACAGCTTTTTCCTTTCCTGTATTGTTAAAACTACAAACTGAATGCAGTAGCCTGGGTTTCTCTCTTATATACTTCCTACCCTATAAAAGGTTTATTTACCAAAGTTATTTAAAACTATGTTTATTTAAAACTTATTTATAAAACACTTATCTACAAAACACTTATCTATAAGCTTATACATCTTTTTGCAACAGATTTAAATCAGGCCTGGTAAAGATAAAATTTGAAGGCTATTTTTCTTTGCCTACTGTATAGACTTTATTACTAGTTTTAAATTCTAAATTCTCAGTCCCTAACTGATTTCTTCCCTAAGAAGAGCTAAACCTTTGAAGATATTACTGGTAACTCAATGCAAAATTCTTAAGTGTGGTCTCTACAGATTCTATTATTTAATTATACCCAATTCTTTAACTTGTTAGCTTATTAAAAAGCATTGCAAATTTTCATCTTAAGACCCAATTACTAACAAATAGACACCACAGACATGCAGACAAAGTGAAGTTATTCCTCTCTGTTGTATAGCTCCCTGCTAAGGTATTTGTAGCCAAATATTTGGACTCTTCACTTGGGGACAGAAAAATGGAGCAATTTTGACAATTCCTGCTTTAAGACACTATTGGGTAGGCCTTTTTTGGCTGACCATTAGGATTTCCCACCCAAAATACCTGACCTCCTCTAAAATAACTATTATTCAAGAGTGGTCCCTATTTTAAAGCTCCTATCATTCATACTTTTGTCTAACTATTTTAGGAGTTCTAGTGAGAGATCCCTACCACCAGATGTAACAAATCTACAGCCCTACTTACCTGAATTTAAGTAATTCCCTACCTAACTAAATCCTTACCTAATAAGACTTTGAGTTACCTCTTTATACTCAGCAAATATATGAGAAATCTACAAAACATAAAAAGAATAACACAGGACACATAAAATAGAATATAAAATAGTAACAGGTCCAAAAGAAAAAGATGAATCTCCCAAAGATGAAGTTTTATCTTGACCTTAGAAGTGGGAAAAGCTTTGATAAGGTGGAAGTCCAGGCCTCAGGGGTCCTTTGAGGGGGAAGGTCTCACAGTGGAATCCCTGAGTTCACATGGAGAGGCCCAGGATGCCCAAAGTCCAATCCTCAGTCCTTTGGGATGCCAAAGTGTAAAAGAAAAAACTAGGAAACAGTGATCTACAGGTATTCCCAGTACAGCCTGAGACCCCAAGCTTATATAACTATAAACTAGCCAGATTACCCAAATGCAGTTTAGAGGAGGCCTGCCAAACAGGAGCTTTCTTGCCATGGTCAACCATCTTGTGGGAGCAAGTACCCTTCAGGGGGTCTCTTAGGTGAGGTCTGTTTTGCGAAAGTTATACCCTCTTAAGGCAGAACACTGTCCCTTCTGCAAGCCACCTGTATTGTGGTGTAAAGGCAGCCAACGTCATTCTGTAGTTTCTTTAAAGGTAAAATGAGATATCATGAATTTATAGCCTTAGAAGACCCATATACCAGAAACATTGAAGACATGCACAAACTTCCCTTATCAAGGAAATCCACAGAGAATTCTATTGTTAATTTTGCACTAGGATTATTGATTACTGATTTTTATATAGTTACTCATTCAGTCTTCATTATTAAATCCATAGTTACAACTTATTAACAAAATGCTGAACATATAGGCTTCTGGAGGCAAGAAGAGTCACTTGGTTTGGGCTTGGCCTCACCTGACAGGGAAATGTCTTTTACCTTAGGGTCCCTTATTCAGTCTGAAACTGCTAGTCTGAGACTTCCTTCAGGATAGATTCTCATGGGAACAGGAAACCAGTACAAGCCCTGGAGTCTCCAGCTTATCAGCTAGTCCTAAAACTTGGGGCTCATCAGATCTTATTAGGCTACAAGTTTAGGGTTTCTAGATTCCATGTTGACAGTACATATATATAATGTATATAATGGGATTAAATGTAGAGGACCAAGGGTATAAAGAGGCTTCAAACAATATAAACTAAAGTTGTTTAAATTATCCATTACAGTCATGACCAGCAAAGAAGACAGAGAAGGAGCAGTCAAAGAAATAGGAAAAGAAATCAAAAGAATGTGGTATCTTGGGAAATCAAGGGGGAAAAGGCAGGGATAGAAGTGATCCAGGGATAGAAGAAATCCAACACTGGAGGATGAAGACAAAAGCTGCTTGATTTTAAAGATCATTTTTAAATGTTTAAAAGATCATTTGGTAAATTTTGATATAACATATTTAGTAGAAATTAGATGCTAAATTACATTGGTTGAAGAGAAAATAGGTGATAGGGAAGTAGAAGCAACATATTCAGAAAACATTTTTTCAAGTTTGAAAAGGCAGAGAACCAGGATGAGGGAAAGAGTCCAGGTTTTGTTTTTAGGATTATAAGATCTGTATGTGGCTTTTGTAGATGAGAAAGAATTAGCACAGTGAGGAACTGAAAATGCAGGGCAAGGCCTTGGTAGAGGTAGAACTGGAGCAAAAGAGCTTAGGACAGAGCCTGGCATGGAATTGATACATAGTAAATTATTGAATAATTGATCAAAAAGCCCCAGTAAAATCAACCTATACTGTTTTTTGCTTCAGGAAGGCTCTTTTCAGGCAACAATCCCATTGTTATATCACAACTCTTCTGATTTCTCAGAATAAAATACCCTTGCGATAGCACTTTCTCCGTGTATTAACTCCCTGGTCAGACTGTTAACTCTTGAGGGCAGGGAACTCCTGCTTTTGTATGATCATTCCTTCATTTATGAAGTACCAGATACTCTGTGTCATCCACTGTCTTTAAATACTTGAAAGAAGGACTGTTTTATGGAAGAGTGATTTGCTACATTCTGTTTGACCCCCAAAAACAGGACAAAGAAGGAAAGGGGGATATACAGATAAGTCTTAAGTTCAATGAAAGGAAAAACTAGAGACATCCAGAAGTAGAATGGGTTACCTTGAAATGATGAGTTCTCCCATCTTTGTGGTCTTTAGGCAAAGGTTAGATGTGTAGTGTGTTAAGTAAATAAGAGTGAATAAGGTGTTTGTTTATCTATAAAATTGGAATAATATTTCCCAGGGTTATTGGGAGAATAAAATAGGGAAAGATTCATATAAGGGCTTTGCAAAAATTAAAAGACTATATAAATGTTTTTATTTATTAATAACTATTATTATTTATAGTTTGAACATGATGGCCACTGACTCTAACCAGTTTCAAACAGCATATGATTAACTTTTAGACTGTATGGCACAGGCACACATTTTAGAATTTCAGAAGAAGACATCTGGAAGAATTTAAATAGTCAAAAAAATCTTCATAAAGGTGGAAGAAGAGTGGGGAAGAGCCAATATGGTTGCTTAGTAGCAGTGAAAGCTTTGAACCACTCTGAGAATCCTTCCAAACCAACCTTAAAATAATGCCTAAAAACAACTGAAGTCACAGAACCAACAAGGAGATGGAATGAGGGGGTTCTCCTGTGGAAAACAAATTTAAAAGGTGGGCAAAAAGTCACTTTGCACAAAATAAGGGAGAACCAGAAGTAAAACTGCACATAGAGGAGTACAGACCGACACCGACACACACACACACACACACTGTCTGTGCCAGATTCCAAGCTTCAGCATAGGTCAACTTTGGCATCCCAGGACCTTGCCTAAGCCAACAGTAGAACATCCCACATCCACCCCTTGAAGTCCCAAGCCTGCCCTAAGGCCCTAAAGTCCATAGCACTTGGCCCTTTCAAGACTGCAGTGAAACCCTAGCTCATAGTGCTTTAAGTTCTGCAAGCCATCAGCAAAGAAGACAGAAGTTTTCCAAACTCTGAGTCCACAAGCAAAAAAAAGAGCCCAGAAAATGAGAAAATAGCAAAAGAAACACCTAACCATCAAAAAATTTTATGAAGGCAAAGAGCAAGGCACAGATTCAGTAAGGAGCAATGAGAGCAAAGCAACCACTTGCTGGACTTCAAAGAAAAAATGGGAATTGGTTCCAGGTATTGGAAGAGCTCAAAAGGGAATTTAAAAATCATTAAACAAGAGAGACAGAAGAAAAATGGGAAAAAGAAATTAAAATAATCAAAAAAGAAAATAACATCTGAAAAAGCAAATTTGGTCAAGTTGAAAAAGAAGCATATAAATCCAATGAAGAAAAGAATTTTCTAAAAAACAGAATTGAAGAACTGGAAAAGAGATTTTAAAAAATTCAACAAAGAAAAAAGTTCCATGAAAAGGAGAATTGACCAACTGGAAAAGGAGATTTAAAAGAAAAGAGTTTCATGAAAAGAAAATGGATGAAATGGAAAAGGAGGAGCAAAAGATCATGGAAGAAAATCAATCTTTGAAAATTAGAATTGGGCAAAGAGAAGCTAATAATTTCATGAGACATCAAAAAACAATAAAACAAAATCAAAAGAAAAAAGAAATAGGAAAAATATAAAATATCTCATTGAAAAAAAATTGACCTCTAAAATAGATCCAGGAGAGACAATCTAAAAATTATTGGACTACATGAAAAGTCATGATTTTTAAAAAAGCCTAAACCTCATATTAGGAGAAATTATCAAAGAAAACTGCTTTGATATTCTTGAACAAGAGGATAAAATAGAAATTGAAAGAATCCACAGATATCTCCTGCAATAAATCCCCAAATGACAACTCCAGAAATGTTCTAACCAAGTTCAAGAGCTCCCAGGTCAAGGAGAAAATACTACAAACAGCCAGAAAGAAACAATTCCAATATCATGGAGCCCCAGTCAGAATTACACAGGATCTGGCAAATTCCACATCAAAAGATTGGAAGGCTTGAAATATGATATTGGAAGGCAAGGGAACTAGGTTTACAACCAAGAATCACCTATCCATCAAAACCGACTATTTCCTTTCAGGGGGAAATATGATAATTTAATAAAAGAGAAGATTTCCAAGCATTCCTGAAAAAAAAGACCAGACCTAAACAGAAAATTGATGTCCAAATACAAAAATAGGAAAAAGGAAGAATCGTTTAAGGAATTCAATAAGGTCAATTTTTTTAATATTCCTACATGGGAAGATAATATTTGTAACTCTTATAATTTTTATCATTATTATAGTAGTTAAAAGTAATATACATAGACATAGAGTATGGTACTAAGCTGTTTAGGATGATATATTAAAAAACCAAGGTGTGAAAAAGAGGATTACACTGAGAAATAGGAAGAGAGAGGTAGAATGGGGGTAAATTATGTTACATAAAGAGGCACATCAGAAAAAAACAGTATGGAGGGGAGGGTGAGAATGGTGACAGGTAATACTTAAACTTTACTCTCAACAGAATTGGCTCAGAGAGGGAATGACATTCAGATTCATTGTGGTATAGAATCCTATCTTATCGTATAAGGGATAAGGGTAATAAGAAGGGTGGTGGTGGGAAGGGGAGTAATATAAGGGAGGGACTAGGGGCTGCAGAGGGATGGGAGTAGGAGAGTCTCCTCTCCTGCCACCTGGCCCAGCCCCACTCCCTAAAAGATATCTACTTTCTTTCTTCTTTCCTGGCCAGCTTACAGTCTGGAGGTGACCCCAAACCCTTAAAGGCTAACTGTGCTCCCTCACTCCACCCCTTGCTCCCACCCCCACATGGGTCGCAGCCCAATAGGCAGCCAAATAGGCAGCCAGGTGGAGGCTGGATGCAGGAGTGGGTCCCCATGATGGCAGAAGGTGGCTTCCCACCCCCACAAGTTGGCTGCTCTGCACACCCCAACACAGAGGTGGGGCACTCAGTCTCTGAGCCATACCCCCCCCCAATGCTTCCCTCTCCAGCAGATCCAAGCTTGGCAGCAGCGCCCTCTCTTGGCCCACTTCCAGGGAGGTTAGATGCAGGGGCGAGTCCCTGTGGCTGTAGCTTCCTCCTGATGGGTTGGAGTCAACCAGAGCTGGCCCACCCCCAAACTCAGGGGATGGGGCACCCTGTCTCTGAGCCCCCCCCCAGGCTTCTTCAGAAGCAGCCCCCTTGCTCTGCCCCAACTCCCCATGTAGCTGGGTACAGGGGTAGTTCCCAGTGGCCCTAGGAGGAGGCTTGGGAGGAGATGGGAGCCTGGCTTTGCTCCACCAGTGTAGGGGAGTGGGCATAATATAGGGAGGGTGGGGCACAACGTGCAGTCTTGGGGCAGGGCAGGCCTGGCACAAGGTACCTAAAAAGTTCACCATCACTATACTAGGGAATTAAAAACTTCACAAGCTAATACAGAAAAGCAGAGATAATAAATGTAATGTTTTCAGATCATAATGCAGTAAAACTTATACTCAATAAGGGTTCGTGGAAAGGGAAATTAAAAAATTAATTGGAAACTGATTATCTTAATTTTTCAAAATGGATGGGTCAAAGAACAAACTATAGGAAAAAAATCACTGATTTCATTAAAGAGACTGACAATAAGAAGGTAACATATAATTTATGGGATATAGTTAAAGCTATACCTAGGGGGAAATTTTATATCCCTTAATGTTTATATCAATAAAATAGAGAAAAAGCATGCAACTAAAAAAAAAACCTAAAAGAAGAACAAATTTAAAACCCCCAATTAAAGACTAAATTGGAAATCCTAAAAATCAAAGGAGAAATTAATAAAATTAAAAGAACTGTTGAACTAATGAATAAGACTAGGAACTGGTATTACAAAAAAAAACAAAATAGAGCATTGGTTAATTTTATTAAAAAGAGAAAGAAGAGAAAATTATCAGTATCAAAAATGAAAAGGATGATTTCACCACCAATGAAGAAGAAATTAAAGCAATCATTAGGAGCTATTTTGCCTAATTATATGAAAATAAATTTGACAATCTAGGTGAAATGGATGAATATTTACAAAAATATAAATTGCCTAGATTAACAAAAGAGGGAATAAAACACTGAAATAATCCCATCTCAGAAAAAAATTGAACAAGCCATCAATGAACTCCCTAAAAAAAAATCTCCAGGGCCAGATGAATTCACAAGTGAATTCTATCAAACATTTAAAGATCAATTAATCCTAATATTATATAAACTATTTGGCAAGATAAAGTAGCCCTACCAAATTCTTTTTATGACACAAATATGGTACTGATATGATATCTAAGCCAAGAAGATCAAAAACAAAGAAAATTACAGATAGATTTCCTTAATGAATAATTGATGCAAAAATCTTAAATAAAATACAAGTGAGAGACTACAATAATATATCACAAGGATTACTCACTATGACAAGGTTGGATTTATACCAGGAATGCAAGGCTTGTTTAATATTAGGAAAACTATCAGCATAATTGACCATATCAATAAACAAACTAACAGAAATCATATGATTATATCAATAGATGCAGAAAAAACCTGACAAAATACAACACTCATTCTTATTAAAAATACTAGAAAGCATAAGAATCTTTTAAAGGGCCTTTCCTTAACATAATATAGATACTACTTAAAACCATCAGCAAGTGTCATTTCAATGGGGATAAATTTAAAACCTTCCTAATCAGATCAGGAGTGAAACAAGGATGCCTATTATAACCACTATTATTTAGTATTATAGTAGAAATGTTAGCTTTGAAGAGGTTAAAGTTGGCAAAGCAGAAACTAAACTATCACTCTTTGCAGATGATATGACATACTTAGAAAACCAACTAAAAAACTAGTTGAAATAATAACTTTAGCAAAGTTGGAAGTTACAAAATGAGCCCATATAAATCATCAGCATTTCTATGCACTTCCAACAAAGTGCAGCAACAAAAATTAGAAAAAGAAATTCCATTTAAATCACTCTAGACAATATAAAACACATGGGAATCTATTTGCCAAAAAAATTGCAGGAATTATATCAACACAGTTACAGAGCACTTCACACAAATAAAGTTAGATCTAAACAGTTGGAAAAACCCAATTACTCATGTGTAGACCAAGCTAATTTAATAAAAATGACAAGTCTGCCTTAATTAATTTACTTATTCAGTGCATACCAAACTACCAAAAAGATATTTTATAGAACTAGAAAAAACAAAATTCATCTGGAAGAACAAAAGGTCAAAAATATTAAGGAAACTAATGAAAAAATGCAAAGGATAGTGGCCTACCAGTACCAGATCTCAAACTATACAATAAAATAATATCATCAAAACAATGTGGTACTGGCTAAGAAATAGAAGGGTGGATCAATGGAAATTGGGCAAATGACCTTACGTGTTTGATAAACCTAAAGATCTAAGCTTTGAGGATAAAAACTCATTATTTGGCAAAAACTGTTGAGAAAATTGGAAAACAGTATGCCAAAAATTAAGTATAAATCAATATCTCACACCCTATACCAAGATAAGGTCAAAATGGGTATATGATTAAGACATAAAGAGTGATATTATAAATAAATTAGGAGAACATAGACTAGTTTACCTGTCAGATCTATGGAGAAGAGAAGAAGTTATGACCAAACAAGAGAGAAAGAACATTACAAGATGTAAAATGAATAATTTTGGTTATATTAAATTAAAAAGCTTTTGTACAAATAAACAAAACTGATACAAGGGAAACAACAAACAAAAAAAAAGGGAAACAAACAACTGGGGGAAAATTATAATAAATTTATCTGATAAAGCTTTCATTTCTCAAATAAGTCAAATTTATAAGAATGTCATTCCCCAATTGATAAAAAGTCAAAGGATATGAATAAGCAGTTTTCAGATGAAGAAAGCAAAGCTATCAATAGTCATATAAAAATGTTCTAAGTCCCTCTTGATTAGAGAAATGCAAATTTAAACGACTCTGAGGTACCACCTCATACCTATCTATGATTGGCCAACTTAACAGTAAAGGAAGATGATAAATGTTGGGAGGGGATATGGCAAAATTGGGACACTAGTGCATTGCTGGTGGAGCTAGCTGTGAACTGATCCAACCATTTTTTAGGACAATTTGTAATTATGCCCAAAGAGCTGTATAACAATGTATACCTTTTGGTCCTGTAATACCACTTATAGGTCTATATCCTGAAGAGGTAAAATAAAAAGGGGGGAAAGGCCTGTTTGTATAAAAATATTTATAGCTGCTCCTTTTGTGGTGGCAAAGAATTGGAAATTAAAGGGATGTCTCCTAATCGAGGAATGGCTAAACAAATTGTGGTGTATACTAGTAATGTGTTGGATTGGTCAACTAGGAAGACTTCAAAACAGGGTGCCATAGTAGGAAACCAGACAGCATTGTCATTTTTTGAGCGAGGGATATTAAGTAGTTTTTAAGTGTGGTGAAGGTGAATTAGCATTTCCTGGTTATAAGCAGATTCCCAAAGTTCCCCAAAATCGACTATAAGTAGGCTATCTGGTCATGCTCCAGGGATTGCTCCCTGTAGACTAGTCCACCCCTCTCACACATGGATAGAGAGTAGAAATGGGGTATGGAATAAATTGGAACTGAAAAAGAACCTAAATTAAGATAATTCTATTGCAGTAATCTGGGCAAATGATAATTATACCTGAGATTATGGAAAAGGGAGACTAAAAAAGCATAGTTGTATAAATAAAGGAAACAATTTGAAAGAACAACTAAAAGGAATTTATGACTTAATAGATATGTATGTTAAAAAGGAGACTGAGACTCTTAAATTTTCAATCCCAGATGCCTGGAGGAATGGTACTGCTATTAACAATGACATAAAAGTGAGGAGAGTAGTGCCATTTTTAGGGGAGAAAGGCAAATTGGTTTTGGACACACTGAGTTTGAGGTGTCTAAATGGAAACATCCAGAATTGTTGTTTAATGGAGCTTTAGATATCTGTGAAAAATTATGTAAGTATATTTTGTTGAAGTAGCAAAATAAATGGAGACCTCCACTAGGTGATATCTAGTTTGGTCTTTTGGCTTGCCTTTAGCTTCCAAGATCCCAAGGTCTTATAGGAGCCATTTGACTTATTCCTATACCTATAAGCTTATTTTTTGAAGATTGTGTTCAAACAAAGTTTTATCATATGTGATTACTATGCTATGTACACATATGTAGAGAAACTGATTCTTTTAGAAATAGAACATAATTTTGTCTACTTTGTCTAAATGACATACCAAAAAATGTGCCATTTGCTGTTTTCTTAATGTGGGTGGGGAAAATGGGAAGATTAGCTTCTTTCTGCAATATTTTGTATATACTAATGCTAGTTGGCATTAAAATATTATATCATGTTACTTTAGGGGCCTTCCGTCCTTCAACACTTCAAAACAATGACTATGGAAAATATTGGTCATCACCTACAGAGGCCGAATATTTTGAAGAGGATACTTCTAATGATCAACTAGAAATCCCATCAGAAGCAGATGCCACTAACATCCACACTATTTCTGAAGACTTAACCCACTCAGATTCTCATTTGTGTGAGGAAAGCAGTTCTATAACTTCAGACTTACTTCAGGTGTGCATCACTCATAAATTCTGGTGGATGCAAATTCATACTGTACTTAGAGCTATTTTTCATATGGAATCAATCTCAAAAATGGAAGGAAAGGGGAAAAAAAGGTCAGGGATAAGTCTTCCTGGTTATATCGGTATTCATTGAATCATAGAACTTTTGAGCAAAAGGAATCTTTGAGATCATCCCAGTTTTGCAAATAAGGGAACAGTATCAGATTAAGTAATTTGCCCTTTTTTTAAAGATAGTTAGTGACAGAAGGAGAATAATAATAATAAAGCTGACATTAGTGTAGGACATTAAGGATTACAAATCATTTCACAAACATCTCACTTGATCCTCACAATAATCTTGCAAAATATTATCTGTGTTTTACAGATGAGAAAACTGAAGATCAATGACCACTCAGTTTTCTAAGTATTAAATCAAGATTCTCACCTAGTAGTCTCCCAATTCTAAATGAAGCATCTATTTCACTACAATAGACCATTCTAGAGTACAATATCTTAAGAGCAGGAAAAGACCAAAGCTAAGTAAATAATAAATCATCCAGTCTAAATCATAATATAGAAATTATTCAATTCTGCTAGAAGAATTGTAAGTGTAAATGATTCCATTTGTATCTTTCAGGAAATTGTTTAGAGTTTCATTTTTCTCATACAATAGAATTCATTTTAATGTCAAAAGAGTTTCATGAATGTTCTTCAAAACATGTTTGATTATTAAGCAGAAGGGTCAAGTTCAAAGTTCCAGTATACTAAATTTGAATTTATAAGGGCCTTTTCCAGTCTAGAGGAGGTCTCCTGGACTTCATAGTTCACTCATTTTTGGTTATACGGAATTCATGCCCTGCTAGCTAAGTCCTGAAAACCCAGAGTCATCTCAGTTAAAGTCCTCTTCGGTGTCTCATCCTGGTGTGGAGGTGATTTTGGGTTCCTGAAAACTATTATTAATAACAATTGACATTTATAAAATCCTTTAAGATTATAAAGCATGTTGCCTACATTAACTCATTTGACTAAATCTTACTTAGCTAGGAAGGCTCCTAAAAAGGCCCATTGATGGAATTCATGTAGATCTGTTGCCTGAGGACCAACCTACTTAAGAGCAGAGAAGCTCATCATAAGGTTGACTGTGGAGTGATCTAATTCTTGTCCATAGTAACTCCCCAAAATGATCTATAAAATTGTGGAAACATTGTAGTCTGCCTCATTGAAGAGATGCTTACACCAACAAAATCTATAATCCATGAAGTATTTAATGTGATGAACTTAGTGGCCAAATGGACAGAAATAGATATTTTAATTGAAAAAAAGAAAATCTTGCAAATTAGATTTCCAAACCATTTTGATAAAATACTTTAAAAGTCAATGCTGAATATCCACTATGCTTCCTATATTTTGTAAAAAGACTTGGTAAGATATTAATGATTTGGTCTAATTAGAAGGAACACTGTTCTAAGTTAGCATGAGACCTAAATTATAGATCTTAAAAAAATAAAATGTGGGTTTATAAGTTTTAAGTAACTGCAGTTACCTAGAACTATGTTACCTACTACAGATCCTTTATGAACAAAATTCTGATATATAAATAGCATATCAATTCTAATAAATGAATGGTTGCTTTTAAAATATATTAGGATACTCAAAAACAGTTTTCTTTCTTAAAAACTTTATACATTTCTCCTTTAATCTTATGCTAAATTTGCTTTCTTTCCAGATAGTATTAATAAAAGATTCCAATAATTTTATTATCACAAATTTCAGTGCAGTAGAATCAAGTTTTAGAATAGGTACTAGTCTCTCTCTCTTTCTTGTGACACTTCATAGTTTTAAAAGGGGGGTGATGACAGTGCTTTGTTTTTTTATTTTTGTGCTTATAGGACAAAATACACAAGATACAAAGAGAAAAAGAACCCACCTTCACAATTTACAAAGATTATGCCACACTAGACAACTTCAAACATGGTAGGTATGTCTTCAGTAATGATATAAAATGAAATAAATGATTCATTTTTGTCATCCTTCACTGCTAGTCATATGATAAGAATTGACCATAATAATTGTAATTCTTTATATTTTGTGTAGGGCCTTATGGATTACATAATGTTTTCACATGGTCTCGTTTTCAAATTTTTATTTCTTATCGTGTATATCAGTGTTGGGATATAATCAGGTCTTAGCTTAAGAGTTAAGACATATATGAATCTTTAGAAACAGATGACTTAACCAACTTGAAAAGAGAACATTCTTGAGAGTTAGGGGCAGATGTGTGTGTGTGTGTGCATGTACTCAAATGCCCATATGCAGTCATGCTAGCTTCTTTAAGAAGCTTAATAGATATGAGGCAAAAGCCTGGGAGATAGGTTAGGTAGAACAACTTTAGGGACTAGTATTGATTTGACCTCTAGTTATACTAAAATGCTAAAAGCCTAATATGTAAAATTTATGTTTATAGAAATAGGCTTAGTTTAACTGGGAATGGGGTGGGGTTTAGAAATGAAACAAAGTTGGGGGTTCATGGAATCTTAGAGTTGGAAAAGGACTTCAGAAGTCATCTAAACTAACCCTAATATGAACAGAAATTCTGTCAAGTTATCAGATATTTGCTGGAAGAACTCTTAATAAAGGTGAACTTACCACCTTTCAGTGACAGTCCATTATAATGTAGCTATCTCTAATTATTGGGATTCTTTTTAATGTTTTGAGCCCAAATCTGGCCTTCTATATCTTCCTCCCATTAATGACCATGTGGGAAAAAAAAGATCTGACTTATTTGTCTAGGACCTAGAGGAAAGAACTAAAGAGTAATTGCTGCCAGTCAGTTAATGCATTAACATTCACTAAATGCCTATTATGTGCCAGACACTTGTATTAAACACTGGAAATACAAAGAAAGGCAAATGTTCTTTTTCCATGCCTTTGCATAAACAATGTTCTCTGTGCCGGGATATATCCCCTCCCCATCTAACCATTCTCTGTTACACACCTCCTGCCCAAAATTACTTTTTATTTACTTTGAATATATTTTCTACTAATTTGTGTTCATGTTTTCTTGAGGGCAAAGACTATTTTATTTTTGTCTTTTTATCCCAAGCCTAGCACATAGTAGATGCTTAATTCACTCCTGATCTTATTGGGAAGGCTTGTAGCCTATCCCCATTACACATGTTACTTGCTGATTATTTTAGATTAATATTATTTATTATTTTAAGGAAAAGCCCATTTATTCCTATGGTTTTAGTATTTTTTTTTAAACCCTTACCTTCCATCTTGGAGTCTATATTGACTCCAAGGCAGAAGAGTGGTAAGGGCTAGGCAGTGGGGGTCAAGTGACCTGCCCAGGGTCACACAGCTGAGAAGTGTGTCTGAGGCCAGATTTGAACCTAAGAACTCCCATCTTTAGGCTTTATTCCCAATCCACTGAAATACCCAGCTGCCCCCTGTGTTTTAGTATTTTTATTAGAAATAGGTGTTGTATTTTGTCAAAGGCTTTTTCTGCATCTTTTGAAACAATCATGTGATTTCTGCTAATTTTGTTATCAGTTTGGTCAGTTATACTGTTTCCTTAATATTAAACTTGCCCTACATTCCTAGCATAAGTCCCAACTGCTCATAGTGGTATAGACAGAAATACACTTGTAATATATTTCTGTAGACTCTTTGCTAGTATTATATTTAAAACATTTGCATCTATATTCATTAAGGAAATTGGTCTATAATTTTCTTTCTCTGTTTTTGGTCTTCTTGGCTTAGGTATCAGTACCATATTTGTGTCATAAAAAAAAATTTGTAGGACTACTTGTTTGCCTATTTTCTCATACAGTTTATATAGTATTGGGATTAATTTTTATTTAAATGTTTGATAGAATTCACTGGTAAATCTATTTGGCCATGGGATTTTTTTTCTTAGGGGGTTCATTAATTGTTTGTTCAACATCTGAGATGAAATTATTTAAATACTCTATTTCCTCTTTTATTAATCTGGGAAATTTATATTTTTGTAATTATTCATTCATTTCACCTAGATTGTCAGATTTATTGGAATACATTTGGGCAAAATAGCTTCTGATGATTGCTTTAATTTCCTCCAATTCATTCATTGATCAGTAAATCTACCCTTTTTCATTTTTGGTGCTTCTAATTTGATTTTTTCTTTACTTTTTAAAATCAAATTAACCAATGATCTATTTTTTTTGCTTTTTGTTTTCACAAAACCAATTCCTAATCTTACTTATTAATTTAAAGATTATCTCATTTTCAATTTTATTAATTTATCATTTGATTTTTAGGATTTCCTAAAAATTGGGGGAAAATTCATATTGTCTACCCTTTTAAGAAAATATTTTTTAATTTAAAAAAAATTTTATTTTAAAATATTTTTTCATGTTTACATAATTCATTTACTTTCCTTCCCCTCTTCCTTCCCCCACTCCCAGAGCAGACAAGCAATTCCACTGGGTTGTACAAATGTTATCACTTGATATCTATTTCCATATTATTTCTTTTTGCTGTAGAACAATCTCACAAACCCATACATACATGTGATAAGTGATGTAATGTTTTTCTTTTGCATTTTTACTCCCATAGTTCTTTCTCTCAATGTGGTTAGTATTCTTTCCCATAAGTCCTTCAAGAGTGTCCTAGCTTGTTGCATTGCTACTAGTAGCAAAGTCCACTACATTGGGTTGTTCCACAATGTTTTACTTTCTGTGTACCATGTTCTCCTGGTTCTGCTCATTTCTCCTTGCATAAGTTCATTGATGTTCTCCCATTTCATACATAAATCCTCCAGATCATCATTCCTTTCAGCACAGTAGTATTCCAGTCCCATCATATGCCACATTTTATTCAGCCATTCCCTCAGGATAACTCTTCATTTTCCAAAAAAAATGGAAAATTTTAATTAATGCTTTTCCTCTTTTTTTAGTTTGATGCCCAATTTGTTGATCAGCTTTTCTCTATTTTATTGATATAAGCATTTAGAAATGTAAATTTTCTCCTAAGTACTACTTTAGCTGTATCCCATAAATGTTGATATATTATCTCCTCATTAATGAAATTTAATGAAATTATTGATTCTATAAATTATTGACACAATCATTTTTTTTAGAATTAGGCTATTTATTTTCCAATGAATTTTTAATTTGTCTTTCCTTGGACACTTATTGATTATAATTTTATTGCCTTATGATCTGATAAGGATGCATTTGTTATTTTTGGTTTTTTTGCATTTGGTTGTGAAGTTTTTATGCCATAATACATGACAAGTTTTTGTGTAGGTGCCATATGCTGCTGAAAAGGTATATTCCTTTCTATTCCCATTCAGTTTTCTCCAGAGATCTATTAAATCTTAACTTTTCTAAAATTTCATTCACCTCCTTAATTTATTTCTTGCTCATTTTTTTATTAGATTTATCTCGTTCTGAGAAGAGAAAGCTGAGGTTCCTTACTAATATAGTTTTCTTATCTATTTCTTACTATATCTCATTTAATTTCTCCTTAAAAATTTGGAGACTATACCATTTGTGCATATGTTTATATTGATATTTATCATCCATACATTTTTTATCAAGATGAAATTTTCCTTCCTTCTCTTTTAATTAGATATATTTTTGCTTTAGCTTTATCTAAGATTATGACTGCCACCCCTGCTTTTTTTACTTTACCTGAAGCATAATAAATTCTTCCCAAGCTCCTTACCTTTACTTTGTGTGTCTACCTGCTTGAAATATATTTCTTGTAAACACCATATCATAGGATTCTGGTTTTTAATCCACACTTGTTTCTGCTTCCATTTTATGGGTGAGTTCATCCCATTCACATTCATAATTATGACCACTAACTATATATATTTCCCTCCATCTTATTTTCCCCTTTTTATCCTGCTGTTTTTCTCTCTCCTTTCCCTCTATCAATTACCACCTCCTCCACTTTACCCTCCCTTCTATTAACCCCTTCCTTTTCTTATTCTCCCCCTTCTCTATGGGGTAATATAGATAGATTTCCATACCCAAATGAATATGGTTGTTATTCCCTCTCTGAGCGAATTCCAATGAAAGTAATGTTTAAGCATTGCCCATCACCACCCTCATATTCCCTTCCACATTAATAGTTTTTTTTATGCTTCTTCAGGTGAGATAATTTATCCCATTCTCCTTTTCCCTTTTTCTCTCAGTACAATCCTCTTTTTCACATCTTGATTTTTTTTAATATTATGTCATCTTAATCAACTTATATCCTCATCTTCTGTCTATGTATACTTTTTCCTAATGGTGATAAAATTTCTGAGTCACAGGTATCATCTTTCCATATAGAAATATAATATTTGACCTTAACTGACTCCCTTAAATTTCCTCTTTTTCATTTGCCTTTTTATGTTTCTGTTGAGTCATATATTTGAACATAAAGTTTTCTGTATTTAGGTCTTTTCTTTTCATCAGGAATACTTGGAAATCTTTTGTTTTATTAAATGACCATTTTTTCCTCTAAAAGAATATATTCTGTTTTGGTTGTAAACCTAGTTCCTTTACCTTCTGGAATATCATATTCCAAGCCTTTCAATCCTTTAATGTAGAAATTGCTACATCCTATGTAATCCTGATTGCAACTCCATGATATTTGAATTGTTTCTTTTTTGCTGCTTGGCCTGTGAGCTACTGGAATTCGGCTATGCTATTCCTGGGAATTGTCATTTGTAAATTTATTTTAGGAGGTGATTGCTGGATTCTTTCAATTTCTATTTTGCCTTCTTGTTCAAAAATATCAGGACATTTTCTTTGATAATTTTTTGTAATGTGATATCTAGGGTTTATTTGGGGGGAGATCATAGTTTTTAGGTAGCCTAAATTGTCTCTCTTATATCTATTTTCTAGATCAAATTTTTTTAATGAGATATTTCATATTTTTTCATTCTTTTGATTTTGTTTTATTTTTTCTTGGTGTCTCATAAAGGCATTATCTTCCATTTGTACAATTCTGATTTGTAAGAAATTATTTTCTTCATTGAATTTTTGAACTTCCTTATCCATTTGGCCAATTCTACTTTTTTTAAAATTATTTTCTTATTGGATTTTTGTACCTCTTTTTCCATTTGGCCAATTCTGCTTTTTAAGATGTCATTTTCTTCAATATTTTTTGTGCCTCCTTTTCAGAACTGTTCACTCTTTCTTCCATTGCTTTCATTTCTTTTCCCACTTTTTCTTATTCCTCTCATTTGCCTTTTTAAATCTTTTTTGAGCTCCTCCCGAGTCTGAGACTAATTCCCATTTTTCTTTGAATCTTTGCATGTAGCTGCTTTGATCTCACTGTCCCTTTTTGAATTTGTACTTTGCTCTTCTTTGTCTTCATAATAATTTTCTATGGTTAGATTTTTTTAATGTTTACTCATTTTCCTAGCCTTTTCCTTGACTTTTATCTTTATTATTTTATCTTACCTCACCACAGGTTTGGGCTGCCTCTGAATCTCCCCTTGGGCTTTCACCAGCTAAGCAGTACTTCATACTGCTTTGGGCTGAAGTTCTGGGCCTCACTGCAAATTTGGACAAGAGCTCTGGGATTCCTCTTAGTCTTGCATTGGCCAGGAGTACTACAGACTTGCTAGGGTTTGAAAATTCAAGCTTTGAAGTTGGGGCCCCAAACTACAGCCCACGGACCACATGTGGCCCCCCGAAGCCATTTATCTGCCACACACACACACTTCCAGAAGGGGCGTCTCTTTCATTGGTGGTCAATGAGGGGAGCACTGTGTGTGGCGGTACAGCAAAGTGCAGCGTCACTTATGTACAATACTACTTCTGGTGACATAATCATTTGCGTGGCACCGTGTTCTGAGAGTAACCAAATGAGAATGAGGTGCCACACAAAGGATTATGTGGCTGCACAATGGAAGATGTCAGCATGGTGAGCAATGATCTGGGGGAGGGGATTCCGCACTGTGTATATTGCTGTCCGGTATGGTGGTGGGAGTGATGGGCCTGTGCAAGGTGTGATAGGCCTATCACAGCCAGCGCTGCAGCCTCCGCTATCCCAGACAGCGGTATACAGATTTGTTCATAGTTTTTTATAATCCGGCCCTCCAGCAGTCTTGAGGGACAGTGAACTGGCCCCCTGTGTAAAAAGTTTGGGGACTCTTGCTTCAAGGGGTTGGTGTAGAGTTATTCTGCTTTGTCTTGGGGTCTCAAGATCTCAAAGTTGGGTTGGGCCCAGGTTCAGAACTTCAAGCAGCAGGGGTGAGGGTGGGGGGTAGCTGTTAGCTTGCCACATTTCTTTGCAGGAAAATTGTGGCACTCCATCCCCTTGTTCCTTCTACCAGTCCAATATTAAATTTGTACTGTTGTTTTAAGACTGTTAGGGAGGATTTTCACGTTTAAACTTTCCATGCCTCTACCTCAAATGTCTTGGGTCTGCTTCCTCCTCCAAATCTCAATGATATCTATGAAGTTAAATTTGCCTCCTTGTATAAAAAAAGTTCAATCCACTAATTATATACCTTTTACATTTGCCTAGACATATTTAAAGCCATAGATTTTCATTACTGGCTTTCCTCTTGGTTATTGTTTCTTATAAATTTTTTTTTGTTTCTTATAAATTAAGCCTGTCTTCCATTCTTTCAGGGAAGACTTTATTCTCTCTGATAACCTGGAGAACAAAAAGATGTTTTTTCAACTCACTTTTTTTTCCCCTTTTGAAGGGGAATTTCATGCAAATGTAGTAGCTATTTGTTGGTACTGGCAGAAATATAAACATAACTCTCTACATGTTAATATAAAATTTCATTTGTCCTCCACATGTGTTGGAAAACTGATCCTTTGTCTTCCTTAATTCTTACTGATGCCCTAGGACCAAAACTCTTGGCTAACTTCTTTGAAAAACTATCTGCCTCCATGAGGGCCCCAGGCTGGAGGCTTTCCTGGCTGGAGACTTTGTATGCAGTTGATTTCCCTGCTTTTTCTCTTAAGATGATTTTGCCTTGACAATTAGAAATTTCCTGCCAAAGTCCCAATAAAAATAGAAGCTACCTCTAGCTGAGTAGTTGATAAGGAGGTGACTGTTAAATCTTTTCTCTCAGATATTACCCTGGACATTCCATTACAATTGTTTATTTTGTAACCCAGTGTCTATAGTTGCTAAGGTTATCCATAATGCTTATAATTATGTTACAGTATTAGAACTGAAGAGGCAAATCCAGACTGTGTTGAAGCTCACTCTTACTTTAAAGAGTTTTCTCCTACTTTCAGGAGACAAATGAGCAAGGAGCAGTAAACATATCTTTAAATTCCATACCTCAAGGGAATCTCAAAAACCCATGCCAGCTCTAATGCTTATGATCCTTATTCTCCCTGTAATGCACCAAGCAGTAGCTGCTCCTCAAGTGAAGAAGTAAGTTCTCTGGAAGGAAAGAATAATCATGTGTATACAGTCATTGACTATTTTGAGATCTCTGACAAGTGAAAATAGGAAATCCTTAAGTGGAAAATAACTAAGACAACCCAGACCTGAGGAAATCATGCATCTTTTAGGAGGTCATGTTGTAGGAAAACATACCAAAGTTTGTAGCAGGATCTTGTGGTAAGAACTGGAGGCTCAAAACTCCATTCTGTCTAGAGGTAACAAAGCATTGACTGAAAGAAGTTTTATGGAATGGTCTCAGGGCTGATAGAATAGCCTGAGCTGTGGATCAGGGTTGGCATATTTATTGAGGGTCTGAGGGCTTGTCACCTCCCATTACAGGGAAAACTCCACCTTTTCACAGAATAACCCACCCCTGGGTATTCTGGGGCATTCCAGGCAGAAAATCCTGAAACATTGGAGTAGAGGAGGAGAGTACAAGTCCAGTGGTGGTGTGTTTTTTGGACCTGACATGTCATAGGTGAACTTAAGGACACCAAAAATGGAATAAGGGGCATATGCAAGTTTGGGGGATTCCCCTGGACTTCAAGAGTCTCTAATACACATGTCTTAGGTTCCCTCCATTATTCCACCTGCCGTTATTTGTCAGCATAGGAGAGCTCTTGCTTTCCTCCTGGAATGCCCTTATCTAGGTGGGAAACATGGGGAGGGAACAAGACAGTACAAGAATAATGTAGAACAGTGGTCTTATCTTGTAAGACCACTCACTACAGGTGGTTACTAACACATAATGGTATAAAACTTAATGTAAATATAGAACAATACAAGACCAATGTAGGTGATTAATAATATAGAATGGTACACGACTAATGTAAATGATTAATAATACAGATTTTGCAATTTGTGCTTAACTAATTCTAACTGGTAAAAAAACCACAAGATTTCAGAACATCAGGGTTCCTCTTCTATCACTGTCAGCCTCCATCAGTGTCATCCTGATAAATTATTATCCTAGGAGGAAGAATAACCATATGTCTTACTAAATAGCTTTGATTACTAAAAAATATTTGGCTAGTAGCAGATAGGTCTTTGTGCTCTGCAAACAGGAAATAGGAGCAGGGAACCATACATGCTTTTCTCAAAGCCCTCCCTAGTTTATCCAGCCAACTCTCCTCCTTTCTCCACCAAATTCAACATCTGGAAACAGTGGACAGGGAATTCAGTGGGGGAAGGCACTAGGGATCATACTCTCAAATTTTTTGTCCTCACTAATCTGTCAATAATGAAATGTGGCTTACAGATTCTTTGTATCATAAAACAAGTGTATTAAGCCAAAGCCATTGGTCTACTTATTTAATCCACAGAACTCCAAAATTTAAAAAGAACATGGATGATCCTTTTGTCCTGTCTAATATGGCCAATTCTCCTGTGCACTGCCACTTTGGCACTTTGAGCCACACTAAAAAACTAGAGAATCACATAAATTGTGCAATAATTTAACTGAAATAGTACATGGCTTTCAAACTATTAACAAAGTTGATTCTTTGGTATGTGCATTAACATAGGATATTGCTAGCTCTACTTATATCAACAAGATTGTTGTGAGGAAAGCACTTTGTAAACTGAAGCAATACATGAACATGCATTATTACAGCAGTGAAGATAAAGGACTAATGTTCCTTCTAACTCTTAAAAAATTTTTCAGTAAAATTAGTCAAATGAGTCTGATTTTTTCTTTTTTTTTTCATTTCAATAAGATAACAGTCTTAAGGACCATTTAGAGACTGTACTAATATCTCCAGACAACACCAAGTCTATCATTCATGGAGGCTTTGATTCCATTTGCAAATTCCACAAAACAGAAGACCTAAATAATGAAGGTAAACTACTTCGGAATGATGATGACCAATTATCCTCTACAGGGCAACCAGCACCACAAAACCAATTTTGTGGTTCTACCAGCAGTATAAAACAGGAAAAAAATCTAGAGCAAAACGATACAGTGACAATTTTTATCAAAAAAGAAGTGTATACTGAGCAGACTTTGGTAAATGCCCCTAAAAGTCCACATCTGACGATCTATGATGAATTTGAAGAACCTCTCCCAATATCAGAAGAGTCATTATTTGACAGCATTATTAAGGACACCTCCATAAACCTCAAGAAGACCTCGAGCTTCTTATTTGAGAAAAATGTATGCACAGAGGTTGGGGAATCATATCTTAAAGAAGGGTTCGACCAGACTGCTATCCATACAGCCCAGGTGGTAAGATTAATGATATAGAAAACAAAATTAAAGTATTGTTTGTTTTTACATAGAGGTTTACAATACAACAACAATGCAAATACTATTGTCACAATCTAGGAACAATAAAAACAATGTCCTAGATACAGTCTTAAATACTCTCTTCCTCTGTGGAACTTATTTTCCTATGTTCACAACCACTTTCTATGTCATAGTCATGATAGTGAATAACTCTACTGGTTTTATGGATAGTATTTTCTGTTTCACATGAGCTTATTTCTTTTCTAAAGCTTCATTTGTTCGAGACTTAATTTTGTTTCTGAAAAGCCTTGTTCTATGTTGTTATACTAATTTACATGGCTATTTATGGTACTGTGCTATGGAAACTAGTATTTTGATTAAATTGGGCCAAGTTAGCATAAGACGCCATAGTATAGTAAGAAGAGGATAATTCTGGAGAGTAGGATAACTTTATGTAAAATCAAAGGGTCATTCTGAAGGCATAGTACTTTAGAAAGGACATCTTGAACCCCAACTGGATGGTACAATGCCACCAAAATCAAGATGCAGTTTAGGGGCAATTTCATCATGATTATTAATTAGTATTTATTGATGTTTCAGGATACCTGTCTCTGTATAAAATACTTTAGAGAAGAAAGAAAAGAAAATTCCATTGTAGGGTTTACAGCCTAGTGAAATTTATAAAATGTAGTACTTCACAGGAAGAATTCAGTTGTTTTAATTAAGCCAACATATTTTAAGGAAAGAATATGATTTATCTGTTGCCCTACACCTTTACCACCTATCTCTTTATCTATCCCAACAGATTGATGCTGAGCACTATATTGAACTCACAAATAACTTAGGAGACACCAGCATTCTACATCTGCCATGCCCTCTGGACAAAAACAAAGAATTGGTTCAAGATCTAATACAGTCAAATAGATGTGACCCAAAAAATAGAATGAGTAACATTCTTTGTCAACTGTTAGATGGGGAAAATGATAGCTATCACTTTGAAGTTAGGCGTGTGAGCAGTCTTTTGATTTTACCCAGTAGCAGGCAAAGAAAAGTTTGATTTAACTTTTATTTCCCCAATGCTGTATTTTTAAAATACATACATATATATATAAATATATATATATACATACATATGGCAATTTTTGTTGAATTCTGTAAGACAAAGCTTTCTGCATGTGCCTAACTAGGGCTAATGCTAATCCCCACAGAATTAACTCAGTCTTAATATCTCAAGTTTCTTTATTTGTTAAATGAAGGGCTTGGACCTATTAGCCACCAAAATCTCTTCTAGAATTTTGAGATTCGCCACCAAATACATACAGTATTATTCTTTATAGATCTTTTGCAAAGCTCTCAATTCTTTAGCTGAATGAGCATGTCCTATTTTTATTTATAAATTTTTTATCATAATTATAGTCTTTCAAGGTCTTCACATCCTGGTCCTTGTCTTTCATAAGACAAGCACCTGTGACATTCTAATAATGATAGAATCAGAGTAGTAACATAATCTTGTAAAAAGGGATCTAAAAGTTTTAATTGGCAGTTTTTTTAAGGCTTTCATATTTAAAAGATAACTTCTCACAGTTATAAATTTATTAGTAAATTTATTTAGTTTAATTGAAGACAAGGGAAACAGCATTATAGAAGTGTTCTAAAGGTTGCAAGTACTGGGAACTTATGGGAATGCTAACAATTAACAGTGCTCCTATAAAACAGATAATTTTACTATTTATTACCTCCTGTATCTTAGAGATGAAGGAATAAGTACTAATTGCACATTGCCTGTTCCTATTTAAATGACAATGACAAACATCAGAGCATTGATCCATAAAATTAATGATCTTTTGGTTAAAATCCTTCTCTCTGAAGATGATGATTGTCTCTCTTTTTCTGTCTTGCTTTCTCAATTAAAAATAGATCTTTGTTAATCCGAAGGAATCCAAGGATGCTGTGGAGGGCCCTGAGAAGTCAAACATTTGCCCAAAGAAAGTAAAGGAAGAGTCTGAAAATCACAATGAGAATTTCCTAACTTATTTCACAGACACCAGTTCTTGGAGTGAGGCATCTATAGAGGATTTCAATACCCAAGATGCAAAGCAGGGTTTTGAAAGTCTGACGCCCCTGGTGGAGGAGCATATAGATTTTAATGATGTCATAAATACATTAAAACAGGATAACCATAAGCAGCAAAATAAAATACTAGAACTGGAATGTAGTAACTTGTATTTAGAGAATAATGTCAAAGAGCTACAAATGAAAATTTCCAAACAAGAGGTTTTTGTTGACATAATAAATAAGCTGAAGGAAAATGTTGAAGAACTCATTGAAGATAAGTACAAGGTTATCCTAGAAAAAAAGGATATTGAAAACTCCTTGAAGAATTTGCAGAAGGCTTCAGCTGAAATAAAAAAACAGCTTGAGGAATCTATTCTTGAAAAAAACACTTTAATACTAGAGCTTAAAAGTATGAAAACAGATTACGTTCTTCTTCAGGAGCAACACAAGAATGAATTAGAGCTAAAGAATAAATCTTTAAGTTATTGTTTAGAAATGGACAAAATCTTAAATAAGAAGGAGGAAGAAATAGGGAAGTTACAAAATCTGAGAGGAGAACTAGAGACTGTGACTTCAGCTCTGGAGATACTCCAAACAGAATTCCAGAGACATGAGGAAGTCAAAATACAAGAAAGGCAAGAATTGAAATCTAGTCTTGGCAAATTGGTTGCTCAAGTTAAAGTTTTGCAGTCAAATTCTGAAAATGAAAGAGCTAAGAATGCCAAATTACAGCAGCAAATCAATAAGGTAAAAAATGAGAATGCAAAACTTCTGCAGCAAGTTGAAAGGAGTGAGGAACAAAACTATAATTGGAAACTTGAGACAGCTCAGTGGAAACAACAGCTGGAGGAAATAATAGAGTCAGATACTACAAAGGTATTGGTGTAAATTAAAAATCCCTCATGCTGAATTTCATGCATTTTCAAGTTGGTGATAGGTAATAAGAACCTCTAGGAACACTACTAGTTACCATAAAATTGAAGTAGGTTTCAGGATTACTCATTTTTTATGTCATTCATGCTTTAGTCATGTAAGATTTTGAGTATAATGCAAAGATTATATGTTTGTAGTTTTGGTTATTCAAAATACCAGTCCTATCTTGCAGAATATTAACTGATTATTTTCTCAGAAAAGAGGCATTCCATGTCATCTGCAATGGCTATAAATTAGAAGCCTTCCCAATCAGATCAGGAGTGAAGCAAGGATGCCCAAGATCACTATTATTTAATAGTGTACTTGAAATCCTAGGTAGCAATTAGACAAGAAAAAGAAATTAAAGTAGGTAATGAGGAAACTAAACTATCACATTTTGTAGATGACATGATGGTATACTTATAGAATCCTAGAAAATCAGCTAGAAAGGTGGCATCCCTTTTGTGTGAAGTTTCATATAAATTGGCTTTGAATTTTTAATTCCAGAATCTGTCCTACTCCTCAGATCTACTTCAACCCTCTACTAGTCCTTTCATTGTAATCCGTGGAATGTTCATTCTAGTATAGAAAAATATATCATATTCTCAGCCTTTTTTGGAAATAGGACTTCTGTATCCCAGCTCTAATCAAATCCAGGTTTTCTATTAATAAATGCCACTTTCCTCATTATTGTCCTCTTTAGTGGAGGTTGTTTCAACTTCTCTGACCCAGATAGAAAGGAATGGAGATCAGCATGTAAGTTTTAAAATTAATATTCAATAACTAAGTATTGTATTTTATAAAGTTTTATTAACAATAACTAAAGTAAAAGAACTACCTGAACTCAGTCCAGTCCTGAGTCAAAGAGAGCATGGAAGGAATCACAGCCAACTTAAATACAATCACTTAAATGAAGGGACATAGGAAAAGCGAAAAGGATTCTAGGTAAAACAGAAAGGAACTTTGGGTAATGTAATTTTAGGGGTTCACAATTTTCTAACTATAACAAGCATGTATCTTGCCACTTCCAGATAATTATTTTGTATGTTATCTCTTATTTTATGAATTATATATCTATATTCAGTTTTTCTCCTTTCTCTCTTTCTTCCCTCCTAACTTGCCTCCTTTCTTCCCTCTCTTCTTTCCTTTCTTCCCTTCCTCCCTCCTTCCTCCTTCTCTTCCTTCTAACCTCCCTCCCTCCCTTCCTTTCTTTCATCATGGTCTACCAATATTGACAGGTAGATGGTACAATGGATAGAACTCTGAACTTGAAGTCAGAAAGATCTGAGTTTAAATTCAGCCTCAAACACTTACTAGCCTCAAACACTTACTAGCCATGTGACTTGGGGCAAGTTTTAACCTCCTTGCCGTAGTTCCTCCTCTTCTATAAAATAGGACACTGGAGAAGGAAATAGCACATCACGCCAGTATATTTGCCAAGAAAACTCCATAGGCAAAAGTCAATGGGGTTACATAGAGCAGGACATGACTGAATAACAACAACCAAGACTGACAGACTCATATCTCTGACAGTAACTTTATCACAGTTTTATATTCTTCACTCCATTTCTTGGCATGAGTCCAGTTGACCTAGTCAACACAAAAGCCTCAGCTTTTCAGTCTTCAATTCTGGGGATCTTTACCTTCATTCCACTATAGCTCCCCACATGACGTATCATACTTTGGATCTAATCATCCCTTGGAACTCTTTTTCTGCTTCTGGAGCTCTGAATTTTTTTTTTCTGAACTACCAAGACCTCTACTTCTCCATGTAAACCACTCTCTGCTGAACTTAGTCTGTACCCCACTGTGATCCTCATTCCATAAACCTCTTCATAGCCTCACAATCCATCATTCCTTTCCTTGCTTCATTTGTCTCCTGACACAGTCTGTACCCTTTAGTGGTTCATTTCATCCTGGAACTCTTTTTGCCTCTGACTGTAGGCCCAACCTTAGGCTACCTCCATTGCCCATGTTTCTCTGTTCAGCTCCCTATTTGTTGATTATTGCTGAAGAAGTTCACAGAATGCTGCTCATTGTCATCAGCTACACATTTATGTTATGTTACTTTAGCTGGGCACCCACTATGCAGTCTATTTATCTCATATCAGCTTCCTATAACTGTTAAAAATCTTTTTTCACTTTACTCAACCCTCCCACTCATCTCCTCATTCTGTTATTAGTCAAACACTCACCCACTTGACTGAGGAGATTGTAGACATCATCAGACTTGAGCACCTTCCTATGGCCTCCTTCCCACCTCCACCTAATACCAACACTCAACAGGACCTCAAAGATCACCTAGTCCAGAATCCTCAGGTGACTGAGATCCAGAATGATTAAATAATTTGCTTCAAAGCACAGAGCTAGTTAGGAGAAGAGCTGAAATTAGAACCCAGGATTCCTGATTCCCAGTCCAGTGCAGTTCCACTTCTTTCTTAATGCTATCTAATCACTCTCCATCCTTTTGCCTCCTCCAGGATTTTGTTCTGTCTTTCATTTTCTCTACCTCATCAACCTTCAGTATTTCCTCACCAGCCTGAGGAAACGCTGAGATCTCTGATAGTATAAGAAAAATCTTCAACCCCTATATTCCCTACAGCAGAACCCAAAAAGGAATACCTGCTGCTGTCGTCCCATCTATTCATTCTTCCACCAAGTCTTCAAACATTCTTAAGAGCCTGCTATGTACTATGTACTATGTGCTATTAGTCAGTAAATATTAATTAGGTGCCTACTCTGTGCCAGGCATGAAGCTAAGTGCCAGGGATACAAACAAGAAAAAAGACCATGCTGCCTTCAGGAGCTAACAATCTAACAGAACACAAAAGGAAGCTGAAAAAGAAGGGGTAGAGGAAGGTATCTGCAATGAGGGTCATTTTGAAGTCAGTCAGAAAAGTCCCAAAGTAGTGTAGCCAGGTGAGAAATGAGCAGATGTCTGAGCTAGGCTCTCTGTTAATTGAGGTTTGGAGTTTTCTGGCCTCACCCACCAGAGAGACAGAGAGTAATGATGAGGTGGAGTATCAAGGATAATGAGATCTTGTTCATCTTACCAAAATCTGTACTGGGTGCTGAGAAACAAAGACAAAAATGAAGCAGTCCCTGTTCTCAAGGAGCTTACATTCTTTTTATATCCTATACATATAGAGTTCACATTCTATATATACATATTTTAAATATATACTGAATAAACAATAAATACACGGTAGTTAGGGTAGGAGAGCACTATCAGCTAGAGGATTAGGAAAAGCTTTGAATAGAACCTGGGTTCTTAACCCAAGGCCCTTGAGCTTGTTTTCCCATATTTTGATGACTCTTTCAATAATTGGTTTTTCTTGTAATATTACATATTTTATTTTTATTCATTTTCAAACATTTTAAGGAGGGGTCTATAGGCTTTATTGGACTGCCCACGCCTGGGATAGAAGATGGTACCTGAAATGCTTCTTGAAAAAAGTGAGGACTCTTCTAAGGCAGAAGTGATGAGTAAGTGTGTTCCAGGCATGAGGGAAGGCCAGTGCAAAGGGACAGAAACAGGAAATTGATTGCCAAATGTGAGGAAAAGAGGAATCCAATTCAGTTGGATTGTAGCATGCAGTGAGGGGAGTAATGTCTGATGAGTATGGCAAGATTGGTTGGGCTCAAATTGTGAAAGACTTTACAAGCCAAACAGAAAAGAAATAGGGAGTTAGTTACTGGAGTTAGTTGAGTAGGAGAGTAAGGGACTCATCTCAACTTAAAGAAAATCACTGTGACAGCTATGTGGACTATGTGTGGAGAGAGACTTGAGGCAGGGAAGCTAGTTAGGAGACCATACCAATAGACTGGGCCATTAGATGATTTCTGAGGTTCCTTCCAGCTCTAAATAAGACAGACTTAAAATTCTTGTAATGCATCTTCTTTCCCCACCAGTCTACTGACAGTACTTTTCCACCAATCCTTTTGTCAATCCTCATTCTCCTTGACTTTTCTGCAGCATTTCATATTCTTAACTATCCCTTCCTATTTGGCATCCTTTCATCCCTGACACTACTCTCTCCTGGGTCTCCTCCTCCTCTCTGTCATCTTCTTTTGTTCCTCTTTTTCCCTTCACTCCCTAAAGGGTTTTTCTTCCTCTAAACTTTCTCCCTTGGCAACCTTATCTGCTGCTCCAGCTTCAGCTATTATTTCTTTATGGGTAATTCACAAATCCATTGTTCTATTCCCAAACCCCCTCCTAAGCTCAGATTAATATTTCCAATTACCTGATGAATACTTCTACTTGAATAGTCTACCAACATCTCAAACACAACATGTCTAATACTAAAAATTTTCCCTAATTCTGCTCTTCTTGGTGACTTATCTATTTCTATTAATGGAACTAATATGTTCAAATCTCATGTTCAAAATCTCTGAATCACATGAAAAAGGGAAGAAGCAGCCAGTGAGTTTGATTTTAATTTCTGGTAAAAATTCTAGAATACAATACCAAATTACATGAAACTAATACGTGGCATTTATTTGCAGAAAGAGGTATTAAAGAAAAAAGAAAAAGAGATAGAGTGGAAAATATACATGTTGGGGAGGTTTTTTCAGGTATGTGAGCACCCACATTAATAGAATATCCTTCTGTGATTCTTAAGCTTATTTCCATAAAGATTATATTTAATCTGAAGAAATTGGAATTTTCATGGTTCATTCATCTACAACAGCTTATAGTGCTTTTGAGAACATGTTTGTTGTTTCTGCTGCTATTTTAAACAGTAGTTGTCTTTTTTCATTCTTTTTCTGTCTTATCAAATTGATTTATCAAGTCTTTATTAAAAACAATGTACAAGGCATGCTTGCTTTGGTCCTAGGAACACAAAGACAAAAATAAAATAGTCCCCACTCAAATGGAACTTTTTGGATGGAATGGATTAATGTTTCACTATACACAATGATGAAAACAATGTAATTAAAAAGATCCCCCCAAAAGAAGTGAGCCAATAATGGTCCCAGGGGATATATAATGAAACATATATCCCTTCCCTCAGCAGAGAGATAGGGATATGATCTTTATTTTTCACATACTGTATTCTCATATCAAGCAGGGCCCTAGAGGCCTTCCTGTATATTTGGGAGACTAACTGTGTATATTTGGGTCTGGGTCAGAGATTCCATCCAGTCCACTGTTTTTGATATTTTCTTTGTCTTTGGAAATCCTAAAGAATGTCTTCCCTTTAAACAGTATTTGGTTAATAAATGAAGGGGAGAAGGGTTCTTTTCCTGCATGGGTGACCTGACCACCTGTAGGGATAGGGAGAAATGAATTATTTGATAAACCACCTCTTAATTAGCTATGCACTAAGTAGAAATGTCTTGGGATATCCAAGTTAGGGGCTGAATAATGAACTCCTAAAACTCTTTTAAGTTGTCTGACCCAGCTTCCAGATTGTCCCTGGTCATTTGAGAGGACAAATGGAGACCTATATGTCACTTTATTACTTATGATCCTGGTCTAACCAATAAATTGATATATATTCAATAAACTGATATTTCTTACCCAACATCAGACTCTTGAGATAATTTTAATAGTAACGGGGGGATGAAGGTACAATATATGGCTAGATGAACTGTTTTCCTTTGTTACAAGAGAAGGTTCAATCCCTATGTGGGGACAGGGCAGGAAGTGGCATATGGAAAATTAACTGGATTGTAAAAACAGAAGGCATCAATACAATTTTTAATTTTTTAAAAATATTTTCACAAACTGTGTTCCTTAGAACTTTGATACAATACACAGTTATGAATAGGAGTTTTATGAGAAAATGTTAATGCTGGCAATATTTTCATCTCTAAAGTGTTAAGCCTGAAATTTTATATATATGTAGCAATATACATAGGTAATATTAAAATACTTGTTTCATGTCATAATATTTCAATCTGAAAACAGACAAATTTCTCCGTTTTTGCTCTGAAATTTACAGGTCAGCATTTATAAGTCTTAATATATTTAAAGACTAAAAGTGTTCATTGGCCAAATTAGTTTAGAAGGATTATAATAAACAAATGATCTGCATGTCAGTTGTCTATATATACAAGGTTGTTTTTTTAAAGTGTTTATAGATAATGCTTTCTTAGGGTTTTTTTTTTCCTCACTAAAAGTTCCTATGAAATCTTTATTATACCTTCTAGGAAAAAAAAGGGTCACATGGTAGAACAAACATTAACTCTAGAGTCAGAGGACTTGGGTTCAAATTTTGCCTCTGAAGATTACTGCCTATGTGACCTTAAATCCCTTAACCTCTTTGGGCCTTTTTCCTCATTTATTAAATAACTATTTATTAAATAAAATTAAATAATGATGTATGATATAGGATTTGCAATCCTATAAATGAAGATAAGTTTATGCTAAGCCACTGTTTAAATTATTATCAATTTTTAACTAATGAAGCTTTGTTCTATAGAAGTTAAGCATACTTACAATTTTATCTTTGGCTTATTTAAAACTAAAGCTGAATTCTGATCTCTGCTGGCTAACCAAAAATTTCATAGCAGAAAAAGCCAGAGAAGCAGTTGTTAGTTTCGCTTTTGAAACCCTGCATTTTTTTTGGTGATTTGATTTTTTAAATTCAAGACTCGTTTAAAAAGAAAAAACGAGTTCTCGGCTTTTAACATAACAAATGTGAATGTGTACACACTATAGGATATGAAGATAATGCATTCAAATTTGTTCCTGGACTGTCAGCCTTTAGAAGAAGAGAATTGGAATTCACCATATATGAAAAAAATTTCTCAGTTTATATCGAAGATGCACAATTTAGTGACTCTAATGGTGGGACTATTCACCTTTGAGGTAAATAAAACATTCAGAAGATTTGCAAAAACCAGGAGTAGAGACAGAGAGAAAACCTGACAAAAATATGGCCAGATATGACCTAAATCCTACATTAAATCTCTTCAGATTTCAGGATTACTTAAAGGCTTCCCACTGTTTAACATTTCTTAGCCTTTAGGTCATTACCCTTCCAATGACAACAATCAATTTTTAATGGACTAATTAAGTAAATAAAGTGTGGATTAACCAGGTCCCCATTTCTCCTGTTCTTTTACCTTGCTGTGCATTTCCTTGTTCATTAATGCCATCCATTATACTGTTGTAGTGAGCCATGGCCCTTTGGTGTCAGTACTTTTATTTTGATCTGTCCTTGTTCTTTTATGCTGGAATTTTATATTTATGCACCCCCAAAAATGGTTGTGAGGTAATTGGGAGTACTTATTAGGGGAAGAGAATGGAGATGAACCTCCAGGTGTGTCCAGGCCATCCGCAAAACAGTACTTCCAAATGCCCCAGGACAGATTTTGTTCTCAAGCCCTTGAATACTCTGGCATACTTCTAGCTAATGAAATAACAGTTGCAGAATAGATGGAAATGTTAAATTGTTCCAGTTTTAAGTGTAATCAATTATTTTTCTTTTTGTTTTGTTTTGTATACAGAATCACAAAAAAGATAGAATGCATCTAGATATATGTGAATGTGTAGCTATAAATGGATGTTGAGGACCCAGAAATCACATTCTCCTGTCCCATCACTTCTAGTATTCCAGTGGATCTGTGATCTTATTCATCCATTGATATAGATTGCCACCATTCTACACCTTTCTATCCTGTCCATAAGTTCACTTTAGGGGATCTATTCATTGTACTGAGGGTATATTTGAGTAGTCTCTAGATATCATGAAGACACCAGTAGAGCACATGGCCTAACCACTGGTTATCATCAACTTGTACATGTAACTTTTTGTTGCTTTTCAGTTGTCTCAGTCATGTCCAACTTGTGACCCCATTTAGGATTTTCTTGGCAAAGATTCTGGAGTCATTTGCCATTTCCTTCTCCAGCTCCCTTTACAGAGGGGGAATCTGAAGCAAACCTAGTTAAGAGACTCACCCAGGGTCACACAGCTTGTACACATCTGAGATCAGATTTGAACTCAGGAAACTTCCTGACTTAAGGCTAGGTACTCTATCCACCATGCCACTTAGCTGCCTTTGTGTGACTAATCCATCCTTTAAAAAAAAATCATGCTTTCTTCATCATTCTTCAGTGACTCTATCTCACTCCTCCTTGTTTGTAATGCATTGTAGCCTGTTTATGTCTACCATGCATTTCTCTGTTGCATTTTGGGTGAACCTTAACTTCCCTCCAAAGATTAAATTATAAATATGAAGTCATATGAAATCCTTCCATACAACACTTTATTAGATGCCTTGGGATAAGTAACTGAAGGTTGGAGTACACCATCCCATTCCTCTACCTCTTTTTATTTTTATTGAAAACTAATTGGTCTATCTTTTCCAGTTTTAATCTTGTTATTCTTCTTAGGATACAGATAATCCTGATACTGAACATTTATATACCAGGAAGAATGTTTATGATAAAATGAAGTATTTCAATCTAAAGAAGAAAAGTTTGGAAAAAGAGGTACTTTTTCTTTACTTTTTCTTTTCTTTATTAGAAACAATAACTCCCTTGTTTAATCAAAGAATAAGACAACATAAGAGGCATAAATACTAATATTTGAATAATTTTTGTTTCAAAGAAGTAATTCTTAGAATTCCAGAGCTTTCCTAGGCCCCTCAGAAGAGTATTTACTGGTATAAAACCTCACTCATGAAGTTAATATTAAACCTACTTCTTAAAAGTATATAGTAACTTCATCTACACAGTTTATTATCTTTATATGTGATTTATTTCTGATTTAAAAAATATTAATTTATATTCTATGGGTGAGCTCAAGATATCAGTCAGTAGGATAAAGTCTATTTTTAAAAGGAAGGGAAGTATGGAAGGAGGTAATAAACATTTATATAGAATCTACTATGTGCCACAGACCATGCTAAGTACTTTACAAATAGTATGCCATTTGGTCCTCTGAACCTTGAACAGTCAAATAGGTGCTATTATTATTGCCATTTTATTGTTGAAGGGCCTGAGGCAAAGAGAGGTTGCATGACTTGCACAGGGTCACACAACTAGTTAGTGTCTAAATCCTACTCAGGTCCAGGGCTTTATCCGTTGAACCACCTGGCTGCCTTAAGAGCAATAGTTCATTCAAATTGGTGGATAGGAGATGAAGTTTCATCAGTGTTTATATTATTGATTTGACAGTCAAGGGCTCTTCAGTTGCCACAACTAGAGATTTGAGGGCAGAGCCAAGGGGATCACTGTGTGAAATAGAGGAGGCAGAAGTATTATAGAGCAAATGAACATTATAGAGTCATAAGCCTAAAGAGTCAGATCTGAGAGATGCATCATTTTGAGTCTGAGATACATGCATAGCAAGGAAATATGGGCAATAAGCCTACCTAACTAAAGGATTGAGGCTACTTATTCATAGTTGGGCACTAGACTCATAATAGTTGGTCTCAACTATAGGGTAACAAATTATTTTAATTGAGAGAGAGAACATATATGACTGGAATTCTAGAGAGGTTTTTTGTCTTGTAACTGAACTACGAAGAGAAAGGTCTTAGAGGAGAAAACATGGGAATTCAAAGAAACCATCCTTCTCAGGTTGATCTAAATGGAAACAGAAGCCCAGTTCAGGGTAAGAATAGTGAGATAATAAAGATAAATGTGCATGTATGTATTTTTAGAATATTGCTAAACTGTACAAAAAATTGTAGCAGCCCAGCCCTAGACGTTGTGGGGAAGCAAGGAATGTGAGTGAGCACATGGCCGTTATGTGCATGGCAATGAACTTTATTGCCAGCATGGCTGAAGTTTAGGCGCGAAACCTTGCTTTCCTGTGTCCCACTCACCTGAGGAGTAAAACCCCACCTTCACCTTGTCATAGGTTGTATTATCCAATAGGGGTACCCCAGATAACTCATCCATATGTATTGAGGTATCATATAACTGTTCAATATGTATTGAGCTGGCATGACTATAAATAAACCAGCTCCTCTAAGCTCCGCCCACTGGTTCAGGATTCCCGGGTCTGGCAAGTAGCAACTTCTCCCCTGTCCCTCTTCTCTATCTTTCTTACTAAGGCCTGGTCCTTAGACCAGGCCTGCCTTACTTCCTCTCTTTCTCCTAATGCTATCTAGCATTATCTACCTCTTGTAGTTCCTAGTCTCCTTTCCATCTGCACTAGCTTTATCCTCTGACCGGTACGGTGTTAAAAGAGGATCATTGGGTGGTTTCAGCCTGAATATTCACACCCAGTGGTCGGAGCTTAGCTGTGGCTCATACAAATAATATCCGTCTACTGACTCGGTTACTCACATCTCTAAAGTCGGCCCGTTCACGCCCTTCGCGGGTAAAAACTTCTTCTCTATCTCTATCCTCTCAATTCTTCCCCCCTTTGCAGCCTCTTGCAGGCCGGGAGGTTGCAAAAATCAAGCCATTCTCCAATTGATAAATGGGCAAGGGAAATGGATAGGCAGTTCTCAGATAAAGAAATCAAAACTATTAACAGGCACATGAAGAAGTGTTCTACATCTCTTATAATCAGAGAGATGCAAATCAAAACAACTCTGAGGTATCACCTCACACCTAGCAGATTGGCTAACATAACAGCAAAGGAAAGTAATGAATGCTGGAGGGGAAGTGGCAAAGTAGGGACATTAATTCATTGCTGGTGGAGTTGTGAACTGATCCAACCATTCTGGAGGGCAATTTGGAACTATGCCCAAAGGGTGACAAAAGAATATCTACCCTTTGATCCAGCCATAGCACTGCTGGGCCTGTACCCCAAAGAGATAATGTACACAAAGACTTGTACAAGAATATTCATAGCTGCGCTCTTTGTGGTGGCCCAAAACTGGAAAACGAGGGGATGCCCATCAATTGGGGAATGGCTGAGCAAATTGTGGTATATGTTGGTGATGGAATACTATTGTGCTCAAAGGAATAATAAAGTGGAGGAGTTCCATGGAGACTGGAACAACCTCCAGGAAGTGATGCAGAGCGAGAGGAGCAGAACCAGGAGAACATTGTACACAGAGACTAATACACTGTGGTATAATCGAACGTAATGGACTTCTCCATTAGTGGCGGTGTAATGTCCCTGAACAACTTGCAGGGATCCAGGAGAAAAAAACACCATTCATAAGCAAAGGATAAACTATGGGAGTGGAAACACTGAGGAAAAGCAACTGCCTGACTGCAGCGGTTGAGGGGACATGACAGAGGAGAGACTCTAAATGAACACTCTAATGCAAATATTAACAACATAGCAATGGGTTCAAATCAAGAAAACATGTAATGCCCAGTGGATTTACGCGTCGGCTATGGGGGGTGGGGGGGAGGAAAAGAAAATGATCTATGTCTTTAATGAATAATGCTTGGAAATGATCAAATAAAATATAAAATTAAAAAAAAAGAATATTGCTAAATCTTTGTTCAATTAAAATAAATTGGCATTCCAATAACTAAAGGTAGCAGTTTGAATTGCCTGTTTTCATACTATATTCAAGGAGGTTTGCCTTATTGATCGCTCATGAATTTACTTTAAAAATATGGTCTCATCTTTCATGGAGACACTTAGGTTATTTTTAATCATATGTCCAGGTATACCTTCCACGTCTTGGGGACTAGGGGTACAGCACCCCTTAAGATATGAAAAATCTGTGTTTAATTTTTTGATCATCACAAGATGTCACATGAGAGACTGCATGTAAACATTTATGTTATCAAACAGTAAAATCCATACTGAACAGATAACATTATATATAACAATACATACATTTTAGGCATTTATAAGTTATCAAATATTTTAAGATATTTCTACATTTCTCAACTTTGTGTGCCCTTTGTTGGCTTTTGTGTTCTTTTTTCAAACTTTTAACTTTTTAAAAACTGTGTGTTTTTATGATATTAGAAGTTAAAAATATGTTGATCATATGCAATAATATACAATATTTTATGCATTTATGAGTTTGTAAACTTTTTCTGTATCATCTCTGGCCTTTATGTGTTTTCTATGGCTTTTGCAAAACTCCCCCCCCCCAATTCCCATTTAATCTCTTATGATGACAGATATATTAAAACCACAGTGGGGAAAGTTACAATGTGAAAGGAATACCTGTACTTAAAGATTCTTCTTGTGTTACCCACTAGAGTACAGTAAAGATAAAAACAGAATGCTTTTAATTTCTATCATTTTGTAATATAACTTACCTCTAATTTTTCCTAGCTTCTGAAACATAAGGAAAGAATCTCAGCCTTTAGGGAATTAATTGCTAATGAAAAAGCTTCTCAAGAGGAAGTTTTTGAGGTAAGTCTAATACTTATCATATTCTGTCCCCCACATTTTGTAAAGATGACTCTACTGGTAAACCTTACTTGAATTGATTCCTACTCCGACCTTTCACCCATACCCTTTCATCTCCATCGATTTAAAATCCCTCCCTCTCTTTATTCAAAACTTGAAATACTTTAGCCTCCTGGTGAAGCACTGGACAGCTTCATGTATCACAACTGGGCAGTTTGCCCCCATGAAAAAAATACCTTTAACATTTACAACTGTATAATAAACACTAGGGTCTTTATGGTAAGAAAAGCTGGGCCCGTGTCCATAGGAAATAGCTTCTTGTATTTCAAAGAATAAAGATGTGGGTCCACAGATCCATTATGAGAAGTCCAATAATGACTAGAAGAAGATCGTCAGTGTCCAATGACTCCTGCTGAGTATTTAGTTATACTACATACACAACAGACATTTGCTGTCTCCCTGGGGCATGTACCTAGATATGATGAAGTCCCTCCCAAGAACTATCAAGCTTTAATGACTGCTACCCATTTATGGTATTATCATATATACCATATATACCATGAAAAATGTTAGCAAAAACATTTTCCTGATTTCTTGTAAATCTCCTTCAAGAAAACTTTAAATTATAAAGGAATAGAGAGGGAGAAAACTGCCACATAAACCTGACAAGTCTTATACCACTGATGGGAACAGGTATAACATAAAAAGAAACAGAGGACCAATAATTCACAAAGACACTTTCCAAGAAGCAATTAAAAATAGTTCTTGATGCTCTTTTCATAGTGGAAAAAAATTGGAAAATAATGATGGTATGCCCACCAGTTAGGGAATAGTCAAACCTGTTGTGGTAGGGATATTAATGTGATAAAAAAAAATACTGTTGTGCTATAAGAAATGATGCAAGGAATGGTTTCAGAGAAACCTGGAAAGACTTGTATGAACTGATGCAGAGTAAAGTGAGCAGAATCAGGAGAACAATTTATACAATAATACCAATATCATAAAGACAAACAACTTTTAAAAACTTGTGAACTTTGACCAACACAATGACTAACTACAATTCCATAGATTCATGATGAAATTTGATGCTGAACTCCAGAGAGAAGTGACAGACTCAGAGTGTAGACTGAGGAAAATTTCTCATGAATGGCCAATTAGGGGATGGGGAGATGGGGTATTTGCTTTCTTAGTGGGAGTGAGAGAAGGTAGAAGGGAGATAATAAAATAGTATGAATTGGATTTTTTTTAAGGTAACAAAATATATTTTTAAAAGGAGAATGAGCACCATTTTCTATTTAAAATTTTTACTAATGTAAAGAAATCCAAGAACCAGAAGGGAAAACGTGGTGGAGAATATTTGGATAAGGATCAAAAGGGCTTTCCCAGGAAGAACTCCAAGTAGCAGCATGGATTCATCAAGGACACACTGTGTCAAACTAACCTCATTTCTTTTTACTTTGAAGTAACAAAAATGTAGGAAAGGAGAGGTGAGGTGAGAAGGGGATGCTGGGAAATACTTAAATTGCAGGAAAGCACTTAGCAAAGTTTCTCATTCTATGCCCATATATCAGAAGTAGAGATATGGCTACAAGTATTTATATGGGTCCTAATATGTTCTAGGCACGGTGCTAAGATTTTTACAAATTTGATTCATTTGATCCTGCAAGGTAGATGCCACTTCACTTTATAGATAAGGAAACTGAGGCAAACATGTTAAGTGACTTGCCCAGGATCACACATTTAGTGTCTGAGACTGGACTTGAACTGAAGTCTTCCTAATTCCAAGTCCAACACTTCATCCTCTATACTCCAAGCTGCCTCTTCATGGACTGCCTCAACATTATGACAGTGTAGCCAAAACCAAAAACCTGGTGCTATCCTAGGCTAAAGTGAAAAAAGTCTAGGGGACAGCTGAATAGCTCAGTGGATTGAGAGCCAGGCCTAGAGGCAGGAGGTCCTGGGTTCAATTCTGACCTCAAATACTTCCCAGCTATGTAACCCTGAGCAAGTCACTTGACCCCCATTGCCTAGCCCTTACCACTCTTCTGCCTTGGAACCAATATACAGTATTGATTCTAAGATGGAAGGCAAGGATTTTTAAAATAAAGTAAAGTAAAAAAGCCTAGGAAGAGAGAAGCCCTGCCCTGGCCAAACTACATTTTGAACTTGGGATTCAGCTCAGAGAATCACCTGTTGGGAAAACAGAAGTCTGAGTGTTTCATGAAGAGCAGAGCTGAGTACTGGGAGAATGCACCATAGAAAGGGAGGTTAAAGAAACCTGCAATGTTTAGGCTGGAAAGGGAATGATGTAAAAAATATAGAAGAGCTTGTCTCCAGTCATCCCAAAACTAGAAGCAATGGGGAAAATAGGGAAAAGCTGTAGAGAAGCGAATGTAGGTAGCAGTGAAAGTTTTCCCCTCGCATTTCCCTTTTATTAACATCCTTATAGTTCACAGGTGGTAATGAGGTCAGTGGTTCAAAAGGCATGAACAATTCAATAGTTCTTATTCCTATGGGGCAGCCAGGTGGCATAGTGGATGGAACACCAGACCTGGAGTCAGGAAGATCTGAGTTCAAACATCCCTCACACATTTACTATCTGTGTGACAATGGGCAAGTCACTAATCTCTGTCCTCATTTTCCTCATATGAGAGCACCTATCTCCCAGCATGGTGGTGATAATCAAATGAGATAATAATTGTAAAGTAATAGTTAATTATAATAATAATTATGATAATAATAAATAGTTAATTAAAAATAATAGTGCCTGACATATAGGAAGCGAAACATAAATATTAGTTGCTGTGGTGGTAGTACTTTACCTGGACTTTTTCCTTTCCATATATCATACTCTCTTCTATCATAGTTATTTGTCTTTTTGCTCATCATTGACTGCGAACTTTTTAAAAGCAGGGTCTAATTATGACAATTTTTGTGTTTCCAGTACTATTTACTATTGCCTTTCACAAAGTAGTTGATTGATAAATGTTTATTGAATGGAATTGAATGTGTAACGGGAGATCTCAACTGCAGATTGATAGACACATGACTGGTCAATATTTCATGTGAAAAACATTCTGGAATTTTTTATCCCTTGTTTTCCAATGTTAAAAAAATACTAACATTGTATGCTATTTTTTTAGGTACAAGTCTACTAGAAATAATTTTATTTAACTTATAATTATTCTAAATCCAAGCTTAAAGAATGAAATGTCCAAACACCAGGATGTCTCTCTACACCAAGACAATTGGAGGGAATATTTTTTGGAATCTTGAAGAAAAAAAGTCATAGTGTTAAAATATTGTTGGGAGTGAGGTTAACATATTAGAATAATAGTCACTTAATCTTCAACTAGAACCGCTCCATTCCTCCCTGACTATTTCCCTCAAGTAATTTCTACTGGAGTAATCAAAGGGACTTCCTCTTCTAATCAATATTTAATCCTTTTCTGAATGGGGAAGGGTGGGTCATCACACTATCACTTCAGAGAAGGCAATGATAATAACTAAATAAGAGGTATTTTTCATCCCAAATTCTGGTTTTTACAAACCTTGATAGTTTCCTTAGAAAGGTTTTTATTTTCTTTGGCCTAGTATCCACTTTGTTAAATGAGTTGAATATGGAAAAGTTTTTAGACTGATATTTATTCCTATTTCTAGAGAAACCAAAAAGGAAGTTTTTCAAATGTGATTCCATACCAACACGGTATCTTACACACAATAGATACTTAATAAATGTATGTTTAAATAGAATTTACTGAAATAAAGAAATATCATGGCTGAATATTAATATATTTATTTTAGGACAAAGTTAATGATTTAGAAGAACTTGAGAATTATTCAGAGATGCCTGGCTTATTAGGAAACAAACTAGATCGATACCATAATCTAAATGAAGAGCTTAATTCCCTGGTAAGAAAAACTACATGTTACTATCCTTTAAAGATTATAGAGTCACAATTTTTAAAAGAATAATTATTAGCTCTCCAGCATTTTTTTCTGTTTCTCCAAAATTCCACTAATTCTATTCATGTTTATCAGTACCGTAATGGTGACAGGTTTAATAGTAACAAATCTCAGCCTAAAGAAGAAAAGTACTGAAGTTTATGTGTTTAGTTTTTGTTATTATTTATCTTCAATGAATTCAAGGCTAATGTAGACACAGAGGAATTAATGAAAAATGTTTGAAAACATGGTTTAGACCCAAAGCGGTGGAATACTCCTATACTTCTAGTACTAGAAGAGGCTGAGGTTGATAGATTGCTTGAGCTCAGGAGTTTTGGGCTGCAGAAAGGCTAAAGCCTATAGAGTATATATCCAGGAGTGGGGAAGAATGAGGCACCATGCTACCTAGGATTTTCTTAAAACTCAGGTCCAAGCATGTCACTCTCTACTTAATAAACTCTAGAGGCTCCCTATTGCTTCAGGATCAAAAGGAAAATGCTCTACCACCTTTCTGTCTTTGTTTTGACTTTTTTTTAAACCCTAACTTTCTGTTTTAGTAACAATCCTACAACAGAAGGGCAAGGACTAGGCAAACTGGGTTAAGGGACAGCTAAGAAGTATCTGAGGTCAGATTTAAACCCATGTCCTCCCAATTTCAGGCCTGGATCTCTCTCCACTGAACCACTTAGTTGCCTTTCTAGTCTACTTACACCTTATTCCCAACACATACTCTTTAATCCAGTGACACTGACCTCCTGGATGTTTCACAAATAAGACACTCCATTTCTTGGCTCCAGCCATTCTCTCTGGCTATTCCCCATAATTAGAATGCTCTTTTTGTATGTTCCTGCTGACTTCCTGGCTTCCTTGAAGTCCAAGCTAAAAAGTTGTTATTTACTGAAGACCCTTCCAGTCCCTCTTAATTTTAGTGCCTTTTCTCTATTAATTATTGCAATTTGTCCTGTTTATAACTTGTTTTATATATGTTTCCATGTTATTTCCTCCATATAATCTCTTGCCCCTTTTTGTGTCCCCAGAGCTTAGTATATTAACTGGCACACAGAAGATGCTTAATAAATATTTATTGATGGACAAATTCACTGATAATCTATATTTCTGGACTACATCCTTAATTTTGGTTTTTAAGAGGGGGAAAATGGGGACAACAGATGGTGCCAGAGAGCTGGAGAGGGGAGAGAGAAACAAGGAGGATTATTCATAGAGATTAAGACTCAGTTCCGTGTTAAGGACCACCACAGAACCATGTAGCCCAGGAAATGTCTGCAGGCAGAGGTAGTGGTAAAGTAGCATGGAATTTGTGGACCCCACCAAGAACTGCAAAAATATTAGCCATCATCAGTGGAACAGCAATGGGAGAGTAATAGAGGAGGTAGATAAGTTTCTCCACCAAACAGAATATGAGACTAAGGAAACGCAAGAAACAGAGTCATAATATAAAGGAGCAAATCTAGAATTTTCCCTTTATAATAATTCAAACTGTGGCATTTCCAGAAAGACAGATGGACTCTTCCAAACCTAAATGCTTTCCCCCAAGGTCGTACTATAATTTGATAGTGCCAGATTAGTTCCTATGGAAAGTGGAGACCTATTGGAGAAAGTATGGGAGTTGCTTTGATTGTTGTGCCCCATGTAAGTTCTTTACATTTTTTGTTGGGTGGCCAGTCCTATATTTAATAATATTTTAGCCTAAATGCCAGCATTACAACTCAGAGACCCTTTCACTTTTTCATATAAACCTAGAAATGAACCAAAGTCTAATATCTCCAGGATATTAGATATCTCCAGGAGCAAACCCTGGGTAGAAGCATGAGCAACATAAAGAATATGATTTTTGAGAAGTTCCAAGATTGAACTTAGCTATAGTCCCAGAGCCTTGGGTTCTGATAATAAGTTATAGATATAAAGCTCACAATTTATTATGAGCATAGATAAGTCAACTCTATCAGAATATTATTAAGTAGAAAGCACCAGACTTCCATCTAGTCCCTAGCATACTACTAAACTACATTTTGAAAAATATATTTTATGTTCATCATTAAAAGGGGGGAAAATACTCTATACCACCAGGTTTAGTTGATCTCTCCTGATGAAATCAGACAGCTTTATTCAAATATTGATTACAAATATTTCAATCAAATATTGATTATCAAAATGAACCATAGAATTTTAGTACTGGATTAAGGCATCCCAAGACAGGGCTTTTACTAGTAAAGAGCCATCAAGGCTTCCTTGGTACAATCTTGAGTGGGTAGGAGGAGAAGGCAGAAATGAATATTCCTCAAGGGAGTGTACTTCATCTTCAAGGCAGCATCTGTCACCAATGCTGCGTGGTCATTGGCCAGCTAGAGACCACCATAGTACATCTATTCCTCCTTAGCTACCTGGGTGCCAGGACCTGTCTCTGGGGTACAGGCACCCCACCCTTCTCATACAGTCAAACCTACAGCAGGTTTATCATCATCACTGTACAGTTTATAGATGAAGAAACTGAGGTCAACACCAGAAAAATGACTTGTTTCAAAGTCATGTAAGCAGCTAATGGCAAAACCAGAAAAAGAGGACAGGTCTCCTTTCTTTTAGCCCTATACCTTTTCAATAGAAAAACAGTTGTGATTATTAGGTACCAAAAACTGCCTCAGACGGACCACATTTCTCCTGACCCAAATTCTAGGATAAGGATTAGATCTATGATTTTGTTGGCATAGGAAACTAACTCCCAGGTGAGAAAATTTCCTCTACCAGGGCAGATTAAGACCTTCTCTGCAATTTATAGCCTTAGTTGCTAAGAACTTTGCTAAGTTAAGTGATTTACCCAGGGTCATAGGCAGTGTCAGAGACCAGAGCTGATCCTGCTTGGGAGATCAACTCTCTGGCCAGGCCATCCCTCTGACTACAATTAGTACATATAAAGTAATTTGAAATTTTAAAAACTTTAAATTATTAAGTTTATCGAATGTTAAATGTAAAACACTCAAGAATTATATTTCAAAGTTGATCTGAAGATTCCACATATCTTTTTCACACAAAAAATAATATTCAAATCATTTAAGGTGAAGAACATTTGCTTCTTCAATAAACTAGATTATTAAGCACATGGAAAATTGTGTTTTGTATTTGTTTTTCCACTGATATTCAAGGTTTGAGCTGCTTTGTCTAATGTCAATACATTTTTGCTTTCCCAGGTCACCTGCTTCTTTTTTTTTCCCTTAGAAAAACACACTTTCTTAATGTTCAATTTGTTGGGGGGGGTGGGGTGGGGGAGAGGTTGTTACTAGATCTTATATAATTGAACACTGTTACTTTAGTAATGTAATCAAGGAAGAATGGCAAAAAGCAGATTAAAACCTGAAAGGTAATGAAAATGGACCCAAGGGAAGCACATGGAACAGTCATGAGCCAGCAGGGGAAGAGAACTCCATAGAATTCCACAGAAGATTCAAAAGGAGAAAACTGTTGACCAGGAGGAGGTCTGGTGATTCTTCTCACTTCTCTTCTGACTCTCTCACCATAAACTCTGACCAGAGTTAGGGAGCAGAGTTTGGGTTCCATATACCTTTTCCTATCTGACTTGTGCTGAAGACGTGTTACTGCTTTTTTTTGAAGATCATCTTATACCATCATTTCATTCTGAAGAAAGACATTTTGATCTCCCATCAAATATAGCTATAGAAAATAGAGGGGTAGGGTCTACCCAATACCTCTGTCCTACCTTTTCCCCTCTTTATCTCTTTGCCATAGAAATAAATTAGCCAATTAGTATATCAAGACTCTCTCTGAAGTTTTGTAATAGGAGGCAAGATTTAAGTCATCTAGAAGCAGAGTTGGGAGGGGTTTGACTCACTCTGGGTCAGGTCCAGACTCCATTAGGCTCTGTGGAGAAAGAGGAAGTGTCACACTTTAACCAGCCCCTCCAACAGCTGGTTTCCTGTTACTAGTATTGGGAAGGACCCCTTTCTCAATCCTACCATTACAGTAATTAATGAAAGTTGTTTCTTCAACTTGACTTTTTCCCCTGAACTTTCACTACTACTGTAAATACTATTGGCATGTGCCAAGTAAATCTGATTTTTTTAAATGAAGCCGGAAGTTACTCTAATTCAAGTAAAAGCATGTCTGCTGTTGTATAAATAGATGCTACTTCATTTTGCTTTTATCCAAATGTATATGTTGCTTTCAGTGATTTAATTTTTTAAATTTTATTATTTTTAACATTCTTTGCTTTTTAAAAGTTTGAGTTCCATGACTTAGTTCTCAGCATTATCTGATGCAAGACAATTCCTAAGGAGTTATGATGAAAAATACTATTCCCCTCCAAGGAAAGAAATAATGGAATCTGAAGGCAGATTGAAACATACTATTTTTTACTTTATTTTTTGAGGAGGACTTTTTTGTCTGTTTTCTTTCACAACATGACTAATATGGAAATATGTTTTGCATGTCTGTGCATGCTTAACTTATGTCAATTTGCTTGCCATCGTAGGGAAGGAGGAAAAAAATTTAGAACTCAAAATTTTTAAGAATTAACATTAGAAATTGTTTTTACATGTAATTGGAAAAAATAAAATATTAAAAATACAGATTAAAAATTTTGAGTTCCAAATTCTCTCCCATACCCACTGAGAAGGCAAGAAATATCATACAAAACATTTTCATATTAGCCATATTTCCAAAAAAAGCAAGAAAAAAAAGAAAGTAAGAATATTCTTTAGTTCACATTCAGAATTCATCAGTTCTCTCTTTGGAGACAGATTTTTTCAACGTGAGTTCTTAGGAATTATCTTGGATGATTATATTGATCAGCATAGCCAAGTCTTTCACAGTTGATCATCATTATAATATTGATATTACTGTAATCTCCTGGTTTTTGGCATTTCACTTTACCATGTTTTTTTCTGTTTTTCTGAAATCACCCCTCTTGTCATTGTTTCTAGTACAGAATAATAATCCATCACAATCATGTGCCACAACTTGATCAGCCATTTCCCAGTTAATGAACATTCCCTCAATTTTCAAATCTTTGCCATCACAAAAAAAAACTGCAATAAACATTTATATATATATATAGATATATTTTTTAAATCCATTTTGGATATAAACCTAGTAAAGGTATGGCTGGGTTCAAGGTTATTTATGAAGAATTGTATAGCCCTTTGGGCATACTTCCAAATGATTCTCCAGAATGGTTAGGACAGTTCCCTACTCCATCAACAATTTCATTAGTGTACCTATTTTTCTCTCATAACCTGTAGTGCTTGTCATTGCTGATAAATGTGAGGTTATTTTAATTTACATTTTACATTTCTCTTAAGATTAGAGAATTTTTATCTACTTATAGATAACTTTGATTTCTTCTGAAAACTACTTGTTTATATATATATATTTAACCATTTATCAATAGGGGAATGGCTCTGGTTTTTATAAATTTGACTTCTATAATCAGTATATATTTAAGAAATGAGGACTTTAATCAAAGAAACTTGCCATAAAAAGTTTTTATATTACTTCATTTTCTATGGTACCTCTTATCAAAATGTAGTCTCCCTGATTATCTCTTTTAATTATGTTTGGTTTTGCTTTTGTTTCATCTAAGATCATGATTGCTACCCCTGCCTTTTTTATGTCAGTTGAAGCACAATAAATTATGCTCTAAGTTTAGGGGAGAAGCTGGTTCTAGGATATCTAGTAGAACACAGAATTAGAGTCGGCCTGAGTGTCCAATATGACTGGAGTTTATGAAGAGACTAGATTGTGGAGAACATCTGGGATTTGGAAGTCATCTGCATAAAAATGATAATATTTTAACTTCATGTGTGTTTCTGTTTCAAGTGTGTCTCTTATAAACAACACCTTTGGATTCTGTTTTCTGATTCTGTTTTATGGATGAGCATCCCATTTACATTCACAGTTATGAGTACTATTTCCTTCCATCCCATTATCTTCTATTTTTCTCTCTTTTTGTCCTTTATTTCTCAACTCAGTGATTTCATTTTAACAGGTTCTATTTCCACAACAAAATCATTAATATTTTGTAGAGAAGATATCTAAAATTAATTCCTTTAAAAAAAAGATTTGGAAGAGGCAGCTAGGTGGATCAGAGAGTCAAGCAACCTCAATGGGAGGTTCAAATCTGGCCTCTGATATTTCCTAGCTGTGTGATCCTGGGCAAATCACTTAATTTCCAATGACAATTCCTTATCACTCTTCTGCCTTGGAATCAATATACAATACTGATTTTATGACAGAAGGTAAGGGTTAAAAAAAAGGATTAGAATTATGCTCTTTGTTCTATTACAGAAAACTAACTTTTAAGAGTCATTCTTAATCTTTGGAATTAAAGGCAATAATTTTTTTTCCCTAAAGTAAATTTTACCTTTTATGTAAATTATGAAATTTTTTACTAGGCTTTTTCATCCCAGATTAGCTAATAGAACAATTCCACTCTGGTGACAGAAAGGAGTTAGTATGTTGTCCTTGAAATGCACAAGTCTTCTACAGAATGTCAGGGCAATCTGATATGAGAGATGGGAAATGAGAACTGACCAGGTGTTATGTATGTATATGTGTAAGGTATGCAGCCATAGACATTAATGAAATAACATAATGCTTGTTCATCAATAATAGTCTACAAATATTTCTGTAGTACCTCTGAGCCCAGCTTTAAGAAATATCAAAGAAATTAAAAGTTGTTCCTCTGCTTTCATTCTCTCAGACATTCTGATTCTTTGGATCATCTTTCCTTCCTAGGATTTAGTATAGCCCTTTGTACCTCTTAAAAGGATTTCTGCATTTATATGTGAAATAATACACATATAATGTTCCTGCATATACCAAATATTTGTACATGAGGCTTATGTTCCCTACCAACCTTTAGCACAGTGCTTTGTTTATAGATGAATAATGAATAGAATTGTTAGTAATATTTATTAAGCCCTTTGCTTTTTAGGTAAATGTTTTATTAAAAACAACACTGAACATCAATACAAGTAAACTCAGTAACTCTGGCAGCTTTTATCATCCCAGTTTCAACATATAATATATTATAAGAGTTTATCATACATCCTCATCAGGATTCTTTGTCCATCCATACTTCTTCTCATTCCTCTTACATGGACAGCTGTGTGCTCAATTTGTTTTTTCCTTAATCAAGCCTTCTTATTCATCTTTGTTCCTAATGCTTACCTGGCAATCAATAGAGGCTTCATCCCATCAATGTAGGGAAATAAGGATTATCAACTTTTAGCTTTCTCTATATATCCCTTTAAAATAGCCCCTACAAATAGACACATAGGGTAAAAATAGTTACACATGAGGATTTGGAGGAAGATAACTAAGTAAACTGTTAAAAATGAGTGATGCCCTAAGACTCCCTTAATATTAGTTTTTTCCCCTCCTTTGGGGCAATCTGATTATCAACAAAGACAATAAATCAAAATAAGGAAAATTGGACTAGTTAGAGAGAAAGAGAGGAATGATATATAGAGGGTTTTGATGTGTAGAATAGGAGAGAATGATCTCACAGTAGATGGCCTGCATTTTCTCCTTCTAGGAGAAGGCAGTCATATAATCTGAAAAGGACTTGAAGATGACACAAGTGACTTGAGAAGAACAACTACAGAGAAATGAGCCAATCATGAAAAAATAAAATTATTTCACTTTGGCAATTGTTACAAGGGAATCACTTTAAAAGACTGATATATATTAATTTAAGGTCGCCAAGGAATCAACTATGTAATTCCTAAATGAAAAACTCAAGTCAGCCGTCAGCCTTTTTTGGAGTTTAATTACAATAGGAGCAAGAAAGGAATTAGAGATATATATAGAGAGAGAAAGGGGAGAGAAGGGAATAGGGCTTAAATACCCCTTCTGTTTAGGCTGGGCCAAAAGGCCCAAGCCCTTAGATAGCTGGGGCAAAGAAAAGAGATCAGTCCCTATTACTCACGTGTCCAAAATGGAGAAACAGTCTCAGAGGCCCCCACCTTCAGCTTCCTTCAGAGCAAGCTTCCTCAGAGCCCAGGAACCACACCGCTCCAAAACTCCACAAACCCCCAGTCTCCAGACCCTCCTATCTTTAAGGAAACCATCCAAGTTGCCTCCCCTCAGTCCTCACATCTACCAATCACTCTTCATCAATTTCCCTGTCAATGGAGGCTCTCGCTTAACCCAGGACCGCCCAGAGGTTTCTGGCTTTTGCACATGTCTGTTGAAGGTCATATTTTTCAAATGATTAAATCTTTACTCTTTTGTTACAGCCCTTTCTAAATCCTGTTAACTTGAGTATGGTAGAGATTGGAATAATTAAATTTTGATCTAGGCTGCAGCCCTTACTCAATCCTATTAGGACTGAATAGGGTGGAGATTTATTCCAAGTATCTCCATTGTATCAATTCTAAAATCAATCAAGACTCAAAGAAATTCCTGTTCTATGCTTAAGCATAGGTCAAAGTCCTTTCCATTGTTCAGCAAAAGGTTTTCTGTCCTAAAGTAATCTTAAGAAGGGAAGAGAAGGAACCTCCCATGCCAATGGAGTTCCCATTCCAATAGACTATCAGTAAGAAATTTTCCAAGTATGAAATATCCCAATGGTGAAATTTCCAACATTTATAAGTCTAAGGAAATTTGAGGTTTACACAATGAAGGTCTAAATGACTTTACATAAAATAAAATTGTAGTGTACCAAATCAGTAAGTCTTTGTGACTTCTTCCACAACTTTTTAGTAGTTTGAGTAAAAAGTGCAGATGACCCCTCCTCATGAATATTGTACTAGAAACAGAGGAATAACAAGGCTCTGTGTTGCCTGGACCTAGAGAATTAAGTATATATGTAATCATTTGAGAAGGAAGAACAGAGTGTTGACAGTTAGGGTAGGGGGATTGAGGATAAGCTTCCTATAGGAAGTTAGCACATGAGCTGAACCCTGAAGGGAAGTAGGGAAAACACAAGCTAAATTCCAGGAATGAAGGGCAACTTGTACAAAGAGCATGAAAGGCACAAATAGAATGTTAAGGCAATGTAATATAGTATAGACAAAGGAATAATATTCAGTAAACTTGGAATGCTAAGCTGGAGCCAAATTGTAATGGGCTTTAAATGCCAGGCTAAAGAGTTTCCTAGAAGCAATAGAGAATTACTGAAGGTTCCTAAAAAGAGGTGAGGGAAAGTGTTGACACAGAAGGATGGAAAAAAGGAGGGAAGAAGGAAGGAAGGGATGAAGAAAGGAATAAACATTTAACTGCTGTGTGCCAAGGCAGTGTGCCAAGTGCTTTACAGCTATCTCATTTTGGCCTCATAACAATTCTGGGGGGATAGGTGCTATTATACCTATTTACAGTTGAAGAAACAAACAGGTGAAATTATTTGCCTAGGATCACATAGCTAGTAAATGTCTAAGATCAAGGATCAATTATAATTTAGGATGATAATTTTGACATTTGTGTAGAAGATAGATAGGAGGAGCAGAAGGAGAAGGGAATAAGCATTATTTCAGGAAGTTCAAATTCAGCCTCAGATATTAGATGTGTGTGTGTCTCTGTACACTTAACTGTGTTTACCTTAATAGCCTTAACTATAAGATGGAAATGAGAACAGTGTCCACGTTTCAGAGTTGTAGGAAGATAATAGCTGTAAAGCACTTAGCAAAGTACCTGGAACAAAGCAGGCACCTAGCTGCTTTGGAAGAGGGAATAGGAGAGGAAGTCCAATTAAGAGGCTATTTAAGTTAATATAGATAAAGGGTAGTAGAGCTTCTACTAGGATATGAGTATGAGTGAAGAGAAGGAGTTGGTTATGAAAGCTGTTGTGAAGGTAAAATTGACAAGTCTTGACAAATGACTAGATATGGTAGTGGTGAGAGGAAAGATTAAGAATGGTTCAAAGGTAATAAACCTGAGGGGCAGCTAGGTGTCTCAATGGATTGAGAGTCAGGCCTAGAGTCAGGAGGTCCTAAGACCAGTTCACATCTAGCCTCAGACACTTCCTAGCTGTGTGACCCTGGGAAATTCATTTAACCCCCATTGCCTAGCCCTTACCACTCTTCTGCCTTGGAACCAATACACAGTATTGATTCCAAGATGGAAGGTAAGGGTTTAAAAAAAAAAGTAGTAAACCTGGACATATAAGGATGATGGTGTCTTCAACAGACATAAAGAAGTCTGAAAGTGCAGTAAGTTTAAGGGATTTGGCTATAACATTCCTAGGTGTTATCAGTTGGGGATTAAGTACATTGGGTGATCTGTGGATTCTATCAATCTCTACTTTTCCCTCTTGTTCTAGGATATCGGGGCAGTTTTCTTTAATAATTTCCTGTAATATAATGTCCAGGCCTTTTCTTTTGTCATGGTCTTCTGGTAGGCCAATGATTCTTAAATTGTCTCTCCTTGAACAATTTTCTAAATCCTCTGTTTTGTGAATGAGATACTTCATATTTTCCTCAATTTTTTCATTCTTTTGGTTTTGTTTTATAGTGTCCTGCTGCCTTATGAGGTCACTTGATTCTAGTTGTTGTATTCTGGCTCTTAAAGACTGGATTTCATCCTTAGTTTTTTGGTCATCCTTTTCCTTTTGGTGTGATTTTCTTTGGAGGTTATCTTTCATCTTCTTCACGTCATCTTTCATCTGCTTTGCCTCATCTTTCATCTCCTTTGCCTCATTTTCCAGCTGGTTGATTTTGGCTTTCAAGACACTATTTTCTTATTTTAGTTCAAGTGCCTCTGTTTCCAGATGACTTATCTTAGTTTTTAAGTTCTTTTCCCAATTGTCTTCAGCCTCTCTTAATTGTATTTTGAATTGCATTTTGAGTTCTTCCAAAGCCTGTATCCAATTCGCTGGGATTTCTGATTTTTCCTTTGCTGGTCCCTCCCCTTCTGTTTCATTCACTCTTTGCTCATTACCTGTGCAGAAGCTGTCTATTGTAATTTCTTTCTTCTTTTTCTGTTGTTTGCTTGAGTTTACCCCTTCTTTGCTCCCCGTATTTGTCTGTGCTCTTGCTCCTCTCATTTTTTTTTTGGTTTTGGGGCTGTCAGTCTCTCCTCTTGGAGCTTTGTCAGATCTCTTGGTACAGTCTCTAGGGGAAGAATGTTAGTTTCCCTGTCCTCTGAAGGCTTTTGATTGGATTAAGTTCAACTGGGTTGGGCTGTATGTGCTCTGAGGCCGAAGACTCCTGGAAGGCTGGACCACCCAGGCTCTCTCCAGTTCTCTCCAGCTGCTTCTCTTCAAGGTTCCCCAGTGCCTTTGCCCACCTCCCTGAGCTCTGAGGAATCCTGATGGGATTATGTTCAACTGGATTGGTCTGGATGTGCCCCGAGGCAAGGGTAAGACTGGAGCCAGCTGGAGGGACCCAGCCACAGCCCGGTCTCTCCCTGGCTTCCTCCCCAATGTCCATGCTGGACACTCTGAGCCCGGCGCCCCGCTGTTCACAAGGTAGACCCTCCGAACCAGCGCCTTTACCTGCTCAGAGGTTCCCACTGCCAGGGGCTCAGCCCTCTGGGTTGGGGGTGAGGGATCCTGGGACCTTCCCTCTGCCTTCCCCTTAGACCTGAGTATTCTTGGATTCCAGCTTTTGGGGGGCGTACCTTTTGATTTGAGTCCAGAAGGAGGGTTCCCTGCTTCTGTCCTGTTGTTCAGTTTGAATTTCGGTGCCCTAGGAACATTCAGTTTGTAATCGGTAAGGAAGGGGTTTCTGAGGTCTGAACTTTTGCTGCTTGCTAAGCTGCCATCTTGACTCCGCCCCAAGTTTAGGGGAGAAGATAGTTCTAGGTGATCCCATAGAACCTAGGATTGGAGTCACTGATTTAGTGTCCAATAGGACTAGAGTTCAAGATGAGACTAGATTGTGGGAGTACAACTGGGATTGGGAAGTCATCTGCATAAAAATTATATCATTGAACTCAGAGGACTCAGAAAAGGATGGCAGTTGTTTCCCAGTGAAGAAACCAATTGAGACTGTTCCTAGGCTACACAAACAGAAAAAAGAAAAAAAAAACTGATATGAAGGCAAGGAGTCAAGGGACCCTAACCCTAGAGCATCTTGTTTGCCCATATAGTTGCGACCAGGAAAGAAAACTCAAGTTTTATGGCACTCTTATCCATCCTATAAATTAAGCACAAGCATCTAGCTTCAGGTTTACAAGAAGTAGAGAGTTCTGAACAGACACAGATCCCTATTGTTCTTGAGTGCCAAGATTGCCATGGGTGGCAGTAATTAGGGTTGAAGAATTGGGGTTACATATGGATGTCAGTACAGAAAGGTTATCTTGTCTTTGGGAGGGGATTGGTCTAGAGATTCAATAAAATATATGGTCTTTGTCCATGTTACCTGTGAGTAATGCTTCCACTTTTACTACCTTCATGTAATAGGAATAAATGCTTCCTAAATTAATGGATTTCTGAGAGATGAATCAGTTTTGCACACAGCAATGCATGTAATAAATGGGAGTTGTTACTATAGGGAAGGACATATGGATAGATGAGTGATCTGATTGATGGGAACACTAGCATCGACATTCCCCAGACACAAAATCAATAACTGCCTCTTGCAGCAAGCTAAGAGGGAAATGGCTCCAACTGCCTCATATCCTGAAAGGGAAGAACACCACAGGTTGGATATTAATTATTTGGGCCACCTTATACAAAACCTAATTTATCATCTTTTCCCTGAAACCTGTACTCTTTCCCTTTATGTCTCTATCCTGATGATGTTATCACAATCTTGACAATGGCTCAACCTCTTTTACTCATTCTTTTTCATGACCCACATTATCAAAACAGTTCCTAAATTCTATTGATTCTAGCTCTTCAGTAGCTCTCAAATTCCCTCTTCTGCTACCAACCCCATCATTTTAGGGTGTGATTTTGTTCTTTTTTTGTGTTTTTGTGTTTTTTTCATCTTCATGGAATTTTGTTTTGTTTTGGGCCAGAATCTTGAACTCCTAGTGTTTAGAAACTCCCTTACAATTGCAGATCAGCTGTAATTCAAAGTTTAAGAGTGTTGCTTGGGGGCACTGAGAAGCTAAAGGATTTTCTCACCTTTAAGCTGATGTATATCTGTCAGAATCAGGAATAGAATCCAGGACTTTTTGACCACTTTTCTATCTGCTACCTGATGCTTTCACTGAATATAGAATAATAGACTTAAAAATGTATCTGCCAAGTTAATTCATGGAAAAAATGGCAAGGAAAAAAAATGGAGATTGAGTAGTTGCTACATGTGAAGAGGAAAGAGTTTCTGCTTATTTATTCCTTAGTACAAATAACTTTAAGTACTATCATCCAGGACTTCTTTGGCTATCATAGAATTTCCAAGAAAGAGGATCTCTTGTGGAAAATGTATTTTTGCACATGTGGATTTGTACTTAGTGGATGCTTAAGAGCTATGTTAAGTTGAATTGTTGGCTCTATGAAGACTTATTCACTAAATGATTCCACATACATTTTAGAGAAGGTTGATTTTTCAGATATTCTCCATATTGTTTTAATATTTCAAGGATGAGCCTCAGTGAATTTCTGTCTTAGCCTCATCTGAACCATAAAAATGGGTGGAATAAAACAATACTCCGTTAGTTTATTCAGTCAGTTTCTTTATCTCCTAGATGATATGCTACAAGCATCTTAACCATTTACTTTTTAAAAAGCTTCTATTAGTTTTTCAGTAATTGGGTGGTAGATCTGAGTTTGTGAGACAGAACAATATGCATTTTGCAATTCTTATTTATTTTCAACAATTACAAATAGTTCTCAATTTAGAATTTCTACTGTTTTTTTAGATTGGCAAATTGACAAACCTTCTTGAGTACAAAGAAGACCAGTGCAACAAACTCATGGAAGAAAATGATGAGTATCAAAAACATTTAGGAAGCCTAATAAATAAGGTAGTCTTTTGTTTAATTTAGAATATTTTTCCATAGGTACATGATTCATGACTTTTCCCAACCCTCTTCCCAACCCCCTCCAGAAGCTGACAAGCAGTTCCACAGGTTTACTTGTATCATTGTTCAGAACCTATTTCCATGTTATTCATATCTTCAGTAGAGTGAGCTTTTAGCATAAAAACCCTCAACATATCCCCTTTGAACCATGTGATCCATCATATGTTTTTCTTCTGCATTTCTGCTCCCATGGTTGTTTCTCTGGATATGGATAGCATTCTTTCTCATAAATTCCTCTGGATTGTCCTTGATTATTGCATTGCTGCTAATAGAAAAGTCTATTACATTTGATTGTGCCACAATGTATCAGTCTCTATGTGCAATGTTCTCCTAGTTCTGCTCCTTTTGCTCTGTATCAATTCCTGGAGGTCTTTCCAGTTCACATAGAAATCCTCTAGTTCATCATTCCTTTTTGGACTTCTCTTGTGTCTTGTTTTTGGACTTCAAATTTTTTGTTTTGGTGTGGCTTATTCCTTAAGAATGCTTGGAAATCTATCTTATTGAATGTCTATGTTTTCCCCTGAAAGAATATACTCAGTTTTGTTGGATAGGTGACTCTAGGTTGTAACCCCAAATCTTTTGCCTTCCTTAATATCATATTCCATGCCTTTTATTCCTTTAATGTAGACACCACTAGGTCCTGTGTGATCCTGATTGTAGCTCCATTATATTTGAATGGTTTCCTTCTGGCTGCTTGTAGTGTTTTTTCCTTACCTTAGTGGCTCTTGAATTTAGCTATTATATTCCTGGAGGTTGTCATTTGAGATTTCTTTCTGGAGATGATCTGTGAATTCTTTCCATTTCAATTTTATTTTCTTGTTTGAGGATCTCTGGGCAGTTATCTTTGATAATTTCTTATAGTATGATGTCCAAGGTTTTTTTCTTGATTATGGCTTTCCAGTAGTACTGAAAGGTAGTCTCAGATTGCCTCTCCTGGATCAACTGTTTTCTAAGTCAGTTGTTTTATCAATAAGATATTTCGTGTTTTCCTCAGTTTTTTCATTCCTTTCATTCTGCTTTATTATTTCTTGATTTCTCATGAAATTGTTAGTTTCTAGATGGTCAATTCTGATTTTTAAGACCTAATTTTTTCTCTGTAAGTTTTTGGTTCTTCTTTTTCAATTGGCCCATTTCTTCTGCATTACTTTTATTTTTCTTTCCCACTTTTCTTCTGCCTCTCTTAACTGGTTTTTGAAGTCTTTTTTGAGTTCTTCCAGAATCTGTGTCCAATCCATATTTTTCTTTTGGACTTTGCATGCGTTTCCTTTGCTTTCACTGGCCCCTTCTGTGTCTGTACCTTGCTCTTTGTCTCCATAAAAATTCTTTAGAGTTCTGTGCTTTTTTTGTTGTTTGCTCATTTTACCTATTTAATTATAGGTAGGCTTGGGGGGATGATGTGATGGTTTGAGGGCTGTGAGTCCTTAGAGTCCCCTCCCCCTGCTGATTCAATTGACTCTTGAGATGCTGATAGCTTAAAGACTTGCCTCAGACTTAGGTGTAAGCTTTTGATCTCACTCTGATATTGATCAGATTAAGGGATGTGTACTTGATCCAATCAGGCATACCCTTGATTGTCCTGTCTTAAAGCTCCTCCCTGAACTTTAGGCAAAAAGATCAGTACTTAGTATTTAGTACTATCAACCAACCCAAAGTGTAAACTAACACCTTATCTTAGGCCCAGACTAGAGTTCCCTAGTCTGGGGCTCCAGACTTCTCCACAGATTTGAAATTTCAAGGGGTATGGGTTGGCTTGTACCACTATTTGCCCAGGCAGGAGTTGAATGTTGGCTTGGGCATAGGTTCCCAAAACTTGGTTAGCAGATATGGGGTGTGGGAGTATGGCTTGCTCTTGGCTTGCTCTTCCCTCCTTGCTACAGCTTCTTACTGGCTCTGCTCTCCTCTCACCCCAGTTTCCCAGATATTCATTGCCTACCTTTAGGGTTTTTATTTTCTTGAAAGTTGTTTCACTCTGTTTCCTTGTTGGTTCTTTCACTCCTGTATTCATTTTGTCATGATATTTTAATCTTGGTCAGAGAGGATTCTGGTAGTCTTTTTTTTTTTAACAAAATTTTTTTGTTTCCTATGAATTATGCCATACATTATATGACTTCTTTAATATTATAAAATGAAACACATCCCAAGGAAGTAACTTGGCAGCAAGATTTTTAAAAGCCTGTTATTTCATAAACAGAAAAGGTTTCCCAACTGACCGTGGAGTCATTCATGATCTCACTTCAGACAATTAAAAATAATAATAATAGCTAACATGTATATAGCATTTACTCTTTGATGCCAGGCATGTGCTAAACAATTTACAATTATCATCATATTTTATCTCTTTTAATAACTGAGGGCTTTCCATAAACCCAGGCACAGAGGTCAAGAAGAAGATTTAGTATTGGCTCATAGATCCCAACTAGTTTTTGAAAGCAGAATACAGCAACTGTAACTAAAGAGCCATCCATCTACTCCAATTAGGGAGAAGTTCTGATCACCACATCCAATTGCTTTGGTGCTCTGTTTTGGTCAGCTAGGAACCTTGTGGTCTCTTCTTTTAATAAATATATATGTACATGTGTATATAATTATAAATTTAAAAGTCTACATTATGATCAAGTGAAAGTAGTACTTCCTGATTGGAAATGTATTTTAAATCTGGCCAAATAATCCTACTACTCCAGTTTAAAATAATTTATAAATAAATGACAATTTAACATCCCTTAGATGAACATTTGGAAAACCGTGGCCTCCTATGCCTTATCAAGTCAGGGTTCTCAAAGGACCAACTAATGAAACATATGGGTCTTAAGGTGGATGATATGCTTTTTGTCCAAGGACTAGCTTAGCTAAGTTCCGTGATACACAGGTTTTTGGCCATAGTAACTGGTCTCTGAAACCAGCTAGTCCAGGATGGAGGAATTCTGATGTGTATCAGCAGAGTGAATTCCCATACCAGTGAAATTACAGATGCTCCTTGTATTGATGCATTACTTTTTACTAAATAAACTAATATTCTTTTAATATGTTTGCTACTTCCTTTTAATATGAAGTTAGCATTTTCCAACAATATATTCTTATGGAATACAGATGTTTTAGTTAACATCAGATCTACTAAAAGTACAGGGTATATAGGTTTGGAATTTTATTTTCCATTTTCTTCTTTTGCTGCATACTAATTAATCAAAATGTAAATGACCTTTTATTCTCTTATGATTCTAAAATATATAAAAGCATAAGAGAATTGTGAGGAGTTGAAAGTTAAAGATTTCAGCAATAATAAGCAGAGAGCTGGAAAGCATCAGATTTACTATGTCATTTGTTTGTCAAAGTGTAGGGAATATAAGGGAGACAGAAGCATCAAACCAGAGAGCATAGAGGCAAATACTAGAGCCTGAATTTTTGCAACCAGGAAGGTAGCCTTGAGCAGAGATGGCTAAACCAAGTGGAATAGATAAAGGGTTAGAATTACAAGTTAGAAAAGAAATGTAAAAAGGGATCACTAGCAAAACTATCAAGTCTTATCAAGGCCAAGTGTTTTGTGGGCTGCTCTGGGTGGGACATGCCTATATGGTAGCTATGCCTTTTCTAGCATCTTAAAGGACCAAGCCCTTACTATTTCTCCTTCTTAGGATGAATCTCAGGGTCTCAGGTTTTAATATTGAGGAGGTAGAGATTCTCTCCTGTTTTGATCTTTGGTTATCTGGGTCTTATCATTCCCAGGTGACTAGTTACTAAAAGATATCCCCATCCCTATATCCATCTGGAGTTCTGAGACCAGAATGACACAGCCCAAGAATAGCTTTCCTAGTCATCAGATTTGGTGGAAGCCTATATGCAGAGTGTAAAGCTGTACCCTGGAAGCCTATATGCAGAGTGTAAAGCTGTACCCAGGGGAATAATTAAAGACTGTAGAAGCTGGACTAGATTTAAAGAGGAGGAATTTGGGTTGGAAGGCCATGGGTCTTATCTGCTGGGTTATCAAGAGGTTCCTTGTTATAATTATGATTCTTATCTAAGAGGATTGTATGGGGTTGTGCTAAAAGGCTCCTTTTGAGATTCCTGGAGGATCTGAGATGATTGTTTATGAGCTGCTTTGGCCTTTTAGAAAGTAAGCCAAAGATCTGCCAGTGTAATCTCCAGTTAGGAGGTTGGACCTTCATCTGAAATGGGAAAGTCAGGAAGAACCAATGTTAGAAAGCATAATTTGCAATGAAGAAATATATTTTGTAGAATAGTGGATTGCATTGTTTAACAGCACTCAGTGGCTTGAAGTAAAGTGATCCTGACTTAAGGAAGTACTGCTAAATGCTCTAATCAGTCCATTTTGTCTGACCTTCTGACTAAGAGTAGTAATTAAAGAAATGGACTTTGACCTCTTACACAATGAACTGTAAAACCAGGAAACTAATTGGGATCTGAGGGCTGAAATAAGATATGTAAGCAGACCTGGACAGATCCATGAGAAACAAATGACATAAAATAGGAAATATCTTATTTTTAAGGCTATTGTCCATAGTAACCAAGAGAATATCATGATCTTATGATGAAGAGATAAGTTCATGAAATAAGTAAGAAAAGATCATAATCCATTCATTGGGACTTCTAATAATCCATGGGCTTCCCAAAAAGGTGCCCAGCTTAATCACAGGCTTCAGATATTTTCACATGTTAGCTGGGATTCTGTCAGGTTCAGGGCCACCAGAAGTCTCAAGGAACAGCACATAGTGTTTTGAAGAATCTCATATGACCTTATACTCATTTTCTCCTAAAAGGCCTCAAGGGTCAGAGACACAGATAAAGCTGTTCCCTTCAAGGGGATGGTGACAACCTCATAAGTAGAAAAAATAGTTGTCCACACATCAGGTTCCTTTTGTTGGCAGATCCAAGTAAGGAAAGATATTTAACTGGGGCTGAGTGTTCTCAGAATTCTTGAAACACACAAGGTAGGACATGTTCTGAGAACTCAGGCTTCTCCAACAGAGTGCTGGCCTGCTAATCTCACCACCTGGATATGTAGGTATTACAGGTGAATGTGGGAAGTGTAGGAGATGAAAGGGATGCAAGGCAGATGTTGTTGACATCTCAGTTTAGCTTCCATACTGTATACAAACTTTAGAGTTGGAAGGGATGGGGAAATCAAGATCTGGAAAGGAACAGTGGTGTTCCCAAGAGGCTCCATGGTTGAGCAGAGCTGGGAGCCAAACCTTGATTCCCAATCCAGTATTCTTTTTTGACTCTAGTTCTCCATGTTCTATGTTTTGGTGACCTATTTTTACCACTACAAAGCATTTAGCCCCATCTAGGTAGTGCTTCTAGCTCTCAAACATGGACCAAAGGATAAGCATTCTCCCAGTTCTCCCAGTTTTGTTCTGCTGGAGTTCTGGAGCAGAAGTCACAAAGAAGGAAGAATATGGAAAGTAGGCTGAAATAATTGTAAGAGGATGGCCCATGCTCACATATGAGAGGCATCCAACTATATCAGAAGCTGCCAGAACAGGTTGGATGTAAGTCAGAGTGGGGAGGGAAAGGAATTTGAGCTCCACAAAAAAATCCTCAGCTCCCAAAGACCTTTAGAAATGCCACTATTTCTTTAGTACATCCTTGACATAAAGAGGTTTGTCAAGTTAGAAAAGTATAAAATGAATCAATGGTATTATCCTATAAATTCCAGGAACTGGTGGAGAGCTTTCAGGCTAACTGGGATCTTCTACTCCAACAAAGGTTTGACCTAAAGATCTAGGTCTCCTCTCTGATATTTGACCATGTCTTCCCAGTTAAACTGGACTTTTTTCTACATTTGCAAAGAGATGAGGATGATGATACAGATAACTAAATTGATTTAGATGAACTGAATGGGCTGCTCAAGAGTATTTAAGGATGTCAATTCATCGCATATTCCTGACTAGAAAAAGAAAATAAAGTAGTATCCATGATCTGAACTGAGTCATATTAAAGAATATATAGGTTATGAACTATGGAGTTCATGAAATGCTGGAAGACTGTGGAAGTTCCAGAGGGCATCATAATATATTGAAACTATATTGGGTTTTTAACTGTTTTCCACCTGTACTTGACTTATGTGAGCCAAAGAGCAGGGATTCAAAGATAAGGTTTTGTGAATATGTGGCATTTCATAATTTATGAGTGTTTCACACAACTATGGAAATAACTTGAAAAGCAATAGGATCCATTCTCCCTCCACAAGGATAATGTCAGTGGAGTTTCAAGAAGCTCCAGAGAAAACAAGCACATGAATCCAGTTGGTCCAGGAGCCTCCAGGTCCCAGGAAGCTGCTAATCACTGAAAGATTAATCCATTCAGCTTCCAAAGTGATTTTCCCAAAACTCAGGTCTGACCACATTATTCCCATACTCAATAAACTACAGTGGCTCCCTGTGACCTGCAGGACCAAATACAAAAATCTCTGTTCAACTCTCAATGCCTCAAAGGGCAGCTAGATAGCACAGTGCATAAAGCACCAGGCCTTGAGTTGGGAGAATGCTGGTTCAAATTTGACCTCAGACACTTCCTAGCTGTAACCCTGGGCAAGTCACTTAACCTCAATTGCCTAGTCTTTACCACACTTCTGTCCTGAAATTAATACTTAGTATTGACTCTAAGACAGAAGGTAAGGGTTTATTTATTTATTTATTTTCCCTTGAGTACGTTCTAATGTTTTTTCTTAATTTTATTTTAGTAACAAATTTCCACATAAATTTTCCAAAGATATATGATTCATGTTGCCTCCTTCCCTTCTTCTCTCTCCCTTTGTGGAGTTGACAAGTAATTCAATTTGGATTTTATATATATGAAAATGTATATATGTAATATATATTATCACACAAACCATATTTCCATATTATTCATTTTTCTAAGTAAATAATCTTATAAAACCAAAACCCCAAATAACAAGCAGTAAATCATGTTTTCATTTCCATTTCTATTCCAACAGTTCTTCCTCCAGAGGTAGATAGCATTCTTTTTCATAAGTTGCTCAGAATTGTCCTAGATCATTGTATAGCTGTTAGCAGCAAAGTCTATCACATTTGATCATCCAACAATGTTTCAGTTACTGTGTATAATGTTTTCCTGGTTCTGCTTATTTCACTCTGCATCAGTTTATATAGGTCTTTCCAGCTCTTTCTGAAATCATCCTGTTTATCATTTCTTAAAGTACAATAGTATTCCATCACCATCATATACCACAGTTTGTTCAGCCATTCCCCAGTTGTGGAAAATCCTTCCCTTTACTTTCTAATTCTTTGTCATAAGGAAAAGAGCATCTATAAGTCTTTTTTGTACAATCAGGTCCTTTCATTTTTTTTTTATCTCTTTGGGATATAGGCCTACTAGTGGTATTACTAGACCAAAGGATATGCATTCTTTTATAACCCTTTGGACATAATTCCAAATGATTGGGTTAATTCACAATTCCACCAGCAATGCATTAGTGTCCCAATTTTGCCACCTTCCCTCCAACATTTATTATTTTCCTTTACTGTCATTTTGGCCAATCTGATAGCTGTAAGGTGGTATCTCAGATTGTTTTATTTGCATTTCTTTAATCAGGAGGGATTTAGAACAGGTAAGAGTTTTGGTTTTTTTTTAAATATTCAAAGCTTTTATAATCCTCTACCACCACCCTTCCCTTGCCCATGACATATACTTTTCAAGTCATCTTATACCTGGTGAAGAATTTCTTTTACTAAAGCAAATTGCTATCTCCTCAACAATTTATGCTTTTAACTGCCTACAGCACTGAAGGGTTAAATGACTTTGCCCAGGGTCACCCATCTAGTATGTGTCAGAGGGGGGACAATATGAATGTTTTTCATGATTATTCAAAGAGTATTAGCCATGGCTCAGGAATCACAATTGCTGAGTCTCTTAGAACCCATGGATATAGTTAACTGAGCCTATCAATAGAAATTTATCTAGGGCCTCCTAAGTAATCTCTTATTGTTTCCTTATCTAAGATATCAGCTACTTTTAAGGCATTTTTTGTCCTTTCTAATGCAGAGATTCTCCCCTAGCAAAATGGAAGTTAAAGAGTTCTACCTTTTTTTCACATCTATTATCTTGATCCCATTCACTCTGAACTGAGGTCCTATCCTTTCCTTGTTCTCCTCTTTCCCAAAAATAATTTGATCAGTTCATTCTGAGCTTTAACACTACGTGTATGACATTTTTAATTGATTTTTTAAAATTATAAAACCTTTATTTTTTTCTCACTCCCTCTCCCCTCATTCCCATCTTCCCTTCCCACATACAACATATTGGAAAAGAAAAAGAAAAAAAAAACTTTTGTAAAAAATAATGCAATCAACCCTGGACAAGTCACTTAACTCCATTTGCCTACCCCTTGACCTTCTGTCTTAGAGTTGTTACTAAGACAGAAGATGAAGGCTTAAAAAGAAAAAAAGAAAAGAATACAATCAAGGAAAACAAATTCACAGCTTGCCATGACCTGACAGTATTCTTTTTTTAAATTCCTTTCTTTTTTAAATGCTGTTTATCCCCCCATTATATATATAAAATAATTAACATTCATTTAAAAAAATGTTTTTATTTCCAGATTCTCTCTCTCCCACCATCCCTCCTCTCACCCCTCCCTGAAATGGTAAGCAACCTGATATAGATTTTATTTGTTCAATCATGTAAAACATTTTTCCATATTAGTCATTTTGTGAAAGAGATCTCAAACAAAAAAAATTAAGAAAGTGAAATATAGTATGTTAAATTCTGCATTCAGACTCCATCAGTTCTTTCTCTGGAGGCAAATGGTATTTTTCATCATGAGTCTTTGGGATTGTTTTGGAATACTGAATTGCTGAGAATGGCTAGGTCATTCACATTTGTTTATCACACAACATTGCTGTTACAACATACAATGCTCTTCTGGTTCTGCCCACTTCACTTTGCATCAGTTCATGTAAATCTTTGCAGGTTTTTCTGAAATCATCCTGCTTGTCATTTCTTATAGCACTTATAATATTCCATTACAATCATATACCATGAGTTGTTCAGCCAGTCCCCAATTCATGGACATCCCCTCAATTCCCATTTCTTTGCTACATATATGTCATTTTTCCTTTTTCTTTGATCTCTTTGGGATACTAATTCAGTAATGGTATTGTTGTGTCAAAGAGTAAGCAGTTTTTTTTTTAATTCAAAGATATTTCATTTTCCCAATTAAATGTAATACTAATTTTCAACATATATTTTCCAAAATTATAAGATCCAAACCATCTCCCTCCCTCTCTTTCCTACCCCCCCCCCAGATGTGGTAAGCAATTTTAGCTGGGCCATACATGTATTATCATGCCAAACATATTTCCATATTGGTCATTGCTATAAGAACACACTCGTACAAAACCAAAACCCCAAAATACAACCATAAATACACTGATATGAAAGATAGTATGCTTTGATCCACATCCATCCAACTCCAGAAGTTCTTTCTCTGGTGGTGGATAGCATTCCCTGTCATAAGTCCTTCAGAATTATCCCAGATCATTACATTGCTGAAAGTAGACAAGTTTTCACAGTTGACCATTGTACAATATTGCTGTTACTGTGTACAATGTTCTCCTAGTTTTGCTTATTTCACTCTGCATCATTTCTTGCAGATGTTTCCAGCTTTTTCTGAAATCATTTTGCATATCATTTCTTATAGCACAATAGTATTCCATCACCGACATACACCACAATTTGTTCAGCCATTTCCCAATTGATGGGCATCCCCTTAATTTCCAATTCTTTGCCACTGCAAAAAGAGTTGCTATAAGTATTTTTGTCTTTTTTATTTCCCTTTTTTATTTTCTCTTTGTGATACAGACCCAGTCTCAGTATGCTCAATTTTATGGTCTTTTGGGCATTGTTCCAAATGACCCTCCAGAATGCTCTACCAACAATGCAATAATGTCCCAATTTTGCCACACCCTCCAACATTTATCACTTTCCTTTACTGTCTATTGGCTAGTCTGTGTGAAAGGGAATTTTTATTCCTTTTGTCTATTTTAAGTTAATGAATCAGGGGCAGCTGGATAGCTCAGTGGATTGAGAGCCAAGCCTAGAGACGGGAGGTCCTAGTTTCAAATCTGGCCTCAGACACTTCCCAGCTGTGTGACCCTGGGCAAGTCACTTGACCCCCATTGCCTAGCCCTTACCACTCTTCTGCTTGGAGCCAATACACAGTATTGACTCCAAGACAGAAGGTAAGGGTTTTTAATTTTAAAAAAATGTTAATGAATCAAAAAGTATCCCTACCTAACACTTAGTAAGTCACTAACAAAGAAAGTTCATGCCCTAACAAATAGGAGAGCTGATGGGTGGAGAAAACTGTATATAAGTGGGAGCCTGAGAGAGATTCGGGGTCTTCATTCTTGGCTCTTCATTTTTGGTGGCCTTTAGCCTAGGGAGCACAAGCCCTGGTGGGATTCTTTGGAGTCTTTTGAGGGCTTGGTCTTATGGCAATTCAGCTTAATCAGGCATTCAATTCTGCCTTGGATTTGGTGTTAGTGGCTTGAGGAGTTCAGCTTTGGTGACTCGCTTGGGTAGAAGAGACTTTCGCAGACTTCCACCTGGAGATTAGAACCTGGAGGCTGAGACTCTCCCACTTTTTCTGGCCAGAGATTGGAACTTTGTTGGGGAGCAAGCTAGATTTCTTTGGAGCAGACCTAGAGTGCTAGGCTAGAAAATTCCTCATCTCCTTCCTACATTTCCCTCTGTTACTATCACTATTTTGCTATAATAAAGCTACAAAGCTACTAAAATACTCATTGTTTAATTTTTAGTTATTATGAATGGTGACCACAATTCTTTTTTTAACCATTATTATCTTTGTCAAACCAAATTTTTAACTATTACATTTGGCCAACTAATTTTAATTATTACATCTGATAGGTGTGAGGTGGTACATTAGTGTTGTTTTAATTTACATTTCTCTTTAGTCCCCTCCTCCTCTGTAACTCATCAAATCTTTTCATAGTTTTATAGATTTATAACTGTAGGGAACTCAGAAGCATCTATTCTCTCAGTGTATGAGAAAATTGAGTCACAGATGGTTAAGTTACTTGCATAAGGTTTCATGGATGGCAGAGCTAGGACATGATGCTGGGCTTTCTGACTCCAAACCTCATACTCTATTTCTCTCTCTCCATGCATTGGAACTGATTCTCTTGGTATCTTCAGAATATTATTTTTGAATACTTTCCATTCCTCCTATACTGATTTTCCTTATAGAGTTTTAGGGCATGGTGACCCTATCTTGTCTTCAAACAAATCTGCTCTCCTAACATCTATGGTACGTGTGAGACTATGCTCAGCTTTTCTTTTCTTCTCTTCTCTTTCACAAATTTTAAGATGAAGTCATCACTACTCAGAATTTCTACCATTTCTACTCTAGCAATCAAGTCCTCCTTTTTGGTGAGAATCATAACAAGGATAAAAGTCAGCCTTATTAATTCAACTTTTGAATGATGAAATTATCATTAAGGAAAGTCCAAGAATTTATAATCTGCTCTCCTCAGGACAGAGCATTTGGATAACTGAAGTACCCCATCATGCCTCTATGCCAGGCTTGTTCTGTTTTTCAAATTCCTCATCAATTTCTTCTTGTCCAGGTGATATTGTGAATTCCAAACACAACACTGCTTCTCTTTCTTACATTGATTTTGATTGAAATGTTTGACATCCTCCCCCTTCTGGTTCTTGGATGCTATAATATGAGCATACCTCTAGTTCTAGAGAAGGGCATAGTGAAGTAATAACATGATGGACTTAAGATTCAGTCAACTTGGATTCAAACACCACAACTGACTCATGATCTGCATGAACAAGTTAATTGACCTCTCTGAGCCTTGTACAAATTTCTGTGACTCTAAGTTATAAATGCACATGTATATAGATAGATAGATACACACGCATATACATTATACACACACACACACACACACACACAATTGTCAGTATTAGTCAACTTGTTCCAGGCCAATATTGACAAAGTATCTAAGACAAACTGATTTAGTCCACCTCCACTGGAACTATATGTTCTACCAGTTTGGAGGATTTTGTCAAAAGTTTGCTAAAATTCTTCGGGAGATATAATATATACATACATATATACATGTATGTAACAGATACATATATCATTCTCTCTTTCTATTTAGCTATCTCTAGCTATATTCCTTTTAAATAAAATATACTCTATAGTGTCATATATCAGTCTTAGATCTTATCTCACCAAATCTCAGCATTACCTATGAGTTTTCTGTTGCATCCATTCTTAAATTTTATGTCCACTGGACTTTTCTAGTTTTCTTTAATGTTATTTTTCTTCCACAGTAGCTCTTTTGTGGTATCTACATTGGTTGACATATATAGCAGCTTTTTTCTTCTAGCTTCTTTTTCACTTTAAAGTCGGCAGTAGTGGTGGTGTTTAATTAAATTGGCAAGACTCCAGGAAAATATATTTTACCAATCCTTGATAGATATGCTCTGTCCTTGCCAGAAAGTTATCATTTCTGTAGCTTAAACTGTGGTCCAGAAATCCAAATCTTACTTTTTAGATACTCTTTTCTCAACCAGTCATTTACTTCAGATGGCCAGAGGTGGCCTTCAACCCGTATTCATGCTGGATCATCTTTGTCAGATTTGTTTTACCTATATGAATTCATTCTAAAGTGGATTGACCAAGTCTTCTACAAACTGAACAAAAAAATATTAGCTTGTTCCAGTCTAATGTTTACTAAGTATCTAAGACAAACTGACCCCATACACTTCTTCCAGAACAACTTGTTCCACCAGTTGTCAGTTTCATTTGGGAGGAGTTTTGTCAGAAGTTTGCTAGAATTCTTCCAGGTGTTGTACTAAAAAGTCCTGGGGAGATAATGGCTAGTCCAGTATCATAAGCTGGTTCATCTTCCAATTCTCTCTCTTTTTTATTTAAAATTATTTTATTTTATTTTTTAAGATATTTTTCCATGTTTACATGATTCATTTGCTTTCCTTCCCCTCTCATCTCCTCCCTCCTACATCCAACAAGCAATCCCACTGGGTTGTACAAATGTTATCATTTAATACCTATTTCCACATTATTCATTTTTACCATAGAGTAATCTCTTAAAGCTAAAACCCCAAATCATATACCCATATAAACAAGTGATAAATGATGTAATAAGTTTTTCTCCTGTGTTTCTGTTCCCATAGTTCTTTCTCTCAATGCAGATAGCATTCTTTCTCATAAATCCCTGAGGAATGTCATGGATTATTGTACTAGTAGCAAAATCCATTATATTGAATAGTTCCAAGCATTTCGCTTTCAGTGTACAATGTTCTCTTGGTTCTGCTCATTTCACTGCATCAGTTCTTGGAGTTGCTTTCCAGTCCATATAGAAATCCTCTAGTTCATCACTCCTTACAACACAATTGTATTCCATCACCATCAGACACCACAATTTGTTCAGCCATTCCCCAATCAAGGGACACACACACCCTCATTTTCCAATTTTTTGCCACCACTTAGAGTGCAGCTATGAATACTTTTGTACAAATATTTTTCATTATTATCTCTTTGGGGTACAAACCCAGTAGTAATATTGTTGCACCAAAGGGTATATATTCTTTTAAAGCCCTTTGGATATAATTCCAAATTGCATTCCAGAATGGTAAAATTAATTCACAACTCTACCAGCAATGCATTAGTGTTCCAATTTTGCCACAACTCGTCCAACATTTATTATTTTCCTTTACTGTCATATTGGCCAATCTGCTGGGTGTAAGGTGGTACCTCAGAGTTGTTTTGATTTATATTTCTCTAATTATGAGAGATTTAGAACACTTTTTCATGTGCTAGTTGGTGGTTTTGATTTCTTTACCTAAAAACTGCCTATTCATGTTCCTTGGCCATTTGTCAATCAAGAAATGGCTTGATTTTTTTGTACAATTGAGTTAGCTTCTTATAAATTTGAGAAATTAGACTTTTGTCAGAGGTTTTTGTCATAAATGTTTCCCAATTTGTTCCTTCCTTTCTAATTTTAGTTGCATTGATTTTGTTTGTATGGAAATTTTTTAATTTAATATAATCAAAGTTATTCATTTTACATTTTGTAATGTTCTCTATCTCTTTTTTGGTCTTAAATTCCTTCCTTTCCCAAAGATCTGACAGGTATTCTATTAGGTTCACCTAATTTGTTTATGATTTCCCTCTTTATATTTAAGTCATTTACCCATTTTGGATTTATCTTAGTATAGAGTATGAGATGTTGATCTAAATCTAATTTCTCCCAGACTGTTTTCCAATTTTCCCAGTAGTTTTTGTCAAATAGTGTGTTCCTGTCCCAAAAGCTGGGATCTTTGGCTTTATTATCTTGCTGAGATCATTTACCCTAAGTCTATTCCATTGATCCATCCTTCTGTCTCTGAGCCAGTACCATATTGTTTTGATGATCACTGTTGTTTTATAGTATAGTTTGAGATCTGGTAATGTTAGCCCTCCAACCTTCACATTTTTTTTCATTAGTTCCCTTTATATTCTTGATCTTTTGTTCTCCCAGATGAACTTTGTAATAATTTTTCCTAATTCTATAAAAAAGTTTTTTGGTAGTTTGAAAGGTATAGCCCTGGATAAGTAAATTAATTTAGGTAGGATTATTATTTTCATTATATGAGCTCAACCTATCCATGAGCAATTAATGTTTTTCCAATTGTTTATATCTACTTTTAATTGTGTGAAAAGTGTTTTGTAGTTGTGTTCATATAATTCCTATTTGTCTTGGCAAATAGATTCATAAATATTTTATGTTCTCTAGGATAATTTTAAATGGAATTTCTCTTTCTAATTTGTGCTGTTGAGCTGTGTTGGAAATATATAGAAACACTGATGATTTAAGTGGGTTTATTTTATATCCTGCAACTTTGCTAAAGTTGTTTATTATTTCCACTAGCTTATTAGTTGACTCTCTAGGATTCTTTAAGTAGACCATCATATCATCTGCAAAGAGTGATAGTTTAGTCTCCTCATTGCCTACTTTAATCCCTTCAATTTCTTTTTCTTCTCTAATTACTACTGCTAGCATTTCTAGTACAATATTAAATAGTAGTGGTGATAATGGGTATCTCTGCTTCCCTCCTCATCTTATTTGGAAGGCTTCTAACTTATTCCCATTGTAGATGATACTTGCTGATGGTTTTAAATAAATACTGCCTATTATTTTGAGGAAAGACCCTTTTATTCCTATATTTTCTAGTGTTTTCAATAGGAATGGGTGTTACTCTATTGCAGATATTAATAATATAGAAATAGATCTTGATCGATGATATGCAAAACATAGTGGAATTATTCATTGGGTATGGGGGGGATGAGATGAAGGGAAGGAAAGAACATGAATCATGTAACCATGGGGAAAATATTCTAAATTAATTAAATAATAATAAATCTAATTAAAATTTAAAAATTTTAAAGAATAAAAAACTAGGAATGGGTATTATATTTTGTTAAAGGTTTTTTCTGTATCCATTGAGATAATCATGTGATTTCTATTAGTTTGGTTCTTGATATGGTCACTTACATGGATGATTTTCCTAATATTGAACCAGCTTTGCATTCCTGGTATAAACTCCACTTGGATAGTGAATAATCCTTGAGATAATTTGCTGTAATCTTTTTGGTAGTATTTTATTTAAAATTTTTGCATCTGTGTTCATTAAGAATATTGGTCTATAGTTTTCTTTCCCTGTTTTTGGTCTTCCTGGCTTGGGAATCAGTACCATATTTGTATCATAAAAAGAATTTGGTAAGACTCCTTTGCCTATTTTGTCAAATATTTTGTCGAGTAATTGATTGTTGAATGTTTGATAGAATTCACTTGTGAATCCATCTGGCCCTAGTGATTTTTTCTTAGGGAGTTCCTTGATGGCTTGTTCCATTTCTTTTTTGATATGGGATTATTTAAGTATTCTATTTCTTCTGTGAATCTAGGCAGTTTATATTTTTGTATATATTCATTCATTGCCATATTTAGATTGCCATATTTATTGTCATATAATTGAGTGAAATAGCTCTTAATAATTGTCTTAATTTCTTCTTCATTAGAGGTGAGATCACCTTTCATTCATTCATAATACTATTTTTGGTTCTCTTTCTTTTTTTTAATTAGATTAACCAATATTTTGTCTATTTTATTTGATTTTTAAAATATCATCTCCTTCCACATAATCGACCACATCAACAAGCAAACTAGCAAGAACCACATGATTATCTCAATAGATGCAGAAAAAGCCTTTGATAAAATACAACACCCATTCCTATTAAAAACACTAGAAAGCATAGGAATAGAAGGGTCATTCCTAAAAATAATAAACAGTATATATCTAAAACCAACAGCTAATATCATCTGCAATGGGGATAAACTAGATGCATTCCCAATAAGATCAGGAGTGAAACAAGGATGCCCATTATCACCTCTACTATTTGACATTGTACTAGAAACACTAGCAGTAGCAATTAGAGAAGATAAAGAAATTGAAGGCATCAGAATAGGCAAGGAGGAGACCAAGTTATCACTCTTTGCGGATGACATGATGGTCTACTTAAAGAATCCTAGAGATTCAACCAAAAAGCTAATTGAAATAATCAACAACTTTAGCAAAGTTGCAGGATACAAAATAAACCCACATAAATCATCAGCTTTTCTATATATCTCCAACACAGCTCAGCAGCAAGAACTAGAAAGAGAAATCCCATTCAAAATCACCTTAGACAAAATAAAATACCTAGGAATCTATCTCCCAAGACAAACACAGGAACTATATGAACACAACTACAAAACACTCGCCACACAACTAAAACTAGACTTGAACAATTGGAAAAATATTAACTGCTCATGGATAGGACGAGCCAATATAATAAAAATGACCATCCTACCCAAACTTATTTATCTATTTAGTGCCATACCCATTGAACTACCAAAATACTTCTTCACTGATTTAGAAAAAACCATAACAAAGTTCATTTGGAAGAACAAAAGATCAAGGATATCCAGGGAAATAATGAAAAAAAACACATATGATGGGGGCCTTGCAGTCCCAGACCTCAAACTATATTACAAAGCAGCAGTCATCAAAACAATTTGGTACTGGCTAAGAAACAGAAAGGAAGATCAGTGGAATAGACTGGGGGAAAACGACCTCAGCAAGACAGTATACGATAAACCCAAAGATCCCAGCTTTTGGGACAAAAATCCACTATTCGATAAAAACTGCTGGGAAAATTGGAAGACAGTGTGGGAGAGACTAGGAATAGATCAACACCTCACACCCTACACCAAGATAAATTCAAAATGGGTGAGTGACTTAAACATAAAGAAGGAAACCATAAGTAAATTGGGTAAACACAGAATAGTATACATGTCAGACCTTTGGATAGGGAAAGGCTTTAAAACCAAGCAAGATATAGAAAGAATCACAAAATGTAAAATAAATAATTTTGACTACATCAAACTAAAAAGCTTTTGTACAAACAAAACCAATATAACTAAAATCAGAAGGGAAACAACAAATTGGGAAAAAATCTTCATAGAAACCTCTGACAAAGGTTTAATTACTCATATTTATAATGAGCTAAATCAATTGTACAAAAAATCAAGCCATTCTCCAATTGATAAATGGGCAAGGGAAATGGATAGGCAGTTCTCAGATAAAGAAATCAAAACTATTAACAAGCACATGAAGAAGTGTTCTACATCTCTTATAATCAGAGAGATGCAAATCAAAACAACTCTGAGGTATCACCTCACACCTAGCAGATTGGCTAACATAACAGCAAAGGAAAGTAATGAATGCTGGAGGGGATGTGGCAAAGTAGGGACATTAATTCATTGCTGGTGGAGTTGTGAACTGATCCAACCATTCTGGAGGGCAATTTGGAACTATGCCCAAAGGGCGACAAAAGAATATCTACCCTTTGACCCAGCCATAGCACTGCTGGGTCTGTACCCCAAAGAGATAATGGACACAAAGACTTGTACAAAAATATTCATAGCTGCGCTCTTTGTGGTGGCCCAAAACTGGAAAACGAGGGGATGCCCATCAATTGGGGAATGGCTGAACAAACTGTGGTATATGTTGGTGATGGAATACTATTGTGCTCAAAGGAATAATAAAGTGGAGAAGTTCCATGGAGACTGGAACAACCTCCAGGAAGTGATGCAGAGCGAGAGGAGCAGAACCAGGAGAACATTGTACACAGAGACTAATACACTGTGGTATAATCGAACGTAATGGACTTCTCCATTAGGGGCGGTGTAATGTCCCTGAACAACTTTCAGGGATCCAGGAGAAAAAAAACACCATTCATAAGCAAAGGATAAACTATGGGAGTGGAAACACCGAGAAAAAGCAACTGCCTGAATACAGAGGTTGAGGGGACATGACAGAGGATAGACTTTAAATGAACACTCTAATGCAAATACTATCAACAAAGCAATGGGTTCAAATCAAGAAAACATCTAATGCCCAGTGGACTTACGCGTCGGCTATGGGGGGTGGGGGGGAGGAAAAGAAAATGATCTATGTCTTTAACGAATAATGCTTGGAAATGATCAAATAAAATATATTAAAAAAAAATAAAAAAATAAAAAAAACAAAAAAAAAATGAATTGCAAAGATGAAAAAAAAAAATATCATCTCCTAGCCCAATTTATTAGTTAAATAGTTCTTTTACTTTCAATTTTATTAATTTCTCCTTTGATTTTTAGAATTTCTAATTTGGTCTTTATCTGAGAGTTTTTAATTTGTTCTTCTTCTAGACTTTTTTGTTGCATGCCCAATTCATTGATCTTCTCTCTCTCTCTCTCTCTCTCTCTCTTTTTTTTTTAATATAGGCACTCAGGGATATAAAATTTCCCAAGTATTGCTTTGACTGTATCCCATAAATTTTGATATATTGTTTCTTCATTGTTGTTCTCTTCATTGAAATCCATAATTGTTTTTATGATTTGTTTTTTAACCCACCAGTTTTGGAGAATAGCATGATTTAATTTCCAATTAATTTTTAATTTGCCTCTCCATGTACTCTTAACTAATTATAATTTTTATCACATTATGATCTGAGAAACTTGCATTTATTATTTCTACTTTTAGGCATTTGTTTGCAATGTTTTTATGCCCTAGCAAATTGTAATGCCTGCCTTCTTTTTCTCAGTTGATGCCCAATAAATTCTGCTCCAGTCTCTTACCTTTACCCTGTGTGTGTCTACCTGCCTTATGTGTGTTTCTTGTAGATAACATATGCTAGGATTTTGGTTTTTAATCCAGTCTGCTATCTGTTTCTGTTTTATGTGTGAGTTCATCCCATTCACATCCAGAGTTATGATTACCATCTGTGTATTCCCCATCATTTTGATTTCCTCTTTTAATTCTGCCCTTTTTCTTTCACTATTTCCCTCCACACCAGTGTTTTCCTTTTAATCAGTCCCCCTTTTCCCCACCCTTATTTTACTTTACTTTCTACCCCCCTCCTTTCTTATTCCCCTCCTATTTCTCTTTAGTATCTTTTAATAACCACACACACACACTTTTACCTCCCTATCAATATTCCCCTCCCAACATAACCCTTCCTTATTCCCTTTCAACTTCTCTGTAGGATAATATAGAATCCTATACCACAATAAATCTAGCTGTTCTTCCCTCTCAGAACCAATTCCACTGAGAATAAGGTTTAAGTATTATTTATCAACACTCTTTTCCTCCCCTTCTTAGAATAGTATTCTCCCCTGCTTCCCATACATTGCTTTATGTGGTATAATTTATCCTATTTTGCCTCTTCCTTCAAGTTTCTATTAGTACCACCCTCTTCTCCCCCCAATTTTTTGACATCACCTTAAACAGCTTAATATCACAACCTCTGACTATGTATATTTCTTCTATCTACTATGATAATGAAAACAATTTTTAAGAGTTACAGATATCATTTTCCATATAGGAATATAATAAACTTGACCTTATTGAATCCCTTATTTTTTTCCTCTTTCTCATTTATGTTTTTATGGTTCTCTTGAATTTTATATTTGAACATCAATTTTTCCATTTAGTTCTGGTCTTTTCTTTAGGAATGCTTGGATTTTATTACATGCCTATACTTTCCCCTGAAAGTACATAGTCAACTTCGATGGATAGGTGATTCTTTGTTGTAGCCCCAGTTCTCTTGCCTTCCTGAATATCATATTCCAAGCCTTGTGGTCCTTTAGTGTGAAAGCTGCCTGATCCTGTGTAATCCTGACTGGGAATCCATGATATCTGAATTGTTTCTTTCTAGCTGTTTGCAGTATTTTCTTGTTGACCTGAAAGCTCTTGAATTTGGCTATAACATTCTTGGGAGTTGTCTTTTAGGGATTTAATGTAGGGGGTAATCTGTGGATTCTTTCAATATATATTGTGCCCTCTTGTTCAAGAATATCAGGGCAGTTTTCTTGGATAATTATTTGTAATATAATGTCTAGGCTTTTTTTTTTGTACATGCTTTTTCAGGAAGATTGGTTTCTAGCCACAGCACATTTATCCCATACCTCTTCAGCTTTATTCCTTGATCCTAACTATAAGATTCTATATTTATTGATATTATAGATTTATATATTAAATTTCAGCTCATTAGATTTGACCTATCATCTTAGCCTGTTGAGATCTTTCAGGATCCTGAGGCTAGTAATGAATGATAGTATCCCTCTGATTTTTTTTAAACCCTTGCTTTCCATCTTGGAATCAGTATCATATATTGGTTCCAAGGCAAAAGAGTGGTAAAGGCTAGTCAGTGGAGGTTAAGTGACTCGCCCAGGGTCACACAGCTAGGATTTGTCTGAGATCAGATTTGAACCTAGTACCTACTGTCAATCCATTTAGCCATCTAGCTACCCCCATCCCTCTGATTTTTTTTTTAAACCCTTACCTTCCGTCTTGGAGTCAATACTGTGTATTGGCTCCAAGGCAGAAGAGTGGTAAGGGCTAGGCAATGGGGGTCAAGTGACTTGCCCAGGGTCACACAGCTAGGAAGTGGCTGAGGTCAGATTTGAACCTAGGACCTCCCATCTCTAGGCCTGGTTCTCAATCCACTGAGCTACCCAGCTTCCCCCCATCCCTCTGATTTTAATGCCATCTGTCCCCAAAACAGTATCTCTCTTTGAAGCCAGAATCAAATCAGAATCTTAGAGATCCATACAGACTCAAATGTTATGTTATTCTATTTTACCAGATAAACAGAACTCAAAGAAATTGAAGTAGATCCCTATTTCCCCTCTGTTCAGCCAACATTCCATCCATGTCTATCCATTCAATATAATTTTGTTGTTCAATCATTCTGTCCTACTCTTTGTGACCCTTATTTGTGGTTTTCTTAGCAAAGATACTAAAATGGTTTGCCATTTCTTTCTCCAGCTCATTTTACAGGTGAGGAAACTGAGGCAAACAGGGTTAAGTGATTTGCCCAGGGTCACACAACTAGAAAGAGTCTAAAGCCAGATTTAAACTCATGAAAATGAATCTTCCTCACTCTAAGCACTACACTCTATCCATTGCCACCTAGCTGCTATTCAAGTACAATACTGCAGGTAAAAAATAACTGCATTTTCAGGTTGCCTTAAGAGGAAACATTTTAGAAACATCATTGAAAAGTTGGAAAACATCCCAGGGAAGATAACTAGAATGGTGAATGAGATGGAAATGATTCCATGAGGAATGATTAAAAGAATTAAGGATGTTTTAATATGGAGAAGATAGGAGGACATCATGATGGGTTTTTTTTTTTTTAAGTACCTTAGGGCCTTTGCATCTCTGAGGTTCTATGATTTGAAGACTGGGCACAGAAGAGAAATTAGATTTGTTCTTCTTTGATAAAGAACATAACTATCTTCCTCTAAACCTTTCTCTCTTCCTAATTTAACTTCTCTATTTCTGTTGAGGATTCTGCTATTCTTCCAGTTCTCTTAAGTGTGCAACCTTAAATTATCCCGGACTTTTCCCTCTCCATTACCCTTCTTAGTCAGTTGCAAAATCTTCTCAATTCTATTCCCAAAATATGTGCCCTTCTCTCCATACAAGCCCCCATCTCTTCTCTAATTATTTCTTTCAATAGTTGTGTCCTAATTGGTCTCCTTGTCACCGGTGTTTCCCCTCTCTAATCTGTCTTCTACACAAATGCAGAATTCCCATTTCTACCCTATATATCTAACCTTATCACTCCCTTGCTCAAAAAAGACCCAGTGGCTCTTTTTGCTTCTTGGATAAAAGTCCTTCATATTCTGACTCCAGCCTACCTTTCCACGCTTATAGCCTGTTATATACTCCTTCAAACACTTAGCATGCCAGCCAAACTAACTTGTTCACTAATCCCCACATATGGTTTTCTGTGTCCAATCCCCGATGCCTTTGCATAAGCTGTTTCCCAAGCCTCAAAAGCATTTCCTCTTCACCTCTCCTTCAGAAAATCTTTAGTGTCTTTCCAGCTTAAGTGTTCTCTCTTACAGATAGCCTGTCCTGATCTCTCTGTTACTAGCTCCCTCTTCTTCCCCACAAGGAAGCAACTTTGATTATTTTAAATTTTATTTTTCAACATACATCTGGTTTATGAAACTCCCTGAAGACGGAGACATTTTGGAGCGTTTTTTTCTTTGCCTCTCCAGCATGTCATTTGATAGGCACTTAATAATTATTTATTGAATAACTGGATGAACTAGGGACAGTAGAAGGAATATGCAGAAAAGTGATTTCAGTTCATGTAAAAAAAAACTTTCTAATGATTAAAGCTATCTAAAAAAAAAAACGGACTGAGTTCAATGGGAAGAGAGTAAAATGTCTATCACTGGAAGACTTCAGAGGTTGGATTACCATTTGCCAGAGATAGTGAAAATTTCTGAGGTGATATGGGTGAGACTATGTGATCACCTCTGAAGTTTCTTCTCTTAGAGTCCTATGATTCTGTGACTAAGGTACCAAGAGGTAGATGATGTTGATGGCTGTTCAAATCCTATAACTAGAAGTGTGATTTGGAGAAAACAATAATGATTCTAGGTGCCACTAATGGGGGAAGAAGAAAAGGTGAAAAGTTACACGTCCAAAGCATACCCACAGAGATTTAAATATACCCCCAAATGAACACTTTTTTTCTAGAAATGGTTCCTAGGATCCAGGAGGAAATAATTTAATTAAATTTTTTTAAGGTTCAACAAATGAAGTAAAATGAGAAAAATCTTACAAAATAAAAATAGCTTTATCAACAAGCTATAATAACCAAATTAATGATTATTACATAACAAATATGTTTGCATTGGGTTCCTTTCTAATGCCTAAATTTCTACGACCTTGGCTTGGTTTTCTTTCTTTTTTTTTAAATATTAAACTTTATCTTGTTAAAGGTAACATCATATGAGGAGATCATAGAGTGTGCTGACCAAAGGCTTGAGATATCTCACTCCCAGATTGCACAGTAAGTTAACAAAACAAATCTAATTAAGCTTGGCAGTTTTAAGTAGTCACTAATACCTTTAGATCACTCAGTTGCTAATGAGTTAATTTTCTTAGGCTCTTTAAAAGGGGAACTGCAGCATGTTTTAGATTAGGACCATGATCTATTTAAGGTTCAGGAGAGACCATGGAACTGTAGCAAGATCAGATGAAATGCTTCACAAAAGTCAATGCTTCTGCTGTTTACTGGTACAACAGTAATAGAGGGAATATGGGAAAGCAGGTGGTTTTGCTTTGAAGCCTGGTTCTTATCCTTATATTCATTTGCATATCAATTATGAGGGAGGAGCTTTCATCACAATTCCCTCACTGCTTCTGGGGTTGAAGGAGGAGAGTGGTGGAGTTTTGGGGTAGAGTCTCAAAATGGGGTTAAGAATAAAGACTGCAATAAGGAACTTAATAGGAGTTAAAGAAATTGTCTAACCCTAAGTTAGATAGTTGTCTAATTCAGTACTTATAGAAAAAAGATCAAAAGAAGAGGCTTAGTTTTAGACTGGAGTACTTTGCATGCCTTTGATGATGGCATTAAAAGAACTGTAGTTATCTTCTATCAGTGAGAGGCTTATTAGTTACTACAACCTTAGATGACAGCAAAAAGTAACAGGTACAGGTAGCCCTCAAGAGGCTGAATAGCTGAACTGAACTGAAGCCCAACAGAGAGTAACAAAGAACAACAGTTCAACAACCAGCAAATCAGCATAGATGTCCAACCGAGACAATACAAATGGGATCACTTTATGCATGAATGGAGTCTCTCTTCCTGCCATACCTCCAGTGAGGCAGGGGTCACAAAGAATTTGTGAGACTAGGAAACACTCCTGGAGGACAAATACACAAGAATAGTTGCATGGAAGGGACACATACTAGGAACTCATGTGACCAGAGCACATACACAGAGTACAAATGGCCAGTACTAAAATACCCCTGCTGTACAATGATTACAATAATGTAAATGAAAAATACAGTGAAAGGAAGCTGAGTATTTATATGTATTATACACACACACACACACACACACACACACACACACACACACATACACACATACATACATACTGTTGAATGCAACCATCACATTGGTTGACTTTCCTCAACTGTTTTCCTTTGTTGCCCAGAAAGGTTCGGGTTGAGGGGTGGGGGGAGGAAAGGCTTTGTATCCAGAAATGAATGAGTTATAAAATAAAAAAGCATGAATACAAATTAATTTGTTGTTTGTTTGTTTTTTCAGTTGACCCTATCCAGGGTTCTAGGCTATAGGATGTGTATCTTCCATGGCACTAGGTGATGCACTGTGTAGACCCATAGATGAGCTAAAGAGCAGCAAGTTGAAAAAGACTGATTCTATAAAGACTGAGCTGGGTCTCTTAGGCAGTGAAAAAAATCAATACAGAGTCCATAAAGTTAACTTTGGCACACCCTGATTTTACCTGTATACAATTTGGGGGACAAGCTACACAACATAATCTAACCCAATTCCTACATTTCAGAGAGATGTCATGATATAGCAAGCTCTAACTACCAGGGCCCCAAGACTTTTGCAGTAGGTATGTCTGAAAGACATTACAGCCTATTCTTCTGGGAAATACACAGTACAATGAGATATATACAGATAGGCAACAACACTTTTGTCTCTACCTGAACCCCCAGGCCATCACTTCTCTGCCACAGACTTATCTCTCCTCCTTCTGGCTCTCCCCTTAATTAACATATTGGTAAAAGGTCTAGTTTCAGAATTCCAGCCCAGAAGTCTGAACCTTTACAGGCAGCTTCAAAGGGGAAGAGATTGAGGCCTTTGTTGGGGTTATGTGTGATACCTGCTGTCTTTCTGCCCTGCAGGTCAACTGCCTAGCTCTAATGATTCCTCTCAAAGATTTCTCCTGCCCTGGTGATCCCTCATAAGGAACAACCAGGGCCTGGAAAGTTCTCTCCTTCTTCACTATTAATACTGAATAGTTAAATATGAGAAACCTTTTCCTGAGTTACTTGTTTTCTATTTGTAAAGGACTTCATGGTCTGCCTTAGGGTGTTCCTCCAGGTGTGGGGAATTCTGCCCTTTCTTTGATCAGGGTTCTTTTTTTCCTCTGGGTTTCCCCTTTCCAAAAGGGCCTCTGGGTGCTAATGCATTAAGTTTCAATGCCTTTGAACAACTTGTCCCAAACATATTCCTTCCTTAACTCCTACTCTTAGAATTTCTAAATGTCTTCAAAGTTTAGTTGAAGTGCCAGTTTCTATATGCAACTTCTCTCTCTCAAATCCCATACCTACAAGCTCCTCTCTTTCAAAATTACCTGATATTTATTTTGTGAATGTTGTATATTCTTTTTAGATGTAAATGTTACCTCTTCTGACAGACTGTGAACTCCTTGAGGGCAGAGACTATGTGATTCTAAGGGTCCCCTTCTGTAAACTTCTAGACCAGACACAAAAGCTGCATTAGAAGATTTAGTTAGAAGTATTCCACTGGAAATACATACCAGGAATTGGGGGGATAGAGCCAAGATGGCATTTTAGTCACAGCAAAAGCTGAAACCTCTCTGACAGTCCTTCCAAACCAATCTTTACAAAGTGCCTCAAAATGACAAGAGTCAAAAACCAAAAGCAAGACAGAGTGAGAGGGCTCTCTTATAGAAAACAACTTGAAAGGTGGGCAGAGAGAATTGATTTTTATAGGGTAAGGGGGAAGTAGAAGTAAATTGCACACAGAAGAGTACTGGCCAACTACCCCCCACCTCCTCTACAGGTTCTAAGCCTGGGCATAGGCCAACTTTAGAATCCAAGGAACTTGCCTATACAAAGAACAGAACACCTCAATCCCATCCCTTGAAGTCCCAGGTCCTGGCACCAGCCTGCAATGAGGCCCAGAAGTCCATAGTGCCAGGTTCTTTCAAGCCTGTACCGCAAGTGAAGCCTTTAGTCCCAGGGCAAAATATCTCAGAGTGCTGATTCCTGCAAGCCATTAGCAGAAAAGATAGAATCAGCAGCTTTCAGAATTCTCAGTCCATAGGCAAAAAAAGGATGAGAAAACTAGCAAACAGAAAAAGAAACACCTAAACACAGAAATTTTCTGTAGAGACAAAGAAGAACAATGCACTGAGTCAATTCAGAACAATGAGATCCAATCAACCACATGCAAAACTTAAAAAAGAATGGGAATTGATCTGAGGTGCTGGAAGAATTAAAAAAAAAGTTAAAAGATCAAATAAGAGAGGTAGAAGTAAAGTGGGGAAAAGAAATGAAAGTAATGCAAGGAGCAATTTTTAAAATTGCTTTTAAGCAATGCTTAAAAAAGCAAAATTGGACAATTGGGGAAAAGGCACAAAAATCCAATGAAGAAAAGAGTTCCATGAAAAGTAAAATAGACCAAATGGAAAAGGAGGATCAAAAGGTCATGGAAGAAATTCAGTCTTTAGAATTGGGCAAATAGAAGCAAATGACTTCATAAGACATCAAGAAACAATAAAACAAAATCAAAAGAATGAAAAAAAATAGAAAATGGGAAATATCTCATAAAAAAACAACTGACCTGGAAAATATATTCAGAAGAGACAACTTATCTAAAAGTCATGATAAAAAAAAACTGAAACATATTACAAGAAATTATCAAAGAAAACTGCCCTGATATTCTTGAACAAAAAGGTAAAATAGTAATTGAAAGAATCTTTATATCAATCCTGCAATAAATCCCCAAATGACAACTCCCAGGAATGTTACAGCCAAATTCAAGAACTCCTGGCCAAAGAAAAAAACACTGCAAACCACCAGAAAGAAACAATTCAAATGTCACCAAATTCTGGTCAAGAGTACACAGGATTTGGCAACTTCCACACTTGAAAAATCAAAAGGTTTGGAATATGAAATTCCAGAAGTCAAGGAAACAGGGTTACAACCAAAAATCATCTATCCATCAAAACTAACTATATTCTATAAGGGAAAAACTTGGTAATTTAATAAAATAGAAGATTTCCAAGCATTCCTGAAGAAAAGGCCAGACCTAAACAGAAAATTTGATATCAAAATACAAAATTTAAGAGAAGTATACAGAGATAAATAAGAAAGAGAAAAAAATTTAACAGCCTCAATAAGGTCAAATTGTTTATATTCCTATACAGAAAGGTGATATTTGTAACTTTAAAATTTTTTTTATCATTATCATATTACTTAGAAGAAGTATGCTTAGACAGAAGTAAGCTGCTTAGGATGATATGCAAAAAATCTAGAATTGAAAAAGAGTATTGCACTAAGAGAAAAGGGAGGAGAGAGAAGTAAAATGGGGGTAAATTATAATACAGAAAGAGACATGGGGGGAAAAAAAACTCTTACAGTGGAGGAGAGGATGAGGGTGGTGATAGATAATACTTAAACCTTACTCTCATTGAAATTGGCTCAAAGAGGGAAGAACAACCATATTCATTGGAGTATAGAATCCTACTTATTCTATAGAGAAGTAAAAGGGGGAGAAATGGGGGTGGTGGGGAGTAGAGAAACCTAAAGGAGGGGGAAGTTGGAGGAGGGGTGATTAAAAGAACCTATAGAGAAAGTAGGAGAGGAATAAGAAGGGTGGCAGTGGGAAGGGGAGTAATATATGGAAGGCAGAATGGAGGGAGTGATTAAAAACAAAGCCCTGGTGTGTGGGGACAGAATAAAAGGAGAAAGGGCAAGATTAAAAGAGGAAAACAAGATGGATGGGAATACACATATGGTACTCATAACTGTGGATGTAAATGGGATGAACTCACCCATAAAATGGAAGCAGAAAGCAGAGTAGATTAAAAATCAGAATCCTACCATATGTTGTTTTCAAGAAACACATTTGAGGCAAGTAGACACACACAGAGTAAAGGTAAAGGGCTGGAACAGGATTTATTGGGTTTCACATAAGATAAAAAGAAGCAGGAGTAGAAATATGATCTCAGGTAAAGCTAAAGCAGAAATACATATGATTAAAAGAGATAATGAGATAAATTACATCTTGATAAAGCATAGTACAGAAAATTAAGTCATATCAGTCCTTAACATGCACCAAATATGCACTTAATATGCACCAAATGTTATTGCAACCAGATTTTTAAAGGAGCTTAAGAAAAAAATAGATAGCAAAACTATAATAGTGAGAAACTTCAACTTCAAAAGATGTGAATAGGCAGTTTTCAGATAAAGAAATCAGTTATCAATAATCATACAAAAAATATGTTCTCAGTTCCTCTTGATTAGAGAAATGCAAATTAAAAAAACTCAGAGGTACCACCTAACACATCAGATTGGCTATTATGACAATAAAGGAAAATGATAAATGTTGGAGGGAGTATAGCAATATTTGGACACTAATGCATTGCTGGTGGAGCTGTGAAATGATCCAACCATTCTGGAGGGTGGCCTCTCCTGAGGCTAGTCCATTCAGAAAATCCAGGAGAGGCCTATCCTCTTGAGAGAGATTGTCCCAGGTCCTCGACTCAAGGCTAAGGCCCCTCCAGCTAAGGACCAAATAGCCCTGCCTGGGTTGAGCCAGGGGTCAGAGCAAAATACTTAGAGTGTTAGGTTAGATATCTTACCCTATCCTCTCTCTGATTTTCTTACTTTCACTTTGTCTATATTTTATAAGTAAATTGCTAAAAAATCTTGTTGCAATTGATTAAATTCCTGGTGATCCTATTCTTAAATAATCTAGTCTAACCTTTTATATTAACCCCTTACATTCTGGTCCTTACACCCTCCAGAATGTTTGGATCATTTCACAGTTCCACCAGCAATGCATTAGTGTCTAAAATGGATCAAGAAGTCTTCACAGGAAGTTCTTGACATTTTAAAAGACCATTCCTTTTCACCACTTCCTGTGACTTCCTTTCATTTTATGTGTACCAATTATAGCTAAAGCTTTGCTTAGGACTGCCCAGGGGGCAGTCAGTCAATTCTGATTCATCACCCACTATTGCACATGTGGGTCATAGACCTCCCCCACTCAAGTGTAAGTGGGGTGTATACCCTTCTGGTGATTAAATTTAAAAATTGGCAGGAGAAAGTTAATCCCATCTTCCCAAGAGCAATTTGGACTTATGCCCAAAGGGCTATAAAAGAATTCATACCCTTTGTTCTAGTAATACCTCTACTATATCTATATCCCAAAGAGATTTAAAATAATGGGAAAGGTCCTGTTTGTACAAAATTATTCATAGCTGATCTTTTTGTTGTGACAGAATTGGAAATCCCTCAATTGGGGAATGACTAAATAAACTGTGGTATATGATAGTGATGGAATACTATTGTACTATAAGGAATGATGAACAGGATCATTTCAGAAAGAAATGTAAAGATCTACATGAACTGATTGCAGTGAAGTGAACAGAATCAGGAAAACATTGTACATAGTAACAGCAATATTGTGGAACAATCAAAAGTGATAGACTTTGCTACTAATAGCAAGGCAATGATCCAGAAAAATTCTGAGGGACTTATGACAAAGAATGCTATCCACCTCCAGAGAATGAATTGTTGGAGTAGAAATGCAGATGAAGGCATATGATTTATCACTTGTTTATTTGGGTATATGTTTTGGGAATTTGGTTTTATAAGATTATTCACTTACAAAACTGAATAATACAGAAATATATTTTACATGATAATACATGTATAACCTAGACTGACTTGCTTGCCAGCCCTTGGAGGAGGGAAGAGAAAAGGGAGGGAGACAATTTGGATCATATAACTTTTGAAAGCTCATAAAATTTATTAAAATTTTAAAATATATTTTTTTAAAAAGGAAACATATGCCAGAGAAAACCTAGTACTACTAGCCTTAGTCTCTGACAGACCTCTAGCCAAGTGAAGTTTAGAATTTTTTTTTAAAACTCTCTTGCCACATAAAATAGTTCAGTATATTATTTTTTAATTTTATTTTAGTGATAGCTTTTGAATTTATATCACAATTATTTCTGGAGATTAAAACAGGAGGATTCTTCTCACAGAATGTGAAAGTATATGAGTGGTACAAAATGTAAAAGAACATATTTATATAAATATAAATAAAAGAGTTTACAGAAATATGTATTGATATATCTGTAACAGGTATTTACATGTATCTCTAGTGCTATATAACAACATTCTTTATTCCTCTAACAAAATATTAAATAGAAACTCAATTTAACTTAACAAATTCTATTTTTTAATTAGTTTGGAAAAGAAGAATAGACAATTAGAAGATATAATTAAGAAGCCTAAACCACAAATCTCAAGTTTAAGGTAAGACTCTTCTATGTCAAATAAAAGTAGAGATTATGAGCTAAATCTTCACCTACTGAAAATAGATTAAAAGACAGCAATGTGCTTTGTGAGAAGGATTTGGCATGAAAGGTTAAATCTCATTTTCTTAGGTATCTAGAGAATTTAGATTTAGACAGACAGTAAACATCAGCTAATCAAACCCTCTCATTTTACAATTGAAATTCAGGCCATGAGGGTAAATAACTTGCCAATGGTCACATGAATATTAAGTAGTAAAGCTGAGGTTTAAACCCAGGACCTCTGCTTCCAAATCAGATCTTTTCACTGTACCAAGACAAAATAAATCTTGTTTTTCCCAGTTGATTTTTTTTCCTTTTTTCCTATAAAACTTAAAGGGAAAGAATCAAGAGAAAACTTTCCCCTCAGCATTGGCATAGTTTATATAATCAAAGACTCCTAGAGTAGAATGAGACCTGAGAAATCATCTAGTCCATCTGCTATCCAAAATATGAATGTTAGTTGTGGTGTCCTGTAAACCTTAAAATTTCACAGACTTATGAATGTTAAAAATTTTACTCTACATTGAGGAATCCTCCAATTCCCTACTTGAAATAATTCCCTACCAGATAGTGAGAACTCTACTTGAATGTGAAAACTCCTTGCTATGGGAGTATCCCTACTCCACCCCTACTTAAGACTGCTTTAGGGGAGAAAACTCCTTGCTATGGGAGGACCTTGATTCCACCTATACTTAAGACTGCTTTAGGGCAGAAAACTCCTTGCTAAACAATGAAAGTACTTGAAAACCATACTTATAAAGGAAAGGAGTTCTTTGAGCCAGGCCTGTTTTTAGAATTGATACAATGGTACCCAAAAGGGTCAGGCAAGTTTTCTCTTGATGAGATTAGTTGACTCAGCTGTGTTTTCTCTGTTCAGACTTACTGAGGAGATTGGTCGACTTAGCAGGAATTTAGATGGGCAGTCCTTTGGAAAGTGTCTACAGTGATTGGTAGATGTAGGGACTTAGGGGAGGTGACATGGGAGAAAAACCCCTATATAAGAAAAAGCAGAATCTCTTGAGGAGATATATATCCTTTTGGAAGAAATCCTTTTGGAGGATCTCTGATGAGGATCGCTTGGGAAGAATCTCTTAAGAGAGGCTCTGGAGAAGGGAAGCTCTTGGAGGACAATCTCTAAGGAGGTCTCGCTGGAGCTCCTCTGAGGGGAACTCTGTCCCTCTGGAGGCTCTGGAGAGAGGCCCGCTGGAACTCTCTCTGGTGAAAGCAGCTGAGATGATGCTGGCCTGGTGTCACTAGAATCCTTGCTTAGGCAGACCTTGTGGTGAGTGTTAAAAGTTAAAAGACTGACTGACTGATCTCTCTCTCTTAAGACTCAGGTCTAGGCCATGTTGGCTTAAGGCCCTTCATACTTATTTCTTTTTTCTCTCTTTCTCTCTTTTCTTTAATTCCACATTTGTATTAATTAAAATCTCTATAAAACCCAGTTGACTTGGGTATTTGAATAATTGGGAATATTTCCCTAGCGACCACCTTATATTTGATTTAAAAACCAAGACACTGTAGTGAAACATATTTTCTGCGGTCAAATTTACTCACCCTCTCTTATATCTATCACAATTTATATCTTCCACTATTTTAATCACTACAGTTTAAGACCTCAACCATTTTAAATCTAACAATCCCTAAAAACTGAAGACCTCTTTTGGTGGGAAACTCAGAACTCCCTGAAAATAGCCCGTTTCACTTTTGAACAGCTGCAATAGGTTCTTTTTCAAATTCTGAGCCAAGATTTTCCTAAATTCTTTTTTTTTTCAAAAGACTTTTCAGAAGAGCACTGGGAATGTCCTATTGGTTTAGGAAAAGAAAATTGTGTCTGACTTAACCACAAACTCAATGCAACTGGCAAGTCGCTTTCACTCTTTGTGCTCTGTTATCTCAACTGTAAAATGACAAGGTTGGCCAAGAGAATCTCTAAGGCCCCTTCAGCATTAACATAACATGATTCTATTCTGGCCACAAAAATTTCAGAACTGCAAGGGACTTCAGAAGTCATCCAATTCAACTCCTGTATAAACAGAAAGATCCTCCATAATATATCTAATGAATAGTCACGTTTTGCTCACCCACCTCTAAAAAGAGAGAAAACTCACTACTTCCTAACATAGCCATCTTCATTTTTTGATAGCTCTGATTGTCCAAAATTTGTCTAAGAATATTTTTCCTTATATCAAGTCTAACTCTGATTCTCTGCAGCTTCCACCCATTACATCTTGTTATGCCTAATGGAATCAACCAACACAAGGCTAGCACCTCTTTCACATGATAGCCCTTCAAGTGTTTTTAGATACTTATCATGTGTCCTCTTCATTCTCCTCTCCTCCAGCACAAAAACATCCTCAGTTCCATCAATTGATTCTCAAATGACATGATTTCAAAGCCCTCTATCATTTTTGTTGTCTTCTCTGGGTGCTCTACAACTCATCATCCTAAAATATGGTGGCCAGAGTCAGACATTACTTCAGATATGGTCTGACCAGGGCAGAACATATCAGAATTATCAACCTCTTGGTCCTGGACACTTTTGTAACTCTTGGGACAGCCTACAGCAGCTGACATATCACATTATTGACTTGTACTGATCTAATGGTCAATTCAATAAATACAATTTTAAGCACCTGATACATTTCACTAGACCTTGATTCCAGAAGATATATATTGGCATATTAGAAAATAAATATATAATATATTAATTATATATTTTTGTATATAATGAATACATAATATATTGTTATAGTTATTATTCATATAAGTTAATATATCCTAATAATAAAAACAATAAGTAAATCATAAATAAATAATAATAATTAAAAATAATAAAGTAAATAATAAATAAGCAAAAATTAATTAATTAATTAGAATATTTAAAATATTTTTAAATTATAAGGTAAAATCCTTTAGCAAGTATGTACTTACTTTCAAATTAATTTTTTTTTAGTTAGCAAGCATTTATTCTCTCTCTCCCACATCCTCCCTATTGGGAAAAGAAAAAGAAAAGCAAAACCCTTGTAACAAATATGCATAATCAAGCAAAACATTCCCATATTGGTTATGTTCAAAAATATACTAACAGAGATCTTATTTATACACCTGAAGATATGTTCAAGAAGGATTTTCTTAACTTTTTTTTTGCCAACATAAAATGATCTTGCTAGGGCAATTTGTATAATTTTTTGCTCTGGAAATTTAAAAAAATGGAATAGACTTTCACATCTGGGCTAGTTTACAGAGATTTAGTCCTGCCTAAGGTGTCATTATGATTCAGTGGAAAAATGCATTCATTTGAGGTGAAAAGACCCAGTTTCAAATCACAGTTCTGTTACTTAATACCTTTGTGACCTTGCACAAGTTAATTTATCTTAGCCTGTTTCCTTATTCATAGAAGATGAGGTTGGACTAGATGCCATCTAAAGTTCCAGCTCTAAGTCTACGGTTTTTAAGACCTTTTTAAGGTATTTTACAGTTCCATAGTGTAACTGGAAGGAATTGCTTGGGATACTCTGTTCCAAGTGATCCCACTTCCCACTCCCCCCCCCACCTCCCCCCCACTGAAATCACAGAAAGTACAGATAAGAGACAAAGTAGTAATGTATTACAGCACAAAAGCAGGATCTCTACCTCATTTCTTGTTATGGAATGTGAAGATGCTTTCCCTAATGGAACTGAAGGGCAGCTTGCCATTGGCTGGACAATCTTTGGCCACAAACTGAATCTGAGTGACCTTTAAAAAGATATCCTGCCAGAAAGAACCTCTTGAGAAAGAATCTCCCTTTTTTGTTCTCTTCTCCCCACTCCACTCCAACATTTAACTATTGGCACTTTTCCATTAAAGCACAGATTCTTAACATTTTTATGTTGTGGACCCTATTAATTATAAACTTTATGTTGGTTGGTGTTTTTGTTTGATATTATGGTTATTGTTTGATATCATATTATAATATGTCTCCAACATAGAGTCATTTAAGCTGAGGAATCCTAATGCCCATAGAAGCATAGGGACAAAAAAATAGAATGTGTATTTTTCCACTGTTAACTCTGTGTCAGGAAGATGAAGATTGTAGTTTTTTGATTGGATAAACTCTTGACCCACTGCAGGGGTCTTGAGACTCTCCTCTGACTGACTTAAGATCATCCTACCAGTTTGTGGTCTCAATAAAGAAACTCCTTCCTGAGCTTCACCCAAGCCTAATATCAATAAGAAACCCTGAGAACTTTTCTACTATATCTGGGTCTAATTAGGAATCCCTGTCCTATATCTGTTACCAAATACCTGTTCTCAACTAAGACCATTCTTTGGGTGTATAATCTTGCCATCTGAACTCCAGCTTTGAGCATGTTTCTTCCCTGTGACACATCTCCTACCCTTCACACTGGTCATTTTTTGCTTCTGTGGGAATGATGTCTATATTTCCTTATGCTCTGTATTTGTGTATATGAATTCTTTCTTTGCTTCCTTGCTGAACCACATTATATCATTTTCCTAAGCACAAATTTTCTAGAAATTTTCAAACTCAGGTATTTGCTTTAATCCAAGCTATGGGATCAAATAAAGCAGACTTCTTTGGCAATCTGGCTATAGGACTCTTCTCAGATGTTTTTAAATGTATAAAATCCATAGGATTACAAAGGAAACCAATTAAATTGAAATGCAATTTTTTAAAAAGAGTCTCAGACCCCAAGTTAAGAAAGTCTGCATTAGAAATACTTCTCATTAGCACCCACTGTACCCAGCACAGAGAAAGGCCAGTCAGTGGAAATGCCTCCAGGGAATGTGACCTTCCTCAGTAAAAAAAAAGTGGTAGAAAGGATTCAATGGAGAATTAGACCAGCTTCAGAAATCAAGGGAGAAAAAAGCCCTGGAAGTTCAGCTGTGTGATACCCCTATTAAATATGCTGGGCCCAAGGGGATAGGGCATGAGTTCACCTAACAGAAAGGGCCCTGAGACCCTGCAGTGCTAGAGACATGAATTGCCATAACAACATATATTCCATACTATCAATGTACTCTTGAGCGTGTGCCTACCCCTCCTACCATAGCTGAAGAAGAATATACCTCAGGTTTTATTACTATTGTTCTTATGATGCCATCTTAGTAAATGCTCTTTTTAAAAAAACTAATTGTGCCTTTGGCTACCTTCTAAAAGGAAACAGACAAGAGAGGGCTTATGAACTACAGTTTCATTTATTTTTTTTTTAAACCCTTACCTTCTATCTTGGAGTCAATACTGTGTATTGTCAATACTGTGAATTGGCTCCAAGCAGAAGAGTAGTAAGGTCTAGGTAATGGGGGTCAAGTGACTTGCCCAAGGTCACAAAGCTGGGAAGTATCTGAGGCCAAATTTGAACCTAGGACCTCCCGTCTCTAGGCCTGGCTCTCAATCCACTGAGCTACCCAGCTGCCCCCTGAACTACAGTTTTAGAAGTGCAAACCTACAGAGTACCCTTGAATTTTTAGGTAGCAGCCACCCCCAAATTCAGAGCAGAAGTTCAGGAAATAATTCATGAAGAGGATGCTAAAATAATACTAAAGAAACAGTATACAAGACTAGCTGCTGTCACCAACAGCAATGACAAAAAATAACATAGAAAACCCAATTTTCTTAAGAAAATATTAATATGTTATCAAGATATCTGACTATACTTACTTTGTGAGCTGTTATAGTATTTATTAAGGTTTCATAATAGATAGGGCAGACATGTTAAATATGGGTAGCAAATTATAGAAGAATGCTTAAACAGCCTTAATTTTTAGCTTTTACTCATTTCCTAAGAAATTTGTCATTTTCTCAAATAAGTCAGACAGATTGCATGCTCTCTAAATCTGTAGGGAATGTCTAACCTTGTGAAAATAATCTAATTCAATATTGCTTCTTCACTTCAATGACACTAGCCCACATACTATTCAAGGAAGTTTTTTATTTTAATCTCATAAAGTTATATTTTTATCATAGGTTGTTGAATGTTTCCCTGAAAGTGAGAAAAAGATTTAACAAATGAATCATTTCAACATTATTATTAAGCCCCTACTAGTGCAAGGCTTTGTTCTAGCCAAAATTTTTATTATATTCATTGTTGCAAACCTTTTGTAATTTGCTTTTCTGTCTCCTATAGAACAAAAGGCTTAGAAAAACAGCCAAAGTCCATGACCATGGTAAGTCAACACATTATTATTAATAATAATTATATCCAATAGAATTCTAGAAATGATATTACTATATTAAATAATTGACACATATATGGTACTGAAATTATGAAACAATTAACATACATTATTTTTCATTCTAAAGAATTCTATTAAATGTCTAGGTATTAGTTAAGTGATCCTGGGAAAGTCACCTAACCTTGTTTGCCTCAGCTTCTTCATCTGTAAAATGAGCTGGAGAAGGAAATGGCAAACTAAGAAATCCCCAAATGAGGTCACAAAGATTTGGAATGGCTGAAAAACAACTGAACAACAATGTGACAATAGTCCATTATTGGGAGCAGCTGGGTAGCTCAGTGGATGGAAAGACAGGCTTAGAGATAGGAGGCCCTAGGCTGTGTGACCCTGGGCAAGTCACTTAACCCTCATTGCCTAGCCCTTATCACTCTTCTACTTTGGAAACAATATACAGTATTGATTTTAAGACAGAAGGGGTAAGGGTTTTGTTTTGTTTTTAATAGCTCATGATTAATTCTAAGCTCTTATAATTTAAAAAGTCTACATGTCCATAAATCAGCTCAGTTTTCTCCAAACTTCCTCTCCATCTGCTTTAACCCCCTCTACCCTTAACCTCTGGACAAGATTTCTTCCAAGGACAGGCAGCCCCAGTAGTCATTGACTGAAACTCTATACCAAACCAGTGGAGAGAATGTTAGTATTTAGACACCAGGCACTGTTGCATTTCCTAGAGTTCCTTACAGGGCTCATTGCTAGTTCTGCCTTTCCAGACCAGACACAAAACATGTGTAAATATACCTAAAAAAAAATAGGAAGGTGAGATTGTATAATCATGCCATTCAAGTCCTATGATAGGCAAAGTTTGCAACAAAACTCCTGTGTTAGTGGCAGTCTTCCTGAACTTAACCTGAAACCCCAGAAAAGACTGCTCTAGGACAGTGTTGATGAACCTCTTAGAGTTTGCATGCCCAAACTATACCCTTCAAGCTGCCTGTGAGGCACACACCGCCATTACCCCAGAGAGTGGAGGAAGGAAGTGCTCACCTTGGGCTGCTGGACAGAGGGGCATGTCATGTGAATATTGCCCGCAGGCTTGGTGGAGAGGGGGAACGGAGCAGCCCCATCAGGTACACACAGGCACACATGCCATGTCTTTACCAGCACAGCTCTAGGAGCTTTGAAGGCTTTAGGACTATTCATTGTCTTTCTTACTGCTTTCCTTTGCTTTCAGTGACATTGTAGAATAGTGAATTGGGTGCAAGTCTTGAAGCCAGGAAGCTATTAATTAAAAGCATAACCTCTGACAAGCTGTGTGATCCTGAACAAGTCAACTAAACTCAGAATGTGTTCAACTATCCCTCTGAGACTTCAAATTGCAGAGATTGTGCAAACCTGCTTCTGTAGAGTTTCCTTACCCAAAAGTTCCCTGTACAAATGAAATCAGACCAGTCATTCTCCTAGTCCTTATGTTAAAACATGCAGTTTTTACCTCAATACAAGACACACTAAATCCATTAAGGAAATCATTGTGAAACACTAAAAGTGCACAAATCTCAGATAAACTTCCCCCCATGAGTAAACTCATAAAGAATTCTTCTTCAGGATCTGACATGAATTTGCCTTCCAAAAGTGCCAAGGAATTTATCTTAATAATGTGTATCTGACCAACATCTTGAATTTTTTATCACAAAGCATTTTGATATTTGATAATACTGTTATTATTAACACAATTTTGTCATAGAAGATATTTTAAGTTTTGTATCAAGTGATTTAGTGGTTAGAAAAATAATAACTATAGCAAATCGTGAGAAAAAAATTATTTTTCAAGTCTCCACATGAAATTGTAGGGAAATATAAAGTTTAAATAGAATTGTACAAACTATAGTCTGTGGGATTTTCAAGTCTCTATCAAAAAACTGCATCTTTATTACTGGAAAGAATCATTTATCAGGCTCATATAAATGATTAAACTAAGTTGTGTTTTAGTACTGAATGAAGTTTCTCTTAAAAGGAGATACTGAGGCTCAAAAATCATAAGCAGGCTTATTTAGACAATCAGACAGTGCCATAGGAAACGATTAGCTTCAACACTTTTATAGCCTCCACCCCCCCACTCATAAAAATACTAGCACATATCACTTACTTGAGTCTCAAAACAACCCTCTGAGAAAGATACTACAACCATTATTCTCCATTTTTACACCTAAGGAAACTTAGGTTGAAAGGTTAAATTAATTGCCAGTGTCAAATCAGTGTAAGTATTAGGGACTGAGACCTAAACAAGGCACTCTATCCATTATGCCATGTTGCCTCAAACACTGGATTAAAGAAACTCCCAATCCTCCTGACATTATGTATAGCTTCCTAGAAACATTAAACATCCTTGCTCTCAATCTGACTCAGAATGCTAAATCTCCAGAACTTCTAAAAGCCCTCTTATCAATGATCTAGTCAACTCTTAATTATTTGGGAATTATCCATGTAGTTTATTCAAAAGGCTGGCTTTTCCCCTTCATCTTTCTCACCTCTTAGAGCAGCAGAGGATAGAGAAATCCCGTATCACTTAATTTTACTACTTGTTAGCTGTTGTTAAAAGAAGAGATTAAAACTAAGCCCAGAATACTCATTTGAAACACACTGTGTGACAGAGATGTGGACAATTTTGATTCCCCATTTGTCATAAGTAATTTTAAAAAAATTAATACTGTTGGTGGAACTGTGCAATAATCCTGTCATTCTAAAAAGCTATTCAGAACTATGCTCTAAAGCTGCTAAATATGTGTATACTTTGGCCAAGCAATACTTCTAGGCTTATATCCTAAAGAAATTTTTAAAGACGAAATGAATCTGTGTGTACAGCAATATTTCTAATAATTCTTTTTATGGTGGTAAAGAATTGGAAAACTGAGGGAATACCCATCAACTTGAGGAATGGCAGAATAAGTAATGGTACATATGAATGTTATGGAAAACTAGTCTGCTGTAAGAAATCATGAAGAGGATAATTTTAGAGAAACCAGGGAAAATTTGATGACCTGATACAAACTGAAATCAAAAGAACCAGAATGATTTCTATAATAACAATATCATAAAGATACACAATTTTGAGTTAGGAAATCAATACAATGCCAGAGACTTGTGATGAAACATGCTGCTCACTTCCTGAGAGAGGGGTGATGAACTTAAGAGTATAGTTTGAGACAAAACTATTGGAGTAGTCAATGCAGGAATTTATTTTACTTCTCTAAACATATTTATAACAGGAACTTTATTTTTATTGTTTTTCTAATTAAGGTAAGGGTGAGAAAGGAGGCAGGAGTGAAGGAAGGCAGAATTCCAAAAAATTCCAAAAAAAAAAATCCCTTAGCAAGTGTGAAAGTAAAATAAAATTTAAATTTTAAAATCCCTAGCTTTATTGCTTTCTAATTCCAACCTTATCACATTTAATCATTCCATTGCCTCTAAGATTCTTTCCATCTCTAAAACTATGATCTTCTGATGATCCCTCTCAAATTTGATAGAGGATTTTTGAGAGTTATTGCTGTCGAATAAGTAGCTACCTCAGGGATGCTGAGCACCCTAATGGTAGTTGGACTGTTCCTCAAACATCATAGACAACATATCACCAGGCCCTTAGCACTCTGTGAAGAGCATGGATTCACTTCTACAATGCAAATCAGCCTGAAGATAAAAATAGGAAAATTTCAGTAGAAGTTACTGACATATAATCATGCTGTATCTATAATTATAATCTACAAGTAATGAGATCAGTTCTACAGTCTATACTTTAAAATTTTTTAAACCATTTCATTAATAATTTAGATAATATCCTAGAATTTCTTGGATATGCTGGCTATAAAATATATCAGCCCATAATACATGTTATCTGAATTCCCTAAATAATAAAGGAATATTATAAATGTAGTTAGCAAGTATAATGAACTTGGTATCATATAAATCTAATATATCTCTTATATTCCTTAAAACTTGAAGTGGCTAAGAGCCAATTCATATTTATCTGTGTTTTCAAATAGAAGTTTAGGGTACTCATTAAAACAAACATTTTTCCTGCAATGACCAACACTTTTGCTGGAACTAAAAATAAAAGTAGCAGAAAATAAGGTCATTACCTTTGAGGAGTTTAGAGAGCAATTAAAGACAACAATCCATGTATACACAATGGAACTAGAGTAATCCAAAAGCTCAGTAACTGTGGTATGATATTTTTGTGTTTTGTGTATGACAAGAATGACAGGAATGATGCAAAATACATGAACATTTTTAGGTTTATTAGAAGATCATTCCATTTGAAAGTTAAGAAACTAACGCAATCCATAATAATTTCTCTGGACCTCAGTTTTCTCATCCATACAGTGAGGATTTTGGACTGGATAATATCTAAAATACTGTCCATCTACAAAAGCCTATATTGTATACACAGAAATACGTACAACATGTTGCCATTTGAGGAAAAGAAAATCAAATTCAGAATCATACAACTATTTAATGACAGAGCCAAGACAAGAATCAACTCTTCCTGACTTCTGGTCTCTTGCCCTTTCCAGTACAACACACCACCACCTAGAGTAGAAATGTCTTCATTATCAAATTTTGATGAAACATCAAATACTATCAACACCAAGTTTCAGTGGTATTGATGAATTACCTGAAATTTCCTCTTTTATTCATTTTCCATCTTCCTACCAATCATCTGGTCATTTGAAATTCAAACCAAGTTTTCTTCTTTTGCTTTTTGTTAACAGTCTCTGAATAGAAAAAGGGAGTGAAAAAACCTTAACATAAAATTTTTATATTACAAAGAACATTACCCAGACATGTTCTCCTTGTGCCCATTTACATGCATAATAAATTATTAAGTTGTTCAGTAACTGCCTTTTATAGTTAAAAAATAATAAAAACTGATAAATGCTGCTTTTTTTCCCCTTTTTCTTTATAGGTACCTCATATCTTGGAAGCAAATAGAAAAGACTTAAATTCAACAAAACTGAAGACTAAATATTGCCAGTCCTACAGCCATCCCAGAAACAGAGTGGTTCCACAGTGAAGTGCCCAAATAATATATGTAAAATGATGTATTAAAGTTAATGTGAGACAGAGCAAGAAGAAAGTTGTTCAAGTTTTCCATTTTATTTCAGTGGGGATTTATGGATATTCTCTGAAGACAGACTTACTAACCACTTTAGTATGAGCTTTTTTCTTTATTGTAGTAGATTCTTTTTCATCTTGATTTGAATGGTGCCCTCTTCAATCACACTGAATACCACTAAAAGAGTCATCGATGGGTATGGAGTTGAAAAAAAACTCCTATTTTTTCCTAAAATCTCCTCTCAGCATCATCCTTTCCCAAAAAAAGTATGACATCTGAAATCCTGTGAGATTGAAACTCAGTTTATCCTTTCTGGGGCCTCAGTTATCTCATCTATAAAATGGAATTTATATTTCCCAAATTATTGTCATGCCGTTTTTTTATTAACTTGATTGGACCAATGATTCTGTGAGAAAATGTCATTGTTAAGAGGACCTCTTTTTTTCCAATTCAGCAGGGAGGCCACTGATCTGAGACCAAGGGCATCCCTTAATTACCTCATCTATAAATTGAGGTGGTCAGACTAGAGGACCTCTTAAAGTCCCTTGTAGTTCTAAATTCTAAGTTCTAAAAAAAAGTTCTAAAAAAAAAAAACTAGGACTCTTCTCTCTAAGCACAGTTATAACACAGTTATACTTAAGGAGTTATAACTCTTTAAGGTCCAGTGTCTTTGAAGGAAATACTACTGCCTTCCTCCTACATCAAACACCACACCACACCTTATCCCAGCCCCCATTTTACCTTCCTCCTACTCTGCGTCTTCCCTCAAAATGTTAGAGATGCTTCAATCTTGATCTTAGCCCTCTGACTTTTCACATGGACCTGTTCTCCTTCCCTAGCTAATAATGTACCTGCTTAGAGTGGCTGTTGGCCTTGATTGTGAAGTTCTTCATTTATGGGTTTCGCTACATTATAAACCAAAATGTGTTCTGTGTCTATCATGGACAAGATTACATTAAAGATTCTTTCCTGAAGTTCAAATAGCCATAGTGGGTGTTGAGCTATTTCTTCCTCTTTCCTACCTTTCTTGTTTGTCTAACTAGAGAAAAGAGATGGAGCACTGGGATGTATGCATGGAAATAGGTAGAGATGGTCACTGGCACTACTTGAGGGAGAAAATGAAGGAAAAATAAAAAGCCAGAGGAAAGGAATGCTAATAACTGGGGAGGATAAAAAAAAGCCTGTGAAGGATATATCTTTATCCCTTATGGGAAGAAATCTTTTTTTTTTAATTTAAATAGTCAATTTAGAACATTTTTCCTTGGTTACAAGAATAATATTCTTTCCCTCCCCTCTCCCTGCCCCTTATGGGAAGAAATCTTGAGTCTGATACTACAGAACTGGTAATAACATGAAAAATGGCAATTTGCCATTTTTGGCAAATTGTGAAAAATGAAAAAACCCCAAAAATATAGCAATGCCTGAGAATCTCAGACACAAGGGTTATTACATTTAAGGGATTGGGCCATGACAGTCTGCTGAAGCATGGATTTTCTCTATTAGCTATGCCCACTGAGTCTGGCTAAGGTTAAGAACTATCTGTTCCCCTGGTGGGCAATGATGGAATCGCTTCCCACTTTTAGAGGTCCTGGATTGAGCATGGACCCAGGTGAGCACTGCTGCTTTGGGAAAGAGCCCTTTGCCATAGTCGAGTCATGACTTTTGGAGTCACTGAATGGATGCAGGCCCCTGAGTAAGATGTTCAAAAAGAAGGATGATGGAGAAACACTGTGTGCTTCTGGGCAAGGGACTCAAACTCTCTGGGCCTCTTGTTTCTCATCTCACCTACCTCCCACTGTGCTTGTGAGTATCCAATGTGATAACACAAAAAGTGCCTAGGGAACCTTAAAATGCTACATAAATCTGAGCCATGATCATCATTTTTGCTTCACACAATGAGTTCTTGAATATACTGATCTGCCTAAGACAAGAACTCTGTCAAGTATATCAATAATGGGAGAGTTCTCCTCTACTCAATCATTTATTTTTTATAAACCTTTACCTTCTGTCTTAGAATCAATACTATGTATCGTTTCCAAGGCAGAAGAGGGTAAGGGCTAAGCCATGGAAGTTAAGTGAGTTTCCCAGGGTCACACAGCTAGGAAATATTTGAGGCTAATTTGAACCCAGGTCCTCGTGTCTTGAGACCTGGCTCTCAATCCACTGAGCCATCTTGGTACCCCAACTCAGTCATTTATTAAATGCTTATTATATGCTCCATGAAGTGCAAGGTGTTAAAGATATAAAGACAAAAATTATATGGTCCCTGCCCTCATTTAGATGAATGTAAATTCCCAGTTCTTCAGTTCTGACCATGGTCACGTCCCAGAAGTATGGCCACAGGTTCTTAGGCTTAGAAACCATAAAAATTAAATCTCTAATAATAAAAATATTATACTTTAAGAGATTTGTTAATGATTATTAGAAATCAAGGAAAAAAGAGGATACAAAATAAAAAACACGTGCCCATGGCTGATCAACCAGTTCAAACACCCACCTTACCACCACCAAGCTTGGGACAGGAAGTAAAGAGGTGGGACCTTCCATGTCCCCGCATAATATCCCCTATCTACAGGAAGTACGTAATGACAGGAAGTCAGTGGGCTCCTAGGAAATGTAGTTCTTTTTTTAGGGTAACAGATTGTCAATTATACATTCTCCCCCTGAGATCTGTGGAAGACTGGTGTCTCCAATGGATCTTGTAAACATAACCAACTTTGAAATTACAATAATTTGGGGATAAAAGGAAAAGAAAACAAAACCAATGATTGCTAGGCAGATAGATAACTTAATGGAGACTAGTTGCATACCTTGAAGATTGTATCTCTCAAATGGCCAAAGCTATTTCTCAACTGATTGAAATTATCTCTCACTCTAACCAACCTGTCTCCTACTGTTCCTACTTCCTCCAATAGCTCCATGGCAGTTCAAGCAAAAACACAAAAGAGAGAAAGTACAATCATATTCCCCTTAAGAGAAGTACCAACCTTTAATCCCAAAGAAGAGCTAGTTAACATAAAACATCAAATACCATTTACCCCTCAGGATATTGAGGGATTTAAGTGGAGGACTCCTTCTTTTGAGGATAAATCCATAGCTGTTATAAAAAGGCTGGAAAGCATATGCCAACAATTTGATCCAACCTGGATTGATTTTGAGCATTTGCTAGACAAATTATTATGGCTTGGGGAAGAGGAGCAGTTCACTGCCCAATGAAAGACCTCAAATGGAATTTTAACAATGCATCTGATTACACCAGATTGTGTCAAGCTAGGAAGTCAGTACTTAAATCAGTGAGAGCATGTTCTGACAGATCAGGTAACTAGACAAAGTCTGAAAAACTAAAACATTGGTGAAAATATTCACAGTTCATGGATAGACTTGTAGAAGTGGGAGGAAGATATAGATCTAGATTCGACTAGAGGAAGGGATGTTAGACAATTGAGAAGGCAGTTTGTGAAAAATTGTTACAGGGTGGTCAAGGACTATTTCAAAACCAGCTGTCCTAATTGGCCAAATATGGACCTTGATGAATTAAGAAGAGTAGCAGTACATGTGTATAATGAGCATGAAAGAAAAGACGGAGATGATAGTGATTTAGTGGAGGCATTAAGAAAGGAGATAAAAGTATTAAAAGGAAAACTTGAAAAAAGATACAAATTATGGGGTAGCTATGGCTCCTTTGTGAGAATCTACAGTTATGCAGAAAAAGGGGACCCCTAATATTAAACTGTAGAAGCTGGACTCAAGTATTCAATAATTTTAGAAATAATGTTGGAAACTAGTGAGGAAGTTGAGCTTAAGCATATAAAGGGGGAAATTAGTGGTTGGACAATAATTTTATGAAATTATGTGGTCACCAATATTTATTATATCTCAAGTCAAAAATTTATTTACAAGTATTTATAAATAGAGAGAAAACAGTAAGAAGAAAAATGTGAGTGGGATAGAGAAGTTATTTATCCTATCAACCTAAATGCTTTGCTCTAGGTCTGCTTGTTCCAGGCAGAGATTAATTAGCTCTCAACCAGGAAGGCTGGTAGTGAGTAACCACACTGACTCCTCCAAGATGGAAGCTACTCTCTTCAGAAACTAGGAAAGGAGTCAGCCTTTCACTCACCAATGAAGTAACTCAGGAGTCAGAGTCCAAGTTGAAGCTGAGCTCCAAGCCCATGATCCAAGCCAGTCTCCAGAAAAGCTCCCTCAAAGACTACCTCCAGGATATACTCTCTTCAGACTATTTTCTCAAAGACAATCTGCTTCAAACCAAAGGATTTCATGACGTTTATGGTGGCTCCTTCTCCCTTCCCCTCTTCACAAGGGCCAAACACAGTTTTCAAATTGTCTAGCACTGCCCAGGGGGGAGTCATCCTCTGAAGCTTAAGTTTTCACCTTCTGAAGGTTAAGTTCTCATCTAAGGGTGTGAATTTTCTAAAATTCACCTTCTGGAAAGGTGAATACACATCTTGGCTGATTGAGTTTTCTCAGGTATGAATTCACTAAGTGGTTTGCAAGCTCCTCCACCTAGTTCAAGCTTGTGTTGATTCAATGAAAAGGTAGACAAAGGAGAGTTAATCCTGTCTTCACAATATAGTGAGGTACTTAAGTTAGTGTTAACTCAGGATAGACAATAGAGTAAAGAGTTCTCTTTCACAAGGGATAAAGGAGGAGGATAAAAGCTGGATGGTACAGAAGTGTCAAGAGAATGTGAAGATTGGATTTGGCTCTCTCCTTATTTGTAACAATGAAGGTACTTAACTCTTCCTTGATTGTGAAGATTAAATTGTAATCCCCTATTTTTAGATTTTAATCCCCAAAGTAAACCCAGTACTTAAAGTAGATCTACCTATTTTAACCACAAAAGGTATGAACTAACTACAAAAAAGTGTGAACTAACCACAGAAAGGTATGAACACCCACTTCATACATTAAGTGGGAGGTCTGTAACCCATGTGAAAGAGTGGGAAGTCCTGGAGAGGAGTGTCTATTGTGATTGGTAGACATAAAATTTAGGGGAGATGACACAAGAGAAAAAGGCCTATAAATAGTGGAAAAGACACACAGGATCAATCGATCAGTGACTCAGACTTGGAGTGATGATGAGAAGTTAGACTGAAAGAGAGACTCTCGGACATGGGGTGAAAGAAATAGTCACTCAGGTTTAGAGTAAAGAGAGTCACTCAGAGTTGGAGCGAAGATAGACACTTGAGGGAGACTGGAAGACAGATACTTGGACTTGAATGAAGACTCTTGGCTGTGGAATTGGACCCCTGGAGGAACTTGTGCAGAAGACCTCAGGCTGCATTCTTTTTTTAGACTGTCACCATGGTGAGTGTAAAGGCTGACTTCCTTCCTTGCCCTTTATGGAGGTGTGAACCTCCAAGAAAAGCCCATCATCTTGAGACTCCTTTCCCCTGACTGGTGCCTTAGAATTTCTAACTGGTTCAGAGGAAGCCGGAGCTTGCTTTCTCTATCTCCACCCCCCCACCCCTTTCTCTCTTCCTTAATATCTTCCCTCTCTTGTAAAAATAAACTATCATAAATTTCATTTACTAGACTAATTCATTTTGGGATTTAGTAATTAAATCCCTGGTGACCAGCAATTAAATATATTCAGTCCAACAAGCTATAAATTTAACAAGAAGTATTTCTAGAGTTAGAGACCTAAATGGGCATATTTGTAAGCAGATAGAAAGGAATTGAAGATACATAAGACTGAATAAGTTGTGGTATAGGGTTGTAATAGAATACTATTGTGCCATAAGAAATGACAAGCAGGATGAGCTCAGAAAAACATGAAAAGACTTTTATGAACTATTATAAAGTAAAGAGAGCAGAACCAGGAGAACAGTATATACAGTAACAAATATTTTACAATGGTCAACTGTGAAGGACTGAATTATTATTAGTAAAACCCAAAGGGATTCATGATGAAAAATGGTATCCATAGCCAAAGAAGGAACTATTGAGTCTAAATGCAGATTAAACATGCCATTTTATATCTTATCTCCTTCATGAGTTTTTTTTTTTATTGTATTGTGATGTGTCTCCTTTCATGGCATGAGGAAAATGGAAATATGTATTGTAGAACAGCACTGGCAGAACCTATATTAGACTGTTTCCCACCCAGCAGGGGTGGGTAGAGGTAGGGGTTGGGTCTAAATAACAAAATGTCAGATAACAATTATAAAAAATCAATTCTACATGTAATTGGAGGGAGGGAAATAAGAAACATATGAAAAAGGGGAAAATTAAGAGAGAATGAAACCAAAGATAAAGGTCTATCTAGAAAGCCTACTTAGTCATAGAAGCAGGAATTACTCTTTGTCCATGATATGAAGAAAAGAACAGAGAGCTAGTGTTAAAACTGAAAAGTTTTGAAGAATGTCATGGAATTAAGGAGAATTCCCAGGAGACATACACAATCTTCTCCATAAAGAATCTTAGACTCTTGCCCAGAGTCACATGGCTGGTAGGTGTGAAATTTAGATTACTCCACCCTACTTAGATCTTACTTTATGGAAAATAGAAGGGCCTGAATTAATTTTAACATTAACAACCACTGATAACTTAAATTTATCACGTTTCTATAATGAAAAGGAAGTGGAAAAATGGAAGCAAAAATTCAATGCAAAACAGATGAATGGAGTATGGGTGTCATCTGAAGGAAAACCCCTGTTCCCTAGAAGTTTCTATCACCAAATTTGCCAATTTATTCATAAAAATGGTCACTTTGGCACCCAGGGCATCATGGACCATGTTAAGAGAGTATGGATAGCCCCTGGTAAAAATACTATAGCCTCTAAAGTATGTACAGCCTGCTCTACATGCCAAGCATATAACCAACATGCCTTTCATGGCAAAGCCTTTGGTGGGCATCCTCTGGCTTACACACCTTTTGAGCATCTACAGATAGATTTCATAACAATGCCAAAGGCTAGGCATTATAAATTTTGTCTAGTCATAGTAGATCAACTGACCAGATGGCCGGAAGCATTTCCTGCGACCCAAGCCACAGCGACTTTTATTGCTAAAGTGCTTTTAAAAGAAATTATTCCTTGCTTTGGCCTGCCAGAACATATTGATTCAGAGAGAGGAAGTCATTTTACTGATTCTGTCCTAAATCAGATATATTCTTGCTTGGGGATAACTCCCAAATTTCATGTACCATATCATCCCCAGAGCTCAGGCCAAGTTGAAAGAATGAACAGAGAACTTAAAACTATGATTGGCAAATTATGCACTAAGACACATTTAAAATGGCCTGAAATTCTCCCCCTGGCCCTATTTTATCTTAGAAGCAGGTCTAGAGGATACCTACACATCTCACCATTTGAGATGCTTTTGGGACATCCACCTATACAGGCTAAACCTTTCTCCCCTGCATATACATCATTATTAGGGGGAGATACTACTATTGCTTCTTATTGTAAAATGGAGATTTGAACCCTAGACTTCAATCCCCAGAAGTCCTTAGTATTTCCCAGAATTCCCTATAATCTCACCTGAGTCTCCACCTGGGCGAGGTCACAATGAGTATTTAACTGGCTCTCTGCCTCACATGCTCATCTCTCTCGACAATTGCAATGATGTAGTAAGTAAGCTAAGCACAGACACTCTGAATTGGCTAATCAGCCCTAGGCACGTGGTTTTCTTATTTTGTATTTTCTTTATTCCTTGATTTCTAATAATCCTTAATAAACCTCATAAAAACATAATACTTTTATTCCTAGAGACTAAATTTAATTTTTACACTACATATGGGAATTACAGCACAAACTATGTGAACTCCATGAGTCCGGAGCTGTAGTACAAGCCAGACCACTAGACTTCACTTCATGACCTGAACCCAGGAGACAAGGTGTATATTAAGAATTTGCAGCATGCTGGAGCAACTCACCCTTCATGGAAAGGGCCATTCCAAACATTGTTGACTACTCCACTATCTATAAAGATTGGAGAAAAGGACTCTTGGATTCATTGTTCACATGTAAAGAGATTATCTTCTACTGAGACTGATTGATTGTACCCTATCACATGCACTGGAGATAATAATCCATTGACAAGTGGATGCTGTTTTTCAAGAACACATTGAATTCCTGATTTTCCCCTTTATTTTTATTTTTGCTTTTATTTTGATTAGAATATTTGATTTTTTTCCTTTTTTTCTCATTTCTTGTACTAAAGGTACATGCAGTTAATGTTATTTTTTCTGCAGTAATATAAGTTTAATGTATATATATATACATATATGTATATATATATACACTTGCTATAATATCAATGCATACCCAAAAAGCTTTAAACTGTGGGAACCTGCCATTTATTGATAAAATGTTATGGGACTGTGATTAATGTTTGTGTCTGATTCTAGGAAATGGGATAAAAATAAGGAGCACTGATTGATGCACTTCTAAGCCAATTCAAAAAGACTTGAAAAACTAGTGTGAGACTCGCAGTTGCGGTGCTTGACATATGTTAAGTCGTAGGACTTCCATGTATCTACACTCTTTGTGAAGTACTCAGACAAGTACCAAAGTTTGACTATCATCCTGGCTCCCCATATCCCTGAGAATGACAAAAAATCAGACCAGGGAATGACACTTCCCTATCAAAATAAAATTCTAGTTCTTTTTCTTCTTATAGTATGGCACTTCCTGTAGTCTTGGCTGCAAATGGGTAAGTGAAATATTACTGCATTCTGTCCTACAGACTTGTGGGATAGAAATTACTTTAAATTGGACCTATGCAAGGGCCTGTTATAAATTTATTAAACACAAATAAGGGCCTATTTTGGATTTTTTTTCCTTTCTCCCAAAAGTTTTCCTTCCATTTTTTCCCTCTTTATATTTTTGGTTGTTTTTGGTTTTTGTTTTGTTTTTCTCTTCTTTTGATAATTGACTCATACAACCCCATAACTCAACATTGCATCCTGAGCTGAACTGGATGTTTCTTAACACCCACTTCAGAGTGGGGGGGGGGGGATTGTATTTTAATAAAAATACAAGATTTTGAAATTTTATTTGAGAAAAGATCTTCAAGGAAGAAGCTTGATAACTCCTAAATCCAAAGAATGAACTGTTGCAGAAAGATGCCAGAAAACCTACAGTACATCAAGAAGATCAAGAATGAACTTTGGGCATGGTTGATTGAACTGAAGTTTGACTGAATATTTATTGTAAATGTACACTTTTATGCCAAAGGGGACTGCCGCTAATTTGGCTTTTTGTCAATGCACCTAGCAGAACGGTGCTTTTTCTTTCTCTCTTTTTTATTCCTCCCTAACTATTGTAATTTTCTCTTAGAGATTGAATATTGTATACATCTGTAGTTAGAAGTGTTTAGGACTACAAGATGATTATGTTAAACGGTCAATGGGGAGACTAGTCTCCCAATGATCATCATGGGGGGATTGTGAAATTTAGATTACTCCACCCTCTTAGATCTTACTTTATGGAGAAGAAAAAATTGTAATCTCATGATTGAACAATGAAGGTACTTAGTTCTTACTTTATAGTGAAGCTAGAACTTTAAGCTAAGTCTATTTTTAGATCTTAATACAAAAAGGTGTTAAGTAACTATAAAGGGTAAATTAATTACAAAAAGATTAAGTAACTAACAAAAGGTGAACTTAACAAAGAAATGTTAATTAACTCAAAAGATATAACCTAATTAAAGAAGATGAGAACTAAAGAATGGGCAGTCCTGGACAAAAGCCTCTGATGTGATTGGTAGATGTGAAAATTGAGAGGAGGGGACACAAGAGTAAAAGGTCTATATATTTCACATCACTTCCTCTCTCTGGTACCTTTTGACGTCAGAGAGGTGGCTGGTGGCAGGGTGCTGGGCCTTTCGGCACCTTGGCGTAGCTACAGCTATTGTCCGGTTCAGTGGTGAGTTTCTGGCTGTGTTTTTCCTCCTTTACTTTCCAAACTTTATCTTCTTAAAAGCCTCTAATCTCCTTCAGAGACCTAGCGGTGGAGATCTTGAACTCCCCCTGGCACAGGCCAGGAGGGAGAAATCCTATATCCTCTTCCCTCTTTCTCCTTAAAATCCTTCCCTCTATATTAATTAAAATTACCATAAATTTCCAGACTGACTTGGGTATTTTATTTGGGATTTTTTTTCTCTGGTGACCAATTAATTTAGATTTTAAGTCACAATCCTAAAATTATCTCTACATAGGTATCTCGGGCTAGACTAGAATTCAGGTCTTCCTGATTCAGAATCTGGACCTCTATAGCCACCTATCTTCCCCATTATTAAATAAGAAACAATGAATGTCAACATATACTGGGGCATCTAATAGTGTAAGAGAAAGAAAGCTTAATAACATAATTCCATCAAAAGTTGTTCCAGGAAATTTTACTTGTCTTGTTCCTTTCAAAATGTCACACTAGAAGTTATTTAGGATAGTGTTGATTCTCCTTCATATGTTTCTCTATATCAATTCAAAAAGCATATACTTCTGTATTCAGATTTGTAATATGAAATTCTCATGTTGTCTCTCTCCACCTCATGTAGAAGTCACAGTTTTAACTATTTGAGAAGTGAATTTCCACTCTCCCTCCAAGAACAATAGTTCATAAGAGCAGCTCTGGGTAAAAACTAATACCACACTGAGTTCCATGTATTCTTAAGTTCCTGATGGTCAATGGGTTTGTCTTTATTTTTTTCTGAGCTATAAGGGTTAAAAATGAAAGGTTTGAACTAAATATATAAAATGTGGTTGCCAGAAATTATTACTCAAGTCAGAATGACTTTATAGCAATTTATTTATAAAATAGAGTGAAAGTAAGGAAATGAGAGAGTACGTATTTACTCTGGCCAGGTCAGAACCAGGAAGGGCTTCAGAGATCCCAGAAAAGGGAGCCAGAGGTAAATAAAACAAGGATTTTAGCCACAAGGCCTCCTCCAAGATGAGGGGCCTCTCTGGAGGCTAGTACCTCCAGAAAGTCAGGAAAGGGAGTCAGCCTTTTTCACTCACCCACATGGTAGTTCTAAGAGAAAATCCAACAGCAGTTCGAGGTCCCCAGCCAGAGCTCCTCCAGGGCCAACTTCCAAGGCAAAAGAGCTGGTCACAGGAAGTTCTTGCCATTTTTAAAGATCTTTCCTTTTGTCACTTCCAGTGCCTTCCTTTTACTTTATGTGGACCAGTTGAAGCTATAGCTTTGCTTAGGACTGCCCAAGGGGAAGTCAGTAGGTTTCTGATTCATTACCCACCATAGCACACGTCGGTCACAGACCTCCCCATATTTAAGGATAAGTAGGGTGTGTACACTTTTGGTGATTAAATCTAAAAATGGGCAAGGGAGAGTTAATCCCATCTTCACAGAGCTCAGAGTTTCTTAAAACAATTTTGTCTTATAATTCAGGAGTACAGTATAAATGAGTCCTATGGAGTTTTCCTTTTTATTTTTCATTGCTTTTATTTGTTGTTTAAAAAAGTAAAGTCCAAAAGTAAGAGAGAAAGAGTTGCTTCCCTTCATTCAGGAGTAAAAATTGTAGTGTTTTGTTCCCTTCAAATTTTCAAACCAAAAGTGTTGGGAGAAAACAAGGGAGATTAAGGTGTGGATTTTCCTTATATGTTCTAATTTGATTCAACAAGAATTTTAAAAAAAAACCTTTATGTGGCATGCACTAGAGCAATAGTGTCCTTGACTGGATCTTGCCAATAGTTATTGCCCCAGGGCACTTGGCTGTCAATGATCCAGCCCTGTACTCTTCACTGCTACTTTTAGGGCTATTATCTGGAAGTCTGTCCTGATAATTAATCCACATGACTCCACCTCCCACCCCCCTACCCCCCACACCCCCCCACCAAAAAAATCTTAATTGTGAGCAAATATTTTCATTCATTTGGTTTCTAATGATACCAGTCAAGACTGTTGACAAATGGACCACCTTGAAGACAAGATTCCTGAACAAAACATTCTCTAATGCAACATTAACTGAGGTTTAGATCCAATTATAGACTAACTAAAACTCTCTCTCATGCATGGCACTCAAAACTGATAATCACCTATTTTAGCAGCAGTATGGCAAGATGGATGGGGCATCTGACCTGGAGTTTGGAAGTCCCAAGTTCAAATCCAGCCTCAGATACCTATTGGCTCTGTGATCCTGGGCAAGCCACTTTGGCTTTCTCATCTTTGGTTTTCCCATCTGTAAAATGGGGATTATACTACTACCCAACTCCCAGAGTTGTTGAATGGATCAAATTAATTAATATTTGTAAAGTGCCTGATGCTTGACATGTAGGAACTATATAAATGTTAGCTTTTTTTTTTAGTTCATTCTTAACTACTTGATATTTCCATTTAATCAATCAATCTATTTATATAAGTATTTATTAAGTGCTTCCTAGGTTCTACGCACTGTGCTATGCGCTATGGTTAAAGACAAAAATTAAATACTTCCTGTCCTAAATGAGCTTATACATTTTCCTGCATGAGACATGTACATTCTAGGTATGTATTCACTATATACACAATAGATACATGTAACTGGGGGGGGGGGGTCTAGCAGATGAGGGGAGCAATAAAGGCCTCATTTAATAAGGGTCATTTGAGAGTTTTGAAGGGAAGAGGCAGGGGTGAAAAAGCAGTGCACTCCAAGGATAGGGAATAGTACATGTAAGGACTGATAAGTTTAGGATCTATATCAGGACTCTTTCAGCAGTCTGGAGAAGCTTACTACTACTGTGATTTTACCTCCATTGATTCGCCTATGAATGTTGTCTACCTTCAAAACTGAATATAGGCATTCATCCTAAATGGAGGATGGATTAAAGAGGAAAAATAGGAGTCAGGAGATCTAATTAGAGAATGAATACAATAGCCCAGATGACAACTGATGAGGACATGAACTAAGGCCTGAGAGAAGAGAGATGAAGCTAGTTGCAGAATGTATTCTATTTGCATGGTTCCATATGTCTCTTCAGATAAAAATGCTTCTATCAATACTCTCTTCTACTTGGGATTTATTGTATTTTTGACTCAGAGAATGAAATTATTAATTAAAAAAAAAGAAAAAATAACAGACCAATGAAGAATGATCTTATGGCCTATTAATTAAAATTAAATAGATAATTCTATCAATTCTAATTGATTTAAAATGCATTTGAAACACAAATATGTCATGTATGAATGGATATTAAACCCTTTCATATATGCCATTGTGAAGTACTAAAATGTAACTGCCTTTTTGGGGATAGGAAGGGAGTGAAAAGGAGGAGGAAGAATCTGGGGAGAGGATGATTTTTGGACATAACTTATGTGAGAATTTTTTTCTCTTAGATAAGCATATTCATTATAATTTATAATAAATCATGTTATGTTATTGTTGCATATTATATTGTTATATATTTTTAAAAATAAATGGTAACAAAAAATCTTTGACTACTTAGCTTCTTTCAAGATTCTACTCAAATAGCAGTATCTACATCAGTCCTTTCATAATTCTCCCTTTTTGCTAGTGCCTTCCCATCTAAGGTTATCTTCCATCTACTATGTATGTATCTCATATAAATCTATCTGCTTACCTGCTGTCTCCTCCATTAAAATGTGAGATCCTTAAGTTCAGGTATCATTATTCTTTTATGTTATCCTTAGTGCTTGGCATAGTGCCTCTCAAATAGTAAGTGCTTAACAAATGCTTGGTGATTTCATGGATTGAGATAGGAGGCTGTTATTCACTGTAAATCTGAGTATTGGGTTCAGTTTTGGTAGCTTGGGAAAAATTTGCAACACTCAATGTGTAGAATGAAAAAAATTAGTTAAATATTGTTGAGTGGATTATTATGCAGGGTTGAGACAAGATGTCAATGAATCCATAGTCTCATCAAATCAGGAATTCCTTTCACCAATGTAGATCATAGCACAATTATGACTTCTCATCCTATGTGATTCTTATCTATTTCTTAACACCTTTCATGCATTTGTAATAAGTGAAATCAGCTTGATTTAACAACTTTCTCCATGTTTACAGCAGCCCATAAGCAGGAATGGAAAAATCAAATTGATACAAAATATGAGTCAAATCTGCACATGGAAGGAAGAGAAACAATAGAAGGATGGATGTACTAGAAGTATAGGGAAGGATTAGGGGTAAAGAACAGATTTAGTATAAGAGTGGGAGAAGTAGAAGGTTCGTGTTAGGAGTGGAATTTCAAAATGGAGGCTCTGAGAGATGATGTACCTGAAGTAGAATAGAACATCACATCAGCAAAAGCAGAACTTGAGAATTTTATCTTACATAACTGCATCCTTCCAAAAAAGTTTATAAAGTTTGACTATTTTTTTAGGAATGTAATACAGTGATCCCTCACCTATCAGGAGTGTCACATTCCAAAGACCCCTGTGATGGGTGAAAATCTGCGAAGTAGAGGCATTACATTTATTTTACTATTCTTTGATGGTATCTTCCTCTGTTGCTTGGGTTCACTGCCAGAAGCCTTAGAAGGCACAGAATGTTTGGTTGGCATTGGGCTTGAAATAAATTCAAACTTTTATAAAAACTTCAAAAAAACACAACATCCCAAAGCAACACTACATGCAGCAATCAGACATCAATGTGAAGTGGACAAGGAGAGATGTTGAATGGGCACAATTTGGGAAGAGCAAAAAGACTGATGCTACAGTCACTGAGTCAATCAGCGCCCCTGGTACGGAACACAGTGCTGTGGTTAGTCACCTTTCATTCCATTAGCCAATAGTGCACGTGTATAATCTGACATTGGCAAACTTGAGCAAGTAGTAGTGGCATACTGCATTTCCATTGTGTATAGTACAGTATTCATCTATAAAATACTGCAATATAATGAAAACTCCATGATACAGAATTATGTATATACTTTAAAACCAATTTACAGTGAAGTCATGATAAGTGAACCGTGATACATCAAGGGACAACTATTTTAAACAACGAAGTGATTTAATTGCTCCAACAGTAAGCACTAGGAGCAGTTTCCAGCCTTTTCAAAGGCTTCAGTCCTTTAAGTTTTAGAATCCTAGCCAATGCCTTCCCTAAGGAGTCTTTTTTACTAAAGTACTTTGAGAAGACAAGGAAGGAAAAGGAAATTGACATTTTTAAAAAAACTCTTACCTTTCCTTTTAGAATCAATACTGTGCTTTGGTTTCAAGGCAGAAGAGTGGTAAGGGCCAGGCAATGGAGGTTAAGTGACTTGCCCAGGGTCACACAGGTGGGAAATGTCAGAGGACAGATTTGAACCCAGGACCTCCTGTCTAGGCCTGGCTCTCAATCCACTGAGCTACCCAGCTGCCCCTGACATTGTTCTTACTGAAAATGTGTTAAAATTGTTTCCTGTTGCTTTTCTCTTAATTTCTATCCTATTTTAATGCTGCTACTTGCTTCACTGTTAATATATGTACCTAGTCACAAGTTAACTTTAGAATTGCCCAGTTTTTCAACTGGATGGGGACAAAGTCAGAGAGACACTATGCCATTTGAAAATCCCCCTAAAATGTGAGTTCAAGAAGACCTAGAACTGGTTGGACCATAGATATATTTTTATTCTTCAACAAACGAAATGCAAGGCCTAGTGCTAGGATAAAAAGAAAAAAACAAATCTCTACACAGTGAATCTTATAGTCTACTGGTTGTTGTACTATCTGGTAATATGGGTAAAGCGATTTCTAAATCTTAATGTCTTCAATTGAAGGCTTTGTGAAGCCTTCAGCATCCTACTCATTAGTATTAGGGCTAAGGACTAGGCCTGTGATTTCACTGGTATGGGAAACTCCTTGTATGAGGAACTTCATCTGGTGTAACAGCCTCTTCTGGGCTCTCACCTTAGAACCCCTTCAGCAATGAAGGTCAGTAACTTCTCTGCAGCTCAACTGCCAGAGCACAGAGAAGTTAAATGACTACAGGGTCACACCAACAGGAAAGGTCAGAAGTGAAATTTGATTCAGGTCTTTTGGGTTCCAAACTTCAACGCTGCTTCAGAACTATTGTACTATTTAGCTTCATCATTATCATCATCTTTTTCTTCATCATCATCATCACCATCACCATTCTGATGATACATTTGAAAAAGCCTCAGGAGTAGGGCAATGTTTTAGGTAAACATGTGTTCCCACACTTAGAATACCACTTTGCACGCGCTGGGTGCTTAATAAGTGTTCCCTGAACTAACAGCTACAACCCAGGTTATTTAAGCCTTAAAGTATGCCGTCACTTTAACTAAAGCCTGGTCTGCCTTCCCTACAGACTTCCAAAGGGACAGTGTAAAATGGAGGACAAAGAGAACAGCATAGATTACAACTAGGGGCAAAGAAATTCACCTGGAAGAGGAGAGATTCTGTTCTCCCAGTAAAAAGCCCAGAAGAGCTGTCACGTGACCTCTCCTCTCCACGCCTTCCCTCCCCTCCCCCACTAGCCCCAGGCCCCAGGGCTTCCCTGGCCTGGGACAGAGCCACGTTCACAGCGGAACTGGGAGAAGGCGGGGCCACGTCTCGTTTGCGTGTGCGTGCCCTGCCTACTTCCCTCCAGAGCCCGGATGAGGAGTATCGCCATTACCGCCGAAGCTGCCGTAAGAGCCTGTGGAGGCTAAAAGCCCGCTGGCCACACCATGAGATTCCTCTCCCGATTGATCCTGATAGTTCTGTTTGTCTTCCCCACCGCGTTGCTGCTTGGGGACGGCCCCGGAGGTAAGGCGAGAGTGGGAGTGAGAGAAGGAAAACGGAGGATAGCAGCAGAGCTTGTCAAGTTTGGTTGTGGGGGGCGGTGGGAGGCGGTGGCGGTGGCGGCGGCTAGCGGGGGTCGCGCGCCCGCCGGTCCTTGCTCCCTCCCCGTTCTCTTCCTCAGCCCTCCGCCCACCCGAGGATTGGGGTCCCAGCGAGGGTAGAGACGGAGAGTCCTGGGTGCACGAGGAGCCCCTAAGGAGCGGGGCTCTCCCCTTCCTTGCGGATCCCAAGTGGGCCGTGCGGTCTTCCCCAGCTTGGCCAAGTGACGTTGCTCCGTGTCCCTACCCCAGCGCTCCGACCTGCGTAACTACCCCTTGACGATGCGTTCCGGAACCTAAGGCATCCCCAGGACTGGCGAAATGAGGGCGGCGGAGCTGAGCTGCAGTGGCCGCTACCCGCTCCACCGCCAAGCCCTCCCCCGCCCCCCACGCACATTGGCTCCTGGCTCTAGGCTGACGTGTCATTATCTTCTATAGGGGACCCTGCTTCATTCATTTCACGGAATCCATGTTTCTCTGCACTCAACCTGGCATAGCATCACTTTAGCCTGTCTTTTTTCCCTGGGAATTTTAACCTTTCTTTCACAGCAGTGACAAACCTTATTCAATTAGTCCCTTAGTCTCAAAAAGGTCTTTTTCAGCCCTCTTCGTATTCCTTTAGCAGTCTTCAGCTATGTCATTATGTTGGACAGGTTGTGTAACCCTGCTTTCTTAATCACTTTAAATTTCAAATAAAAACTGTGTGGGGGCTAATGGCCTTTGACTTTATTGAGAGTCTGATTCTAAAACTTCTAAGAGGTCAATAATGAAATTCCTTAATGAGATTGCCTATATGCTACAATAGGCAAAGCAGTGAAAGGAGGCAGGACAAAAAAGGGAATAAGAGCAAGTAAAGTAGGTAGTTGGATATAATGGAAAAAGCATCCTGAAACCTGGGTTCTAAAATTCCAACTTCGCCTTTAACTTGATGCATGACCATGAACAAGTACCTTCACTTTAAGCTTTCAGTTTCTTCAGCTGTAAAAAGAGCAAATTAAACTACGTGATCTCTAAGGTCCTTTACAACTCAAAAAATCCAATTCTAAAGTAATGTTTTGATTAAATTTTAGTAGTACTGTGAGTTCTTATGTTTTGCAAAGAAAATAAACCGGGTAGATTCTGTGTATGGAAGGATATCTTGTAGGAAACCACTGAATTCAGCCATAGGTTACAAGAAAAAAACGAATTTGCCTAGTAAGCTGCTTGGAGATCTCCCTTCTGCCTTTTAAAGATAACTTTTTAAAAAATTTAATTCTGACCATTTTTACTTTGTGATTTTAATCTTTACATACAAATCCACATTGAATTCATAATTGGATTTCCTCCTCCCCCATAGAGTTATGTTTCTTTCCTTTTTTTAAAAAAATATAACTCTTATTGGGGCTTAGAATCACTACTGTGTATTGATTCCAAGGCAAAAAAGCATTCTGGGCTAAGCAGTGGAGGCTAAGTGACTTGGTCAGGGTCATATAGACCCTGGGTCATACAGTGTCTAAGATAAAATTTGAATCCAGGATCCACCATCTCCAGGCCTGGCTCTCAATTCACTGAGCCACACAGCTGCCCCATAGGGTTATAGTTCTTAAACATTTTGTATTTTACAGGATATATGTTTCCCTAATTTTTTGCAACCAACAGAATGATTTAGGACAGTAAATGTTACTAAGATTTTTATCAAAATAATACTGTTGTATTAGTGAATATATAGTTTAAAATTTAATAAGTTAAATTGAAATGAATAATTAGAGACCACTTTGTATAAAAAGCCAAATTTAAGGGTGCATCATCTTAAATTACTATGTCACATAGTTGTCATTTATAGTCTAGAAAATTGCAGTTCTTTATTTTAAGGTGTGTATTTGTTAAATTTTTGTGACTGTCACCAACATTTTAGTAGAAGCCAAAATCAGGATGGTAAGAGCCTTTATATGTAGTCTTTTCTTTCTGGGTATTACAGCATGTGTATTTGTTCCTTTTCCTGTATTTAACTGAATTGCCACATCATCAGTCTTTCCACAAATCATTGGTAGATTCATGTACTAGTAACCTAGAAATTCTGTTCAGAGTTTATGATAGAAAATACTTAATCATACCAGGTTAGAGATCTCTTTGTATTTAAATTGCTAACATAGAAAAAGAATATTGTTTCTTTTGTTTTTTTAATAGATTTTAACTTGAATTACCCTCATTTTCCAATTTAAATATCTTAGAACCTTACATTGAAATTCACAAGTAGAAATACAAATAAATCTTTTTTCTCTGTTAACTTGCCTTCCTATGTCTTCACTGTATTTTTCACAATGTATTCATTAGTGCTCATTATTTATTGATGTGATTCTTTCAAACAGCATAGTGGCAAACTGAATGTTATTATTATGAATATACCTTCTAAACAATATTTGTGTGATTATAACTTTAACCATGGGGCAAACTTATTGATTAATGTCATGCCCCTAGGCTTAATTGTTACTTATACACCCTTGAAAACCCTTTACTTTTAAATTCTTAGGTTCAATAGCTTTGGCCCAAGATGCTACAGAAGATGAAGAAGCATTGGAAGATACAATAGTTGAAGATGAAGATGATGAAGCAGAAATAGAAGAAGATGAACCTACAGATTTGGTTAGTGATGGATTATATTGACATCTTAAGCATATGATTTTGAGGGAAATACTTGATAAAATTTGTTATAAATTGATTATATCATCAGTTCGTAATTCTTTTGAGGTCTAGAGAATCTTAGAAATCATTTGGTCATTGTGGGGTTTCTAAATAGTAGATTTGGATTGTCCTGAAACAGACAGATTTATAGTAGTGAGAACCCTAGGATGGAACTCAGAATCATTGTCACCTTTTCCCCTTGTTGGTGATTATTTCTATTTACTTCTTACTATCATTACAGAATTTTTTGGAGTTGGAAAGAAACCTCAGGAGTCATCTAGTTACCTAGCCTCCAAAAAAGAATCCCCATTCATCAAGTGATTATCCTGCATTTATTTTCTTGAACACTTTCTAGTAAAAGGAACCTACCAATTGGCTTTGGAGTCAGAGGACCCCGTATGACGAGGGTCAAGTTACTGAGCTTAAATGTTCTCATCTATAAAATCAGGAAATTAGTCTAGAGAGCCTCAGTGGTCCTTTCCAGTTCCAGCTTTAGATTAGTGATCCTTTGATCTTCCTAAGTAACTGGATTGTTTCAAGCTTTCCTTTACATCTGGTCTAAATTTACTTCTTTGCAACTTCTGTTCAGTGTCCCCAGTTCTGTTCTCTGGAAAGAAGTCAAATAATAGAATAAGTCTAATATGTTTTCCACAGGATGACCTTTTTAGTATTTTATAAGCTCTCATGGATTGCTTCCTCCCCTTCTTTTCCATGCCAAATGCCCTCATTTCCTTCAACTGATGGGAAAGACAAATCCAAAACGCTTTACTATTCTAATTATCGGTCTCTCTTATGATCTCCAGTATATTAATGTTATAATAATAATATAATGAGGTACCGAAATCTGGTCTGATCAGGGCACAGTACAATGGAATTACCACCTTCTGGATTCTTGGAAACCGGACCTCTCTTAACATTAGCATTTTTGGCTGTTAAACTGTTGACTCTAATTGATCTGTCAATACACTAAAGGCCACAGCTATTTTTCATGCTAATCTCTATAACCATTCCCATAGTCCTTTTCCTTCCATCCCTCCTCCAGTCCCCCATATCTTGTCCCTCTGAAGTCAAGAAATAATGCAATGACTAATAGTAACATAAGTGAGAGGGAAAAAAAACAATTAAAGAAAACCAAATTCTGAGTTACGGAAATAACCTATCTTGGTCTTGAATGAAATAATATAGCATATTTTCCTCAAAAGAAAGGTGGGGTAGGGATGCTATAGGAAATGGGGCATACATTGTGAAATGTAGTTATCATAGCATTTGTTTTTACTTGACTGCTATTCTTTGTTAGGCAAGAAGAAAGTCAGTATATCAGGATATAACTCTGGTATAAAAAGAATCAACTTTAAAAAAAAAACAATATCATGAAATAATTAAGCTGTCAGATTAATCTTATTCAAAATCTCGTTCCATTATGCGTGAACCTTGAACCTACAGTGTTTCTAGGTTTTATGATTACACACATGGTTAAAGGATCTACACTGATTCCTATCCTTATCAGATTTTCTTCTCTCCTATTTATAATCTATTAATTTCATTTATTGTTATTTAAATTTCCCTTTTTAGTCAAGCTACTTCCTTTGTTTCACATGGAAGTAGATTACAAATAATATGCAGTCCACTTAGCTGTTATCCTTCTTTACCTATCCCCTTGTCATTTTCCTGAAACATCATTCAAAGATTCCTCTATGAATAATCTCACTTGGTTTTTCTTTACTTTTCTTAGCCCTGAAAATGCACATTGATGCTACATTTGTACTTTTTTTTTAAAAGACTCATCATTAGATTGTCTCACATTCCCCAATCTAATTAGCTAGGTTATTTGTCTTAATTCAGTTCTTTCTTTTTTTTCTCTTTTTTCTTTCTTTTTTTTGGTGCTGGTAATAAAAAGTATACTATTTTAAGTTTTTAAAAAATAATACCAAATTCAGGTGGATAATAGTTAAGTATAGAAAGGAAATTAATTTTAATAAAATGTCCTTATTTGGAACTAACTCGTAGTCGTTCAAAAATAGTTTTAAAATCAGGCAGCATGATATGAATTTGTTTTAAAAAAAATTGTACACGCATGCTTTTACCTAGAAGACACTAATAAAGTAAGCTTATAAAGTTCAAATTGATGAAGGGACTTTAATCTCATCAAGATAGCTAATTTGTGGATTAATAGATAAATTCTAGGGAATTTGCCTGAGGTATGTAGTAGTTAAATAATCTGTGTATAAATAGTGAGATTGAGAAAAGAATTCAAACCCAGTTCTTCTGGATTCCAAGCCCCACTCTATCCACTTTTATAATATTTAGAATTATAACAGATTTTTCTTCTGAGAGGAGTTAAGAATGTCAATTTGAAATTGGGTATGTCTTTCTACTTTTTTAAATTCCTACTGAACATTTAAAAAATAACCCAACTACTACCATTTAGGACAATGGTGGCGAACCTTTTAGAGACCACATGCTATGCCCTACCAAATACTGGGTGCACCCAGCTCCCTCCCACACACACAGGGGAAAGAGAAATTATTCCCATTGGGCTGCTGGGCAGAGGGTCTGGTAAAGTGGAAAAATGTCCTCAGCAAGTGTAGAGAGAGGAAGGAGAGTGGCTCCAGCTCTGCTGCCTGTGAGCCACCCATTTTACCCCCTGTGCACTCCCATTGAGCTGCTGGGCAGAGGGGCAGAGAATGTGAAAAAATGTCATCAGGTACAGTGGAGATGGGGAGGAGAGAAGCCCTGCCTGAGTCCTTCTGCCTTTCTAGTTATGAATGGGGGAGGAGGAGGCAAGGTGGCACTCATGCCCAAAAAGTGTGTTCTGCATGCCATAGGTTCACCATCACTGATCTGGGTTGTCTTCCTTAATCCTTGCCTCTTTCCACCAAATCTTTCTTTCCCCTCATCAGGTTTCAGAGTACTTTGATGGTGTACTACATATTCCTTTGTATTAAATTATTTGTGTGTATATCCTTTAAGATTATATATTTAAAATTGGATGGACTTTAGAAATTGTCTAGGCCAGCTCCCCTTTTAGAAATGAGGAAACAGACCTCCTGAAGTTGAAAGAGACAGCATAGCATGATGAATAGTGTTGAATTTGGAATCACAAAAATCAGGGTTTAAATCCCATCTCAGATGTTTTACTAGCTCTATGACATAGGACAAATCACTTCTTTGTGCTTCAGATTCCTTATCAAGAGTTTTATTGAATTCCCTACTTTCAGGTTTTCTGTTTTATATTCCATACACGTGCCAGATTAATATTCCTAAAATATTAGTTCAACAAGGTCATTCTTTGACTCAATAAGTTTCAATGGCTTCCTCTTGTCTTTAAGATAAAATACATATTTAAAGCCTTAAGTAATATGGCCTTAACCTTTCTTTCTAGACTTATTACACAGTACTCTGCATCACATATTTTGTGTTATAGCCAAACTAGTCTGCTTATACATCTCAGTACCTTTTTATAAGTTGTCTCTCAAAAAACTGTGGGACTAAAAATCCAGAAGAAAACATTTATCATTTGTTTATATGAGTATATGATTTGAAATTGGGGTTTTAAAAAACTATTTCAAAAGTGAATAATATGGGGAAAAATAATTTTATCTCATACTTGGAGCACTCTCTCATAACTTCTGTGTCTTCAAATCTGAAGCATTTAAGTGCTTGCTATCTATATAAGCCCTGGAAATACAAATGCAAATCAAAAAAAAAAAAAGAATCAGAGCACCTAGGTAGCATAGTGGATAACCAGCCCTTTAGTCAGGAGAATCTGGATTCAAATTTGGGTCAGACACTTCCTAGCTGTGTGACCTGGGAAAATCACTTAACTGCCTGACCCTTCTCCCTTTTCTATCTTAGAATTGATAAGACCCATGGTTAAGGGTTATTTATTTTTTTTAATTCATGCCCTCAAGGGTTTCACATTCTAATGGAGGAAATCCTACACAAAAAAATGCTGAAAATGGTGGAGAGGACCCGGAAACCATGAGTGTGGGCCCGAAGAGTGTAGCCTGATGGAAAATGAAGAAATTATTGACCTGGATGCTCTCTTTATATGGAGGTTCTAGAAGGCCCCTCCAATTAGAGGAATGAATCTGGGGACAACAGTGCTCAAAAGTGCCACCCAATGCCCTTAGTTATTAGTGCTCCCTCTATTCCTGAAATAACTTTTTATATATTTGTATTTTTCCAGCAGAATGTAAGGTCCCTGAAGGTAGGGACTCTTTTTTTTTTGTATTTGTATTTTCAGTACCTAGCATAGTGTTTTATACATAGTAGCTATTTAATAAATGCTTTCTGTATAACAAGAGTGATGGTACTTCAAAAATGAAATGACAAATACATGAACTCTGCAAATTCTGAGGTACTATATAAATATTATTCAAGGTTGCAAAGTAAACTACAAAGCAATTTTAACCTAGGTCTATAGTCTTCAAATCCATTATTCTTTACTGCATACTGATTATATTTCCTTATAATGATTTTGTTTATAGTAATCTTTATAGAATATTATTTGTTTAGAAAAGTTTCAGTGAAAAAGAAGACATCTGACATGCCTTTTTACTATCTTATTGTTCTGTGGGTAATATAATAAAAGTCAGATAGCTCCATTGCCAGTAAGATCTAATCATTTTAGTTGTCTTATTCTTAATATGCTTTCTTCTTATACTAATGTAGGCTTTTTAAATGTATTTAGGCAGAAGAAAAAGAAGAAGATCTCTCTGGTGAACCTGAAGCCTCCCCAAGTGCAGACACAACTATCTTATTTGTGAAAGGAGAAGGTAAAAATAAACATTTTTTCAGCACTACAAATAAAAATATTCCACTAACTTACTTAGTAATCACCATAAATGGGGAGAAGAGTTAGATGTAGAAGGACCTTGAAAAAGGAAAAAAGGTTTGGAAAAATAATGCTTAAGTAAGTACTTTGCACATGTTTAAGAATGACATTTGGTGGCAAGCTAGGTGTCCAGTGGATAGAGAGCCAATCCTGGAGTCAAGAGGACCTAGGTTCAAATTTTGACCTCATACACTTGCTAGCTGCATGGCTGTGGACTAGTCACTTATCCTGAATTGCCTAGTTCTTACCACTCTTCTACCTTAAAACATACTTAGTATCAATAATAAGGCAGAAAACAGGAAAACCTAGTTGACCTGGGAGTTAAATGCCCTTGGATCAGTAGGTATTTTCAAAGCTTCTGTTTTTGGGAAATTTTCAAACCTTTTTACTCCAATATTACATAATAATATATTTTAAACATTGATGAAATTATTGTTTTTCAGTCAGCTGTCAATTGGATCATTGCTCTATGAGTGAAAGTTGTAAAGGGAATCTTAAAGAGATCAAAGTTATTTTTAAAATACTTATTTCTCATGGATTCCTGAAATTTTCTTTCATACTGGTAAACTTTCTGCTTCTCCTAATTGTAAGAATTTTAATTTGAAGAGAAGATTTGATTTCCTTCTCTTCAATTTGTAACTGGTTTAATTGGCTTTTTAAACTTCAAGTCTGCATTTTTATGACTCATCTCATGGTATTGACAATACTTTTGGGTATTATACCTGTATTCTTTCCCTACCCTTTCATGTCATTTATTTTAACAGAGCTAGGGAAAGTTTTTAAGACTTAGAATTAAAATAGCTAACTTGGAATCCTTGCTCTGACACTTGATAACTGTCTAAATTTGAACAGTTCATTAAACTACTTTGAGCTTCATCTTCTCATTTACAAAATGAGACTGATATTTAAGCTAATTCTCTAATACAGTTATTAAAAAATGCTTTAGAAACTTTAAAATTCTATGAGGACCAGACTTCATGATCATCAATAGAGGGAACTTTACCAGGGAAGAAACTCCTACTTCTGCAGGTCAAATATAGAAATATATTAGTTAGATCCCTTTTGGTTCTCAGGATTATTTAAAATAACAAAACAATCTTAACAAGTGTCTCCCAATAGAAACAAAGTAATATAAGGCATTTGACTTATAAACATGTGAAACCAAATGATTCCCAACAAAATTGGTTCCAACACTCTAATTGTAATAACCAACATTTATATAGTATTAAAGTTTGCAAAGCATTTTGGATATATTATCTCATGTGATCCTTAGTACCTGTGAGGCTGTTACTTTAGGAATTCTCCCTATTTTACAGATGAGAGGACATTGTTTCAGAAAGGTTAAGCAATGGTTCAACGTTATAAGGAAAGGGGTTGTTACTTCCAGTTTATAGATGAGGAAGCTGAAGCTCAGGATAACTTCTTTCTTTGTCATAGACCTAATAGGTTGGAGATGAGAATTAATTGTGGGTCTCTTTACTACTGAAGTCCAGTGTTCATTTTACCACTTTTATCAGTTTTTTAATATCAGAGAATCTACTCTAAATAGGGGTAACACAATTTAATTTTTATGTGGAGATTTTTTTTTTTAATCCAGGTTTCTTCTAGCTTTTGCCCTTGAGGCTTTAGGGCTGTGGTCACAAACCTATGACACATGCCCAAGTGAGGACTCTGAGCCCTCTCTGGGCATGTACATTGTTGCTCCAGCACAGAGTTCATTACTAGAAAGTCAGAGGGATGTGGGATTAGGTTGCTCCCCTCCCCCCTCCACGTGTACCTGAGGACATTTCTCACATCACCCATCCCTCTAAAGGGTTCACTATTACTGCTTTAGGGTAACCCTTGCAACTACTGAATGGCAACCCTACTACTAGGTGTTTAAAACAGCTTGCAGATCATATAGTCATAATTATTAAGATTTTCTATGAATGTAGATGAGTATGATTTTTAAGGTAGGAATTATATGGTTAGTCATTTTTATATATTTTATTGAAAGCTTTCTAACTTTCTTGTCTTAATTTTCTTTCTTAGATTTCCCAGCAAATAACATTGTGAAGTTCCTGGTAGGCTTTACAAACAAGGGTACAGAAGACTTTATTGTTGAATCCCTAGATGCCTCATTCCGCTATCCTCAGGATTACCAATTTTATATCCAGAATTTCACAGCTCTTCCTCTGAACACCATAGTGCCACCCCAGAGGCAGGCAACATTTGAGTACTCTTTTATTCCTGCAGAGCCCATGGGTGGGCGTCCATTTGGTCTAGTCATCAATCTGAACTACAAAGATTTAAATGTAAGATCTGCTTGTTTTCCTATTTAAAATTGTAATACAATGGGGGAGATGACATTTTACTTAGTAAATAATCATTCTGGAGCATAGGCCACTCATTGTTTAGGGACATAACTATCAAGTTTGTGAATTTTCCAAGACTTCCCTTCTGTTGCCTGTTGTAGTTGCCTGCCTTTTGGCCATTTTACAATTCATTATACCTTCTACTTATCTCAGTATACAGTAATCCCTCACCTGTTACGGGAGTTATGTTCTAGAGACCCCTACGATAGGTGAAAAGCTGTGAAGTAGCAGGAGAGCAAATAGACCGATGCCTACAGTCACTGGGCCAGTCAGTGCCCAGGACACAACACAGCCCTGGTTGGTCACCTTTCATCCCATCAACTAATAGTGTGCTGTGTACAATATGACTGGCAAACTTGTGCAGGTGGTAGTGGCGTGTACTGCATTTGCATTATGTACAGTATGGCATTCATCCACAAAATCCCACGATATAGCAAAAACTCTGTGATACAGAATTAGATTTTTTTTAAAAACCATGACACAGTGAAGCTGCGGTGAGTGAACCAAAATATAGTGAGGGACAACTGTATACATTATGATTTCAAGTGTTGTAGAACAAAGGTCTTACAAAATTTCTTTCGTTTTCATTGTTGGGAACAAGGGGGGGGGGTCTAATATAAGTCTTAATGTCTTTTTGTTGACATTTGACTTATATGTTAGGGAGCAGAATGGAATCCATATCCTTAGAATTCTATTCTTTAAAGGTACTCTACAATGTGTCATTCTTTCTGCCTTCATATAAAGTATGTAACCATTAAAAACAGACAGGTATCTTATAATATTCAATGAGGTGTTTAATGTCTCTTCTCCCTTAAGTGTTACCTTTTCACCTACAAATTTAGAAAATAACATGCTACCCCAACCTATAGAAACAGTTTCTATCCAGTTCAAAGACCTTCATATAGATAATAATGTTAAAAATAGTTTTTAATCTCTTGAGTTTTTTGTTGATCACTGGATACTTTTATGTGGTAGTATAGAGGGCTATTGCCAGATACTGTCAGATTAAAATCTCCAGTTAATAATATTTTAGTGACAAGTGGTCATTTTAAGTCATCTTTGTATTATATGTAATTGGTTAAAAAAATAACAAATCATCTTTGATTATTAATAGATTTTCAGAGATATAGAAGTTGCTTTTATGTTTCTGAATTGTATATGAGTGAAATACAAGGAAGTACAAGTGTGCCCTCTATAAAATTGCTCCAACCAATGTCATTTTTCAGTAATGTAATAAAATAATAACCAAAATTCATCAAAATTACAAACCCAACTGTAATATTATTTGCTCAAGAGGAAACCAGGAATCAGATGGTTAGTGCTGAGCTTAGCTAGTCTAGGTAACCTTTGATCCACAAGTCCCCAAAAACTTTGTTTTGCCTGAATTGTCTTAAGCAAGTTTTGATGATATTTTTGTTAGAACAGACAAACATGATCTTTGCTGCTAAAATGATGGAAACGAGATTTTGATATGACTAGCATTATTTTCCCTAAAGAAAGTTATTCTAATGTCTTAAGTCATTCCCATTTATTTCCAAGTGATTGATTTCTAATCTATTACCATTTAGAAGATAAATTTGGAATATCCTTTCCCAGTTTTTAAACCCTCTCTATTTTTTCTCTCTGCTTAAGAAGAGAAGAAATTAATCAGATGAGAAATGTTGTACTGGCATATTTTTTTAGTTGTACATCTTTTCTTCTGTTCACTGGAGCCACCCCTCTCATATTCCGTCATGTTCCCTTCCCTTTGCTTCCCCAAAAGGCGATGTTAATGGTATAAGCATTTGCATTATAAATGATATAGAGGACATACTGTTTTATACTGGTGATTATTCTTTGGTGGTCATTTTAAACCAGTGGTTCTCAACCTTTCTAATGTCGTGACCCCACAATACAGTTCCTCGTGTTGCAGTGACCCCAAACCAAAAAATTATTTTGGTGGCTACTTCAAAACTTTTGCTACAGTCATGATTTGGAATGTAAATACCTGATATGCATTATGTATTCTCATTGCTACAAATTGAGAGGTTGAGAACTGCTGTTTTAAACCAATGACTTGTAGTTACCGTTTGCTTGCATGGATCCTACTGGCTATACCTCTTGGCCTCTTCAATTATGAAAACATTGTTAGATCATCTAATGTGGCTTTTAAATGAATTTTAAAATCTTTAAAAAAAATTTTTATCATTTCAACATTTTTCAAATTTTTATGTTTTATAGGGCAACGTGTTCCAAGATGCTGTCTTCAACCAAACAGTTACAATTATTGAAAGAGAAGATGGTTTGGATGGAGAAACGTAAGAAAGAGTTGTGATAAAGTAGAGCATAGGATCATGGATTTAAAACTGGGATGGCCTTGGAGGTTATCTGGCCCAACCTTATTATTTTACAAAAGAATAAATTGAGTTGCAGAAAAGTAAGATAACTTGGCCAGGGTCACCCTAGTAGTAAATGGAAGAGCCAGAGTGAATCTAGTGCCCTTTCAGTTGCATTAAGATTTTTTGCTTCCTAAATATTTCTCAACTTCATTTGTATTGGCTATAAAGGAATTAGGTTATCAGGGAACTTATGGTTTGCTTTGAATCATCTGCTTAGTATTTCAGTATTACTTTGAATTAAGGATTCACATAACTGAAAAGCCACATTGTCTTAGGAAGATCAAGTTTTCCAACTTACTTCACTTTACTTCTTTTCCCCAAAACTCTTACCTACTAAAGATAAACTGTCACCTCTAAGACTCTTGATTAAAAAAACTACTTTTATTTGAGTTATCCTCTTGTAATATTACTATAGAAAAATGCCTTAAGACTTAATTGTTTAACATTTCAGTAGAGAATATATAATGATTGGCAAAATCTACCACTTACTGTTATAGCATGAACTTCTTTAATTTGCCATGTTTTTGAGATAATTTTTTTTTTCATCTTAGATTGTTGTATATTTTCATTCATAGCTTCCTAAAGAAGACATAAAATAATTTACCAAATTCTTTTTTTTTTTCCTGGAACCAGACTTGTGATTTCATTGGTATAGGAAACTTTCTGTTATGGAAATTTTTCTTTGTCTATGTAGATTATAAACTTGCAGTATAGAAGTTTAGGCAGTTGCTAGGAGGCACTGCTGTGCAAGTTCGCAAAGCCAGGCATAAAACTAGCTGCTAATTTAGTTGAATTCTTTAGAACTCCATTTCTTATTCATAAGATTGTTTAAAGAATTTATAGCATGTATCAAAACTATAATACCAATCATCTGCATTTATGGTAATTTCTTATGTGTTTTTTATCCCCCTTCAAATAAGGATCTTTATGTACATGTTTCTTGCTGGACTTGGGCTACTAGTCGTTGTTGGGCTTCATCAACTTTTAGAATCTAGAAAGGTAAATATTTGGATATGCTCTCTACCGAATATTGATTAAATAAGCTGACCTTTATGATGTCTTAATTCTGCATAAAGAAAAAATTATGTGTAGTCTACTTTAATCAAAATTGAAGACCATTAAGAATTCCTTAGGTTATTATAATAAAACAGTAACCTAACCTTTTAGTTGGTGTTGGTTATGATAATTCTAATAAATTCTTACTTGAGAACTGATATACCTAAAATTATTTGTGTGTTCTTTTAGAGAAAAAGGCCAGCCCAGAAAGTAGAAATGGGTACATCGAACCAAAATGATGTTGATATGAGTTGGATTCCTCAAGAGACTTTGAATCAAATCAGTAAGTATGCATAAAAATTTTACTGGGTGGAGTTCTTAAGAAATTTGAGACTGGCAAGTGTCTTCATAATTTGTTTTCAAAGAAAACTCACCAAAGAAATAAATGTCATTAAAAAGTTCTCTCTTCCCCTCCACAATTTTCAGATATCTTGTGTACAATCTAGTATATTTTAAATGTTGAGTAAATGCTGTACTCCATGAAATGGTAAACAGTGACATCCCTTTTTGTAACTCCCTTTCCACCAAAATGAACCCCATAATAAATACTGAGTGACTAGGGTCTGTGGCTTTACTAGATTAGGAAGGTAGAAGTAGTAACTCTTTTTACATAGTATATGCTTTGTCTGAGAACTAAACATCTATTTCTGCTTTTAGATTAATTTTTTTGTCTGCCTTTAATTTTATATTTAAGGATATGTATGAATTCTTTTATATTCCTAATCTTTTCCTATCTCTTTTCTTTCCTGTTGCTTCAGTGCAGAGTAGAAGAGGTGAGGCAATTAAAACTTTGTTGATGATGCTTGGTAGTAATGGGGACTTCTTGGATAGCAACACATCATTTGAGCTAGTTATGGAATTCAAATTAATAATTGTGTGCAGTTTTTAGCATTATATTTCTTAGGAAAAAAATAATAAATGACCATAGTTTGATTTTTCAGAGGGAAGGGGGAAAAATAATTTTAATCTGATCCTTTGAGCATCCATCTATCCAACAAATATCAGTGGCTCTCTATCACTTTCAAGATCAAACATACAGTCCTCTATTTAATTTTCAAAGCTTTTCATAATGTAGACCACCTCTTCTAGCCTTCTTAAACACTTATATATATACATATATACATATCCTTACAAACATATATTCTTTAATTCAGTGACATGGCATCTTTACTCTTCCTCAAATAACACTCATTCTTTGAATGATCCCAGTAGGAATGGAATATTCTCCCTCTCCCTTTCTGGCCCTTGGCTTCCTTTAAGACCCAGCTAAAATCCCACCTACAGGAAGCCTTTCCCAATCTTTCTTAATTCTAGTATTTGCTGTGTGTTGGTTTTATGTTTTTCTGTTCTATAAACCCTTACCTTCTGCTTTGGAATCAGTTATGAATTGGTTCTAAAGTAGAACAGCAGCAAGGGCGAGGCAGTGGAGGTTAAGTGACTTTCTCAGGGTCACATTGCCAGGATGTTTCTGAAGCCAGAGTGGGGACTACCTTTTACCTTTCTTGGTATCTCCATATTTAACAAAGTGCCTGGCATGTAGTAGGCACTTAAAAGCTTATTAACTGACAAAGATATTAGTAACCTATATATTTATATCTTTAACTTTTATAAAGGTAAAAAGTTCTTTTGTCTAACAATGGGAAAATATTTTAAGTAGATACCAGGTAGCTTTTAATTTCAAAAATAGACTAGTGTTTGAATTTTTAAAAATCACTTTATTTTTAAGCAGCTCATGTGTAGATTCATGCTAAATAACTTTAGCATGAACTGTCACTTCTCCAGGTCTATTAATTGAGAAGGAAAATGAGAAAGAAAAACAACACAATTGGTCTTTTAAATCTGAAAATGGTTAAGATGGTATTGGGGAAAGAAGCCAAGGGAATTTTTAAAAATTGTTTTCTACTGAAAGTCTGAATCAAATGTTTTAAAACACAAAGTATTGTTTTAAAATGTAGCCACAATCAATTAATTTAACTATACTCTCTAAGATTTATTTGCCTTTTTTAAAGAGGAACAGGTTTATTTTGATCTCCCCATAACTTTCCCAACTGCAGATGTTCTTGGTGATCTTGACTACTTCCATGGCTTTACACATCAGGGTAGCCACAGTTTCTCAACTGAACTTCAGACATTCAATTCCCGGTGTCGGGGATTCTGATTTCACCCGAATGTCCTATCTCCATCTCTAATCCAGCATAACAAAAGTAGAACTCTTCTCTTCCCATTTCTACCTACTTCCCTTCTTTCTCAACTTTGATATTTCTGTTCATGGCATCATCATATTTCTAGTTTTCCAAGTTGTTTACCTATGAGTTATATATGGTTTTTCCTTTTTCTCACCATCTTATATCAAAGCAGGTACCAACCCTGTTGATTCAAAATCTGTAATATCTTATAGACTCATAAATTATTGTTAGCGCTATGAAATTTTAGATAATCTAGAACAACATGCCTCTTCCTCTGTATTTCCATTCATGCTATCTATCACTACCCTGGTGCAGATCCTTATTTCTATTAGATTTTTGTAGCTTTAAAACTGGTCGTCTTTAATTCATGGCTTCTCCATTCCTCTATCTACTAATCAGTCTACACATGTGCCAGGCACTGTAGGCAATTTATCCTTCACACATGTGTCAGGATAATCTTCCTGATACATAGATCTAATTAATGCTTCTCAGAAACTTTGCTTCCCCAATAACAATAGATTAGAATGAAAACTTCTTAGCCTGTCATTCAATGTTCTAACCCATCTTACCTTTCCCACCTTTATCTCATATTAATGCCTTCTCAGGACTCAAACTAGACTAATTACTGTTCTTCTTGTCCTTATTGTAATAACTTATTCACTTGCCACAGTTTTTAGAAATGATTTTATGATTTGCAAAGAGCTTTCTTCACAACTGCATATATACTGTTCTGGTTACAATTAAGGAAATTGGAGCTCAGAGATTTTTTTTGCCTTGCCTATAGTGGTCCACCCTGGGTCTTTGCCACTTAGTCTGGTGTCTGAATTTCCTATGATGAGGACATCCTTGGTGTAGTGTAAAGGAAGTGATGAAGAGAAATAACTGTTCTGCACCTGTATCAGAAAAGGAAAAGGGAACTAACTGGTTGCTGAAGTAGAGGTGATGGGAGCTGACCCAGAGGTTGAGGTAGGGATAGCAGTAAGACCTTCATCTTAGAATTTGTTATTCAGAGAAAGAGGAACACCAGAGTCTGGCATGCACTGTATATTTTGGGAGAACAGGTTTTGATGTTCAGAGAATCCCATGAAATTAAACTCAGCAGAGAAGATTAGTGCAGGAAGAGTGAGTTGAGCTCAAGTATATACACATCTAATAACCATGGGCATTCCCCAAGACCTTGAGCCCTCTTCCCTTTTGCCCTTCACCTGATCCCATCAGTTCCCATGGATTAAGCTATTTTCTGATGGTTCTCAAGTCTCCAACTGTTGATTAGATACCTTAAATTGGATATCCCATAGACATCTTAAAAACAAGTAAAAAACTTAACTCATTATCTTAACATCCCCTCTTCCTAACTTCCCTATAATCAAGCTACCACCATATCTCAGTCACCCAAACTCACAATGTAGTTGTCATCCTTGACTCTTTACTCTCTTACCTGTCATATCCAATCTGTTGCCAAGTCTTGTTGATTCTTCCTTATATGTCTTCTGTCTGCCCTCTTCTCTTTGACATTGTTACCAATCTGGTATAGACCTTCATCACTTCACACCTGTACTTTTGCAACAGCTTGCTGGTTGGCCTCTCTGCTTCAGATCTTACCACCCCAGTTCATTTTCCATTTAGTTGTCAAATTGAATTTCCTGTAGTGTAAAGCATCATTTCACTTCTTTGTTCTATAAACTCCAGTGACTCCTAGTTACCTTTGGGATCAAGTATAAAATCTTCGTTTTTGCCTTTTTGAAATCCTTCATAACCTGGCTACTTCCTACTTTTTCAGTATTCATATATTTTATTCCTACACACACACATTCTGCAGTTCATTAACATTGATTGCCCTCTTTGCTATTTCCCACACTAGATAATTCCCCATTTCCTTTTATTTTCACTGATTGTTAATCATGCCTGGAAAACTCTGCCTCATATCTATCTTTGCTTCCTTGGCATCTTATTTATACATAGTTGTTTGTAGGTTATCCATCTATGATAGCCTCTTTCTATTTTCCCAGCACTTGACAAGATGCTTGGCATATAGTAGGCATTTTATAAATACTCATTGACTGAAATTAATGCAAAATAATTTTGTGGACATGGACTGCATTGAAAAGTATAGCTTGCGGGAAGGAACAAGGAAGTCACAGCCCTACTGTATTCTGCCTTCATAACTCATCTGGGATATTCTATATAGTTCTGTTCATCAGGGTTTATGGGGCAGTTAGGTAGTTAGAGAGCCAGGCCTGGGGACAGAATATCTTGAGTTCAGTTCTGGCCTCAAATATGTCCTAGCTATGTGACCCTGGGCAAATCACTTGACCCCAATTGCCTAGCTCTTACTACTATTATTTTGCTTCAGAATTGATACTTCATATCAGTTCTAAGAGAAGAAAAAGGTTTTGTTTTGTTTTAAAGTTAAAGAAGAACATCGATAAGCTGGAAATGTCAAGAGGAGGGCAACTAGTAGGATTCCAGACTGAAACCATGTTAGGAAGATTGGTTGAAAAAAAAATGGAGGTGTTTAACCTGGAGAAGATAAGATTCAGGGAACATAATAACTATTCATTCTTTGAAGAACTATCATATAGAAAAGAGACTAGATGGTTCCTTTTTGACTCAAAGGACAGAACCAAGAATAATGGATAGAAGTTGCAAAAAATGCAAGATAATTTATTCTTAATGTCCAGAAAAACCACCCAACAAATTTTTGTTGTTTTTACTCTATTGTTTTTAGTCATGCCTGACTCTTTTGTTACCCCATTTAGAATTTTCTTGGCAAAGATCTGGAATGATTTACCATTTCCTTCTCTAGCTTATTTTATGAGTGAGGAAACTGAAACAAACAGGGTTAAGTGACTTGCTCAGGGTCACAAACCTAGTAAGTGTATGAGGCCAGATTGGAACTCAGAGTCGGAAATTGCAGGCATGCCACTCTACACTGTGTCACCTAGTTGTGCTCCTAACAATTAGAATTATCTGAAAAGAGATACCTCTGAGAGATGGAGATTTCCCGCTGAAAGGTTTTCAAGAGAGGCTAAAATGACTACTTGTTGAGTATATAATAATATATATAAAAATATATAAAAACTGCATATGAGTTGGATTGAAGCCTCTTGCAACTTTCAAATTCTTCTATCAGATTCTGATAGCTTCAAGTGGGGAGGAGGATGGAAGTAAGAAAGACTACATCAAAGAGGATGGTTGAGCTGAGTTTGACAAAAACTTAATGAACCCAAAGGGAGAAGGAAGTACATTCCAGGCATGGGGAAGGCAACATGGTGGGTATGAGTACAGGCACAGAGGTAGAAGATAGAATATCACATAAGAAGCAGCAAAAAGGGCAGTTTGGCTAGATTTTAGAGATCATGAAAGATAGATTGGAAATGGATTGTAGCAGTCTGTAAATAACAGAAGAGTTTTTATTTTGCCCTAGAAGTAATGAGTTGCCACTGGAGTTTATTGAGTGGTGGAGTTAAATGGCATGACCCATGCTTTAGGGAAAATACTTAATACTTTGTGGAAGTTAGATTGGAGTAGAGAGACGCTTGAGAGGTGAGCTAATATATTGGAAAAAGGCCATTGCAATAGTACAGGTGAGAGGGAAAGAGGACCTGAATTAGTTGATGGCTTTGTGAGTCAAAAGTTATACCAAAAAATTGTTTTATCAAGCACCTACTATATACAACACTCTAGACTAGGGGGATATAAAGTAATTTCAATTCACAGAATCACATAGTTGGAGTGGACTTCAGAAAACATCAAGATATTTCCCTATCTAGACAAATCTCATGGAACTAGAAGCAATAGTAGATACATTCCTGCACTAACCATTTCCCCAAAATATATGTCCATTCTGTACCCAGTTTTCCCCTCTGTCAAAAGGTTCTTCGTTCTTCCTTAGGAATCATGTCTTTGCATGGGTCAGAGTTCTAGTGAGCAACTTAACTCTTTTTTTTCCCTAAACCCTTACCTTTTGTCTTAAAATAGATAGTAAGTAACAGTTCCAAGGCAGACAAGCTAAGCAATTGGGGTTAAGTGACTTGCCCAAGGTCACACAACAAGAAGTATCTGAGGCTAGAATTGAACCCTGAACTTCCTGTCTCCAGACCTCACTCTCTTTCCACTGACCCACCTAGCTTCCCCAAGTAACTTAATTTTTTAAAAGACCTTCTCTAAAGGTCTGCAAGAGCAGGTAATATAAAATATATACAAAAACATGGTATACTAGTCCTCCAAAAATAGTATCAAAGAGTGTCAGAATATAAAATGATCTCAGCAGGCTAGAAAAAGTTGGACCAAATCTGGTAGAGATGAATATAAAATCTTGGATTCAAAAATCTCACACAAAAAAGCCTAAAGAGATTAGCAGGTTGCAAGCTTAATATGAGCAAATAGTTTAATATGGTGGCCATAAAAGCTCATTTGATTTTAGGTGGTATTATGAGAAGCATAATGTTTAGGAAGAAAGAGGTGATACATTGTGCATTACTCTGCTCAAACTACATCTAGAATATTGTATTCACTTCTAAATGCCACTTTTTAGTGGTAATGGTCAACTAGAGATTATTTCAGGAGTGTAGCCAAGATTGATGAAAGGTCTGAAGATCATAATATTACATGTTTGTATTTTAATTTTTTTCCTACATTGCCTTCATTTCTGTGTATATTTCTTTCCCTATCCTTGTCCATTGAATCATACTTCATAATAGAAAGGAAAAACAGCACCTATATAGACAGTATATAAAATGCTTTCCACCTACCCCCAACCTCCCTCAGTCTTTCAAAGAATGAAAAGAAGAATGCATTTTCTTCTCCCTCCTTGAAGAAAAAACTTGGTCATTATTATTAGACAGAATGTTTTCATTTCGTGGGAGAACTGTGTATCTAAAAAAACTCCCTGGGCTAGGAGAGAACATAATAACTTTTCCAAACTTATTTAAAGAGCTCTCCATTTCTCTTTGGCCCCAAGAGCACAAATTTAGGAGTAGAGTTTTGAGAAAGTTATGAAGTAGATGTTTGTTCAGATTGTCTTGATGCTGTCTGAGGTCCATTCCAACTTTGTGGTAATTGAGAGTGCTTTGTCATTGACCTAGTACAGAGCAGAGTGCTTAATAAATAATTATTAAATTAAATTTTCATAATGAGTCTTATTTTTTTTTTAATACTTTGGTAGTCCTTTTTCACAAGCCTTTGTCCAGTCTGGACTGTTTCCCTTCCTGACTCTTTTTGGTTTTATACTATCTTTTTTTTTCCCCTCAATTACATGTAAAAATAATTTCCAACATTTTTCAAAGAATATTGAGTCTTGAATTCTCTCCCTCCCTCTCCAGCCGCCTATTGAGATGGTAAGCAATCTCATACAGATTTTACACGTGCAATCACATAAAACATTTTTCCATATTAATCATTTTATAAAAGGAAGCTCAAATAAAAAAGAGTAAGGAAGAAAGTGAACATTTTTTCTTTAGTCTGGATTCAGACTTACCTGGATCAGACATTGCTGGAAGCAAATGGCATTTTTTTTATCATGAGTCCTTTGGGAGAGTTTTGGATCATTGTATTACTGAGAATAGCTAAACAGTTCATTGTACAGTATTCCTGTCACTGTGTATAGTATTCTGCTTTCATTGTGCTTCAAATGTGAAGGGCATCCCCTCACTTTACAAATTTTTTTCCCCCACAAAAAGAGCTACTTTAAATATTTTTGTAGGTCCTTTCCCATTTTCGGTTTTTTATCCCTTCAGGATACAAATTTAATAATGATGTTGCTGGGTCAAAGGGTCTGTAATGCTTTGTAGGCCTTTGGGCATAGGTCCAAATTGTTCTCCAAAATGATTGAGTCATTTCATAACTCCCCTCCAAATTTGGTCAGTTTCCTTTTCTGGCCTAATAGCCAATCTTATATGTGTGGGGTGGTACCTCCGAGTTGTTTTAATTTACGTTTCTCTAATTAGTAATGATTTAGAGTATTTTTTTGCATTACTATAGAATGCTTTAATAACTCTAAGAACTGCCTATTCATATCCTTTGACCATTTATCAATTGAGGAATGACTTTTATTCTTATATATAACTTACTTCTATGTATTTGAGAAAAGAGGCCTTTATTAGAGACTTGTAAAAAAAGTTTTGCACATTATGATTTCTGTGTATTACTCTTCATCCTGTTTCCTCCTGATTTCTGTGTATTACTCTTCATCCTGTTTCCCCCTGTTTTGTTTCTGATGACCACCTCCCCCAATTTTCCCTCTTTTTTGTCAGCCCCATCCTCCTTTTATCCCCTTTCCCTCCTACTATTCTGTTGGGTAAGATAGATTTCTATTCCCAATGGATTGTGTTATATTCTTGCCTCATTGAGCCAATTCTGTTGAGAGTAATGATCATGTGCTCCCCTTCCTACCTACCCCATCTTCTCTATAATGCCTCTCTTAGGATTAAAATTCTCTAGAGACAGTATATTAATTTGTAGTTATTTATTAGATAGTAAAGGTTGGAGTTGGACAGAAAGAAAGGCACATAATTACCTGGCCTTATCTGAGTTTACTGCTCACCTCATGTCCTCATTTGCTAGCCAAGAGTGACCATATCAGAGAAAGTTAAAAGGGCTATACACTGCTTCCTAGCCAAAGACTGCCCAATTTGCCCTACCAAACAAGTGTCCAAACCAAGAGAGACTAGTTGCTTCCTCCAGTATATCACTTAAAATCCCAGTGGTGTCACTCCTTCTGGGTCCTGGTTGGACTTCAGGTCAGAGGCCAGTCTTCCAGACATCAGGGAGCCACAAGACCTCCAGCATCCTCCTATAGTATGCATGTATACCTAATCAAGGTGGGGCTGAGACCAAACTTTCCTTTTAAAAAGGAAAGAGGAGGATAGATTTATGTTAATTTCACACCTCTTTTATATGAGATAATTTACTTAATTCTGTTTTTCCCTTTCCCCTCCTCCCAATGCATTCCTCTTTCTCATGCCTTAATTTTATTTTAATATCATCCCATCATATTTAACTCATACCTTTGTCCTCTGTCTATGTATATTCCTTTTAACAGCCCTAATAATGATAAAGTTCTTTGGAGTTATAAGAATCATCTCTCAATATAGGTATATACATAGTTTAACCTCATTGAATGTCTTTTGATTTCTCTTTCCTGTTTACCTTTTTATATTTCTCTTGAGTCTTGTATTTGAGAACCAGATTTTCCATTCCATTCTAGTCTTTTCATCAGAAATGTTTGAAATTGAATTTCATTGAATTTCTATTTCATTGAATACCCATTTTTTTCTCCCTGAAGGATTATGCTCAAATTTGCTAGGTAAGTGATTCTTGGTTGAAGTCCTAACTCCTTTGCCCTCTGGAATATCATGTTCCAGGTCCTCTAGTCCTTTAATGCTGCTCAGCCATTTTGTTATCCCTACTATGTTCCATGATATTTGAATTGTTTCTTTTTGGGTGCTTGTAATATTTTTCTCCTTGATCTGAGAATTCTAGAATTTGGCTATAATATTCCTGGAAGTTATCTTTTTTTGGATCTCTTTGAGGTGATCAGTAGATTCTTTCAATTTCTACTTTGCCCTTTGGTTCTAGAATATCAGGGCAGTTTTCCATGATGTTTTCTTGAAAGATAATGTCTAAGCCCCTTTTTTTTTAATTATGGCTTTCAAGTAGTCCAATAATTCTTAAATTATCCGGGATTTGTTTCCAGTTCTGTTGTTTTTCCAAAAAGATATTTCATATTTTCTTCTATTTTTTCATTCTTTTCACTTTGATTGTTTTGGGGTATCTTTTGGAGTCAATTAGCTTCCACTTGGCCAATTCTAGTTTTTAAGGCATGACTTGCTTGAATTTGAGGATTTCCTTTTCCATTTGGCCAATTCTACTTTGTAAAAAGTTATTTTCCTTAGTGAGTCTATACCTCTTTTTCCATATGACCAATTATGCTTTTCAAGTTTCTTTAATTTTGGTGCCTCCTTTAACCTAGGTGTTAATTATTTTTTCATGGTTTTCCTAAATCACTCTCATTTCTTGTCCCAATTTTTCTTCTACCTCCATCATTTGATTTTTTAAAAATCCTTTTTGAATTCTTCAATTAATTTGGGGAGGGGGGTTGAGAGTAATTTGTATTTTTCTTAAGGCTTTGGATGCAGCAGTAATTGACTTTGTTGTCTTCTGAGTTTGTGTTTTGGTCTTCACTGTCACCAAAATAACTTTATTTGTTGAATTTATTTTTTTGTTTGATCATTTTCCAGTGTTTTTCTTCCATTTTAATTTTTAAAACTCATAAAATTGGGGTCTGCAACTGAGATGAAAGGAGCACTGTTCCAAGCTTCAGATTCTTTGTGTAACTACCTTCAGTACAGACTCTGGGAATCTTATCTGCTTTCATTTCTTCCAAGGTGCTATGATGTAAGGGAGAGTTGTGTTTATTCTCCCGTCCTGTGAATTTTGACTAGGGTTTCCTTTTCTCCTGTAGCCTCTCCTGTAGCCTGTCCTAGTGCTCCTTTTCCCCCTGAGTGTATCCCAGAACTGCTTCCTGGATCTGCATATAGGCAGTGCAACAAGAGTCTTACATCAAAAACCAACAAAGGGACTCCTATAATAGCTTTCTGAGCAGTTGCCTGACCTCCCTTACTATGTGTGGCTAAGAGTTCTGGAAGCTTTTGCTTTTGCTTCAGCTATACCTAAGGCCTATTGCCCCAGTGGAGCTTGCCACTTTGTGCTCCACCTCCACCCTGGTATGCTAGATTCCTTGTGCCGGCCTTCTAAATTGCTTTGGGCAGAAAAATTAATTTCTGTACCTCTTCTTTTGTCAAGTTACACTGCTTCTGAATTAATTTTGAGATGTTATAGTGAAGTTTTTTGGAGGATAATTTGCCAGAGATCAGATGGGTCCATCTACCCTCTCTGCCCTCTTGGCTTCACTTCCCTATGCTATCTCTTAAAACACATCAGTTTATCTGTTGCTTATATACAGTCCTTTTAAATCTAAGTTGCATGGAAAGCCTTTTGTTGGTTTATGTTGCTACTTTAAATACATCTCTTCTCCTTTTTTTCTTTACTGGAATTATTTGTTAAGAATCCTTAAAAAAAAAAGCCCATTATGAAAATTCACTTTCAACAGAATTGTTTATCTGACATATGCTCAAGTATTTGAAGGCCCCACCCTGCCTTTATGCTAGTTTTGTGTCTTCGGTTAGTTTTCTGTGTTCTTAATTTGACTATATGATTTTTAGTATATATCCTTAATATCCTTGTGTTTCTCATTTTATTCTTACCCAATGCTTTCCCCACTATGTTGTGATCTTCGTCTTTTAGGTTTGAGTTTCAACATAGGTATATATATTCTTAACTTAGGTTATTGCCCATCAGATTTTTCAACAGAGACCTTTGTACCTTGTGCCTTTTAAATGCAGAAAGAGAGAAGCCAGGAATGATTCAAGATGCTGGAGAAGAAGGGAAATGAACATACATAGAAGCAAACTTAAGAATTGCAAAGGGATGAAATCTAGGGTACAAGTAGAATGGTTAACTTTAAGGGAGAGGGAACATGCCTTTCTCCTTGTGGACTACAGGGAAGGACTGGAGAGGATGGTTAGGGTCTAGAAGGGTATAAAGAACTTGTGCTAGATGAGAGATGAGATCAGCTAATGAAAGTGAAAATGACGGTTTGGACAGCTTTCAGGAAATTGCCTGGTTATTTACTAAGCACATGCTTTGTGTCCCAGTAAATGTTTCCACTTTAGTAGAATTAGTTTTAAAAATTGCTCCAGTTTTTTTAGTTGTTTGTAACAGCAAATGGTATGCTGTCCGTGCTTAAGACCAATTGTCATAAATATATACAACAAATTATCATTAACTAGATTCTAGTCCGGTTAACTAAGATTTCTGAGTCCTTAATCAGAAAACTACCATTCCAACCTTGGAAAATCTTATATTCAGTCACTTTCCTAACATAGTCATTTACATATCACCATGGATGTGATTGGAAAGGTAGCATGACGTTGTCAAAAGAGCTGGGTTCAAGGGCTGACTCTGACACTAGCTATTTGACTCTGGACAGGAGACAACTTCTCAGTGCTCTAGGCATTTATAGAAGTCTAGGCAAATTTAAGTTGCAGAATAGTTTCCCATCTGCATTGGTAAATGGAGTTCTCTAAGTAAGAATTCTCTAAATTTAAGACATCATAGTTCTGGACTTCAAAAAGAATGTTAAAAAGTATTTATTTGCCAAATACTTGGTGTTATAGTAGTATAGCTTTTCCTATATGTAGAACAAAGGTGGGGTGGGGGTGGGTCTGGATTTTTTTTTTTTTAAGGTTCCATTTAATCCATGTTTTAAGCTCTTGATGGAAAGCTTTCCAAAATGTATTCTGTATTTCCCTGACCCTTTAAAGAAAAGATACGGATTTTTTTGTGATGCAGAGATGCTCTTGGGTTACTGAGGAGTTCAGAATCCAAACATACTCATCTAGTGTTTCTTTTCAATTCTTTTGCCCTCCTCAGTGTCTCTTTATGCTTGATCAGTTGTGACATCTTACTGCTGTGGGCCTGCTTCTAGCTCAGCCATTTCTTCATATATTCAACACTCTTTTCATTTGTGTCTTTTCTAGTCTTTTGTGGACTGGGAAACCAGATAATCAAGTTTTACATTTGTGTGTAAGGTAAAGAAACCATAAAGAAAAGTAATTTCCATTATCTCTTCTCTTTTGGTCCTTATAACAATCCCTGTGATAGAGCAGATGATATTGGTTGCATAGATAAGGAAACAGGTTCAAGCAAAGTTAAGTGACTTGAAGATGATCCAGTTAAGCTAGGGAATGATAGGAGATAGCTCTCATGGCCTAGGTTTAGGTAAGTGGTGGGGGTATAACTAAATAATAAGATAATGAATGCATTAAGTGAATCATTATTATGTGCAGGCAATACCTAATCTACATGTCAAACAAAGTTAACATTCTAGCAAATGGAAATTTATTTTAACTAGCTTTGTCATAGATCTGTTGTATATTGATAATTTCTATTCCTTATAATGGCCGAGACAGTATTAGATTCTATAAAGCCTTCTCTTCAAAGATGAAATCAAGTTTTTTAAAATAGTTTTTCTGTGTTTTATTGTTAAGTATTTCTCGTTGTATTCAAGTTCTTTTGAACATGCATCACTAATGTTTGGCATATATCATACACATCAAATCTGGTTAAAAATGAGATGTTTTCATAAATATATATAATTTATAATCATGAGCACCTTCATAGTTAAACCATATGTAATATGGTATATCTATTCATCAACATGCTTGATTAACTGGCAGCTCATTCTGTATCCATGTAATAGAGAATTTATTTTATATGATACAACAGTTGTGTCTAAAACTTTATTTTTCTTTTCATGACTTTTAATTTTGATATAAGTCTGTTATCTAATACCTGTATAACTTTGGTATTTAAAGACATTTTTAAACAAATTCCTAGTTACCTGGCTACTGTTAAATAGGCTCCGTGATAAAAAAAAAAAAATTGCCCAAAAAATAGAAAAGAGGAAGAGGAGAGGAGAATGTTTATATGTAAGAGAGATTTGAACCTTTTATTTTGTTGGTATAGGGAATACTTATTAGTGCTGATAATCAACTTGTCCATAATTTAAAATCTTAGAGGTTGCCTGAATAACTGAGAGTTTTAAGTGCTATTCCTCTAACCTATATGGATAGTAAATGTTAGGGGTAGGACTTAAATCCAGGTTTTGTTCATTTCAAGGCCAATCCTATATCCACTCTACCTTATGGCTAAGTGGGTGTAGGGTTGTTATTCACAATCCTTTTAGCCCTGATAGGGATTGGGACTGAACTAATTTCATTGGTTTGGGGAACCTCCTGGCTAGAAAATTCTCTTCCACTATAGATTAGCTTCTTCTCATCAACTTTAAAGTCTTAGAGTTATTACCTAGAGATATTGAGAGGCTAAGCTGCTTTGCTAGATTCACACCCCTCATATGTGTCAGAGGCAGAACTCAACCATGTTTTCTTAGTTTCCAGGCTGACTCTTACAAAATGCCACTTCCTTCAGTTCTTACAGTGTAATCCATTTCCTTTATCCTCCCTGCCCTTTGCAATGATGTGATAAAATTGCTAAAGAAAAAGCACTCTTTTGATAAGTTGTTGTCATTCATTCAGTTAGTTATATCCAGATTATTTGTGACCCTATGGACCACAGCACACCAACACTGTGTGGACTTTTCTTGGCAAAGATACTGGAGAGTTTTGTTATTTCCTTCTCCAGTAAATTAAGACAGAGATTCAGTGACTTGCCTGGGGTCACACAGCTAGAAAGGGTATGAGGATTTGAACTTTTTTACTCCAGACCTATAGGGTGTTCTATCCACTGAGCCACTCAGTTGCCTCAGAATAGATGGTAAATTAAGACATGTAAATTTTTTACAAGTGATATAAATTTGAAATATTTTACAGTGGCAAGGTCAATCCATTTTGAACTATGTTGAGATTATTTATTTGCATTTGAAATAAAATGTGGCTGATGTTTATGAATGTTTATGTCTTCATCCACAATGATGACTAAGTGAATTTTTTCTATTCTAATTAAAATGATTTTACAGGCTCCCCCCCCCCCCCACTAGAATTACTTCTTGAAAATTAGCGGCATTTTCAAGTAAATTTAAATAGCTATCTTTCATCATTTTATACCATGTATATTGTTTTAGAAAAATTAGTAGTCATTTTCTGTTAAAGAGAAAATAGGTTTTTACAAATATACCTCTGGAATTTGATGCATTTTTCACCATGGATTAAGGTGACTTTATACTTATTCTCTTCCAGATAAAGCTTCTCCAAGGAGGTTGCCCCGGAAACGGGCACAGAAGAGATCGGTGGGATCTGATGAGTAAATGTTCATTTGTGCAACAATTCAGTCTTTACTAAACCTGCCCTAACATTTTTTGGCCTGATGGGAATTAGTGCAGAGAAGCCATATCAACATATGAGGAAACTACTACTTCTGTTTGGACTGAGTAATCAGAGCTGTGGCGATAATATTGCTGAAAATGCACTGCATATGTTTTTTCTAAAGTAACAAATTTGGGTTTTTTAAACCATTAAAAACTGTGTGTGTGCGTGTGTGTGTGTAAGCAGTTGGTCTTACCAGAATCATTGTTGTACTACCTGAAATGTGCCTTTAGAGTGCTAAATGTAATGCCAGCATGTCTGTATCCCACTGACAATTTGTGGTGTGTTTGTTTTTTCTTTTCCAGAAAATGTAGTGAATAATTGTCTAATCTGATTGTATAAGGAGTTTCTCATTTTTACTATCATGCCTTGAACAGTACAGCAGAAAATAACTTAGCTACTCTGTTCTTCAGAATAGCTTCTCATTCAGCAGTGGTGGCACAAATTCTCTGGGTATTTTTTTTATATCTACAACTAGTATTCTAAAGGCACAAGCAGGAGTAGCTGCTTTTAGCAATATAGTGTTTTGTTTTGGTATTTTGCTGCTGTTTACTATAATACGCACATTAGGAGATCTTCCTTATACTGATCAAAGAACCCAGATGAATTTATATCAATCTGAGATCTAGCAGCAAAATTGTGAAGCATGAGACTATGTGCTGAACTTGATATATAAATTCCAACTCTTCATACCCTTCTTCCTCTTTTTTTTTTTACAAAAAGAAAATAGCACACTTGTGTGAGCTAAATTATTGTGTTGTGTGTCATTGTTCTGTTGTGTCTGATCCAAATGGTGGCTTTGGAATGATTTTAGACCTATTCAATATTTATAAATCACTGATTTTTTTTTCCTCCTTTCCCCTTAATGGAAACTACCATGGCTAGAAATTTCATTATTCTTCATTGAATAGAAGAAATAGAACCTCTGCAGACTCTTCGTAGAGTGGGGACTCAAAATTATAGGGCACAGATTAAAAATGTGTTCCAAATTTTAATTTCTGAAGCGCTGAAAAGGACCTTATACAGCATCTAGGCTATCCCTCTCATTTTACAGATGAGAAAACTGAGGCCCAGACAAAGTAATCTGTATTAATACCAATAAGTTGAATTTATATATATATATATATGTATTCATATATATTCTATAGGTAGACATAGTAATTGGTTGATTTATTTTTTTCCTAAATTGATGTTATAATTTTCCTCTAACTTTGTAAGTAGTTTTTGTGAATATTTTTTTAGTTTGCATGTGACTTTTTTAAAAAGTAAATCTGTTTTAGATAATAGGAATCAAAATATTTAAGAATTGAACTTCTAAAATTTTCTTTGAACTTTTATGTTATTTTACCTTTCCCCCTCCTCTTTTGCTCTAGTTTTCTACATGTATCAGGTACAGGTATTATATGTTTAAGAGTTCTGGTGTGAAAATGACTGATGTTTAGAGGGTTGTTTTCATTAAGACCTGTAATGAAATAGATATTTTTTAAAATATTAGAATTAGACTTCAGTAAAGAAAGAACTTTTAAAAGGCTTTTTTTCCATGCCATGAAGCTATTTTCTCCTATGGGTCTTTGAAAAGTAGATGAGGTTTTAGCAGCTAAAGTTTACTTTAGCTTTTTGCCTTTACCTTTCTTCCTTTTGTCCCCCTACCTCTTTTCAAATCTGCAATTAACCTGCCAAGAATGAACATCTGAGCCAGTGACATTTGAATAATACCAATAGCAGGTTGAAGCAGGAACTAAGGTTCCTGAATATCTGTATTGGTGGTATTGTATTATAAACATCCCATTCCGAAAATTCAAAGAGATTGGGCTGTTATCTTGGTGTGGAAGACCAATAGTTTATTTTAAAACTATGGTACTTAACTATTTAAAAAATAGTCATAGCTTGGTTTTCAACAAGCAATATCAGTGAATACTTAGCAAGAACTAACTGTACAATAAATGGAATTAAATTCCACACATGGTATTTTCAAGCACACTTAATAACAAGTAGCCTGTTTTTAAAATAACTTTTAAAAATGTAAATACCTGGATGGGTTTTGTTTTTGGTGTATCTACTTAATATGCAAACCATCATTTGAGACCCAAGTGTTGAATGTGGGTTTTATGATTAATGATAGCTTTTTAAAATCTTGGTTTCACACATCTATAAAATGGGATTAAGGAATTTTTCCCATTCCCTATCCCCTAGGGATGTGAGGATTAATGTGTCTGTAAAGCACAAATTCTCCTTGGAATATATGTTTGTCATTTTATGTTCTTATACAATGTGATTTTCTAAGGAGTTTGCCCCAACCTATTGTCTAGGGAAGAGAAAGAAAAATAGTTTTTTAGAGAATTGAAGGCCGAGGAAGAGCAAGGAATAGGAATAAAAACTATTATAGCAGAAGGGAAATAAAAGAAACTTGACTTGAGTGAGAAAATTTTGAAATAATTGGCTTTGGGAAAGGGAAGTATATTTCAATATTAAGGGGGAAATGTTTGGGAACAATGCCTAAAAATATTTCATATGTTAAATGAGAAAGTTTTTGCAATGATCTTCAGTGGCACAAAGAGGATTTATACTTACCCTTATTGCCAAGTTTAAATTGTAGACCTCAAATGTTTGTAAATAATGTGTACCTTCCCTAGCACCTAACACAGTGCCTTGCACATAGTAGACACTTAATATTTGTTTAATTAAATTATAATAGCCATCATCAACAGCATCATCTTAGTCGCACACATAGGTTGAGAGAAGTAAATTGATTTTTGTGTTTAAAATAGTTTGAAGTTAAGACATCCTTCTCCAAAGACTCCCTAGTTGATAAATTCCACAGGTAATTGTAGAGTTCTTATAAATATTCATAAATTTTATAGGTTAGTTCATTTCACAGTGCATTTTTTATTCAGCTTATTCTTTTAGTTCTAAAACAAGATACTTGCTAAAATTTAACAATTTCCCAGTTTTTGTAGAGGTGTTCCCTGTATTTGGATAGATGTGGAATGAACTCCCATGGCCAAATTAACTGCCTGGTACAATTTTGGCCTACGAATGTCTAAAAGCAACCCCCACAAAACTTACCATCAGCATTAATTAATTAAAAACATTAGTTTTCATTTGCTAAATTGGATCCCCTGTCAGCTTTGTGGAATCAAATTTTTAAAAATTTGAGGCTTGAATCAGAGGGTGGTAAAGGCAAGAAGTTTTTAAATTTAAAAGTTGAACCCAACTCAGCCTATTATTGATGTCTAAAAATGATTCTGCATTATGATCCCTTTAACTTTGTTAGAGAGCATTTGTTTAGTTTTTTTAAATGATTTTTTACTGCTTAGCCTAATTGTATTTGAAGTTATATTTTTTAGAATTGTTTAATGATGTAGTACTAATACTGCAATAATACTTGCACCACCTACCTCATAGGGGTGTTGGAAGGAAAGCACTTTGTAATCTTAAGGCAGTATATAAATGTGAGTTATTACTATCACCTTTCTGGGCTTCAGTTTTTTACCTGTCCTTTGTAGTACAGTATCTGGAGTCAATCCCTTTAAGATATTGGAATAATAGATGAGCATTCTAGAATTGCTAAGCTTAAGTGTCAGCTGCTGAGGAATATTTATTTCCCAAGAATCTGAACAGATAGAACAAAATTTCAACCAGATTTTTTAGTTTTCAGTACATACTGATAATTAAACACTACCCCTTAGATACTGCCACAAGATCCCAAAGAGCATTCAGAATGAAAACCATCACAAAAAAAGATGATGGTCAGTATAGTTTTAGTACTAAGTTTCTGTTCTAATTCTTTAAAAATTGACTATGTACAGCAGGGACAGTAGATCAATCAGGATATTCAGTTCCTCTACCATTATGGATATACTTTACTTGACCAGGAGGTTAAAACCTGTACCCAGGTTTTTTATAACACCTTCCCCTCCAAAATACCTTTTGTCTGCAAGATATCAAATCTTTGAATGTTAGCTCTAGGTAACCTAAGAACAATGTTGTGAAAAATAGAAATGGGGACCACTGAATTGTGCATAAGGATCTCTGTAGGCTGTATATTGACATAGAAAACCACACTTGTATATATTTCTTTTTTATTACTATTAATAGCACACTATATTACAAACAGCTACATTTTAATCAGGTTTCGGGCTGCACTTCAGACTATTTAGACCATGCATTTGGCATCTCTACTTTAGAGGATATATAGACCATATTACAAATGAGTAAGCTAAGAGGTGACTTGTCTAGTGTCAGAACTTGGGTTTCTTGACCCATGCTACATCATGGACTTTAGGATATCAGTTCCCATAAAGTTCTTTAAGCTTTTGCTTTTAATTTTTTTGAATAATATTTTGTAATTTGCATACATTCCCAGGCACTCAACATATTTATAAGTTGCATATTTTATAAAGAATACAGTAAAGTATAAAAAAGGTAATCTTGAGTTTTAAAGGAGCATCTGTTGTGATCTTTTCTGGTTCATTTGTGCCATTTGATTATTTTTGTTAGTTTCATTTAATTCTTGTCAAGAATAGCCAAGCAAGCAGAAGTATGGGCAGATTGTGTTACATAGAAAGTTGATGCTGCAGTTTCCATAAAAGTAAAGGAAGATCTATGGCAGATTATTTGGTCTATAATTATTAAGATCCAGTCCACTCATCAGAGGCTACCTAATTCCTGAGGTGTCCCTTTCAAAAAATATTGAGCCAGTTATAATCTTTCAGCACTCCTCTCCAGGCAGCTTCTTTTTTAGCTTGAGAAAAATACTGTAATCACTTGCAAAAGTAGCACCATTTAGGACTAGATCCTTTGAACTATTATATGGTTGTTCTTCACTGTACAAAGTAATTTTTCACTTTTAAATGAGTGAAAACGTCGGTATCTTTGCCTGCATGAACAAAAGTTAACAACATAAAATCAGTAGTGTGGTAACAAATAAATTCACTAACACAAGGTAAAGATCTTCAAAAGGATGCTTACTTGAGACTTAGGAAGCCTTCATTCTAACCCTGGCTCATACTAATTAGCTGTGTAATGTTGAGCAAGTCATTTAATCTGAATCTTCAGTTTCCTTATCTTGTAAAATGAAAGGGCTGGATGAGGCCATTAACTCTAAAATTCTAATGACCACAAACCCTTAATTTGACAACAAAACAAAACCTTTGAAGGTAAATATTTTTTAATAACTATTGAAAAGAACAACACTTATTTGGATGTGTTTAGCTCTGTACTGTTTACTTTAAAAGCAGTCATAATTCAGTGCAACATTCATTAAGCAGCTACAGTGTTTAAAGTACTTTGCTGGTAATGCTTTACATTTGTGTGGCGCTTTTCAAATGCATTTATATAAATTTACTCATGCTATTCTAGTCAAAAGTAGAGATACACTTATATACACAGGCTCCACAAAGCACTTATTGTAGCTCACTAGTTTGCTATTATCCAGAATGGAAAACTTCAAGCAGGTGGTCTCCATACATAAGAGAACAGGCTTTATTCCACTTCACTTACTCTCCTGTGCACTTTATTATTAGAATTGTATGTAATACAAGGCTTTGCATTTCGTGTCTCATTCTATTTATAATTAAGTGACCTTGTTATGACTAAAAGATCCTGGGCCTGCTTTTTATCTTGTTTTGCAACCCTGTGGTGCTCTTACAGCCTCTATTAAGTAAAGAAGAACAGGCTGTCATACCAGTAGCACTCTACCAAATGAAGCCAACTACAAATGTAATGGCATAGCTTAAGGATATGAGTTGGAGTATTTTCTTGATGTTTTACTTTACTGAAGACTACTTAAATGATTCAATTTCCCAGCAGATATCCTGTTTATGTCTGAACTCTGTGCTCACAATTCTTATTTAGGAATGATCACCAAAGTCCTGTGATTTATTTACAATTAAAATAAATTAAATCTCATTTAAAAAGATATAGTAAAGTTATTTTCACAGCCTAAAGAAATAGCACTTCTTAAATCTGTTCAGTGAACAGTCCTGTACAAATGCCTAATTTCTGTTCTTTGCAAACGAGTCACTATCTATTGTTTCCATCTTTCTATTTATCTTTCATTTTGTTGTTAAACTTCTTGAGCATTTATTTATTTATACCTGTTGCTCCACCATCTGTCCCCTTCTTTACAATTTTGTAAGCTAACATTCAGTCACCAGTCTACTAAACTTGCTCTAAGATGTCTGCCTCTTCTCAAATGCAATTAGCTTTTCTCAGTCTTTATGCCCCATTACAATTTTGGTGTATTTTGACCACTCTCCTTAAGCCCCCCTCTTGTTTTTGCCACTCTTTTTTTTTTTACCTGACTATTCCTCTTTTCCCTAATTCAACTTCTATTCCTTGGTGCTTTGTATTATCCCTACACTTTCATAGAAAGTTTATCCTTGTTCATTCATGTCTGACTTTTCCATACCCATTGATCATACTGTCCATGGAATTTTCTTGGCAAAGATATCTGAGTGGCTTGCCATTTCCCTCTCCAATGGATTAAGGCAAACAAGTTAAGTGACTTCTCCAGGGTCACATAGTTATTAATAAGTTTCTGAGGCCAAATTTGAACTTAGGTCTTCCTTACTCCAGTCTCAGTACTCTATCCACCGTGCCACTTTGCTATATTTAATATTATTCATTTCTCACCTTTATACTGATACTTCCCCTAGGGTATTTGATTGATTCAATCTTCTTAGCTCCAAAAAGTTGTTTTTCACTTGATTCACAAATGGATTTACATCTATTCAAACTCATCTTACAGAGAAGTGACTTTATTTAATCATTTCCCCTAACAAGCCTGCTACCCTTCCTTGAAACTGGGTCTCCTTCCATTTTGTAAACCATGCTATTTGTTCAGTCATTCGAGTTGTGTCTGACTCTTCATGACCCCATTTCAAATTTTCTTGGGGTGATTTGCCATTTTCTTTTCTGATGCCTTTTACAGATGCGGAAACCAAGGCATACTAGGTTAGGTGACTTGTCCAGGATCACACAGCTATTAAGTGTCTTGAGGCCAGATTTGAACTATACTCTTCCTGACTCCAGGCCTCATGCTTTGTCCTGTACCATCTAGCTCCTGATGGAGCTAGACAATTTTGCTAAATGAATCTAAAGTCTGACTTTTTGGGACTGCTCTCATCACCTTTTTGTTTGCTAGATGATAGGTAGACATTTTCTTAAACACTGCTTTGAACATGCTATTCCTTTGTTCAAGAATCTCCTTTGACTTCCTGTTGTCTTATTATAGCTAGACTCTTCTTGCTTTTTCAAGACCCTTACTATACTTTCTATGCTTATCCAATATTTCTCTATTATTTGCCCTCCATCAGGTGAAACCTTATTCCCTCTTCACACATGCTTTCTTCCATTTGTTTGTACCTAATAGTAATTCACACTTCTTAAGTCCTTTACAGAATAAAAAGTGCCTTACTTAGAGCCAATCCTGTAAGATAAGTTATCCTATTTTACAAAGGCAATGTGCCCTTTCCCTATCTATCCAAATTATATATCTGTGCTTATCCTTTAACAAATCCTAATACTACCTCTGAAACTTTCTGATTATTTTAGCCTATAATAACTCACATTTTTTAAACTCCTATACTACTTTTATTTTGTGCTTCAAATTTTATGTAGCATTATAAGTCATCAGATATATAATGCTCTAAGGCTCACACTCCTCACACTTATTCTAAGTAGGTAGTACAAGTATTAACATTCTTTTACAGATGAGGAAACTGAGGCCAGAGAGGTTGACTTTCCAAAAATCACACAGCTGGTAATTATGAGAGCCTACAAAAGTCTCTTCTGACTCTCAAGCCCAACATCTTTCCTACTATACCATGCTATCCTTTTATATCTAGTCCATAATTATATTCTAGTGCCAGTGAGTAGAAATGGCAGATTTTATCTCATTATAGAGAAGAACTTCCTAAAAAATGGAAAGGACTACCTCATATGCTTGGAGGTGTTTTAAGCAGAGACTGGATAACCATTTTCTCAGGGATATGTCAAAAGGGATTTGAAATACCTAGTCTTTAAGGTCCCTTCCAGCTAATGGCTTCTGTCATACCCCCTCTCTCCCGTTGTTGTTCAGTAAATACCTGTTGAGAGAAGATATCAGATGCCCTTCAGCTCCTTTCACTCTCCCTCCTCACCTCAAGCATCTATCTAAATCAATCCTGAACTCGAAGTACTCACCCAAACAACATAGAAAATGACCCAGGAAACTAGACAAAGTAAAGACTCAGTATAATAAGTGCATGACATGGGCACTACATCAATACTGGTCTCAAAAAACAAACCGAGGAGCAGCTGGGATAGCACAATGGACAGGACTCGAGGCCTGGAGTCAGAAGGACACTGTTGTATGACCCTGGGCAAGTCATTTAATCCAAATTACTTAGCCTTGCCACTCTTCTGTCATAGAATTGGTAACTCAGACAGAAGGTGAAGGTTTAAAAACAAAAAAACAGACTGGTTAACTGCTATCCCTGGATGTTTTGGGGATTCATGCTGTGAAGTATGAGTTGTCCTCGGTGGCCTCCAAGATTCTTTCCAACTCTGGTTCTGTGGATTCAAAACATTTCATTTCACATCTTGATTCATTCAGGCTAGATATCTGCTTGCTTTTTTGTTTTGCTTTTCATTTGGATACTATGAGCTGAGACTATCCATTTCAAGAAATGTATGCTAATTCCATTACCACAAAAAAATTGACCCACTTTTATAATGTATTTTTCAATTAAGTCTTGCTAAACTATACCTGTAGTGGTTTGTGAGTGTGGAAACCTTTTTTTGCAGGTTTCACTGGGGAAAAAATTAGGTTAATGAGTGTTAATAAAATTCTTGTTCTTGGAGAAAAAGCACTAGAGGCCAAGATCAATGCAGTAGTAGAAATAGCTTTATTTTTCTTGGTAAAGCAGCAATTTTCCTTATTGCTTTTTACTCAAATTATGTGTTACTATCAGTTGACTGCTATTGTGTTTTTAAAAACAAATACAGGTACGCCTTATAGTTATACCTGAGAATGTTCACATGTATGGAACTTGTCCTTTAATGACAATGCTAAACTAATGATGGGTCTTGGAGCTAAGGAGGAGAGTGAGACAAATCATGATTTAAATTCAATCTTTATTTAATTTTCCCCTTCAAGTTATGAGGAAACTTCATTTTCTTTGGGAAAAATGTAAAATCCAGACATTTTTAAAAATTATTAAGGTAGTGTTATGAGGAAAAGGAAAAATAAAAATACTTTTAAAAACAAAGTTCAAATGTTATTTTTGGGGTTTAGTTATACTTTCTAGATAACAATCACAAAACTCTTCTTGAATACTATACAATCTTATTACTTATTTCTCAGGTCTTTCCTATGCTATTATACACCTATTATTTTATTCTTAATAACTAAGCTTAACAACATTACATTTTTTTCAAGGAATCAAAACCAGATTTTTTTAGTTCCTTAGCTTATGACCCTAATGAATTGGTAGTGGTTGCTTTTTATAACAAAATTAAACTTTAGAACAGTGTTTTCCAAAATTGGGACTGTGGCAATAACCCCTATGACAGTGTGATCAGTCAGTCGAGGTGGAGTGGAAATATGGGTTCAATCCCCTCCCCATAAAAGCCAATCATAGGTCATTCTCCAATGTAGCAACACTATTCCCTTCATCCATTATCTCTCAACATTGCCTCTTCTGCCTTATCCTGCTACACTGGGCTACCCAGAGCAACATAGGCAAAATGCCTACCCCAAACCCTTAATACCTGCTTTTGTAGGAATCTGAAGTCTGACTCTGGATGCACTCATCATACCTTTTTATTTTTGGTGAAATTGAGTGAGTTGGACAATATGACCAGGCATGGATGGATTGTAGTCAGCATTGCAAGTCTCCACATTCGGTCCCCCCAAATTCACTTTTCTTCCAAGCTTCTCATTTCTATAAAGGGTAGTTCCACTATTCTCTTTGCGCAGGTTCTCAACTTCAATGTTGATCATTGACTTCATTCTCATTCTCATCCAGCAGATGTCAAACCTTGTGATTTCTATCCACATGGTATCTCACAATAGACTACTCCTGCCCACACAGTCGCCACCACAGTTCATACTCTCAGCATCTCTCACATGGGCAATTAGCCTCTTAATTGGTCCCCCTGCCTCAAATCTCTCTTTTCCATCTTCCACACAACTGTCAAAATGAAATTCCTCAAGTGTAGTTCCATCCATGTCACTCCCTTTTAAGCTCCAGTGACTCCTTGTTAGGGCAGCTAGGTGGCACAGTGAATAGAGTATCAGGTCTGAAGTCAGGAAGCCTCATTTCCTGAGTTCAAATCTGGGCCCCAGACACTCTGTATAAACCTGGGCAAGTCACTTAACTCTGGTTGCGTCAGTTTCCTCATCTGTAAAATGTACTAGAAAAGGAAATGGCAGACCACTCCAAAATCTTTGCCAAGAAAACCCTAAATAGGCTCCAGAAGAGTCAGACATGACTGTAACAACTGAACAACAACAACAATGACTCTATTGACTGGTATCAAATATGATTTTTCCCTTTATATTTTTGTGTAAGTTTTATAATGCATGTAAATAGTGGTAGATTTGGTAATTTAGAAATAACTAAGCTACATACCAATTGGGGTACTTGTGCAAACATATTTTACTAATGGAAAGAATGATTGAAGCAGTTTGGAGATCACCCCCACTGCTCTAGTTTCAGATGGAAGGGTTGAGTGTAAGGAGTGGGAAACATTCAGATTTATGTTACATGACTTTTTCATTTAAAAATAATTTTAAGAGTAGCCTTAAAAACTTGAAGGTTTTAATCTTTAACAATTGTGGAAAAGGCATGAAGGAAAAAGTGTGGAATATTTTTTATTCTACTACTAAATTTAGCCAGTCAAAAAAAAAAGTAATACTTAAAGTAGATCAGTTGGTCATTTGGATTTGGTAGCCAGGGTACATGATTTCTAATCTATTATGTTAACCTAGGAGAATCAGCATTTGATGAGTGTGAAGAATAATCTACAATAAATAGCTATTTTAGTTGTAGCTACTTTTCTTTGATACTAAATGTATTCTGAATCCATAGAACATTCTTAATATGCTTAGAGAAAATTAGCATCCTCTTAAACTTTCATCTTGGTATTAAAAATAAATCATTAATGATTTTATAGGGATAAAAATTGTTATGGATAACTAGAATAAAAGATTTCTTTTTATAGTTTTCTCATACTATAATACTCTTACCAGCAGCCATCTTGACTATCAAAAGCATTATAGAATAAGAGAAAAATTAATCCACTGATATAAAATTATGCCATAAAAAATAAAATATCTGCTATCACTTGGGGATCTAGATAAGAAGCTCCTTCTGAACTGAGCTGAAATTCCCAGTATTTCTTGCCATACTAGTGACTTTTTCAGAAAAACAAAACTTTAAAGATATATAAAATAAAATAATGCTTTGAATAAATGAATTTTTAACTATATAGTAGTAAATAATTTTTGACTTAATTTTGTGAAAACAGCCCACATTTTGAGGATGCAATAAAAACTTGAAAAAGATAGATAAATATATCCCGATTTTAAATTGCAATTAGTTCCCATTCATCCAGGAAGCATTTCACAGAAATGCTAAAGCCCAAGAGCCTCACAACTCAATAATAAGACTAGTAATTGTAGATGACCAGTGCTCATTAACAATCTGGTTTTATGGCCCCAATGACATTAGTTATCCCTCAAAATATAAAATAATGCAGGCTTTTATGCAGCATCAGTGAAAGAAAGAACAAATTTTGTTTGTCACAAAATCTTTGCTTCATTACATGATGAGTTGATTTGCAAAATCATGTACCAAATTGAAGCTATTTTGCCATTGAATGGCAGACAGTGGTGTCCTTCAAGCAACAGTGGATACTCACTGTCCAGACCATAAATAAGATCAAAGGGCCACCAATGAAAGCTGTAAGATGTAGTTCATCTCTAAGCAGTGATTGTGAACTAAGAAAAACAAGCTTACTCTGACTACAGTGAATAATAGAAGTGGTATCACCACTTCTGAGTTCCACATGTAGCTTAAGAACTCTGCCTACATTCATCTTTTTGGTTTCAGCCACCATTGTTGGTCCATCTCTGCACAAATTCTCCAAATAGTCCAAATTCAGGTTTAAGAATCTTAAAAGAGAACTAGTGTTGCTCCAAACTCGGGGTGGGGGGGGAACGGGGGAACCAAAGTTGTAATGGGCATGTTGTACTCCCTGGTGTGCTGTGCAACACTGATTAGTAAAAGTTGGCATTTACAGATGGCTTTAAAATTTATGAAGTGCTTTACACACCTCATTTGATCCTCACTGCATCCCTATGAGGTAGGTGTACTGTCATTATCCTGATTTAGCAGATAAGAAAACAGACTCAATGAGGTTGTGACTTTCCTAGAGTCTCACAACTAGTAAGTATCCGAGGTGGGATTTGAACCCAATTCTTCCTGTTGCCAAGTCCAGTGTTCTATCCACTACGCCACCTTTATGCTTTCTTATTTCACAGAACGAACAAAACGTCCCCAGGGCCGCCTCTCCGAGTTGCCAAAAACAGGAAAAGCAAAACAAAACTGGAGACGTCAGAAGATAAGAATGACTCCAGGAACCATCCTGTTCTATAGCAAAGGTAACTAAGAAAGCAATTCTCTCCTCTAGATTCTCAACACCAGAATGTAGACCCCATATTCCAGTTTACTCTGTTTGCCCCTGCAAAATTTGAACACACAAAAGGAGACCAGAATTAATGGGACAGATGCACTCAAGACATCAATAAACTGTCCTAGAAGGAAATTATTTTTGTATCCTTGGCCTAGCATCATGGATAGCAGGTCAGCCTTAGAGCTAATAAGACCTGGATAGGATCAGACCTCATTTTAGATTTAGACTGACCATATGACTGGGCAAGTCACTTAACTTCTCAGTGCCCCAGGCAACTCTCTTTTAAGAAAGTATGAGTTGCAGAGTAGTTGCTGATCTGCATTGGAATAAGGGGAAGTTTCCTGTCCAAGAGCTTAAACTTGACAGGTCCAGGATGAAAATCAACTCTTCATGTCAGAAACCAAAGTAGAAATGTTAATGGCACAAGAAACAGTTTTTGGAACAATCTGGACCCTAGTGAGACACTTGTTAAAAAACCCTTTGCCCACCTAGCTAAGTTTAAGCTAACCCTCTTAAGAGTGGAGAGAAAAAGCAGAGGAAGGGACTACAACAGCCAACAGATCAAACTGTCTCCAGAATGTGTCCCAAATATAAATATATAGGTACAGATGTGCAAATCCACATAAGATGTATGACAAGAATTATAAAGCCTTGATTTGTTTTTCTTAAAGATCATAGAATTGGAAGGAACCTTAGAGAGTGAAGGAACACATTCAACAACATTCCTTATAGCTTCTCTTTGAATAGTTCATTATCCCATTTAATTTTTGGACAGCTCAAATTATTAAATGTTTCTTCCTTATATTTAAACTGAGATTAGCCTCCAGTAAATTCCTCCTCTGGGTCCTAATTCTGTTCATTGGGAACACAGAATATAAATTAACTCTTCTACATGACAGCTTTTCAAATATACTTGAAGACAAATATATGGGCTCCCATTCCCCATCATCTTTTTTTTTCCCAGATACTTGGGGATAGGGTGGGGTTTAGTGGAAAGGCTTAATTGTCCCTGGATCTATGTATCCAAAGGGTAGTTTTTCTCAAAAATACATTTGATGAGATGGTCCCTTTCCATTCATTTAAAACTTTCAAGAATGATGGAAGCCAAGGATGAATCTGCTTTTTCTCTATTTAATATTCAATTTAATAAGTACCATATTGGTTTGGGTTTTTTTTTAGACCCCCCTCCCCTTTAATAAGATGAGATCACTTTCAAAGGAAAAATATGTACAGATATTTTAATATTTTTACAAAAATATGTATAAGCAAACACTAACAAAAGTACATTAAATTACCATATAAAATGTATTTACTGTGGATTTTATTACATTTTAAAAATGCAAATAAAGATGTTTTATTCATCTTTATCATTGCTGCTGTCTTTGTCACTTGTCGTTATTCTCTTCTTCCAAGTTTTTCCACATATGTCATCTTCACCATTGCAGCAATTTTTAAGCAATGGATCATTGATTTTAGGAATTAGTTTAGTTGTACAGAAAGCCTGCCTATGGTTTTTTTAATTTTTTCACTGTCAAGATGTGACGCTTCTCCAAACAAAGCCCATCTGAGGTCTGCCTTTTTAGTTTGTCTGTGAAGGGCATATAGCTGTGATACAATTCCACCTTAACAACAATTTGTTCTGAGATTCAAGTCTTTTTAGCAGAGAGATTGGATACTCTTTAAATATACCTCAGAACTAGTGTTTGCCCTTTTTTTTTTTAAGAAGAGCTTAGGGCCTCTGATTAGTTTTTTGGTGAATGTTTCTTTTAGAAGCATCTTTTCCCCTCAGTGGCATGTTTCAACCACCAGCCAGGGCATCTAACATTGCTCCAAGACTCTTTTTTTTTTTTCTTTTGTATTTTCAATGGCTGTGCTGTCACAAGAGTGACTTTCACATCTCTTGCACAGTGGCATTTCCCAACATACTGAAGAATGTGGGTTTTTGATTAGGGTTTCTGATTTGGTTAAGATGATTGGGGATTGGAGAGGGTTGGCATGAATCTGTGATTCCATCATTGTAAAGAACTACAAGTACTGAAACATGTTCTTCTAAATGTAAATCAGTAACTTTTCTGCAACTTCTAATCTGAGAGTTGCCTGATACACTGAGAGCAACTTATCCATGGCCAAATACCTGGTATGTATTATATAGACAGAGCTTGAAGCATCCCCAGATCTTCCTGACTTCAAATTCTGTCCCCCTGTCCATTATTCCAGACTACTTTTCTAAAGCTGAAATGATATTTGTATATTTTCTAAAGGCTATAAAGTTGGTGTAGTCCATCATCTTCTCAGTAAAATTGAGAAATAATTGATGAGTTAGTTAGTAATATCCTATATCTAAATATAAGACTATTTTGCAAACTCTGGCACTATCAGTAATTGCTTTAAAAGCCACTTTCAACTGGATTTTACAATTCCTAAGACTATCAATTGAAGGGCTACAGGCTGATCAGTATTCCATTTGGCTTGATTGTTTTACAAAGAAAAATACATACTCATTAACCTTGGAAATGGTATTCTGATTTTTTATTTTCATATATCCAATGACATCCATTCTTTTTATTGGTACTTTCATCTCTATCATTTGTAGTTATGATATAATTAATAACTGCTTTTAAAAATTTATATTTATAATTGTATCTTTACATTAATCCCCATTCCATACAGATTTCCCCCTCCATAGACAGTTACCTCTAACTTCACAATGAATAATTCAGAGAGCAACCAGCAGCACTGGTCCAGAGAGCTAAAAGGTCCTTTTATCAAACCTTCCAAGTTCCTTCTGATTTTTGAGATTTCATTTGAAATCACAGCTTTCTACCTGTGCTACAAAGAATGTGGTTCTACATTGCTATCAGGATTTGTACAAATAATATTTAAGGAAAATACATGACATCTCTCTGAACTAATATGATACTTGAACTCCTACCATATACTAGTCATTGTGTATGTGTGGATTAGGGCCAAGGAAGGAAAACACAAGCAATATTTAATTCAGTTCAGAAAAGGTTTTGTTTAGCTCTTACCACACGCAAGAAACAATATTGATTCTAAGACAGAAAGTTACAGTTTAAAATAAAAGAAAGATGGGAGGACAGAGAGACTAGAAACATGGTAGTCTGGGTAAGAGGTGCTAGTTAAGAGAATGGGAGGGATGCATGGGATTTGGAGGCAGAATTTGACAAGACTTGGCCACTGATTTGATATCTAGGAGAGGGAAAAGGAAAGTCAAGGTTGCCTTCAAGGTTTCAAACATTAGAAAATGGAAAAATAATGATGCCATCAACCAAAGTAGAGAAGTTTGGAAAAGGAATGGCTGTTTGAGAGATGATGAATTCCATTTGTGCCTTACTAATTTGAGTTGCTAAAAGGACATCCAAGTGGAGAAAATTGTTGTCTCATCAATTTATGTCCATTCTCATAATCTTATTTGAGGTTTTCTTGACAAAGATATTGGAGTGGTATGCCATTTTTATTTTACCAATGAGGAAACTGAGGCAAACAGAGTGAAGTGAGTTGCCCAGGGTTGCACAGCTATAAGTAGCTACAGCCAGATTTTAACTCAGGTCTTCCTGAATACTGCCTTTATCTTATATCCACTATGCCACCTAGCTGGGAATAGCAACTAGTATTTAAATTGTGCTATAAATTTTGCAACATGTTTTTATATCTTTTATTTCATTTGGCCCTCACGAAAACCAGGTGAAGACACTAGGAGTATCTAGGAGTTTGGCCAAGAAAGAAATATTTAAGAAATAGAGAAAAAATATAGGAAAAGTTTGAAGGGATGGAAGTAAAAGTTTTTTAAGGTGGAGGGAAAGACCTGAGCATAATAAGCAGCAAGGAAGGCATCAGTGGATAAGAAAAGATTAAAGATGAAGATGGAGCCCCAAGAGAAAAAATAGGAGGATTGGCATTAGCAAGCTGAATCACCTCTTCCTCAAGCCATAGATTTAATTTGGAAGGGACCCTAAAGTACATCTCATCTAGAGTGCTATCCTAACTAGATTAAAATGTAATTGGGAAACAAAGAGTACAACACAACGTAGAAAATGTCAATTTGTAGCCTTCTAATAAGTCAATATGACAGATCCTTCCTATTTAAATTTATCACCACTGATCTAGTCCAAGCTCTATAGTCAATAGACAAGGAAATCAAGGCCCACAGAGCCTAGGTAGCTTGTCCAGTGTCCCCTGGGTAGTGAGTAGTAGGCTAATCTGATCCCAGGTTCTCTTACTGCCAACTCAGCACTATTTCTACTATATCATTAAAGAATGAGGGATGCTCAAGGAATTTAACATGGAATAAGGGAAGAGAGGACCTCAAATGAAAAGTAAAAATTCCAAAGGGAAAAAAATTTTTTCTCCTGGCCTTACTGGAATAGGCAGATAGTGAAAGGGCATTCCAGAGTGGGGAGTTAGCAAGGTGGGAACAGCAATAGGACAATGGTTCAAGAGATTCTAAGGAAAAAAGATAGTCAAGACAGTGAAGAGGAAACCAAAGCCAGAAAATGGGTGATAAACCAGAAGAGAATTAATGGGGTGAAAAGGTCTGGAGGTCATGATGAGGAAGTAGAATAGATTTTGGAGTGAGGCAGGAGAGATAGACGAGGCTTGGAACTCAGAGAAAGGAACTTGAGAGGTCAAGATCACAGAGAAAGCCACATTCTTCATGGCAGTGAGATCTAAGATGTGATCATCTGGAGGTATGTTGAGATGGAATGAAAGGACAGATCATAGGTGCTAGGAAGTTGATGTTCTGGGAGGCCAGGGTATGGAGGAAGATCCACATCCCTTGGATCCAGAGTCTGGATAATGACAGGAATTGGGTGGGTTGGAGAGGAAGAAAAAGACTGCAAGCCAAGTACTGAACTCTTTAACAAAGGAAGGTGAATAACCTGGCATTTTGATACCTGCATCAAGAATCTGGACAGGCTGATGGAGGCAAAGAGGCCACCCAGTGTTAACTAAGCACAAAGGAATGACTTAGAAGCTACTATGAGGAATAAGGATGGAAAGATGGAGAGAAAAAAAAAGTGATAGGGGAAATGGGCTAAACTGTGACAGGTTTTAGGAAATTTGCATAGAAATTATATCATGTTCATCTGTACTAGATTGTGGAGGATTCCTAAAATTTAACATATTCATCTGTACTAGATTGTGGAGGATTCCTAAAATTTAACATATTCCTGGAATGTTGTCAGTACTTATTAAATGCTTTTTGGTTGATTGATTGATTTTGAAGTGTCTCAGGATTTGCCAAAGGTGCCTCTCCACCTAACATTTGAATTTGGCTCCACCTAAGTAATGAGTCTCTGTTGTTTATAGATTTTACTTTTTTGTTTTTTTGCTATTGTATTATTTCTAGAGATTTATTTTTAAATCTTTCATTAAACTCTACATTTATCAGAATCAGATGAATTTAAGGAATAAGCATGAATAGTTTGGGTCCAGAAATCCCAGGAGTAATGAGTTAAAAAAATCTTAGGTGGTTTCAGTTCAGCATTTACTATATTCAAAGCCCTGTGCTTTGGCACAGGAATACAAAAGTGAACAGACTGCAGTTCCTGTCATCATGGAGTTTACGGTCTGGTAGGAGAGATTAGAAAAATACACCCAGAAGAAGGTGTGTAAAAGAGATCCAAAGATAGAGAAGAATTGACTGGAGGGATCAATCAGGGAAAGCCATTTAGAAGAGGCTGCATTATAAGAGGGACTTGAAAAATGAGAAGGATTTTTAATAGGCAGAGATGGAAAGGAGCACATTCCAGAGATAAGGAAAAGAGTAAGCAAATGCATGGAGAAAAGAGCTGATCTAGTCCCAGAGAAGGAAAAGGAGCCCTGTTTAGCACTACTGTACACTATCTGCTAGGATATGAACATGGGATGACCTGATCACGCCATCACTGCCACCCCAGTCCCTATACTCAGTAAACTCCAGTGGCTTCCTATTACATTCAGGACCAAATACCAAATGCTCTGTCACTCAAAGCCCTTCATAACCTACCCACCCCCTACCTTGCTAGTCTTCCTCCCCTCTAATTCCCCAGCAGATACTCTGAAATAATGGCACCGGCCTCCTGACTGTTTCACAAACAAGTCTCTACCCCTCCGCTCTGGGCATTTTCTCTGGCTGTTGCCCATGCCTAGAATGTTCTCCTTCAGTTCTGCCTCCTGCCTTCCTTAAAATCTCAACTAAATTCCCATCTTTCACAGGAAGCCTTTCCCAACTCCTCTTATTTCTAATGCCCTCCTTCTCTTAAGTATTCCCTATTTATCCTGTATATAACTTACTTTGTATATATTTCTTTGTATGTTGTTTCCTCCTTTTATGAGTATGGGTATGGGCTCTTCAAGGGCAGAGACTGTCTTTTGCCACATTTTGTTGTCCCCAGCGCTTGGCACAATGTGTGGCACATAGTAAGCATTTAACAAATGTTTTTGATTGATTGAGTTGACTAATAAGATTTTACTAATGGGCACAGCTAGGTGGCACAGTGGATAGAACTCCAGGGTTCAAATCTGATCTCAGACCTATGTGACCCTGTTACTCCTTATCTCCATTTGCCTACCCTCAACTCTTCTGTCTTAAGAGTTGTTACTTAGACAGAAAGTAAAAGAAAGTAAAGGGTAAGAAAGTTAAAAAAAATGTTGTTTGTGATGTTTTGGATATCAAAAAAAAAAAGATCACCTAAAATTCAACATTTCTTTTACCCATCTCTGCTATGGGCAGAAGCAGCTGGATGGCACAGTGGATAGAGAGCACTGGTCTGATGTCAGAAAGACCTGAATTCAGTGTGGCTTCAGCAGTTACTAGCTGTGTGATCTTGGGCAAGTCCACTGAGGATGGCAAGTAAAGTAAAGTGTACAGTGCTTAGAACAGCTCTGAACATAACATACCAGACAGACGAAGCCTTTTCAGGAAGTCCTGTCATTTCCCTGCCATAAGAGGAGATTTATATAGGCCATGTTTTATGTTAAGTATTGCATTTTACTTTTTAACCAGCCCCCCCAAAAGGTATCCCACGTACTAAGCCTCTACGTCTGATTTTACATCTCCCCACCAGCAAATATTACACATCCTGGCAGGAAAATGATTGGTTTGCCACAGCTTCTTTAAGCCTTTTGATACAGCGCTCTTTCCCTTTGTTTTTTCAGACTCACAAGGAGGGAGATGCACTGATGTAATCAGACCTCTCCTGCAAATGTACCACCTTAAGGGATCCAAGTGTAAGGGCAATTCTCTGCAGGTGAACTTGCTACGAGTAGAGATAGAGACCAGTGGTTGGGGTGACCAGAGGACAGAATATGCTTTTCTCCTCTGTTCTGCTATTCCATGAACTCGCTCCAGTGGTACCAACACGCTGACCTGGATCACCCTCTCGGACGATCGTCCCTAGGGAACGTCTCTAACGTGCAGCCGTGGTTTATGAAGAATAATCATTGTACCTCGTTTACAGATGGAGGTGTCTCAGCGGCACGCTTCTCCTCGGTAGCGGCAGGGTGGTGGTCATTGCCAGATGTTACTTTATGGTTTTGCCATATTACTTTATGGTTTGTGTAACATAATTTGTAGGTTCACTAAGTCCTGTTGTTTCTTAACTCAGTTGCAGCCCTCAGGGAGACAAATGGCCCCTTACCAAGTGAGCGAACCCATTCATATTGGTGGTTGCAACATGAACCTTAGCAAGAAAACCAGTTCCATCCTGGGAAATGTTCAAGAACTCGTGTACTAGGAGGTTAGTCAATTTAAACAGTAACTTCTGTGGAGAAAGAGTGTAAGGCCGAAGTTGAGGCATGTCTCATGCAATGCCGTTATGAAGGGCTGTAAAAACAAAAGTGGGCGTCTTCACGACTGGGATTTCACCTCGTGGCTCTTCCCCTGAGGTCCAGTGTTGGGACGCTGCCACTCTGAAAGGGTTTGCTGTTCTCTCCGGCTAAAATCATTGCATGGAGAGAGAGAAACAGTGAGTGGGAGGACCAGAGGACAGAATCCTCTTTTCTTCTCTGATCTGCTATTAAATGGTAGCATCCAGCCACCCTAAGGAAAACACCACACACAGGTTATCTTCTCTCCTAAGGGAGAAACTTGGTTTAGATTTGACCATCCCACCATCCTTGTCTGCCTCCTCCAAGACTCCACTAGATGTGCCAGCTCCTCCAGGCTCTCTGGGGATGCAGATCACAGTCCATCCATGCCTCCCATCCCATTCAACCCTCTCCACATCCCCCCGAAAATCTGCCACAAGCACATCTACCTGACATGCCTTAGCCTTCCTCAAATTCTCAGCACTGGGAACCTACTAGTCAGGCCTGTGGGCTCTCCAGAGGTTATCTCCTGCTTTCTCCAGGTGACCAGCCCATCTTCTTTTTCAGTAAGATAATTCTCTGAGGACTCCTGCTATGTGCATTGTGACTGCTTCAGAATGGCTCATGTAGAGTGAAGGCCGGGTTGAGGGCGATATTCAGTGTTATGTTGTTCATCATCAGCTAATTTAAAGAGGGGAAGGCCTGGTGAGTCTACCATTCTGCCAGAATTCATTTATATGGGCTAAAAATTACCACCAAAAAAGCAGGTAGAATAGTGTAAATTTGGGGCATTTGTCAGAGTTCCTAGTGGCAGTGACAGCAGCTCCTCTTCCTGAGCAAAAGTAAAAATAAAAACAACAGGTTTCCCCACAGGCCATTTGGTAAAATGCCAAATTCTCTTGAGAGCAGTACAATCATGCCAGCATCTTAGGCACAAAGTCACTTATCAAAATCTGAAAGGTTAAGAGACTATAGGATCTAAGAACATTAATTTCCAACTTCATAAACCTCATCTCTTTTAACTGGGTGAAAACGAGCTGTATTTCTGGTCAAAAACTTTTATTTTCCACCTATATTGTACACATTAAATGTTGCCCATTGCCACTTTATCTTTTAAATCTTTTTTTTTTTTTCATTTCAACAATATCTAAAAAAGAAAAAAGTTGATCTTTCTGTTACTGTCTCCCATTGCCCACACCATCTGAGTACTGTCCCACATGTTACAGATCTCCATCCTTAGAAATCACTTCAAAATAAAGTTGATATTGTAACTTTTGGACAATGATGTGACTACTCTAAAAAGTAACTAAAATTCTGTAATGGTGGCTAGTCTGCATGCGACAATGTACTGTATTTACAAACCTGGTCTTATCTTAGCATCCTTTTTTTTCTGGGGAGGGGTCTGGATCCATATTTCATCTGTGGGGCAGCCCTTCCATCAATATAGATCAGAAATGCCTCTGAAATTTAATACTCTTTGTTGCCTAGAATACTTAGAAGCAGCTAGGTGACCCAGCAGACAGGGCCTAGAGTCAATGTCAGGAAGACCTATGTTCAAATGTGGCCTCAGGTATTTACTAGCTGTGTGACCCCTTGGCAAGTCACTTAACTTCTTCCTCAGTTTCCTCAGCTGCAAAATGGGGACCTAAATAGTGTTTCCCTTGCAGGATTTTTACGAGGATTAAATGAGACAATATTTGTAAAGCACCTAGCACATAGTAGGTTTGTTCCCTTCTCCTAACAGACTTACCCAAGGTCATCTCCCCAGACTGTATAGAGGCAGGATTGGAACCCAGTCCTTGCAGACTCCATGGCCAGTCCAGTCCTCTATTCTCTCTGCCACACCATGTCTCACAGCATCCTGTGCGGAATGAAAATAAGGGTCTCCTTGAAAATAACCAGGCATATTACCAAGGCTGCTTTGTTCTTAAACAAGTAGGAAGCTTCCAAGGAGGGCAAAGTGTTTGGCAGTCACCCTCTTTCAGCTCTGTCAAAGGACATACCGGGAGTTTGGGGAAGTCTCATTTTACAGATGGAGAAAGGAGGCCCAAAGTTGAAAAGCTTTGCATAAGATCTTAACATCAACCACTATTCCAGCAAAAAAGAGAACCCGGGTCACAGAGTTTCTGGAGGAACAGTCATCCCTTAAGAAGCAGAAGCAGGAATCCCTAGTATAAGCTAGTGACAGACTGACTCTTGTCAGAGAACTCCAGGTGAGAAGGCTGGCCACCAAATGATGTTTTCCTCAGTGGCAGTAACTTATAAGAGCCAGTTACTCAATTGTTGTAATCAGTACCAACACTGATGAAAATATGCGTCCTTCAGATACTCAAATATGTCTTACATCATTCCTTTACTTAATACCTTCTTTTCCAATGAACAAAAGCCCATTTTCTCTCTCCACCATGAAAAAAAAAGGAAAACAAAACCCTTGTAACAAGTAGACATCATCAAACAAAATCAGTTTCCAAATTGGCTACATGTCAAAATGTCTCAATCTGCCCTCTGAGTCCATCACTTCTCTGTCAAGGGGTGGATAGTATGCTTCATCATGAGTTCTCCATCATATACTATCTCTTGTTCTTTACAACCACCCTGGGAGATAGGATAGTGCAAACATTATTTTATAAAATTTAAATTTGTTACACTAAAATTCCCAGGTAACTCCCTCTCTCCCCTCCCTGCATGATTTGACAAAAAAGATATATGTATATATAAAACTCCTTTCTCTGGAGGTGGACATACACAAGTCATTCTTCAAACATTTCTATTGCTGTATATAATATTCTGTTGGTATTTCATGTCTCACTCTTCATAATTTCATGTAGGTCTTTCCATGTTCTTTTAAAAAATAGCCTGCTCAGGGCACGTAGGTAGCTCAGTGGCTAAAACACTAGGCCTGGAGATGATTGGGGTTAATGGGTTCAAATCCGACCTCGGGAACTTCAGACCAGATCTCCTAAATGAAAATCCAGTACTCTTGACTATCCTAAATGGGTGGTGGTCAAAACAGTGACTCCTGTTTACAAGGCTCTTGGTAAGCCTAAGGGTGCTTTCCTCCAACCAGTCAATGGTACAAGCAAGAGTATTAGTATTACATTTTATTTAAGCTCAGAGATTAAGCTACACACCCGAGATAAATCTGCTCTTCAGTGCCCCCAAACAATGGGTGATGACAGTGGAGAGACATCTACTTGAGTACCAGGTAAAGGACAGGGGTATTTCAGGATGTTAGGAAAATGGACTATTGTGTCCAAGGACTGTCTCGTTTACAATGAAAAAAAAATAAATGGGCAGAAAACCTCTTACTATCTCTCATAAGATGCAACTAGAATCAGAATGAAATGCCTGGAGATGTCCGATTCATTTTGTTCCTTTTGATTCTTGCCACTCCTCTGCCTTAGAACCAAGGCTTCGTACTGATTCTAAGGTAGAAGATACAGGTGTTTTTATTATTATTATTATTATTATTATTATTATTATTATTATTTATTTATTTATTTATTTTAATTTTGTTTCCATTAAAAAAAAAAGCTTAATGAGCAATTATGAGAGGGCAGGGTGTCAGAAGTAGCTCTTGGGCCTTTTCAAATACTAGGTTTTACAAGATAGGATAGAGGCTGGCTCCACTGGCATAAAAGACTTCCAGGTAAGGAAACTCCTACCCATGTCAAGTGAGCCCCCTTCCCAGAGTCCTGAAAGCTACTAAGAATCAGTGAGTGGAGTGGTTTGTGCCGGGCCACTCAATTAGTATGTGTCGGAGGCAGAATATGGACACAGGTCTCCCAGAACTCAAGACTTGATGCCCAGCTGCTACTCTGTACCTGCCTTTTGCAACAATAGGCATTTGTGGATTTGGTTCACTTGTGACATAATATGGCCCCTTGTCATCCACATTAAATCTGTGAATTTTAAAACTATTCCACCCTAATCAGACCATTCTTTAGAAGATGTGATTTAGCTATTTCCTGATCAGTAACAATGGAGATACTTGGAATAACAGAATCGGGTCTTGGAAACTCTACATTCTCCACCCTACTCGGTTTAACAAGATTTTGAAGGTCTGCATCAAACTCAAGATTTAATTATCTGAGAAGATGGCCTTCAACAGACATGTGCACAAAAAAGGACAGGCCTCTGGGCTGTCCTAAGTCAATCCTTTCTCCTTCATACTCCAAACCCTTACTCCCTTATCTCCTGATCTCTCCACCCGATACTAATCAGGTGGGGGGGGGGAGGGAAGGAGAGAAAAAACCTACTCTTTCCTTCTTCCTAATCTTCTCCACTATCAGTTAAATCACCATAAAATTTGGCAGTTGACTTGGGTATTTTATTACTTGAGATTTCCCTTGGTGACCACTTAAATTTCAGTCTCAACCATAATTTCACCTGTTACAAATACTAATCTGTATTCAGCCCTCAACTGACAATAACTTTATGGGGTAGATGCTGTAGGTGGTGGTGTCTCCATTTTACAGATGAGTAGAATGAATGTCAGAGACATTTTCTCCTGGTCACATGGCTGCTGTTGGAGGAATACTCCAAGTCAACTATTCTTTCCACTACACCATGTGCCATTCATACAAAAAAAACCCTGGAAATTCATCCTCTCTCATTGAATTGCATAGTCAAAAAATACTGTTAGCAAATTAGAGACTCTCAAAAGCTATTTGTGATTCCTCAGCAGGGATTTCCATTTTCTGCCTCAAGATTTTAATTTACATCTTCAATATAAGTGAAATGGATATTTACAAAAATACAAATTACCCAGATTAATAAAAGAGGAAATTGAATCCTTAAATAATCCCACCTCAGAAAAAGAAATTGAACAAGCCATCAATGAATTCCCTAAGGAAAAATCCCCAGGATCAGATGGATTCACAAGTGAATCCTATCCAACATTTCAAGAATAATGAATCCCTATACTACATAAACTATTCAGGAAAATAGGCAGAGAAGGCATCCTACCAAATTCTTTTTATAACACAAATATGGTGCTATTACCTAAGCCAGGAAAAGCATAAACAGACAATACTATAGGCCTAATTTCCTAATTAAATATTGATGCAAAGCTTTTCAATAAGGAGCATCCTAGATTAATTTCCCTTGGATATCTGTGAGACCAGCATCTTTCCACCTTCTCCCAGAGAGTCTCCCCTCTGCTACAGATCAGGGAGAAGCAAGCACCTATCTTGGGAAAACCTTCCCTGAATGTCAGGAATGCCTTGCTCACCCATGTCTGTTCTGGCATAGAATTCCCATTGCAGAGGACCAAAGGAAGGTAAAGACAGAGTATCCTCAAACAGAGCCAAAAAAAGCCAAGTGTGAGCATGACAGTAGATACACAGACCCTGAACCCTTCCAAGTTCTCCCTCTGTAGGGCCATACCAGAAATCAATAAAAGAGGGACCTAGCTGCCCACATCCAGGTCCTCTCCCCCCCAAACTCTGTGAAAAATGTCCATGTTTTTCCCACAATCTTAAGCTCTTGTTCGCAAAATAATATAGACACATTTGGGATGCAAATGAATAAATTAATAGGTAGTACTCTGCTTTTAGGATCTGGAGGCATGAGTTTAACCCTAGACAACTTCCTTTCCTCTCTGGGCCTCATTTTCCTTCTCTGAAGAATAAATCCATCATCTTTAAGGGCTATTGCAAGTTCAAATTCTACAAGTGACTAAATGTCATAGTTTTGGATTCTCTCCCTCCTACTACTCTTCCAGCCATTTCATTTCCCTTCATTCCTTTCTAGTCCAAATGATCTGCTGGTTGTTCTTCCTATGTGACATTCCATCTGCTACCTTTTCAATACACCATTGTCTCTATCTGGGGTCTGCACCTGCCTTGGAGGGCAGAGCCAAGATGGTGGTTTAGTAGCAGCAAAAGCCAGAACCACTCTGACTATGCTTCCAAATCAATCTTTAGAAGGCTCCTCAAAAGGACAAGAGTAAAAGCAGGACAAGTGAGGGGGCTCTCCTACAGAACACAACCTGAAAGATAGGCAGAGAGAGTTGATTTTTCATTGGATAAGAGGGAACCAGAAGCAAAATTGCACACTAAGAAGTGCTGGCTGACCATCCCCCCACCCATTCCACCAGATGCAGAACCTGGACATAGGCCAATTTAAGGATCCAGGAAAGGAGCTACACCAACCAAAAAGCAACTGAGACCTATCCCTTGAAGTCCCAAGTCCTGGCACCAGCCCACAGTGAGGTCCAGAAGTCCATCTAGCTGGGTCCTTTCAAGCCTCTGGGGCAGCAGTGAATACTTAGTCCCAGGGTAAAATTCTTTAAGCCAATAGAGAAGACAGAATCAGCAAGCAGCTTTCAGAATTCTCATTTCATAAGCAAAAATGGCTGGGAAAATTAGCAAACAGAAAAAAAAAAGCACTTAACTCTCAAAAATTTCTATGGGGAAGAAGAGCAAGTGGAAAAAGAGGTACAAAAATCCAGTGAAGAAAAAGTGTGATGAAAAGTAGAACACAGCAAATGGAAAAGAAGAATCAAAATTTCTTGGAAGAAATTCAGTCTCTAAAAATTAGAATTAGGCAAATAGAAGCTAATGATTTGAAGAGACATCAAGAAACAATAAAACAAAATCAAAAGAATAAAAAATTAGAAGAAAATATGAATTATCTCATTGAAACATAACTATCTTGGAAAATAGACCTAGAAAAGAAAATCATTGGACTACCTGAAAATCATGATCAAAAAAAAAAAAAGAGCCTAAACATTAAATTTTTTAAGAAATATTTTCCCATGTTTACATGATTCATTTTCTTTCCTTCCCCTTCTCCTTCCCCCCTCACGGAGCCAACAAGTAATTCCATTCGGTTGTACAAATGTTATCAGTTGATACCTATTTCCATATTATTCATTTTTGCTATGGAACACTCTATTAAAGCCTAAACCCCAAGACTTACGGGTAAGGATGGTGGCAATCTAGACTCGGGACGCTTCTTCTCCTCAGACCCACCGATATAGACTACCTCAAAAGACTCAAAAAACCGTTTTCATAAGAACAAAGGGCGCAGCATTGAAGGTACGTGGGATTTGGGCATTTCCACACTATAAGGGGGGTGAAAAAGCTCTACCCTCTCCCACCCCACCTAGGGAGCCAGAGCCAGCACACCAGAATCAGCGGGTGAGCGAGGGGCACCTCTGGAATGAGCAAGGGGCACTTCTAGGTCTTGGGAGCTGACTAAGACCACCAAGGACCTACCCCTGAGAGAGTTACACCCGAAACCCCAGAGGGAAGGGGAGTGCAGATCATCCCCCCCTCCCCAAGGTAGCACAACTGCGGAGATTCTAGAGCTTGCCTCAGACAAAATCCTTGCTCCTTAACTCCATACACAGAGAGCTCACTCAGATTTCTGACTAAATAGGGAAGGTAAATCTTCCACAGTGATGGCTAATTGTGCACAGGAGCCCCAAACTCTTTCCAAAAAAAGCAAAAAAAAAAGACAGTGACCCTCAAAAATTTTTATGGAGGAAAAACTCAGGCTACAGAAGATATACAGGAGAAAGTTCAAACAAAAACAAAATGTTCTAAAAAATGGAAATTGTCCACAAGCTCTGGAAGAATTTAAATTGGAACTTATCAAAAAGATAGAATCCTTCTGGCAAGATAAGTGGGAAATGGTTCAAAAAGAAAATTAAAAAATTATAGCACAAAACCAAAAAATTATAGCAGAAAACCAAGAAAGCATAGCTGAAAATCAAAAGGTTAAAGCAGAAAAGCAGGCCTTAAGAACCAGAATTGAGCAACTGGAAACCAATGACCTTGCAAAACAGCAAGAATTAATAAAGCAAAGTCAAAAGACTGACAAAATAGACAACACAAAATATCTCACTGACAAGGTGACAGATCAGGAAAACAGAGGAAGAAGAGACAATTTGAGAATCTTTGATCTACCTGAAAAGCCAGAAATAAACAGAAATCTTGACATCATAGTACGAGAAATCATCCAAAAAAAAAACTGCCCTGATATTCTTGAATAAGGAGACAAAATAGACATTGAAAGAGTTCATAGAACACCCTCTATACTAAATCCCCAAAGGACAACTCCCAGGAATGTAATTTCCAAATTCCAGAGCTTTCAAGCTAAGGAGAAAGTTCTACAAGAAGCCAAAAAGAGACAATTCAGATATCAAGGAGAACCAATCAAGATCACATAATACCTGGCAGCTTCCACACTAAAGGACCACAAGGCCTGGAACACGATATTCAGAAAGGCAAGAGAACTGGATCTTCAACCAAGAATCACCTATTCATCAAAACTGACCATATGCTTCCAGGGAAAAGTATGAGCATTCAACAAAATAGAAGATTTCCAAGTATTTGTAAAGAAAAGACCAGAACTAAGTGAAAAGTTTGATATCCAAACACAAAGATCATGAGAAACATGAAAAGGTAAATGAGAAAAACAGAAAAAAAGGGGGGAAATGTTTTTTTTAATTCAAACTCTCTTCTTTAAGGGCTACAATTAGATGAAATTATATATATTAATATATGGGGGAAATGTTATTTGTAACACTCAAAAACCGTATTCATTATAATAGTAATTAGAAGAATAACTTATAGGAAAATATTGGGGCATTAAGGGCTATAAGATGATACGCAAAAAAAAAAAAGAAAAAGGGTGGAGGGGAATCAAAGAGGGTACCAAGAGATACTTGAAGGAATAAAATAAATAGAATAATCTTTTTCACATAAAGATACACATGAGAAGGAGAGGGGAAGAATACTCTTATAAGAAAGAGAGGAAGAGAGTGCTAATAGACAATACTTAAACCTTATTCTCAGTGAAATCAACTCTGAGAGGGAAGAGCATCTAGATCCATTGGGATCTTGAATTCTATCTTATCCTACAGGGTAAGGGAGAAGGTAAAATTAAGGGGGGGTGGGGGAGGGAGTACAAAAATGGAGGGAAGGAGAGGGGGGAGGAAACTTAACAAACCCTAAAAAAAAACCAAGAAGGAAACAAAAAGGAAGAGACCAGAAAGGGAAGCATATCAAGGGAGGGGATTAGGGGGATTGATTAAAAGTAAAGCACTGGTTTAAAAGGATATAGCAAAAGAAGAAAGGACAGAACTAGGAGAGGATATCAAACACAAGTGACAATCATAACTTTGAACATGAATGGGATGAACTCACCCATAAAACATAGATGAATAGGAGAGTGGATTAGAATCCAAAACCCTACCATATGTTGTCTACAAGAAACACACATGAGGCCGATAGATACTCACAAGGTCAGAATTAAAAGTTGGAGCAAGACCTATTGGGCCTAAACTGATAGAAAGAAGGCAGGAGTTGCAATCATGATATCTGACAAAGCCAAAATAAAAATAGACCTGATGAAAAGGGACAGGGAAGGTAAAGACATCCTGATAAAAGGAAGTATAGACAATGAGGAAATATCACTAATCAACATGTATGTACCAAATGGTATAGCACCCAAATTTCTAATGGAAAAACTAGTAGAATTGAAGGAGGAAATAGATAGTAAAACTATACTAGTGGGAGACCTGAACCTACCACTATCAAATTTAGATAAATCAAATAAAAAAATAAATAAGAAAGAGGTAAAAGAGGTGAATGAAATCTTAGAAAAATTAGAGTTAATAGATATATGGAGAAAAATAAATAGGGACAAAAAGGAATATACCTTCTTTTCAGCAGCACATGGTACATTCACAAAGATTGACCATATACTAGGTCATAAAAACATGGCATACAAATACAGAAAAGCAGATATAATAAATGCAACCTTTTCAGATCATAAGGCAATAAAAATAGTGATCAGTAAGGGTACATGGAGAGCCAAATCAAAAATTAGTTGGAAATTAAACAATATGATTCTCCAAAATAGGTTAGAGAACAAATCATAGAAACAATTAATAATTTCATTGAAGAAAATGACAATGATGAGACATCCTTTCAAAATCTATGGGATGCAGCCAAAGCAGTACTCAGGGGAAAATTTATATCCTTGAGTTCATATATTAACAAATTAGGGAGGGCAGAGGTCAATGATTTGGACATGCAAATCGAAAAACTTGAAAGCAAACAAATTAAAAATCCCCAGAAGAAAATCAAATTAGAGATCCTAAAAATTAAGGGAGAAATTAATACAATCGAAAGTGGTAGAACTATTGAACTAATAAATAAGACTAGAAGCTGGTATTTTTAAAAAACAAACAAAATAGACAATGTACAGGTCAATCTAATAAAAAAAGAAAAGAAGAAAATCAAATTAACAGTATCATAGATAAAAAGGGAGAACTCACCTCCAATGAAGAGGAAATTAAGGGATTCATTAAAAAAATATTTTGCCCAATTATATGACAATAAACATGCCAATCTAGGTGATATGGATGAATATTTACAAAAATATAAATTGCCTGGATTAACAGAAGAGGAAACAGAATTCTTAAATAATACCATATCAGAAAAAGAAATTGAACAGGCCATCAAAGAACTCCCTAAGAAAAAATCCCCAGGGCCTGCTGGATTCACAAGTGAATTTTATTAAACATTCAAAGAACAGCTAATCTCAATACTCTACCAACAATTTGACATAATAAGCAAAGTGGGAGTTATACCAAATTCCTTTTATGACACAAATATGGTATTAATTCCAAAACCAGGCAGGTCAAAAATGGAGAAAGAAAAGTACAGATCAATCTCCTTAATGAACATAGATGCAAAAATCTTAAATAGGATACTAGCAAAAATACTCCAGCAAGTGATCAGAAGGGTTATTCACCATGATAAAGTAGGATTTATACCAGGGATGCAGGGCTGGTTCAATATTAGGAAAACCATCCACATAATTGACCATATCAACAAGCAAACCAACAAAAATCACATGATTATTTCAATAGATGCAGAAAAAGCCTTTGACAAAATGCAATACTCATTCCTATTAAAAATACTAGAAAGTATAGGAATAGAAGGATCATTCCTAAAAATAATAAACAGTATCTATCTAAAACCATCAGCCAACATCATCTGCAATGGGGATAAACTAGATGCATTCCCAATAAGATCAGGAGTGAAACAAGGATGCCCATTATCACCTTTATTATTTAACATTGTACTGGAAACACTAGCAGTAGCAATTAGAGAAGAAAAAGAAATTGAAGGTATTAAAATTGGCAATGAAGAGACCAAGCTATCACTCTTTGAGGATGACATGATGGTCTACTTAAAGAATCCTAGAGAATCCACCAAAAAGCTAGTAGAAATAATCCACAACTTTAGCAAAATTGCAAAATACAAAATAAACCCACATAAGTCATCAGCATTTCTATTTATCTCCAACACAGCTCAGCAGCAAGAACTAGAAAGAGAAATCCCATTCAACATTACCTTAGACAAAATAAAATACTTAGGAATCTATCTCCCGAGACAAACCCAGGAACTTTATGAACACAACTACAAAACACTCTCCACACAACTAAAACTAGATCTGAGCAATTGGAAAAACATTAACTGCTTGGGGGTAGGATGAGCTAACATAATAAAAATGACAATCCTATCCAAACTTATCTATTTATTTAGTGCCATTCATATCGAACTTCCAAAAAACTTCTTTACTGAATTAGAAAAAACCATAACATAGTTCATTTAGAAGAACAAACGATCAAGGATATCCAGGGAAATAATGAAAAAAAAATACAAAGAAAGGAGGACTTGCAGTACCAGATCTCAAACTATATTATAAAGCAGTGGTCATCAAAATAATTTGGTACTGGCTAAGAAACAGAAAGGAGGATCAGTGGAATAGATTTGGGGTAAATGACCTCAGCAAGACAGTCTATGACAAGCCCAAAGATCCCAGTTTTGGGGACAAAAATCCACTCTTTGATAAAAACTGCTGGAAAAATTGGAAGACAGTATGGGAGAGATTAGGCTTGGCTCAACACCTCATTCAAATGACTTGAACGTAAAGAAGGAAACAATAAGTAAATTATGTGAATACAGAATAGTATTCATGTCAGACCTTTGGAAGGGAAAAATTTTAAAACCAAGCAAGACTTTGAAAGAGTCACAAAATGTAATAAATAATTTTGATTACATCAAAAAGTTTTGGTAGAAACAAAACCAATGTAACCAAAATCAGAAGGGAAATAACAAACTGGGAAACAATATTCGTAACCAAAACCTCTGACAAAGGTCTAATTACTCAAATTTACAAAGAACTAAATCAATTGTACAAAAAATCAAGCCATTCTCTAATTGATAAATGGGCAAGGGACATGAAAAGGCAATTTTCAGTCAAAGAAATCAAAACCATTAATAAGCACATGAAAAAGTGTTCTAAATTTCTGATAATCAGAGAGATGCAAATCAAAACAACCCTGAGATACCACCTCACACCTAGCAGATTGGCTAACATGACAGCTATGGAAAGTAATGAATGCTGGAAGGGGTGTGGCAAAGTCAGGACAGTAATTCATTGCTGGTGGAGTTGTGAATTGATCCAACCATTCTAGAGGACAATTTGGAACTATGCCCAAAGGGCGCTTAAAGACTGTCTGCCCTTTGAACCAGCCATAGCACTGCTGGGTTTGTACCCCAAAGAGATCATAAGGAAAAAGACTTGTACACGAATATTCATAGCTTTGCTCTTTATGGTGGCAAAAAATTGGAAAATGAGGGGATGCCCTTCAATTGGGGAATGGCTGAACAAATTGTGGTATATGTTGGTGATGGAATAATATTGTGCTCAAAGGAATAATAAAGTGGACGAATTCCATGGGAACTGGAACAACCTCCAGGAAGTGATGCAGAGTGAAAGTTGCAGATCCAGGAGAACATTGTACACAGAGACTGAAACACTGTGGTACAATTGAATGTAATAGACTTCTCCATTAGTGGCAATGCATTGATCCTGAACAACCTGGAGAGATGTATGAGAAAGAACACTATCCACATTCAGAGGAAAAACTCTGGGAGCAAAAATACCAAAGAAAAAAAAAACTGCTTGATTGCATGTGTTGAGGAAGATACGATTGGGGATGTGGATTCTGAATGAACATCCTAGTTCAAATACCAACAATATGGAAATGGATTCTGATCAAATACACATGTAATACCCAGGGAAATTGTGCGTTGGCTAGCGGGGGAGGGGGGGGTTAGGAAGGGAGGGAGGAATAGAAAATGATTTTTTTAACCAGGGAATAATGTTCAAAATTGACCAAATTTTAAAAAATTTAAAAAAAAAATAGAGCCTAAATCCCAATTCACATACCCATATATACATGTGATGTGGTGTCATATGTTCTTCTTTTGCATTTATACTCCCATAGTTCTTTGTTAGCACTCTTTCCCATAAGTCCTTTAGGAGTGTCTTGGCTTGTTGCATTCTCCTAGTAGCAAAATCCATTACATTGGATCATTCCACAATGTTTTACTTTCTGTATACAATATTCTCCTGGTTCTGCTAATTTCACTCTGCATCAGTTCACTGAGGTTCTCTCCGTTCATATAGAAATCCTCCAGATCTTTATTCCTTACAGCACAATAGTATTCCATCACTATCACATACAGCAATTTGTTCAGCCATTCCCCAATCAAGGGACAGCTTCTCCTTTTCCATTTTTTTGCCCACACATAGACACATTGATATTCTTGAACAAAAGGGTAAAGCAGATTGAAAAAATCTACATATCACCTCCTACACTAAATCCCCAAATGACAACTTCCAGGAATGTTATAGCCAAGTTCAATAGTTCACAGGCCAAGGAGAAAATACTACAAACAGCCAGAAAGAAACTATTCAAATATAATTGAGTCTCAGTCAGTATTACACAGGTTCTAGCAACTTTCATATTAAAGGAACAGAAGACTTGGAATATGATATTCCAGAAAGCAAGGGAACTGGGTTTATAACCAAGAATGACCTTCCCATCAAAACTGACTATATTCTCTTAGGGGAAAGTATGGTCATATAATAAAACAGAATATTTATAAGGATTCCTGAAGAAAAGACCAAACCTAAACAGAAAAACTGATGTCTAAATACAAAATGTAAGAGAAGTATAAAAAGGTAAAAAAGAAAGAAACTTAAGACCTTCAATTACAGCAAATTATTTCTACTTCTATATTAAAAGATGGCATGTGTAGCTCTTAAACATTTTTTATAATTATCATAGCAGTTAGAAGAAGTATACATAGAGAGAGGGTGTAATAGTAAGCTTTTTAGGATGATAGGCAAAAAAACAACAACCTAGAAGTGAAAAAGGATAAGTACTAAGAGAAATGGGAAGAGAGAAGCAAAATGGGGTAAATAATATCACAGAAAGGGGCATGGGGGGAAAATATTATAGTTAAGGGGAGGATGACACTGGTGATGGGTAATTCTCAGAGAGGGAAGTACAATCAGATTTATTAGTATAGAATTCCATCTTATGCTATAGAGAAATAGAAAGGGAATTAAAAAAAGGGTGGTGAGGAGGGGAGTAATATAATAGAGAGGGATATTAGGGGGTGTTTAAAAAACTCTATAGAGAAGTAGGAGATTGAATAAGAAGAGTGGTGGCAGGAAGGGGAGTAATATAAGGGGGAGAATGGGGGGAGTGATTAAGAACAAAACACTGGTGTGGAGGGAAAGAGGGAAAGGAGAAAGGGCAGGATTTGTAGTAGTAGTCTCTCGGGAACCAAGGACGATTATCTTTGTGCATTTTCATCTATGATAGATGAGTGTGCACAAAGACACTTGTGCGTGAAGGAGATTTCAGTGGAAAAGTCGATGCACAGAGACAGTCCCACTCTCTCGGCGTTGGAAGCCTGGGTCCATTGGCACGAAAAATTGTTACACCTGGAGACTTCCTCAGCTGCATTGGATGGCCGTGTTGTCTTTTGTGCCTGAGCACTCCCTGAGCACTCCACAGTGCTTTGCTGTGTCGCCATCTCAGCTGTTGAACCTTCTTATTGGTTTCTTCCGTCTGTTCGGCCGAAGCAGTCTTCACATGCTGGGTGAGCAAAGCCCTGGTTCACCAGGGGTCTACAGCCTGATGGCTACCCTCACAAGGTTTAGCCAGCCTGTCAAAGCTGTTGCCCGGGGTGTGGCCGCTGCTGCATGCTAGCAGCTATTAGGAGCCACAAGTGAGAGCTGGGTGTCAGGTGAGGGTCAGAGGCTGGAGAGCTGCCCTAGGAGGGCATGACAAGCCCTCCATACCAGAGATACTACTCCTCCCTGAGCACCCCATACACACCAGGATTAAAAGAGGGAAATAAGACAGAGGGGCATACACAGATGGCAATAATAACTATGAATGGAAATGGGATGAACTCACCCATAAACAGAGGTAGAGAGGAGAACGGATTAAGAACCAGAATCCTACCATATGTTGTTTATAAGAAGCACATTTGGATCAATAGAATAGATTCAAAGATTAAATGACCTCAGCAATCTGGTGTTTGATAAACCCAAAGATCCCAGATTTTGGGATAATAACTAAGTATTTGACAAAAACTGCTGGGAAAATTTGAAAACAGTATGGTAAAAATTAGGAATAGATCAATATCTCCCACCCTCTACCAAGATAAAGCCAAAATAGATATATGATTTAGATGGTGATGGTATAAGTAAATCAGGTGAACATAGAATACTTTGTGAAATCTATGAAGAAGGGAAGAATTTATGACCAAACAAGAGATAGAGAACATTACGAGACATAAAATGAATAATTTTGATTATATAAATTAAAAAGGGTTTATACAAACAAAACCAATGTGACCAAAATTAGAAGTGAAACAACAAACTGGGAAAAAAAATTTTATAACAAATTCCTCTGATAAAGGTCTCCTTTCTCAAATATATAAAGAACTGAGTCAAATTTATAAGAATCTAAGTCATTCCCCAATTGATAAATGGTCAAAGGATATGAATAGGCAGTTTTCAGATGAAGAAATCAAAGTCATCAATAATCATATTTTAAAATGTTCTAAATCCCTCCTGATTAGAGAAATGCAAATTAAAAAAACTCTGAGGTTCCGACTCATACCTATCATATTGGCCAATCTAACAGTAAAGGAAAATGGTAAATGTTGAATGGGGATGTGGAAAAATTGAGACACTCATGCATTGTTCATGGAGCTAAGAATTGATCCAACCATTCTGGAGGGCAATTTGAAATTATGCCCAAAGGGCTATAAAAGAATTCATGTCCTTTGATCCAGTCATACCACTGTATCCCAAAGAGATTTAAAAAAAAAAAAGGGAAAGGACCTGTTTATTCAAAAATATTTATAGCTACACTTTTTGTGGTGGCAAAGAATTGGAAACTAAAGGGATGTCCCTCAATTGGGTAATGGCTGAACAAATTGTGGTAAATGATGGTGATGGAATATTATTGTGCTCTAAGAAATGAAGAACAGGATGATCTCAGAAAGAACTGGAAAGACTTACATGAACTGATGCAGAGTGAAATAAGCAGAACCAGGAGAACATTGTACACATTAACTGCAAAGTTGTAGAATGATCAAATGTGACAGATTTTGCTACTAATAGCAATACAGAGATCCAGGACAATTCTGAGGGATTTATGAAAAAGAATGCTGTCCACCTCCTGAGAATGAACTGTTGGAGTAGAAATGCAGTTGAAAGTATGTGATTTATCACTTGTTATTTGGGTATGTGATTTGGGGGTTTTGGTTTTACAAGATTATTTACTTAGAAAAAATGAATAACATGGAAATATGGTTTGTGTGATAATACATGTATAACCCAGATTGAAATGCTTGTTAGCTCCAGGAGTGGGGAGGGAAGAGAGGAAGACAATTTGGATCATATAACTTTGAAAAATTTATGTGGAAATTTAAAAAATAATAATAAAATTCAATTTATGTACAACCACTTGTATAGCCACTCCTGGCAGAGAAGTGAATAGGCATTAAGATAGAATTCTTAAGCCAGCTCTTGGTATCCCCACCTTAAGAACCTAGTAAAGCACTGTACCTCTGAGATGTCCAATAAATTGGCTTGCTTCAGCCAGATTCTGCAATGAAAATCAAGTCACCTTTTTCACCCTTCAGAAATGATAGCTTTCAGTAGGGCAGTTGTTGTTGCTTTATTGTCATTCAAATGTTTCCTTCCTGTTCTACTCTTTGTGACCCTATTTGGGATTTCTTGGTAAAGAAATTGAAGTCCTTTGCCATTTCCTTCTCCGGTTCATTCTCCAGTTCATTTTACTGACAAGGAACTAAGGCAAACAGTTAAGTGACTTTCTGAGGGTCACACAGCTAGAAAGTGTTTAAGACCAGATTTGAACTCAAAAAGTTGAGTCTTCCTGGTTTTAGAAGCAGCAATCTGTCTACCATGCCAGCTAGCTGCCCTCAATACAAAAGAGGAGTCCATTCCCTGGCCATATAGCACAATTAATTGAATAAAAATAAATATTTTTAAAAAGAAATAAAATTATAAACTATAAAATAAATAAAACTAAATAAACAACTCATCTAAAGCATGCGCTTCCTGGTCCAACCAATAGTTGGGGTTTTTTTGAGCTTTTATTTTTTGTAAATCTTGCAATGCATGGAGACAAAGAGACCACTGATGAAAAACATGCAAAAGGGGAACTAAGGCAAGAATACTCGCCTCCATGTGACTGACCTCACCTGCCCCCCAGGAATCCTGTGGAGGTGGGGGAGAGAAAGCCTCCCCCTTATGAAAGCTGAACTATTTATTTTGTCTCCTACACAAGGACTCAGGATGAAGTCAACATCCCCAACACAGAAGGATGGTATTGAGCTGGTCCACACTGCTTTGGGCTGGGTACAGAGAAAGAAGTTTCATAGTATCTCTGCTTTGGGGGATGGGGGGGGTTGGGGTGGAGAGGAGGGGCCAACCGTAGCTGCCTCATCCAAGCTTCCTTCACTTCATGGGAGAGGAATACACAGATCCAAGGGAGCCCACACCCGGCAACCCATCTCTCAAGAAAACCAAACCCACTGTGGCTACTACCCTGATTTTTTCAAGGGACCACAATTCATGCTGAGACTTTGGGGGTTCCTTTCTCTCTCTTCTCTGACCTCATTTTCTTCTATGCAAGGAGTTTTTGGTGTCATGGACATCTTTGATAGTCTGGTGGCATCTATGGAGCCCATCTCAAAATAATGCACATTTGCCCACATTTGTGACTGGAAAATGCTACATTTCAGGTAAAGGTTAGTAAAAATGGTATGATTTTTTCCCCCCAATCCAAGATCATAGACCCTATTAAATACATCAGGTTAAGAACTTCTGTTGTTCTAAACTAGTCCACTCTCCTAAAATTCCCTCTTTCCTCATCTACCTAAGGCTTTCAAAAATAATCCCAAAGCTCACTTCAAAAAAAAAATGACTCCCAAAACATGAGCAACCCATTTTTTCTTCCTACTTTAGTTCAAGTAAGCTTATTTTTTTTCCCATTTCTTAAAACAAAACAAAATTTAAGCAGGTAAGTCTAGTGATGTTCCCCCATTATTCCCACTATTGGGACAATGAGACTAATGGATTGCTTGAGTTCAGGAGCTCTAAGCTACATTGGGTTAAGGGAATTGGATATGGACCTGAAGTATGGCACCAAAGGGGTGAACTCCGAGGAGGGGTAAATTGGCCCAAGGCACAAGCAGTTCAAGCCAAAGCAATTGGATTAGATCCATGACTGGCCGCTGAACTTCCAGTTTGAGTGAGACTGGGAGGCCCAATCTCAAAAAAGTAGACAAAAGAAAACCATCACACAATGCCAGAGAGGAAGACAAATTTTAAAAATGCCTTTTTAAAAGTGCCTGTTTTATAGTTTAGTCCATCAAGTCTGACCCTTTATGCCCCCATTTGGGATTTTCTCGGCAGATCTGAACTCAGGTCCTCCTGACTCTAGGATCAGCACTCTGTGCACTGCATCACTTAGTTGCTCTCCTATTTATAAAAGGATTAAATTAGGCTTTTGATTTATTTCTTCTCTCATTTCGATATTCCTTAGCCTGCCCTTTAGGTCCATTCAAATCACCCTTGTCTGATGCCAGCAGGTGAAGCTGGGTGAAAAGGAAGACATTTTGTAATCCTCCAGATTAGCACATATTATATGTAATCTTGAGCAAAAAAAAAAATCAATAAACATTTATTAAGCACCTACTACATACCAAGCACTGCTCTAAGCACCTGGGATACAAATAGAGTGTCAGGAAGATTCATCTTCTGAGGGGAAATAGGGCCTCACCCATTTCCTAGCTATGTGGTTCTGGGCAAGTCACTTAACCCTGTTGGTCTCGGTTCTTCATCTGTAGAATGAGCTGGAGAAGAAAATGGCAAAATACTCCAATATCTTGGCCTAGAAAACTCCAAATGGGGTCACAAAGAGTCAGAGGCTACTGAAAAATGGTTGAACGAGTTTTGCTGCAGTCTGATATAGACGGATGGATGGATGGGATGGATGTATGGATGAACAGGCAGAGAAAGATAGAGACAGACAGATAAGTAAATAGAGAGGGGGAAGGGGAAGAAGAGAGGGAAGAAGGAAGGGAAAGGGAGAAAAAGATAGAGGAGGGAGGGAGGAAAGGAGAGAAAGAAAGGAAAGGAGAGAGGGAAAGAAAGAGGAAGGGAGAAATGAAGGGAGGGAGAAAGAAAGAGGGAAGGAGAGAATAAGAGAGAAAGAGGAGGGAGAGAGGGAAGGTATGAAAAAGAGGGAGAGAGAAAGGGAGAGAAAGAAAGGAAAGGAAGAGAGGGAGAGAAAGAGGGAGGGAGAAATGAAGGGAGGGAGAAAGAGAGAGGGAAGGAGAGAATAAGAGAGAAAGAGGAGGGAGAGAGGGAAGGTATGAAAGAGAGGGAGAGAGAAAGGGAGAGAAAGAGAGGGAAGGAGGGGGGAGAGAGGGAGGGAAGGAGAGGGAGAGAAGGAAGGAGAGAAAGAGAGGGAAGGAGAGAGAGGGAAGGGAGGAGAGGGAGGGAGAGAAAGAGAGGGAAGAAATTATTCAGACTCAAATTCTCTGACATGATAAATCAGAGATCTTAGAAATTCTTTAACCATAATGTGAAGGGATTTGGGGGACGAGTCAAAAGTACAAGCACAGGGGATCACGAGTCAGGTGGTTGATAGGCGAGATGGCTCAGACTCCGGAAAGGGATTCCTACAGCAAGCCAGAGCTCCGAGCTCAGTGTCTCTTCGCCCATGTATGCGGCGCTGGTCGCTGGGGCCGGAGAGAGAAGGGCGCTGTAGGAGCCGTCCATCAGCGAGGCAGCCAGTGGGAGATCCCTTCCTCCCCCAAACACCGCCACTTCCTTATTGACCACCAGGTTATAGCTGTAACCAAGTTTCCAAAGGGATTATGATCGGGAGAGCCTCGCCTAATTTGCACACCCAGATGGGATGAAGTTTGCTAAGGGAGGAGCCTTGAGGACTTTTGCCTTAATGAAACTGGTTTAAACCACTTACTGGGTACAAAAGAATTTGTTAGTGGCAGGAAAGCCCCCCTGGCGGGTCAGTCATCCAACATGGAATCCCTCCTGTTAGCGAGGGAGGGACCAGCAAGGAGCCCTTCGGCCTCCCGGACATCCAGGTAACGGATAAGCCAAGCTGTCCGCCGCCGGTCCTCTTGGCAAACGAAGGACGGCAGCCGGGAGCCGCGCTCACCCTCGTTGGATGAGCATCTGCCCCAGCGGGCGCGGATCTGCAAAACATTAAATTCAATTAAATTAAAAAAGGAGAGGCACTTTTAGCGTTCGCGCGTTTGCTGTGGCTAGTTTCTGGTCACTAAACCCCGGCCACCCGGAGCCGAGAAGGCCAGAGGGTAGCGCGGGGGGTGGGGTGGGGGTGGGGGTGCGGGGGGGGGAGGGAGCCGCCATGGAGAACGGGGCAACGCTAGCGTTCTGCACGTGTGGGATATTATTACTGTAGAGACCGCCAAGGTTACCCGAGGCCGGGAGAGCTCGCTCCGCAGAAGCCCGCCTCCTGGGATCAAAGGCGACGGATTCTCCCACGTTCTCTGGGCTCCGGCGGTACATCGGGAGGTTTTTCTGGGTTCTGTTGTGTGAAAGACCCCGCCACGCTGCCTCTCGCACTCTCGTCTGGGCCTGAATTGTTCGCTTGCCCTACTTCCTCCTAGCTCTCTTGGCGGGGTGAGAGGCTCTCGAAGGGTAGGGACCGTCGCTAGCACTTGTACTTCTGCTCCCAGTCTGGCACGGTGGGGTGCAGTGGATAAATGCTCTCCTCTCCGATCTAGCCCGAGAGAGCCCAAGGCATGGCGGTGCCCCCCTCCCCCATGGGGGGAATGACTGGAGGGGGGGACTTCCTGCTCCTGAGGTGAGAGCCAACAACCCCTCCCCCCACCCCGCCCCCCAGCCCAAAGGAACGCTTTGGGGAGCTCGGTACTAGCTCAGCAGACTTACAGCAGACGGACGGATGCTGCCTGGCTACTACTCTCAGGAGACGGAGGAGCCCCAGACCCATAGTCATTTCAGGCATAGCTGCCGCTTGTCACCTCATTGGAGGTTTTCTTTTCAAAGATGCTGGAGGGTTTTGCCATTTCCTCCTCCAGATCATTTTACAGATGAGGAAACAGAGACAGACCACTAAGTGACTTGGCCAGGATGACATAGCTGGGAAGTGTCTGAGGTCACATTTGAACCCAGGACCTCCCATCTCTGGGCCTGACTCTCAGTCCACTGAACTACCCAGCTGCCCCCATTTGCATTATGTTTTAAGGATTTCAAAGCACTTAAAATATAATCTCATTTTATCCTCACAACAACACGGGGGTTATTATTGCTTCCATTAAGAAGGAAGAGGGAGAGCATCCTAGGTAAAATGTGGTCTAGTCCTTGGGCTGGCATTCACAGTCTTCTCTAATGGGCCTCTATTCTACCTTCCCAACCTGATTTTATTCCACTCCCTTTCTCCACATCAAGATTCTGGCCAAACTGAATCCCCCACCCCCACCCCATCTCATCCTAAATTCTTCAGCTCCCTGGTCCCTGAGGGAAGGGGGCCAGGGAAGGGGGCCTTGCAAGGAGGACCCCCCCCCCAGTCACTCCCTCCTGCACTGGGAGTCGCTGACTTCCTACAGCAGCCCCTCATCCAGCTCCAGGGGAGGAGAGGAAGCAGATGGTCCCCTTGGCCACACAGGCGCCTCCATCTCCTGCTTCCTGCATCACCTATCCGCTGCCACCTTACCTTGGACCTGAGGCTGCCCGTCTCCTGCCCCTTCACTCCCTGAGGGAAAAGGAAGAGGAAAGGCCATGGGTGGGCAGCTCTGGCTTCCATTTCCTGCTGGGCCCGGATGCCCCATTTCCAGCCTTCGGAGGGAGGGAAGAGAAGTGTATTGGGCTCTCCCACCTGAGCTCCTGCCTCACATGGAGGTCCAGCTCAATTTCCTTTGGGAAGAAGAGTTGTGCAGGTCGCCCCTGACCCCCATTCCCCATCCCCTGCCCAGGACGAACGCCTCAGCCAACACCCCCTGACCTCTGCACTGTGCCGTCTGCCATGCTTGACCCACAGGCAATGGGCTTCCCTCCCTTCCTCCCAAGCTTCCTTCCCCTCCCCTTCTTCCATCTTGGGGTCCTCGCCTCCTGATGAAACAGCCTCGGTGGCCTCATTCCCTGTGGCTCACTGGCTGAGAAAATGGAGTGGAATTCTCTTGGTTCCCCATTTTTCAGTTGTGTCAGACTGTTTGGGGTTTTCTTGGCAAAGATTTGGTTTGCCATTTCCTTCTACAGTTCCTGGGACAGATGAGGAAACGGAGGCAAGTAGGGTTAAAGTGACTTGCCCAGGGCCACCTGGTGGGTATCACTAGCCCCCCCCCCCCCCCCCATAGCCAATCTTTTGCCAAGGCCTGTTGGTTTTACTTTGCAACCTCCGGACGCTTAGACCTGACCTGCCGGCGAGTCTGAGACCCTCCTCGCTCCGATTCTATCCTGCGTTCCGCCAAAGCCCGGGATGGATGTTGGGTCACTCCCTTTCCCCATCACACCCACACTCGGGAAAGTCATGGATGTCCTCATGTTGCTGCCCCGTCCTCTCCGCCATCTACTCTCGATGGGACCGCCAGGCTGCTGACCCAAAGTGAGCCGCAGAGAGCCAGGGATGCTCTTCCTCCTCCTCCTCACTCGCTTCCCCGGCTTCCAGTTCCACGGGGAATCTCCACAATGGCCTCCTCCCAGGGCCTTCCCCGGGACGCAATTCCTCTGTCCCGTTTGGTCCACGTTGGCACGCCTCCCCCCTCCCCAGCCCCACCTGTCTGGGCCCTTCTCGGGCTGCAGGTGCCATCCTAGGCACGAGGCCTCTGGAACGTCCCCTGCTGCCTCGAGGGAGGGCCGGGAGGGGCGACGGGGAGTTCATGGGGCATTTTAAACTTTAAAAATGACCGAGAAGGCTGCCGCCTATAGCGATGACGAAGGCAGCACTTCAGAGGAGTTCCGGGTCAAACGCCAGCGAGCAGCACTAGAGGGGTTCTAGCAGGCAGAGTTCCGCAATGGCACAAGGTCCCGGAGCAAGAATGACCTAGAGCGGACTCTCAAGGAACCAGCAGGGGTTTTTTGAGGCTTGCTTTTCACCCTAAGAGTGACTCCTGCCGATTAGTTCTCGGGCAGGAGAGCAACACAGGCGAGGCCAGGGGGGTTGAGGGGCTGGCTGGGGGCCCCACCGCGGGGAAGGGTGGAGGCCACATTTGAACCTCCCGCCTCCACGCGGGTCAGGCACTGGAGAGACACTCAGGAGCACCTCCTATCAGATGAATGGCACACAAGATAAGCCATCACGCAGGGGCAGGAAAAGGCCGAGGCCAGGCTCTGAGCCGCGGAGAGAGCCCCGCCTGAAGCCAGGCCCTTCGTCATTTAAAGCCCACAGCAAGGATTCCTTAAACACGACGGACTCCCAAGGGACAAGGGAAGAGGCTGTGGCAGCCTGTGCCGGCCCTTCTGAATGAATGGAGAGAAGGAAGGCTGAGCGCAACCGAACGGAGGGATGCCCAACAGACGGGCTTGTATCTGATGCTCAGGGCATACATGCAGTGAGGCCGGGCAGCGCCACCAATGATTTTATGGGCAGTGAGGATGTAGGGGAGGAGGGGGGAGGCCATGGGGGGGTCCAGAGGATGGCTTGGAGGCGGCCTTGGGAAAGGAGACGGGAGCAGCGGGCGGGGGGAGAGCCAGCAGAGCAGAATCCCCAAGGCCCAGGGCAGACGGCAGGCGACAGACGGGCATCCCGCGGGCACGGGGCTGGAAGGAGAACGCCAAGACATCGCCAACTCTGGAGAGAGGAGCGGCAGCAACAAGGGGGACAAAGGGCTGCCCGGCAGACTGAGTATTTGCCTGTGAAAGGAAGGAGAAATTTTCGGGAAGAGCCAGAAGGTACAGTCCTGGTGTCAAAACCAAAAACCACGACCCCTTCCTTCTTACAATCATTACTGTGTATTGGCTCCAAGACACAAGAGTGGTCAGGGCTAGGCAACGGGGGTCAAGTGACTCGTCCAGGGTCACACAGCTGGGATGTGTCTGAGGGCAAATTGGAACCCAGGACCTCTTGTGAATCCACTGAGCCACGTGGAGGCTCTCTATTTCTACTTTAACAAACACCAAATCGCCGCTGCAAGTCAATGTTTTTTCTCGAATCAAGCATGCAAGCAAATGAACGTGACAATTGTTGAGGATTCAAGCACAAAGAATAAAAGGATCTTGAGTCCAAAGCACAAATATGTCTGCAAATATGTAGAAGACGAGTAAAAACAAAAGGAGAGAGAGGTGAGGAAGCGAGAGAAGGCCAGTCTGGAGGAGGGGTGATGGAAGAGAGGCTTCGGAGCAAGGACGCGGGGCGGGCAGGACCTCCCTGTGCAGAGGAAGCAGGATGGGGTCGCGGGACATACAGCCTGAGTGGAGAGTCTAGGGAAAGGCTGTTATGAACTTGGGAAGCCTGTGAAGAAGAGGGCGCCTCTGCCGGAAGTAGGGACGTCTAGGAGAGAGGATGGAGGGGAAAAGAGCGCGTTCTGTGGAGACGTTTCGTACCCGTGTTTCTAGCCAAATACCCCACGGGCCACTGAAGGTCTGGCACAGAAACATGGCAGCAGAGCCTGGGGCCGGAGCCACAGATGCGGGAGACGCTAGAGGGGACGAAGGAGGAAAGGCAAGGAGGTGGAAATGCAGAGAAGAGGGCAGACCCCAGCTTACACTGGCGTAGGACAAATAAGAACGCGGCAGGACGCGGTCAAGGACGAAGACTAAGAAGTCTGTGGGACGTGGCCGGAACGTTCGGGTGAGGAATGAGGCGGAAAGCCTGCTGGGAAAGGGCTGCCTGGCGGTAGGAAGTAGACGAGAAAGTATAGTTTTCAAGGGAGGCAGGGGAGGAAGCCCAGAGACATGATGGAGGAGGGGGTCTGCTGGAGGGCATGGGGCGGAGTGCGTGCAGGCATGGCCATGGCACAGCAAAGCCCGTCTCTTGGGTCTAAATAAAGTGGGAAATATCGAAAGGTTGTGAAAACGGGAGGAGCAAGCAGAATTGCTAATGAGCAGAAAGAATGAAGCCCTTGTAAAAGATCAAGTGGGGACCATACCATTCCTCAGTACCTCTGGATGGATGATGTGGACTGTGCAGATCCAGGCAAGTCAAGGAGATGGACACAAAGGCACCAGCTGGGTAGCTCAGTTTATTGAGAGCCAGGCCTAGAGACGGGAGGTCCTAGGTTCAAATCTGGCCCCAGACACTTCCTACCGTGTAACCCTGGGCAAGTCACTTGACCCCCATTGCCTAGCCCTTACCACTCTTCTGCCTTGGAATAATACACATTATTGATTCCAAGATGGAAGTAAAGGGTTTAAAAAAAGATGTTTTTTTAAAAAAAGGCATTTTCTGGATGGGAGTATCTCATCTCATCCTGAGGATATTATGAAGTCTGAATTGACTGTACAGGTCATGGGAGATACGGAGGGGTCAGCATCGCTGAAGGAAGAGGTTTTGTATCTAGGTTTAATGTTTTGTTTTCTGTTGTATTTTCTGAGTGAGGTAAGGAGGACTTCATTTGATAGTCCAAATCCTTGCAGGAGTGGAGAGCCCTTTACCTTTTCTGTAAAGATATTGTCAAATGAATTCCCTGAGCAAACAATGGCTGGGATGGACAAGTGAGGGAGGACATGAGAAATTTCTAATACTGAAATGATCGTGGCAATCCTAGAGCTTCGGTTTTGGGTCTCAAATGACTAATTAAAGTTATTTTGTTCTCTTATTACCTGAGTTCCTTGAGGAGAGAGAATGTGTTCTTTTTTTTTCCAATTTTATTCCCAGTACCTCTGGGACAACACAGAACTGAAGCACCAGGGGCTCTATCCTAGGCTCTACCTAGACTACCTCCAATGGATGCTCCTTGTGTAAAAGCCAGACCTAGGAAAGATACACAAACTTGGATGGAAGAACTTTTGTGCTCCAATTTAGGAACAGACACTGAGAGACACTGGCCCCGGGTAATGGACATGCCAGTCTCTCAACAGTGCCCGTTTCAGTTCTCCCCCAGTGGTGAGGCCAAGAACATCAAAGGTCAGTAGCCTGATTAAGGCCAACTTTCAAGAAGAGTCTCGTGAATCTGGTAGCCTGTAATTTTTAAATATAACATTTTATTGCTTAGATGGTTCAATACAGAACAGCTTTACTTTCATTCTGAATTTGGAAGTACTATACAACGAAATAAAAAGAGGAATAAAAAGTACCAAAACAAAACTTGTGATTCTCTGTTCATGTGGCGTAGACCAGTTTTGTACATAACTTGTAGCAGCAGTTTTAAGTTCCCTTTAGAAAAATATGAATTCTACACATTTATTATTGTTTCCTGTTTAATGCATGGGCTGAAATCACTAAGATTAACTTCCTTCTTGAAGAGAGGGGAAAAGAAGATACAGACAAACAAGGGTCAGAGAATATGATGAATCTTTCTGAAACTGGCATTCGACTGTCATGTAGCTCCCCAAAGCTATTTTAAAAAAAAATAGCCCCACAGAGTTTTCTCTGGTTTGCTTCACAGTCGTGTTTAATGTAGTGATTGAATTAGCTCAGCGTTAAGTCCATTAATCAAAAAAACAAAAACAAAACAAAAAAAACTTGCACCTCAGACACAAAAAAATTTCAGAAGATCCATTTTTTTTTTTTGTAAAAGCCCTGAGAGGAAAAAAAAAGAATCAAACAAAATGTATAGAGACAAATTAGCTGAACATGCAAACTAAGTCTAAGATTCACCCATAGTTTAAACACATTATAAACTTCACAGTTTAATATTGGGAGCACAGAGGAGGGAGATGGGAGAGGAAGAGGGGAGGGAGACTGACAAACAGCAACAAATTTTCAAAATCAACTAATAAAAATGTCAAAAAAATGTGGCAAGACTTTTATCATCTACTAGGATATAAAGACTACATAAAGCTTTCGATCAATAGTGATTATTGCTAGCTGACGTCCCGGCGGCACTGCTGGGAGCTGATGATCTGCTACATCTCACTGCAGCACAGATTAGTGATGGCTTTCCCCCCACATCATTTCTCAGTCTAGTGTGGAGAGCTGCAAAGAAACAAAACAAAAAAAGCCCCACAAGAAACCCCAAACAATGACATCAACAACAATGAAAGTAAGACGAAGGGGAGATAGATGTGTGAATTGGTTTTTGCCTCGGTAGGTCACACCCTGTAGAAGTTAGAAAGGGGATCATTGGTTCTGATTTGTTCTTGTCTGGAGGAAAACCCTTGTTTGGAAACTAATCCGGACATTCCTGGTACAAGTTGTTTACCATGACATGTATCTCAACCTTTCTTTCTTCTCATATCACTTTCCATTCATCTCAAGAAGACTTCTCTTTCTGTGGGAAGTCTGGGCAGCTCAATTTCCACCTCTGGGAGTCAGGGAAGAATTAAGAGGTCAAAAAAAGAGGGGGCGGGTGTGTGAGAGAAGCATGCATGTACGTGTCTACATATATACAGACAAAGGTAAAGAAGGAGGATAAGTTAAGGCCCAAAGGAGGAAGAAATCTTAGAAAGGAAACTTAGAAGAGGTGGGAAGGGCTGCAGTTGTAATCGCAGTGGGAGAGGGGAAGAGGGTTCAAGTGGAGGAACAGCACAGGGCATCCCTGGCAATACTATTGGCTCTATGTCCTAGAGGTCATGACTGAAGGACAAAAAAAAAAGATGCTGAGCACAAAGCTCAGCTACAGTAGGAGACATTTTTTTTCTACCCCTCAACATTGGTGGCTGCAGCGAATTCCACTGCCTACATGGGATACCTCTTAAGAAAATTCTTCCTCTCTGCATCTAGGGGTTTGGATTATGGAGAGGGAATCAGAAATGACATGTTCATCTTCAAGCACCAGCCCAAACTGCACTTGTCAGCTTTTGTTTTTGTTTTGTCTTTTTTTTTTTAATAAAAAACCAGTAGTAGCATTTCTTTGCTTTGCAAATATGTCAGTAGCAAAAGTGGGTGAGGCTTGCATGTCATTGAGCTGGAAGACTACCTTATTGGTGAGTAACAGATTTTTTTCATCACTGCCGTTCTGTCCACAAAACTTCTTTGCAGCGCTTTCCTGATGCATTTGGAGGTCCCTCTCATCCTGTTACCTCTACTACCTCCCCCCATGGGGGTGCATTTGTTTGCACATATATGCACACGCTCTCTCTCGCTCTCTCTCTCACTCTCTCTCTCTCTCACACTGCTGAGATGTTCCCCTGTACATTGGTGGTGATTACTTGTTGGCCTCCACTTTATTTCTCCAGTCGCTAAGGAAGGAAGGGTTCATTTAGGTTCAGTAGAACAACTGCCAAGTGAGGGCTAGTGAACTAGTCAAAGCTGTAATCAAACATTTACACAGGGATCCAAAGCTGCATCATAGATCTCCGCGGACAAATATTGCCCATTGGTTTCTGCTGACTGCAGAGCCTAGCAACTGATGACTTTTAAAATAATAATAATAATAATAATAACAATAATAATAATAATACATATATTGAAGCAAAAAAATCAAACATATGACAGCTGTGCATAATTTCCATAGGTTAAGTTGCTAAGGTAACTCTTCTCTGTATGCTCAGTCCAGGGAAAAATGTCTTAAAACATTAAACAATAACACCATTTCTAACGCCGAAAAGAGTGGAAACAAGGATGAGGTTGAAGCTAGCATCTTTCCTGGTTTTGGCTTGAACCAATTTTGAATACCTTCATCAACCACTTGTCTTAATACCTGGAACCAGATTAGAGCTCCATCACGTAGTAAGTACAAAAGCGTCTTTGAGAAATTAATTTTCTCTCATCCAAATTTTCCTCTGGTACAGGAAATTCACATCATTTTCTTCCAGTTAGTCGTGGTATCCAAGGGCATTGGTTTCTTTTCCCCATTTCCGGCTCACAGAACAAAACACGGCAACTATCAAAAGTTCCACGCGAACAGGCTCACGCACACCAATACAAAAAGGTAACTTAATGCTTAAATGAAAAAGGTCCTCTCCAAATAATTCATTAAAATATTTTTTTTTAAAAATCATTTTGGAAAAAAAAAAGGTCAATGATACCAAAAGATTTAATAAAGTAGTAAGGCACTCTGAATCAGTATATCCTGTAGTCTCTCGCATTGTTATACTGAAAGGGCTATGGCACTAGGGTCAGTCTGCCATACTTCATTTCTTCCTTTCCCTCTCCCTCTCCCTCTCTCTCTCACTCCCCGACCACTGGAGTCACTGAGGAAATCCAGTGTGCTACAGATTGGGGTACCTTTGCTCTGCTGGCTTTAGTCTATGTGCTGGGGACAGACGGTTGATTGGGTCATTCCATTCCCACAAGTGGGGGCGCGCTCTCTGCCGAGGCAAGAATGTGGTTCGCAGGAGGCCTCTTGCTGTGCACATCCAACAGATCCTGAATGAAGCCCGATGGGCTCTCACAATCCGCACTACCCTGAGACTCCTGCTCGGTGGTCCCGGCCGGGGCCGGCTTCTGGGCACTTTTGTTGGGCTCGGCTAGGCAAGCGCCAGGCGTCCTTCCCCCCGACTTATCCTCCTGACGACTCAAATCCTTGGCCACGCCGGCCAGATTCTCTCTCCGGCTTCGGGTGACGGCTGAATGGCTGTTGAGATTGGGAGCGGAGTCGCCCTCATTTTCCGAGAGAGGATTGTTGCCGCTGTGGATGGACTCGTTCTCGCTGTCGTCCTCCCCCCGGTCTTCCTTGTCACTTTCCTTGCCGTGGTGTCTTGTGTTTTTGACTTTCTGATGGATGCGCTGGTGACGAACCAGGCTGTGCTTCAAAGTGAAGGTCCGCTCACAGGTCTGGCACTTGTACGGTCTTTCCCCTGAAGGAACAGGAGAAAAGAAATTAGTTTCCACACACATCGGTCTTGTTCTAAGTAAGAATAGCTACCAAACATGGGGAAGAACCTGCTTGGACAACAATATTTACAGCAAAGAAGTGGAAACTAAAGGGACGTCCCTCGAGTCAGGAACGGCTGAACCAATTGTGGCAAATGGCGATGCTGGAATGCTACTGTGCCATAAGGAATGAGGAACAGGATGATTTCAGAAAGAGCTGCAGGAACGGATGCAGAGTGATGTGAACAGAACCAGGAAACCAGTGCACACAGCAGCGGTATTGCTGTGAGAAGATCAGCTGTGACAGACTACTATTCTCAGCAATACGGCGATCCAGGGCAATTCTGAGGGACAAAGAATGCTGTCCACCTCCAGAGAAAGAACCATTGGGAGTTGGGATGCAGATGAAAACATATGATTCAGCACTTGTTTATTTGGGTATATTTTGGGATTTGGGTTTTAGGAGATTATTCCCTTACAAAAATGAACAATATGGAAGTGTTTTGCATGATAAAACATGCATAACCCAGATTGCATTGCTTGCCAACTCCAGGAGGGGGAAGGGATGAAGAGAGGTAGACAATTTGAATCCTATAACTTTGGAAAATTAATTGTTATACAAACAAACGAATGAGAATAGGTTCCTCACTGTATTACAAACATTTGTCAGTCTAAATAGAAGCCTGGATATCAAAACTGTTGTTAAAAAACCATGAATGAAAAAACTCATTTAAATTTGAGAGAGCATCTCCTCTGCCTTATTGGGGAGATGGAGGAAACAGAAGGAATGGAGAAATGGTTTTTTCACTTTGAAATTCTCCTTCCCACTTCTTACAAGATGCAGGCCAAAAACGATGACCTTAATTTAGGCAGCTTGATTCATGTGTCCTGAGAATACATAAGGAATGCTACCCAAGCAGTCTATAGGAATATGCCCACCCCAGGCAGGAACTAATGTTAAAGGCTCAAGAAGAATGCACAGAAATCCTAAGTAACATTTAAAGTAAGATACTTCCAGGGAAACATTCTGTGGGCTCCTAATGGAACAGCTGCATTTCTCAGCCTCTGCTGAGCAGCTGAGGACAGCACCTGCTCAGAAACCTAAGAATATCTCCTCTGAAGAAGTTCACATTCCACACGGAGGAACACGAGGGCTTGGTTCACCATGCATGAACTTAATATGAGTGTGTGTGGAGGAGGAGAAAAAAGTAACAAACATGCAGCAAAGACGAACTGGCCTAACGCCACTAGATCCTGCATCTTTGGGGCTAACGTGGGCATCAAGGAGAGTCACTCCACCTATCTAAAGAACTAATTTACTAGATTTGAGAAAATGCACTAAACCCTAGAGATTATGAGCTCCGGGAGGCAGTACAGACGTATTCTATGTCTCGCTCCATACTTCCTGTGATCCTTGCTGGGTGCAAGACTAGCAGTTCAAAAAAAGAAAGGAAGCCTGATGATTGCTACCGCCAGGCCAGAAGAGCCCCCTCTGCAGTGGAGAAAGCAGAGCCTGCTCAAGTGGAACAAACCAAGTTTGCGAAGAATGCTGCTGGACGAGACTCATGCGAAGCTGGCAGCGAAACACCGTGCTTTATCCGTGACAAATCAAATCCCTAATAATAACCAAATCATCCAGTCCCTCTTAACCTACAGGCACACCCCACATGGCCCTGGGGTCAGGGAGGGGCCCAATGGAGCCACACAGAGAACCAACCCCAAAATCTTTTTGCTATAGAATATAAACGTTCATTGAAGAGCTCCTGGGGGTACGGTGGATAGAATGCCCAGCCTGGAGTCAGAAAGATTCACACTTTCTAGCTGTGTGGCCTGCAACAAGTCACTTAAGCCTGTTGGCTTGCATCTCCTCATCTGTTAAATGGGCCGGAGAAGGAAATGGTTAAGCCATTCCAGGGTCGAGGAGAATTGGATACCAATGAAAAACTACAAAAATACGGACTCGTATCGGAATCACTGCACAATCTAATGCATTTCACCATCTCGGAGGTGAAGCCACTACCATGGGGAACGAGGGGTGACGTGGTGGCTCGTGCCCAGGCGCCGCTGCGAGGACGGGCAGGCCGACCCGTGCTCCCCCAGGGCCCCGGGAGGCCGTCTCGCTCACCTGTGTGGGACCTCATGTGGCGGGTGAGGTCCTGCAGGGACCAGAACCTCTTGTTACACACAGTGCACACCTTCTTCCTCTTGTCGGCCTTGGAGGCGCTCTTTGTGCCGTTCGTCTTTGGCTTCTTGTCGTCGTCACTCTTCTCAGAGGACTTCCTGTCGGCGGCCCCCTCGCCCTCGGAGATGCTCTCGCTCTCCTCGTTGTCCCTGCCCCCGCACGGGGACTCGGCGGCCTTGGGCTCGGCGGGGCTGTCCTCGTGCTCGGCGGCCGAGGGGCTGGCGGCCTCCTCCTCGGGGGCTCTCTCGTCCCGCGGCTCCTCGTGAGCGTGGGCTTTCCTGTGGCGGGTGAGGGTTCCGGCAAACTTGAAGCTCTTCCCGCAGACGTCACAAGCGTGCTTCTTGTCCTGCTCGGAGGAGCCTCCGCCGGCTGGCACGGTGTGCTCGCTCTCGGCCAGTTTGAAGTCCATCAGCTTGCTGGCAAAGTTGAGGTCCAGGCTCTTGTTGCTGACTGTGTCGTCTTCTGGGCCTTCCATGTCCTCCGGCCTTTCCTCCACAGCCTCCCTCTCTTCGTCCGCGTCCTCCTCCGGCGGAGGATCCTGGCCTCCTTCCGGGGAGGGCGCCTTCTCCTCCTTCCCCTCGTCCGCGGGGTGGCCCTGGGTGTCCTGGCTGTGCTCCTGGGCACCCTCCGAGGGCGGCGGCTCCCGCTCCTTGGACGTGAGGTCAAGCACTTCGCCGCCCGTAACGGGGATCTCCGGATCGGACTGGCTATCTGTAGGTGAAACACAAAAGGAGGCCTCGATGAAGACAGGTGCCAGATGGCCTTGCCGGACCCTTGGGCCACCCCCAGCCACCCCCAACCAGCCCGAGCCCGGGGAGCGGCAGGTTCCCTAAGCACCGGCACGTGTGCACAGACCGTGCGGGGGCTTCCCAAGGCAGGCAACAAGGAGGGGTGAGTCACTGGGCAAGGCAGAGTCACAGCCTCGGGGTTACGGAGTGGGTGGGGTCTACGGGGTCGGACTAAGCATGCAGGCACAAACACACAGAGAGCCTCTGCTCCGGCCTCCCTGACAGCACACGGGGGTCCCACAAGGGAGCCCCGAGCCCAGGGGGTGACACCCCACGTGGCGGAAGTAACCCCCGAATGACATTCCTGAGGCAAAAGCAGACACAACTCCTTTGGAACGTATCCCACGTTGGTTTTAGGAACACACTTAAGAGAACGTGTGGTATGAAGGCTGGAACCCGAGGAACCCTACGTGGCGAGGCTCCCTTTGTCCCGGGAAAGAGGAGCCAGGAAGGGAAGAACGCTAGAAAATGGCTTTGGTGGAACACGTGAAAAAAGGAGGCCTCGGAGAAGGTCACGAGGAGAGCGCTTCTGGCTGCGGCTGCTGCAGCAACGCTTGGGCCCATGTCTAACTGGACCTCCCACGGGGCCCAAGCAGCGCCGGACGGCAGTCCTGTCTGTAAGAGGCCTCTGTGAGGGAATGAGGCGGCTGGTGAGCCGAGAGGACGGGAGTTCCAACCCCGCCTCCAACACAAACTAGCTCTGGGGCTCCGGACAAGTCATTCCCCCCGCCAGCCTGCCAGGGCCATTGGGATCTAGGGAAAGGGCTCCCAAAGTAGGTGATGCAGAAGCGCGAGCTGCTCCGGTAACTGCTTCACCAAGAGGCAATAAATAACAAGGGCACAGCAGCACCGCCACAATGAGTGTGCACTTTTAGTTTCAAATGTACTCAATTCTAGCGTCTACAGCACGGAAGCACACACTCAGAAAACACTATGGGCAATACAGACTGATGCGTTATTTAGCGGAACTGTGAACAGGGAAGGTAAAAGCTGTCAGAATTTATAAAACTGCTGAGATGAAGGTTTAGAGAAATTCTCTGCAGTCAAATAAACATTATGTTATGGGCCTCTTAAAATTCGAAATATCTTGGAGCTTTTTCTTTGTCAAGAAGAGGATTTAACAGTTCAAAATAGTTATAATATAAAAACACCAAAATACCAAGAGCTGCAATTATATATTGATTCTAAATTGTACTTCCTTCCTCAAAGCTTTCTGCAGCCGAGGTAACACAAATCCCAAGGCATTGTCATGGGACTGGCCAATTATGTTTCATAATGCAGACTTTTTACATGAGTGGATTATGAAAGAATCCTGTAAAAATTACAATTAAATTCATAACCATCTTTCTTCTGAAATTTCATATCCTGTATTACTTGTCACCCAGTCTGTGGTGATGAGAATGAAAAGTTAGTGAGCCATTCGTTGCTTACATTACAGTGATTTTCATATATTTCAGGACACATAATTATTCATTCTACAAATATCTATCAAGAGCTTATTACTATGGTAAAGGCATTTATAATGATTTCCAATTAATACTAAATAAGGAAGGTTAAAGTCAGATAGATTCCCAATCTCCTACTTGGACTTCAGAAATCAAGGTGTGACTTTCTGATCTAAATTAAATATGACTGGCTTTCTGTTTTATTTTAATTCTTATTTGGTTAGGGTTTGTGGGAATCTCTATTTGGGGGAAGAATTCTAAATGCCTTCTTTTGGGGATGGGGATTTATATATAAATAAAGTGTTCAAATGATTTTTAAAAAATGAAATAACAGTCTAAGGTATGAATTCTCTGGTCCAGGTCAGTGTTTGTACCTGTGAAAATTAATGTGAACCACACTGATTGAGCTCTCAAATGTTTAGCTTTTCTACAGATGACAAGATTATGGCTTCGTATATGCTATTGCTAAACTCAGGTTATTTTCCCCCTATCATTTATCGTGTATTGAGATGGTTATTTGCTATTGTCACTTTAAAGACTCAGATTAAATCTTTTATAACATTAACATCACTACTTCATCTCCCATCCTCCCCAACAAAAATTTTAGAAAGCTTCTGTAAACAATAAAGAATTTTAGAATCAAAGTTTCATAAATGTACGATGTTTTAGATAATTTTCTCATTTGTGCCAATCCATCATTATGGTTAATTGAGTTTTTCCTAGTCTTAAGATTCCAGATAATTCCCACTAAAAGAAAACTTAAGTAGGGATGTTTTATAGCAGAGTAGCTAAAATTAATCCTCTTAAGGGTCATTCTGTGGGCCTAAGCATCCCAAATTAAGAACTTATTTATCCAATCACATTTAACTGCCCCTACTCCTCAAGTATCTAGCCTTTTCCTAAACTGTAATAATCCAAATCTGCCATAATGCCTCATTTAAGATCATAAACTAAAGAAACAGCCAGTTAAGTATTAATAGATTTAATAATTTCACCTAATTGTTACCTTCCCAATGAGCCTAAGTTTCTTGAGAGCAGGGTGTTATGGGGTTTTTTTTGGCCCAGCCCTCAACACATACACCTTAGCATGTTTATTTTACTGAACTGAAAAATTGCCTTTTAAAATCATAAGTAAATTCTCAGTCCTCTCTAATAACATTTAGCCAATACGCTTTTCTCAAAAGTCACATTAGGGGGCACCTCCAGGTAGCTCAGTGGATAAAGACCCAGATCTAGAGACAGGAGGGTCCTGGATTCAAATAGGACTACTCAGACACTTCCTAGTTGTGTGTCCCTGGGCAAGTCACTTAACTTCAACTTCCTAGCCTTTCCCATTCATTCAATGGAACCAAATCAATTTTAAACCAAGAGGTTAAGGGTTAAAAAAAGTCACTTTAGATATCAGCTTAGTAACCCATCTAAGGATAAATCTACAGTTAACTCATAACGAGTGTAACAAAGGAGGCTTTTGGAGTCGGTTCATTTTTTTCTAAATTCCTGCTACTTTCTGTAAACAAGTTATTTTGCTTAAAACCAGGAGAGCCTAAAATGGCAGCAAGAAAGGTCTTTGTGTCTTTAAACTTCACCTATTTCGCTCAAGTTCTTTAAAAAGAAACAGACATTTTCTGAGTGAAAATGCAAAACCTCCCTCGGGAAATGGCTCAAAACTTAATATTAATATCCTCTAGGACTGATTTAGGCTGATACTGTCACCGTAAACCCAAGTTTCAGCTCAACTCTTCACTTAAAGCGACATTTTCAACAATCTTGTTCTAATTTATTATTGTCATTGTCGAGATGGGAAGACAGACTTGGGAAAAGACTTGGATGTTAACTTGCTTATGTGATTTATTTTATGTAAGAAGATTTAAACTTAAGTGTAAGTGTGCAACCAGAAGCATAGAAATCCTCAGGCTTTTCTTAATCCTTTTCTGTATTCTTCCCAAAGTTCCACTTCATCTTGATAGATATCCAGAAAAAGAATTTGTTTCTTCCACAGCCACCACCTTCTTTTTAATGGCCTATATGGAAGCTCTGAATTCTACTTGCCTGACATTTTCCCCCTTCTCCTAACCTTAAATCTGTTATTTTTCTTACTGAAAAACACTACTAACACTTACTTTTAACACCACACAAGCAGACACAAACCTCTTCTTTTTTGGCTATCCCATTACCATCTCAAATTCATTGCTTTAAAGGGATGGACTAAGTTTTTTTTTTTTTTTAAACCCTTACCTCCTGTCTTGGAGTCAATACTGTGTATTGGCTCCAAGGGAGCAGAGTGGTAAGGGCTAGGCAATGGGGGTCAAGTGACTTGCCCAGGGTCACACAGCTGGGAAGTGTCTGAGGCCACATTTGAACCCAGGACCTCCCGTCTGTAGGCCTGGCTCTCAATCCACTGAGCCACCCAGCTGCCCCCTTGAACTAAGTTTTTATCTAGTCTGTAAAGATAAAACTTGTATACATTCAGCTAAAAAAAAAAAGGGGGGGGGGGCGCAACTTAAAATTTGCTGAATAAGCTTTAAATCAACTTTTAAAAACATCTCATCAGCCAACTAAAATGATCATGTTAAAAGTGTTCTCACTGAACATCTAAGTGTCTGGCATGGAATAGATCCTAAAAACCTTTACCATCCCATAACTGAATTGCCCACTTAGAACTACTGTTTCTGAGTGAATTCAGGGGATTCATAAGGCCATAAAATATAGAATTGGTATTATGGACAAAAGTTACACGTTAACTGTGGTTCCTTGCAGCATCCCCAGGGATTTCCTGGAGGCTGAACAGCAGATCAGGACATGAGATTACTTTTATTTTGGCTCACAAGGGAATCAAGAAAGAATAAACCCCCTGAATTGACTATGCAATAAAGAAAGTCAGCTATCTTTCCAATATAAAATGCAATTGAGAGTAAAAAGAGACTAAATGGCAAAAATGGGAAGGGGGGGGGGGGGTTATATAACCTACAAAAGAAATATAAAAATATAAATAGGAATAAAGCTAGCAGATTGTGCCTACGTGGCATTAAAAAGATTAGATGATCTAAACTAAAAGATTTGCTAAAAAACCAAAACAAACAAACAAAAAAGTATATTATCTCAGGTTAGGACAGTGGGAACTGTGCATATGGAGAACCCAAGATTCTATTTGCCTTTATCCTAATTTTCTATTCTTTTTAAAAAAATGTATTATTGAAAACCTTTACCTCCTGTCTTAGAATCAGTACTGTGTATTGGTTCCAAGAAGAGTGATAAGGGTTAGACAATGGTGACTTGCCCAGGGTCACACAGCTAGGATGTGTCTGAGGTCAAATTTGAATCTAGGCCTGAGCCACCTAACTACTTCCTTAATCCATCATTCTTGCATTATGCCCAAATTAGAAGGAAGACAGAATCTTCCTTCTGGCCCAATCATCTCAGGAACATCAATCAGGAAAAATGAAAACACACTGTTGGGCCCTTTCTATCCTATTGCCACAGGCTGGGGCCACTTCCCAGATACCAACACTGCTTCAACCCCACCCAGTTCAAACCTTTATGCCCAATCAGAGCACCTTTATTTGGCCCCGCCCCCAAAAGGTCAAATGCATCTCACTCCTAGATTGCGGTCCCGGCAGCCGTGACCACTGGGCAGGTGTGTAAGCACGCTGGGGGAGGTGAGGGCAGAAAGGAGGAAAGTACGCGGATGGTGAACAAACAGGGAACACCATGGCAGCGGCAGGCTAAGCTAAAGTGGAGAAACTGCGGCAGCCAGTCATTGCGCAGGTCAGTAGCAGACACCCTGTCCAGGGAGAGCAGAAATGTGATTAAGGAAGAAAGAGCATGCAAAGTCCTTAGAAGAGCTCTTCAGTCTTGCAGGTTCTGGCCCCGCTACTGACCCTCCCAGGACAGGCCCGCCTTCTTTATCCTAAGAGATGTGCCAAGCAAGGCCCCAAAGTCAAAGGACCCGCAGTGTCGGGGCCGGGCCAGACATCTCTACGTTGCATCTACATGGGAAAAAAACACACCTCCCCAATACGCCACTCCATCTTTCCTATGAGCTATACAGCATCTCCCTTTCCAAGAGCCGGTGGCACTGCCATTAGCAAGGGCTTTGGAAAAAAAGAAGGAAGAGGACCGGAGAAACCATTTCCGATGGTGCCCTCGCTGCCGGGCAGCCCATCGTGCTTGCTCTGCTTTTCTGACCTGCCGTGTCAGACCCCTGACACCAGCCCAACCTGGACTGTTTCTTTCTCTAAAAAGCTTAACTGAAAGAACAGGAATGGCCTTTTTTCTTTCTTTCTTTCTTTATTCTGAATAACCTGAAAGAACTACCTGTGCTATCATGAGATCCAACATCACTTTCTTTTGACTGGGGGATAAGCCCGTTTCTTCTCAAGGAGCAGTTGGCAACTCCGTGTTTGCGCAATTGGTGCCGTTCACAGTTAGATTTGGTAGAAAAGAAGGCGTCGCATTTTTGACAAGGGTAGGGCTTCTGACCTGAAGCAGGAAAAAAGATAGATTTATCTGACTTTCTAATGAAAGCTAAAAGCTACTTTATTTTGCTGGGCAATATTGGTAGCTGTCCCCACTCCCCGCCCTCCCTCTCTTACTTTGGTTGAACATAAATAAAGCTTTTAATAACAAAACAATGAAACACCTAAAATGTCTCAAATCTAGAGCAAAGCATGCTTTTCATAATATTGAAGTACTACACAATTAAACATTTTCATTTTATCCGGACCTGTGGTTTCATTATTGTCCTAAGTGTGGTAACTACTAATTCTACCCCAAGTTGCACATGCCCGAGGAAAGAATAAGCTAAAAGAGACACAGGGTCAATGTATGCCAGATAAGAAGGTATTCTGGACTCCAAAAGTGGACCCGTCTAACTCCATAATACCATCCTGATTTTAAAAACATTTATGCGTAGGGATTTATCATTTAACTAGCTAAAAACAGTATATTACTAGAATGGTTAAAACATAAATGAGACATTCAAATACTGTAAAGAATTTAAAATTTTAAAATTAAACAAGAAAATGGTTCTTTTCACAAGATAAATGGACCCAAGTCATTTTTCTATAATTAGAGAATGAAGACATAGGAGAAAAGGGAATGAAGAATCACTTTCTGCTGAGCCCATTTAAGACACCAAGGATTCTCTGGCACCAAAGACAACAATAAGGAAGTAGACAAACCACCTCACTCCAGAGCCCTTGACGCTCCGACTCCTTCAGAACAGGCCTTCAAGGGGGAGGAAGGCTAGCAAGGACATTTCTTGGCTCTTACCTTTCAGAGGGTTAAAGTCAATTAGGATGGGACCTATCCTAGGCCAGTGGGCATTCCCTCTAAATACCGGAGTTGCTAAGGACAGCCCCCACCCCGGTAATTCCTATTTTGACTTTATTCCTCTCCATTCTGACCCAATAATTTCCTGCCTCATATCAAATCCCCAAAACATGGTAATGAAAGAAATTGGTCATTAAATACTATAAGCCTATCAAAGTCCAAGTAGTCCCTATGATCTCCTGTGGGGGGAGAGAAATAATCAGAAAGGGCAGAATGAGGGGGTGAGACAGCTGAGCTGGCCTCCTCGTTGTGCTGGTGATTAAACATTTCTACAGCCACCGACCCAGTTGACCAAGAGGGAAAGGTTTCTGGTACAGAGACTTTAACAGCAGCAGACCCAATGCCTTCAGTCCTGTAGCCTTAGGATTGGTGGAGCCAACAGACCTCTCAAGGACTAAAGACAAAGGTCTTCTTGTGCGGGGCCTTTGTCCTGACACAGAAATGATTCCATCCTTCTGCAGCCCAGTCTCACAGTTTGTACAGTTCCTCCAGGCAGTGCCAGTGCACAGAGCTCCTGAGATGGCAGTTATCCAGAGAAGGGGAAGGTGATGAGGCTGGGGGGCGAGCTCAACTCCTCTCTCTGTCTCTGTCTCTCTCTCCCCCTCAGAGGGCTGAGCCAATGTGGGGAAGGGAGATGTGTGCCCTACCAGAATTCTCCTTAAAACCATGAGAGCTCCACTAGTAAATCAAAACTCCTGAATACAGCCTTTGAATACTTCAACGTTTTCTTAAGTTCAGTAGGTATTTTTATGGTGTGTTTGTGTGTGTATACATAAAACACTGTAATATTTGCTCTCCATCCTAATCAAATAAATCTTCAGGTTTTCAATTCCTGGTAATTGTCTTAGGGGAAGAATTGCCAGCAACCAATGACTCATTAAAGATATCAAACAATGAAGTCAAGTAGAAAATGATATCATAAAGCCAAATAAAGATAAATTGGCAAAAATAATTAGTTTCATAAAAATAAAGAACTATCCTTTTACTTTTTTTCCCTTTTTTCTTCTCTTCAAATATTTATATCCTGCTCCCTTCCTCTGCTATTATGGAAGAAAGCTGTAACTATAACTTTTGAAAATATACCATTGAAAGAAAAGGCATTTGAAAGGTTAAAAAGATAAGTGTGTCAGCCTTGGAGTCAAGAAGATCTGGGTTCAAATTTGACCCAAGACAAATTTGTCCCAAGGCACTTCCTGGTTGGTGACCCTGAAGAAGTCACTTATCCCCAGGTGTCTAGCCCTCACTGCTCTAAATGATCTCTACTGACATCTTAGTATCTGCTCTAAGACAGAAGGTAGGTTGTTATTTTTGTTTTTGTTTTTTTTGAGGTGTGGGAGTGGAAATGATATTTTCTTTGAGGTAAAGCAAATTCAATTCTGAGTTAAGTATTTGGCTAGATTAAATAATCAAAGCTCACAAAAGCAATTAGTCTCATCCAGGACCTAGAAATCTTGACTCTTCCTGGCATGATCAAAAGGTAAGTCATTTCATCTCCAAAGTTTATCTCCTCATCTATAAGATAGACTTATACTAATACGTCAAAATGCTTTGTAAATTTGTAAAATATTATTCTTATAAATTAGTGGCACAAACATGAGTGAGCATACCTTAATTTTTATCATCCCTCTTATTACTACTTGAATACTTCACATTTGTTTGAAGAAGGGAAAAAATGAAAGGAGCCAATTTGGCAAAAATTCTTCAAATTTCAGTTATTGCAATAAATGACAGCTTCAAATGAGAGACTTAAGTACTGATCTGTGATATGGTTCCTCCCACTGTAAGATGAAAATCAATAGCTTTTTGGGTTTGATTCTCAGAAAAGGGAATAAGAAATACCTTCACGCTCCCTGGAATGTCCTCTTTACTTACTCAAATCCTGCCTATCATCCTTGCCAGCCCAAGTCTAATGAGATGTCCACAATGGTGCCCTCTCCCTCAGGCCTTCCTTTCAGAATTTCTTACATGATATTCTTTGTTACATTGAGGTTTGTGTGTGACTTCCATTAGGGCAGGGAACTAAACTTCAGGCTGAGAATCTTGCACAATCTTCTGTTTACAACAGCTGCTTAATTCTCTTGAACAAATGCTGAATGTAAAAAAAAAAGTATTTGTTGAAAATATCAATTGTGCAGGTGTTTTTTCTTCACACACCAACACTGACAAAGAGAAAAGTCTCTTAAGGTGAGCAGATAATCTCAACAATTAGTTTATTAAAATACACAAAGTGGACCAAACATTTTTGTTTGTTAAAAAAAAAAAGCCAACTCTATAACAAAAAGCTGCCTAAAAGTGTAAAGTTTCCATTCTGTGAGATCTCTAAACTAATGACCAGGTCTAGACCCAAAAAAACAACCCAAAAGTTGTTTAGGGGCAGCTAGGTAGCACAGTTGAGAGGGAGTCAGAAAGACCTGGGGTGACATCTGGCCTCAGACACTTCCTTGTTGTGTGATCCCAGACAAGTAAGGCATTTAATCCCAACTGCCTAGCCCTCACTGCCCCCTAAGAGAGAGGGGAAGGGGCTAAAGAAAAAAAGAGTCCGTTTGTAAATGCATTCCGGTGACCTTTTTTTTTGATAAATATATGCTATCCCCTCCCCCCAATGTAAACATACCCTTAGTACTCCCTTCTCTATATAGTCAATAGTCTGGAAATACAACTTTTTCGTACCTCTCTATGTAGACATACTGCCTCCTATGCCTGGAGGCTAGGAAGGGTGCACGACCTACTATATGTCAGGGACTGCATTAAATGTTTACTATTATCTGATTTAATACTTAGAACACCCCTGGGAGGCAGGCGTTATTATCATCCCAGCTTCATAGTTGAGGAAACCAAGGTAGACAGAGTTAAGTGACAAAAGTCTCAAATCACACAGCTTGTAAGATGCTTGAGGCTGAATTTGAACTCAGCTTTCTTCTTATTTACACGTTTTTCCTTTTTCAGAAGCCATTTCAGAAGCCACCACTTTTCTATGAAGCTTGCCTTGATACCACAAGTTAGAAATGTGCTGCTACCCACCCATTCACACTTCTAGCCTCTAGGACTTATGATAAATACATCCTTTAAAAAATGCTTGGATTTAACTGATAATTTCTTGGAATATAAAGTATAACAGGGTGATACAAAACTGAGTTTAGTAATTTCTATCACAATTCCTGGTGAAAAATCTCCCTTGACATCCCTAAGCAGGCAATAATTCTTAAGGGTTACTTCGGGCACTGAGACACAAGCTAAGTGATGTGGATCTTGAATTTATCATGTGTTAGAAGTGGGGAACAAATTCAGGTCTCCAATTTTCTTTCACTGAGCTGCCTATGTAAAACAATTTCTGCTACTAACATGTTCTATAATTCTTTTGCTTCAGAAACACTATTTATATTGGGGCCCTTATCTGGAATAAAATGGGGTCTAAAGCCAAAAGAAAATGGGACAAGCATTGGCCTATACTCATCACAGACAAAAATAACTGAACTGAACAAGCGAAAGAAGAAACTGGCTGGTTATGGGAAAACCAGTATATAGATAAGCTGAGTTACCACCTTCTTGACTCCTGAACTATCACAATAAGAGGGAGAAAAATTGAAATCAAGTATTTACATTAAGAGGCCAAGAGAAGGGCCATTCTCAGACTGAAATGAGCAGAACCAAGAGAATGTTTATTATATATAGCAACCGAAATAACATTTGAAGAATGACTTGTGTTCTATCCATCTCCTGTAAAGATTAAAATTTTGGGGAAGCTGAGGCAGGTAGAAATTAGTTTCTCTCTGAAAGGAATATTATATTTTTAGAGATTTATTAAAGGTAAAGGATTAAAGAAAATACAGAATAAGAAAGCACGTGTCTAGGCCCAGTAAGGCCTAGGCAACCTCACCTACATTATGAAAAGAGATGCGTCTGCTTGGAAGAGGCAACAGGGAAAAGAAAAGAGAGAGGCCCAGAAGCCTTTCCAATCAGGTTAAATACCCCGTCTCGATCTCGGCCCAGGTGAGAATTCAGTGATATTACAAAGCATTCTGGGGAAGTGGAGCAAGGACTTCTGGGGATTGAAGTCCTGGATTCAAGTCTCCATTTTTACACTCCAGAGAAAGAACTGATAAAGAGAAATAGGCTTAAAAATACATATATCATTTTGTTAAATGATGCCTTCTATAGGAAGGGGAGGGAAGTGTGGGAGATACAAACCAATTCATTATCTTAAAGGGTACCAACAACCAAGATGATTTGAATTCAAATTCTATGGCTGACTTTGTGAAGCCTTTTAACATTTCAATGGCTAGTTAACTCTAATACTATATAAGTTATAAAATAGTTACTGATCTATATGCAAAGGGATTGAGAGCTAATAAAATTATAGGTTAGAGAAAGAAAAAGGCAAAGGCTAACATAGAAACTGAGATGTGTGTGTATATATAAAAATAAAAGGCTGATCCTTACATGTTGAAGATGTTTCCCTCATCAAAAAGACAGAAGGCTAGGAATTTAAAATGAGAAAACAAAATGACAAATGTTATAAAACTAATAATAAAAAAAATAGTAAATATTATTTAAAAGAAACAGTGGATATAGGTTTTTAATTTTTTAAAAACGAAACCTTTACTTTCTAATTTAGATTGCACTATCGGTTCCAAGGCAGGAGAGTTTGTAAGGGTCAAGCAATTGTGATTAAGTGACTTGCTCAGGGTGTCACACAATGTCTAGAGATTTGAACCCAAGGGCTCTAGTCCTGGGCTCTTTATCCACTGAGCCACTTAGATGTCTTGAGATAGTGTGCTTTAATAGAAAGAATGCTGGATCCCAGGTCTTCTATTTACTATCTATGTGACCTTAGGAAAGTCACTTTCTCTCTAAGCCTCAGTCTCCAACTATGGAAAATGAGGGTATCGAATTAGAAGATGTCTACAGGTCTTTTCAATTTCATTTCCTATAAGTATAAGTTGATCCTTATGACTTGGTACTAAAAATTTGTTTATATTTTGTAATGATATCCAAATAAAAATCCAGCTTCAGCAAAGTGCTCATCATATGGGTTTAAATTCTAATACAACTGATAATCTAATACATATAATCTAATACAACACGAACACTTGCTAAAAGCTACAATGATACACAGTGCTCTTAAAGTGCCCTTAAACTAGAGATTCCAAAGCTTTTTCAAAAATGAAAGATTTGAGGACAAGTTAGAAGTTTTATTAAGCTGTGAATGTTCACAGAGCTATATATCTGGATGATAGTAATTTTTTAGGGCAAATGGAAAAATGGATTGTCAACATTGTGATCTCTCCCAAAAAATGAGATTGTTTTACCTGTGGAGCACATTACCAAGCTAGAGTTTGCATTACAAGAAAAGCTGTTAGGAAGTCATGAACTAATCAAAACATGTCACCTCTATTTAAGTTATCCATGCCAGTGATGTACAACTCAAAAAGAACTGGATCATGGTGGGCCACACATAATCTAGTTCAGACAAGGAGTCTGACACCTCTCATCCATAATGTACATAAAGGCACAAGGGAATGAACAATGAAGAATGAAAATTGAGACTGAGCTGATTCTTAGGTATAAATTGAAACAGGATGAGACCATATTCAAGTATGATACAAATTAGAGTGAGGAGGGGAGAATACTGTCAAGCAGGGGATAGAGGGGAAGGTGTGGATAATCAGGGAAGACATCACAGAAATTAAAATCCCAGAGGCTCGCTATTGAGGAAGGGAAAGATTTCCATGGCTACAGACCTGGTAAAAATAGATGCAAATACCTAAAGAATGAGATCTAGACATGGGAGAGTACATGAAGAGAAGTGGTATGAAATAAACCTGGAAGACTTTTCCACAAAAGTCTTGAGTACCAGTGAAAAGAGTTTTTATTTTATCCTTTAGATAACAAGGAACCAGTGGAAGCTTCTAATCAGTGTGGCTACAGCCCTTGTATTATGCCTTAGAAGCTGTATTAAGGATGGATTTGAAAGGAGAGACAAGAGCTACTACATCAATTTAACAGGCTATGTAAATTTAAATCTACTATATGAAAAAAAAAACAAGAAAAGAAAGAATGAAAGAAAAGAAAATCACAAGATCATCCTAAGATATTTTCAATATCCTCCCATGCCTCAGGGGACTGGATTCAATGGCCTCTAAGCTCCACTCCAGGTCCAACCTGGTGATCTTCTGTCTTTCTTCTAACACCCCACGTAATCACTGACTCATTTTAAGCCAAGGCGACATAAGCATTCAGCGCCAAACAATCGAAACTAACCTTGATTCACACCTTTATAGGCAAGTAAGGACAGGTAACTTGCACCTGCAAAGACATAGGCAAAATGCCTGAAAGGAGATACTGGCTGCCTGGAGTACCTTGGGATAACATCGGTGTGCCCACAGAAGAATGGCCAAAGGTGAAGCAAACTTGCACAAGGAAAATGTTTTTTTAATATTGACACCAGGCTAAAGATTCTTAGCTGGAGACAGACAGGTGACCCAGAAGTGCTTTGATTGCTAGGGGAGAGGGCTGAAAAAGATGAAGAACCATCTGCCTCGGGAAACGTGGAGACTAGCCTCTCTGAAAGGCCTGTTTCTCAAAAAACTGAACACATGAGAAGAAGCTCATCATTCAAAAGTGCTGCACGTGAGATTGGAGTACGGATCACATGGCATTTAATACTTCTCACTGTATTATTCCCAAGTTGCTTTCTTTTGACAGAACTATTATTTTACCATGCTGGACAAACTCCTTCAAATGGAAAGTTAAAAATAATCCAGAGCAATAGCAATCTCCATAATGAACCTGGATATTTTTAAGTACCAAGCAGTCCCACCAGAGAGCGCTATATTGACAGATTCTCCTAATAGCTCACCCCTTGATACCCGGATCTGAGACTTCAACCCAATTGGGGGGAAGAGAAATTTGCCAAAGGTTGGTATAAATTCCAAGAATAGAATATGATTAGAAGGAAGACATTTCCATTCCATTCAAGTGGCAAAAGTGCCACTGTCCACACCACTGCGGTTTTAGCTTTACTCCCTCCAACTCATTTTTCCCTTTCCCAGATTTTGTCCATCTTGAACCTTCCAGCAAAGCTGTATATCCTCCGTACACTCCTAGAATGCTTTAGTGACTCGGATCCATTACCTGAGAGTTCTATAAGTTAACTAGCTGGTTGTATCCTGGCTCCCATTTTATAGATTAGGTATATAAAGTTTAAGAAAGGTTAAATCACTTAAAGAAGGTAAAAAACTGAGGCAACAAGTCAATCTGGTGAAGTAAAGACTAAAACCAAGGTCTATTTCTGTGACATCATAAAGCTTTCCTATTACTAAAACTACTTCAACCTCGGCTACATACCATGATGCCAGACTGCTGCACTCCCAAATTTGGGCCTTTTATACCAGGCAGCCTGATGCTTTACCCTTTGCTTCGATGGGCATCCTCTCTCTCTCTACCCACTTCAAAGCCTAATTTGAAAAATATTTCCTGAATAAGATTTTTTTCAATAGCAACAAGGTATGGACTTGCTTCTAACCCCAAGTCATTCCTGTTGCCCCATATGGCTTACTTGTACATTCTGAATAGCAGTCATTCCATCATAGCACTCGTGGGTCTGTGAATTATCTCAAAGGCAGGATACCCCTGTCTACCCCACCCAGCCCCCAAAATAATGGCCACCAAATCAGAGCTCATCTGTGGGCATCCTGTGGATTCTGGAGGTAGTTTATGAAAGTACCTAAAATTTTATTTTATAGTTCTTCTAAGAACTAAAATAACAAGAACACACTAAAAGACACTTCAAGGAAAAAAAGCATTTCCAATAATATGAAGAATGTATGTGTCTTTTCATTTCTATACAGCAAGTAATTGTTTAAGTGTTAATTCCCCGTTTTCTTCCTTCTTTTTTGAAAAGTACCATTCAAGTTACTTTTTGTGGATCAAGTAGCTTCATTTTTCTGAGTGTCTGGAAAGATCAAGCATGGCCTACTAGAAATGTCTCCCTAATAACAAGTTAGGCATACAGATAGATGTCAAGAGAATTTTTCTGAGTCATAATGAAAATGATGAGATTCTTTTTTTTTAATTCAAAGGAACATGGGAAGATTTGAAGGAAAAGAAAGAAGAACACCAACAATGATGGCAATGCTAAAATTTAGATAAAGTCAACATGGAAAGGCAACAGAACTGGTAAAAACAAAATGGTCATCGGTTAATATCATCTAGTTAAATTTGAAGATCATAACCTTCCTTTCTGTTCATCAATAACCAAATCATTTTCTTTGTGAGAAATCTGTGGAGTCAAAAGAAAATCTAGCAAAACAATTATTTTTAAAAACTCAAAAACAAAAAGGTAGTGTGGACAGAAAAAGAAAGCAAGCTTACCTCACTGCCCAAAGCCAAAAGGCTTCCTGGTAAAGGACACTAGGATACAATGTCTCCTGTCAATGCACAGAGTTAAGCATGCTTCAATATCTTACTACAAAGTCTCCTTTTTCAACCTGATTTTTCTTGTGTTTAACTCTAGTAAGTAACTGATAAAAATTTCAAGTGAAGAATTGAGGCAAATCAGAAAGGAGATACTGCAGATTAATGTGCAATTACTAGGGCCTCAGCATACTTTCTGAGAAGCAGTTAGCCTATCACTACAGCTAGGACGGCCGGGAAGACGCTGGGGCTCACAGCCTGAAAACGAATGCTGGGGCAAGTAGGATGAATGATGAGGCAAAGGCAGAGACGGGAGGGTTTGGCAGACGGGGGAGAGCCATGGGCCTCTCTCTGGCCTGCTCCTCACGGTTTCCGGGCACTAGCCCTTGGGGGCACAGCCTGGGCTGGGAAAGGCAGGAGGACAGACAGCCAGAACGCTCTTACCAGTGTGTGTGAGCATGTGCCGCTGGAGGGAGCTGGCCCACGGAAACACTCGGGGGCAGTAGGGACAGCTGATCTTCTGCAGGCAGGCAGAATAGGAATTGCGCTTCCCCCTCAGCAGCTTTTCCTCAGGGGCGTCCTGCTCGTCGTCGCTGGGCCCGGTCGGGTCGGCGGGCACAGCTTCGTCTTTGACGTCGTCTTCGGCGGACTGCAGGAAGGGACTGAACTTGTTGGTGTCGGTGGTGGCGAGCATCTTCTCGATGCTGGCGAACTCTCCGCTCGACTCCAGGTCCACACTGCTACTGTTTGTCTTGGGCCGGTTCTTGGTCCCTTTCTTTCGGCCTCTCTTCTTTGACAAAGCAGCTGATCCCTGCTCCATGGGCGAGGCGGCCCCGGGACTGGCGGCCCGGACGGCGGACTCTCCGGGCTCTTTGGGGCTGCCGGTGCCAGAGATGGCTGCCGGCTTCTGCTTGGGGCCTCCTGGCTTCTCCGGGAGCAGAGGGTTGCTGGCGGCCTTCGGGGCAGGGTCTGACACCTCGGTCTTCAACAGAGCAGGGGCCGAGGACACGGAGGAGATTATCTGGGCGATGGAGGCCAGGGGCGGCAGCTCTTTCGTCACAGGAGGCTTTGGCAAGAGCGGGGGTGGTTTGGGGCGAAGAGGACGAAGCAGGGCCGAGTTGCTCAGGAGGGCCGGGGAGATGATAGGGACGGCGAGGTGGAGGGGGGCCTGCAGGGGCTGGGCAGGATGAGGAAGGCCTGGGCTGTTGGTGGCCGCAGAGGGAGCCGTGCTGGCAGTCGGCTTCTCCAAAGGCCCGCTGGCCGCGAGGGGCACGGGCAGGCTGGGGCAGGGCGGAGGGCAGCTGTAGAGCTGGTCGCCACAGCCAGGGCCCAGCTCGGGCTTCTTGGCTTCGCCCAGTACCGCCGCCTCCTTATCCCGCCGAAGGGTCTTGGGGATGGACAGGTCGATGGGCTCCATGGAACAGTCATAAGAGGAGGAACCCACAAAGGAGTTCTCTTGCTTCACTTGGACCAAGGCCAAGGCCTTTCCCTTCTGTGAGAAATCCAGGGGCTCGTTGAAGTCCATGGGGAAGCTGCTCGTGGGCTCCAACTTGATGGAGATGTGGGAAGGCAGCGGCGGCTGGGCAGCTCCCCGAAGGAAACCATTCTGGGGCTCCAGGAAGGCAGTGAGGGGCTTCCGGTCCCCGTAAGGGGCCTCCTCGAGCAGCGCGGCGGCGTCGGGCGCCTGGGGCTCGCGGGGCCCCACTCCGCAGTCGACGGCGAGGACGTAGCTGTCGATGTCGCGCTCCTGCACATGCAGGTGCTGCTTGAGGACGTGGTGCACGCAGTTGCGCTTGGTGGAGAAGGCGGTGCCACACTCCTTGCACTCGAAGGGCTTGCGGCCCTTGGGGCAGCCGGCGGCGCCCCCGCTGTGGGTCCTCATGTGGATGCGCAGGGCCCGGTAGTGCTTGAGGTCCTCCCCGCACAGGCGGCACACGGTGTCGGGGGAGCAGAAGGCGTCCACCATCTCGGCGGCGTTGCTGGACACGTACTCGATGTTCTTCTCGATGTCCTTGCGGGTGGCTTTGAGGTGCTTTTTCCTCAGGTGCCGCTCGCAGTTGGCCTTCACGGTGAAGGGGTAGTGGCAGATCTTGCAGATGTAGGGCCTCTCGCCGCTGTGTGTGCGCAGGTGGCGGATGAGCGCGGCCTTGTCGGCGGCGATGTAGTCACAGATGTTGCACTGGTACGGGGAGATGCCCAGGTGGGAGCGCACGTGCGCGCGCAACACGCCAGAGAAGGCAAACACTTGGCTGCAGAAGCGGCAGGGATACAGGACCTTGCGCATGGCCGGCGTCTTCTTGCCGGCCGCTCCGGCGATGATGGCCTTGAGCTCTCCCTCGGTCACTTCTTGCTTGATCTTGGCCTCCATGTTCAGGGGCAGCAGGGCCTCGATGATACTGTCCTGCTCCAGCTGGGTCTTCATCTCGGGCTGCCCCGAAGCATCCCCCCGAGACTGGAGGAAGAGCTGTGAAGACGGAGAATTCAGCTTGGCCCCGGACTTGGGCTGCAGCAGCTGGGAGTTGGAGGCGGCCTCCGCAGAGGTTTTGATCAGCCTCAGCGGCGGAGGGGGGAGGCTGGGGCTGATGCAGCCCGGAGACGCCTGCTGGGCGCTGATCAGGGGCGGGGGGGTGGAGGTAGCCACCACCGTGCGGGGGGTGACCAGGGGCTTTGGCTTCAGCGGGGGCATGTGCTTGAAGATAGACTGCATGGGGGTGGCAGGGGCCTTCGACAGCGGCGGAAGACTGATCTGGGGAGGGACCGAGGACGCCATCTTCAGGATTTGCTGGATGTCCGCCAGCTCAATGGCAGACTCACTGGAAATGGGTTTGACGACAATACTACTGTCAGGCTGGATGATGAATCCCTTCTGGAAGGGCTGGAGGGAGAGATGCTTCATGTTTTCCTTGGTGGGGGGCAGGACCGTGAGTGAGGCCCCCAGGGAAGCTGCACCAAGAGGGGACAGGGTGAGCAGGCCGGTGCTGCCGGGCTCCTGAGGTAGGCCGCTCTTCAGGGTCTCGAGCTGTATTGCTTGGTTATCATCCAGCACGGGCTCCTCCGCAGGAGGGGGCTGGAGGTCTTTGGTGGACCGGAGGCCCAGGGCTGCCATGAAGGCCTTCTTTTCAGGGCTCTCATCCGTGGGACTCTTTGCCTCTAGTTTGTGCTTCTCACTCCCCTGATCCCCTACCATATGGGTTTGTGTGTGTAGTTTGAGTGCAGAAAGCATGGGGAAGGCCTTATTGCAGGTCTCACAAATAAAACGATGAAATTCACTGATGCATCTTCTTAAATTTGTTTCACACCAGACCTATGAGAAACATGGAAAAAGAAGTCACAGGTGGGGGGACAAAACTAAAGAGGTACAAAACTCAAAAAAGCCAGAAAGAGATAGAAGCGTTTCAGCTCCAATCCAGGTGTATTTTAAATGATAACAAATGTTTCTTAATCCTTGGACAATATGCCAGCAAGTGGAGTCAAGAGAACTCAGGCTAAAATCCTGGCCCATACTTAGTACTACTTATAGGAACTTGGGCAATGGCACAATCTCTGTTTTCAACTTTCTCATCTTTTACATGAAGAGAATGGACACAGGGATCCCCAAGATCCCCTTTTAAATCTGAATTTATAATTCTACCACATGAGGAGAAACCTTTTATACTCTTACTCGCTGACCTGAACTGGACTCAGATGGGGCTCCTGTCAGGGCTGGATGATCATCCCCCTGACCAAGCACGGGGAAATGACTTTCTTCTTTGTGCCTCAATCTGTTCACCTAAAAAACAAGTAAGTGATCTCTTGGGGCTCTAACAGCTTTCTGACTGATCCTTTTCTAGGGTTCCTTGAAATAATTTCCCCTGTTATTATTTTAGTTTTAGCCTGTTGGTAATTTGATTGGTATAACACTAAGTCCATGTCTAGTTTAGATTAATACTAGCCATAAAAACTGAATACTTCCCCAATTATTTAGGAGATCTGGTGATGTCTAGATCCCTTCTCAGAAAAAAAAAATGTTCTTAAATGCATTAAAAAAACATGCAAGATTATAAAAGAAACTGATTATATTGAAATAATTATCAAGAGTATACAACAAATCCACTAAGTTAGGTTAAGAATCATTAAAATAAAGGGAAAAGAAAAGAAGTAAGAAGGGTTTTCATTCCCACCCAGATGTATTGTTATAAAACCATGAACACTGAAAAGAAAGTTGGAAATTTAAAAAGAAAAATACATACTGGGATTCATGTTCAGTTTCTGCTATTAAATTCTGATTTTCATAAAAACATTTTCAGGTCCTGATGAACCCCCCAAAGTCAACAAAGTGAAGAACCACACAAAGTTTATGTTCTCAGAAGAAAGGTTCCATATAAAACAAATTCCAAGTTGGAAATTCAAAGATTAAGTAAGTGAACAACTAATTTCTTAGTTGAATTAAGGTCAGATTATTACCTGAGAAATGCGAGGAAATTTCCTACAAGAGAAGTCAGTGAATCCTAAATCATGGAAGCCAGCAGGAATTGAAGGATTGTTCTGAATAAAAGGCTTTCCTGTAGGGTCTCTTGGAAACTGCTTGTGGATAACTGCATTATGACGCAGCAGTCCTCGATGTGTGCGAAAGCTAATGCAACAAATGTCACACCTGAAGGCAAAAAGAGGAAACCTGTTATAAGGCTTTCAAGCCAATGTTTCAGTTATAGATAAACTTAAACAGAAATGTAAGAATGATAACGTGGAATGAGAAGAAAGAACATCTATTTGTCTGGTTTATTGCTATTTTATACCAATAACATCTGTACCTAAAATGTGCAAGAACTGGGAAAAAAAAAAGAGGACCATATAGCAGACAATATTTCTAGAAGATGAAGATCTAAATGCTCCATCATACTTCTGACCTGCTCTCATTAAACATCAAAACGTACATGGATAATTTATGGATTGTGGGTGTTTTCTTTTAACTTCCTCCATGCTGAAGAAGGCATACATCAATTCAAAAATCAAAACAACCAAGTCAACATTAGTAGTATCTCACACATTAAAAGACTCGGAATTAATCACCATATGGTCTGGTGGCAAGTGATAACAATAAATAAAGGTAAAGTATTAATTCTAATCACATGAACTAAGCAGATTCCATCAATTTTTTTTTTACTTTTAAGTACATATAGCCATCTCCAACTGGTCCTTGACATATCTATCAAATGCCTTCCACACTACCAATCTGATGAATCATTTTACTAATGAAATCCGGTTCAACTTCTAAGACCCAATTTAAATGCCACCGCCCCAAAAGCTTCTTTCCCCCTCTCCTCCCTATAAAAATTGCTTGCTCCCTCTTCTAATTTTCCCTAGTGCTTTCCTAGAAATATTATATTTGACCCTGTACTATAGTCAATGGTGTTCATCTCTACATTAATCTCTCCTAATTGAGAACTCTTTAAACTTAGGAATCACTCCTCATTCATCTTCATTATTATCTACAGTGTACAGCATATTCTTCTATCAGACCACAGGCACTGGGGAAAAAATCTTGTTTTTATACTCCTGCCCACTTGTAAGACTTTCCTCAAAGCTAATTCCAGATTATGATTAAAAGATGAAAACATATGCAAACGGAATTCACTTCACTGGCAAGTTAAACTGATGCAAGAGTGAAATAAGATTCACTTATAGAAATGAACAATATGGAAATGTTTTGTGATAATACATGTATAACCCAGCTAGAAACACTTGTCAGCTCTAGGAGGGTTGGACAATAACTGCTTATGTATATACCCTACAAAAAAAGTAGTGCTGCCATGCTCCGAATGGATCTATACTCATAAAGTTAAGGAATTCTGTAATCTTGTGGAAAGAATTTTCAAATGTCATTAGTAGATAACCCTATGTGGCGTCAACATCAACAAAATGCATACTTTGAAAATGGATTTTTTTCCCCACAAGAAGCAGTAATGGATTTGCAACATCTATTCTAACTGATGCCCTGTGTGCAAAACTTTGCAGTGTACTATTACCTGTCAAGATAGCCCTTGTACTGCTGCATGAAGTTCAATGGAAATGCTTTCACCTTTAAAACACTGAAAAAGCAGAATGAACTCTTTTTTATTATATTGCTGAAAGAAATGCTTGTATATTTGTATAACTATTTTTCTTATTACTAAGAGGCAAGACAAGGCAGAATACTGTTCTCTTGAACAATGCTCTTAACCTGCTTTATTTCTGCTGTTATTAGTATCTTAGTCTCATATTTCGTCAGTATTAATTCAATTTAGCCTAATAGGAACCTACATGCCATAAGGAAAGGGAGAGGAGTTGTGGGGGAGATTTTGCTTAGATTGTCACCCATCATTACAATCTTTGGGAGATGTTAAATGAATACAAATAAATCAAAAGTGTATTTTTATTACTACAGTCTGTAAAATAATCTCCATATGAGATTAACAAAGTAAGTTAACAAAAAAGCAAAATGACATATACTGGAGACACAATGGGAAAACAAATAGATTAAATACACTGTTGGAAGTTGTAAAATGGTCCAGTAATTCTAGAAGTCAATTTAGAGCAATGCTTCAAAAAAATAGGAAAGGACCTGCTTGCACAAAAATATTTAGAGCAGATCTTTTTGTCATGGCAAAGAACGGGAAATTGAAAGGATGCTTATCAATTGGGGAATGGCTGAACAAAATGTAGTATATGATGGAGATGGAATACATTGTGCTATGAGAGGAATGATGAACCAGTGATTTCAGAAGGAACTGGAAAGACTTACATGAACTGATGAAGAGTGAAATAAGATTCACTTATAGAAATGAACAATATGGAAATAGTTTGTGATAATACATGTCTAACCCAGATAGAATCACTTGTCAGCTCTAGGAGGGGAAGGGAACCCTATTTCTAACTTTGTGCTGAATGCTAGAAAGACTACATATATAATGTGCTAGTAGGCAGGAAAGAATAGGGTTCAAAAACCAACTCTGATAACTTTTATTTGTATGACAGATCAAATGCAACCATCCCTAGTTACCATCTAATGGTAAAATAAGGCTAATAAAATTGTAGTGGAGTCCCCATAACTTTATTATGAAGATTAAATTAGAAAAGGCAAACAAATTATTTTTATACAAACTTCATAGTTTTATGAATGGCAGCTATTATTGTTGTTATCATCATCAATAAAAAGATGGGCTCCTCACTCAATGGTTCAACTCTGTAACCTCACCTGTAAAGGGCTTTGGGACTATTTTGTCATTTGTTATCTGAAGATTCTATTAAGTCATTTCAAACTGAATAAAAATTAGGGTATCTGGTGGGATTGTCAAAATTCATTAAGAAACCCAGTGCAAGGAGGTTTGTTAGCTAAGTTTAGTACTGTTCTACAACTTGCAAGTACAAGCGCATTTCTTTGCAAAATATTTCACCACAGGAGGCAGTGTTGAAAGAGTCCTGTATTTGCAGCACTAAAATTTAACTCTAATTTCAGTGGTGCAATTTATTAGCTGCATGACCATGAAAAGTTCATGTGAACCTTGGAATAGAATTTAAATCTCAGATCTCAAAATACTTAGAATACCTTAGTCATTACTCCTTATTTTGATGATTAACAACAATTGTGGCCTAGAAGTTGTTAAAGCACATTTTCAATGGTTAAAAAAAAAAGGAAGACAATTGGTCTGTCTGCCATCCTTTCATTAAAAACATGTGGGTGCTGTCACAATTAAACTTTTAAACACAGATCTGCTTGTAGGAACAGGCATTCTTCCTCTCCTATTTGCAATATTTCAGTCAAACTAAGGCTCTGCAAAATCAGCTTTTCAAGTATTCCTTTTAAACTTGTAGCAGGGGGGAAAGGAGGAAATTAGATCCTTCTTAGCCTATCAGTTCTTCTACCCAAAATATATACACCCACTTAAAACTGAATTGACATAGTTATAAACACACTAGATAAATGGTCTGAGTAAATAGTCAGTTTTGAAAAGAAATCTAAGCTATCCGCCATGATTTGCAAATAATATGTAATTAAATGCAAATTAAATCTGTCCATTTCACCCCACAGAAAATAGGAAAATAATCTTTGTAGCAGCAGTTCCCTAAGACTGCTACTGCATCTAAGAAATGGTTAAGATAGTCTATAAAGCAATTTATACCTATACTTCCAAAGCAAAAGGGTTCAGCAAAATAGAGTTCTAAAACAAAAATTGAAAATAATGCTTAGCTCTCACTGGCCAAAACCAGTACTGAAGAGATCAAAGAAAAAGGAAAATGATACATAATACAAAAATATTTATAGCAGCTAAGGCAAAAGAGAGCTGCCACGATGTGATAGATTGCATGACCTGGAGTAAAGAAGAGCTGGGTTCAAATCCAGATTTTACTATGTATTTATTTACTATATTTTACTATGACTAGCTTTTTGGTCCTGGGCAAGTCACTTAATCCTGTTTGCCTAAATTTCCCAATCTAAGCCAGAAAAAGACTTGTCAAGATAACTCCAAAAAAAAAAAAAACACCCACCAACAATGCCAAAGTCCAGACCATTAAATCTAGTGTCAAACATTTTTATTAGCTGTATAACCCTGGGCAAGAAAGCTTGGTCACCTCTGTTCATTTCACTTTCCTCATCTGAAAAATGGGGGTGGAGGATGATGAAAGATATACACTGAAAGTATATACTTTAATAAGAAGGCAAACTTTGCATAACGGAGAATTTGAGCTTATTTAAATAAGCCTTGGGTACACAATACGACCATTTTTCTGTATCCTTCATAGCTTCTGGTGGTCAAGAAATGACATTGGATTCTTTAAAAAGGATGCCTCAATAAGGGCACATGAGCTAAGCTGGGTCCTACCAAACAGGAAAGCCAGGCCTGATAATAACACAATGCCTGAGGGCCTCCCACCTCGCTTCGGGAAGGCTGAGCCCCAAACATTCACACCCGGTGCACACAGAGCAGGAGGAGGTAACCCCAATCGGGCAACATCATTTGGCTGAGTGCAGAAGACACAAAGACAGGCCTGCTCTCAAGGAGCTCATACAAACAAGCATGCTCATAGGATACGTGGATAAGGATAAAGTGCAGGCAGAATAAAGTGGAGAAAGCACACTTGCATTCAGGGGGAACAGGGCTGAAAAGGGAAAAGGTAAGACTACCAGGTATGAAGAACTAAGCTGAATGCTTTAAAACAATCCAGGCAGCTAAACGCTGTTATTCTCCCCATTTTAAAAAAGAGAAAGCTGAGGCAGACAGGTTAAGTGACTTGTCCAGGGTCATAGAGTTAATAAATGTCTGAAGCTGGAGCTGAAGTCAGGTTTTCCTGACTCCTGACCCAATCCACTCGTAGCTTCTTTGAGAAGGTGGGACTTCAGCTGGGAAGGAAGCCAGAAGAAAGCCCAGATCCTGGCCGGCAATGCTCTAAGGCCACATCTGGTTCCCCTTCTTAGGGAGATCAAAAAGAGCAGCAGCAGTAAGAGGCCCCTCATCTGACTAGTAAACTCTGGGAAAGGATATTTTAAAAATAAAAAAATCCTAAATAAAAATGAAAAGGAATACATTTAGTTGGAAAGAAGCACCAAGGGACATGTCCCACACTAAATCCTACTTCACACTCAACACCTGTTGATAGAACTTAAATAACAGTAATGTTTAAAGCCATCGCCCAGAAACACTCACATAGACTTTATCAGTCAGAAAGATATCCCAAAGGGCCACAAGTCACCCGAAGCCTTGGGGCAGAGCTGCTGGGAGCCCCATATCTAAGCAGCTCTCCCAGGACAATGCAGGTCGTTGTAAAGCTGCTTCTGATGCTGAGCGATACAGTGGATACAGTGGTGGCTGCCATCCTTCTCAGGGGATTTGCAAGCCCCACTTGGACTTGTCAGTCTTCATTATAGCTTTAAATGTTACCCAAGCAGCCACAGATGCACTGGTCCACAACAGCTCCATCCTAATCTCTCTTGAAACTAAGATATGTAAAAGACAGCAAGAATTCAAGGCTAACAAAACTGCTATAAAACCCATTACCTACGTGTTGGATGACACAAGAAGCCTTAATAGGAGATAGGGGGATTTTAAAAGAAGGAAAAGAGTTGTAGGACTATTTAATTTGCAATTGATTTTGACAATGCACTACAAGGAAAAGGAAAGATTTGGGGCACAGGGAGTCTGCCCCTTGATTTCCTAGCAATAGAGATCATCATCTTTTGAAGACTGATGCCAAAAATAATATTTTTTTGAGTGAAAAACAACAGTAGTAGTAGGGAAGAGTGTTTTGTTTGCTTTTCTCCAGACTATTAATATTTCATCTCAAGGTAAAAAGTTTAATTCACATGGAAAAACAAAACAAACCTAGTTCTGAGGATCTGATTAAAAAAGATGACTTTTAAGTCAAATAAAAGTGATGTAATTATAACAAAACAAAGGATGGCTACTAAGGATTGGTCAGATCCATATACAAGTTCATCTGTAAAAAGGTTGGTTATATTCTAAAAGCCTGAGGGTATTTCTTCACAGAAACAATTAATCAGGCAAATCTACCCCCAAAAAAGACTATTAGACCATAAGGTAAGGGCAGCAGCAAGGATAGAGAGCCAGGCCTAGTGATGGGGAAGTCCTAGATGCAATTCTGGCCTCAGACACTTCCTAAATGTGTTCCCTATGCCCAGAGAGGGTACCATTTATGTTGTAAAATGCTGAGATCCCTTGGTATGGCATGGGATTTGGGATCAATCGGCTCAGGACAGAGTTTAAAAAGAATGAAGCCAAAGGAGGGGGCCACGAGCCATCTTCTGTGAGGCACTGGAGGAGGAGGGCAGAGGAGGTAAGGAAACACATGGGCCCAAGGGCCTTGAAGGAAATCCAAGAACCACAACTTTCTTGGAGAAACAAGTTATTACTTAAACATCAAGATCTCCAACTACACTGAGAATAACTAACTAGCATTTGCTATCAAAAAATTAAGTTACCAACAAAGATACCAAAGCTAAGTTAACAATAAAGGTAAAGACATTCATTGGAAAGTTCTTATCCTACTGTTTCACTAAAAGAAAAGTTTCACTTTCGCCCTGCTTATTACAGAAAATGATGTGTATACTGCCTTCGGAAGATCAGTTTGCCAACTTTGCACGATCCACAGTCTGTTGTGCTGACCCTAAGCCCCATGTAGAAGGAGCAGAAATCCTGCCTTTTGTTCACACAGCACCATTTCTTAGGCCAGGGGGAAAGCAAAACGAATTATAAGAGGGAAGGAAGAGCAGATAAAGGGATGGTGCACCATGTGACTGGGTTAGACCCTGGGACTTTAGGCTGAACAGCCACCTCTCCAGGGTCCCACTTTCTTCATCTTACTCTTGAGGATGGCTGGCCAAGAAGATATCTAAAATGCCTTCCAGTTTGAAATCCAATACCTTAAGGACACAGGGCTACTAATTAAATTCATGAAGAATTCCATCTCATAACATTAAATGTTGGTTCATGATGAAATTTAGAGATGAGCAATCAAAATAATGGATAAAAGATAATACTACTATGCAAATCCTAAATAACTTTTGCATTATAATAACTGTTTGTAGCCCTTATGCACTCATTTCCCCCTTTCACTACAAAATTTTTATGTATTGATAGGAAGAGGTTCAACCCTCAAAAATACAAAACACCAAAAAAAAAAAAACACACACAATAAAACTGCAAAGGAGACATCTAATCTTGATAAGAATTTTCTAATCAGGAAGTTCCCTGTACCAGTGTTCAATCTCTTTCACTCTCCTAAATAATATTCAGACTAGCTACCCTTGTATGTAATTTTCAGAGCAAAAGACATGAAACAAAAATGACAATAAAGAGGGCCAGCTTCCTGGTTTCACCCTCTCAGCTATGTGTCATGGTGATTGTTGAAGCCATGTAAATTACAGAAATGAAAAATACAGGCATGCAAAACTTAATTTGTATGTGGTAGCTTAAATAACTTCGGTCTCTAACTCACTTATCTTGTTAACACCAATTTAAATGAGGAACTAATATGGGCAGAAAAAAGGTATCACAAAAGTCCAAACATTTTAAGAATCTACATTTCCTTTATTTTAGAAAATCTGATCAACTAATTTGAGAAGAGAGCATGTGAAAAGTGGCAAATCTGATGTTAGATAGATACCTTGATGCGCTTTTGCCAGAGCCACAGAAGAAAAGAGTAGTGGAGCTGGAAGAGGGAGAAACTAATGTTCAAACTGTGTGTGTACAGGTCAGGTGACTAACCTTTGTGAGCCTCGGTTTCCTCACCCATAAAAATGGAATCAGCATATCTGTGATATTGACCACACATGGTTATCATGAATGAAGTACAATGAAATCATGTATGCAAAATGCAAATGGGACAGAATGGTTGACTATAAGGGATGATTATGCATAAACTTGGTAAATAACCAGCAGCAAAAATCAGACAATTCCAAAAAGCATGACTGTCACCCATAAACAAATAGCAGGCCATAGAGCAGCAGCCACTGTGAACATATGATGCCCATAAATACAGTTTAATGTCTTAAAGCAAAAGCTAGATTATTCTTTAGGAAGCTCAAGGCAGGGGGCGTATTAAACTGAAACAAATAGTATAAAAAGTCTCCATTCACAGCCATGCTGACACTTACTAGCTGTGTGACTATCAAATCAACTGAAAGTTTCTGAAGCTTAAATGGCTAATCTAAATTGGGACAAATATAATAGGTTCCTTACTAGTGAGCCTCACATGTTTGAAGAAAAAAGCAGATGATGAGTCATAACGCAATTTAAAATGGCATTTTCATTTAATAAGAAAATTTACTTATTCCCAATACCATATTCCTTAGCCATGTCAGATCAGAGGGTATTGCTTCCTTTCCATACTGATGATAAATCAGACAACATATATATACAGCCTTTCCTCTACTTCAACGAGGGGGGAAAAAAACTTTTTTTATCCCTTACCTCCTGTCTTAAAATCAATACGTTGTATTGGTTCTAAGGCAGAAGAGTACTATGAGATAGACAGCTAAGATCATTAGGTTTAAAAGCATGACTTGCCCAGTGTAACACAACTAAGAAGCCTCTACGGTCAAATTTGAACCTAGGACCTCCCATCTCTTGGCCTGGCTGGCTCTCAAACCACTGAGCAACTGGGCTGCCCCCAGTAAATACACTCCTAAAACAAATAGGCAGGACGATGACTAAAGATCTATCCATTTTCTCAGGCTTTGCAAAACTGTTCTTTTGTAAAAGTAAAATATTAAATAAAATCTATTCTTTCAGAAGCATCCAAATTAAGGAATGAATAAAAGCAGTCCTTTCAAGTTCTCCCAACCAAGTGAGCAACACAATAGTTTCATTTCTCTAGTAAAAGCAAAACTCCAAACTGTGGAACAAAAGAAAATGTATAAAGAAATAACAAAGTATTGCTATTTAACGTGAATTGTCACAAAGCCACTATCCCAATTCAGGTGAATACAGTTATTACTTGAAGTCCTAACTCCCTTGCATCAAGGACTTCTACCACCAAGATGCTGGCCAGTGACTCATCTGAGATTGTGCTACTAGGCATGGGGTAGCCATTTCCCAAGATACTGCATTATAAGTTGGTACCCAGCATCAATACGTTTTTAGAAGATGGAACCTTCTCCAATGAGGTCTTTAAGAAATTAAAGGAAATTTTACAGGTTTTTTAATCAAGTGATTAACATTCCTTTGAAAAAGACATTTATTTCATGCTTCATTTTAATTTTCCTTCTCTCCAGGAAGAGCCAGGGAGTGCTAATGATAGCCCCACCCAGTTTCAGACATTCTCCTTTGAGGCCAGGACCCTCCCCCATTCAGCTCCTCCTCTCACTCACTGCCCCTCAGGACAGGCATCAAACAGCTGCACTAATCACTCCCCCAGTTGCTGGTAGAGAGATGGAACAGTGACAACTCCCTTGCTGTTTGTCTCCAGGGGACCCTAGGAATCCACCCCAGGCTGCACACAGAATGCTAACATCATGCTGGATTTTTCGACCTCAACTCAATGTGGCATCAAACACAGAGCAATCGTCTAACTAGTTTCACAAAGAGCTTATGTGAGCATGAGCCTTCACAGGGGCAGAGCACAAAACCTGGAGAAAGGGTCTCTTTCTAGCAGGACTGATGGCGAATGGCGTGCATCCAGGTACCCAACTCAGGGGCACTGCCCCTCTCCTTCTACTGCACGCCCTGTCTGCAACTGTCCTGGGGCGTTTTGGCTCTCCTCCGCTGCCCTGCTCCCTGGATGAATGTCAGCTGACAAGCACTTCATTATAGTTCCTTGGTTTTCAGGATGATGCTAAGTAAGGGCATACCATGAACTACTCTTTACATCTCAATCAATCTAAATTTTGTTATTGTTAAGTCATTTCAGTCAAGACCAACTCACTATGGCCCCTTTTGGAATTTTCTTGGCAGAGGCACCTGAGGTGTTTTGTCCTTTCCTTCATCAGACCCTTTTACAGATAAGGAAACTGAGGTAAACAAGGTTAAGTGACTTGCCCTTTTTAATGTCTTAGGCCAGCTTTTGATTTCTTATTGACTTCAGGCCTGGCTCTCTTTCCACAGTTCCACTACTACCTTGATGATCCTAAATTTGGCTGTGAGAGCCGCTTCTGGCAGTCCCATTTAGGAGTTCCCATAATGTTTTTCCCATAATTTTCATAGTAATTTAGGAAAATCTAGAGCTGTTGTGAGGTTCTTTAACCTCAAAGCTTTTTCTATAGTAACTTTGCCAGCCTTGAGTCTGATGAATAGGAAAAACTAGATAATCTGATCTGGATCACAGATCCTATGGCAACCTGGTGAGGTCCATGAATCTTCTCAAAATAATGTTGCTAATTGCATAAAATATATATGATTACAATAAAAAATAAATGACATGGAAATGCAGTATTCAATTACTTTTTTTTTTAAGTTCATGGTCCCCAGCTCACTTAGATTGATAGAAATTTTTGCCTTGAAAATTCCATCCCTTCAGAGACAAAAAAAAAAAGATTACAATTTATAAAAGAAAAGCCTTAGAACAGACAAAACATGAATCTAGGCAAATAACTTACTTTCCACTTAAGGTCATAGTTTAAAACGCTCGAAAGAAAATATCAAGAAAATGATAGATGTACCAACTTCAGGCATAAAGATGACCAATAACAGCCCTATCACATCTCTCAGGAAAAGTTCTCAATGATCCACAAGTAACTATTCTCCATGTTAACTACTGAAAACCAATTGCTATTAAATGCCAAGAAACTGTTAATAATCCAAAGAAAGGGCCCTGAAATGCTGTGCTAAATCATAATGAATTTTTTTGTGATCTCACCATCAACTTTCTAGCCATGTGGAAAAAAAGGATTGAAGCCTTAATGCAGATCAAAAAGCATCAGACACCTTGTTCACAACCCCAAAACAAGTCTGATGAACAGCAAACACAATGGTCAGTTTTCCAAACTCTGCCCTAACCTGTGCTCAGGACACTTCTGCCACCCTCACCATGCAGGTCTATTCTTATACTCAATATTCCATGGACCATCTTTAACACAAGGGGCTCCTCTTTTGGATCCAGGCTCACCGACTATCACCAATAAGAAGCCTCCCATTGTAAATGCCAAGCTCTCGGCTCTCCAAGAGCCTTCTGCCTGGCCCACCTGGTGGGCTCTCCTTCTCTTCTGAGTGAACAGAGCCTGGCAGTCATTAGCCAGTCACCCCTCTGTAACCGGGCCCATTACCACATGCCTTTGTTTGATTTGTAAGTGGCTCTTTCTTGCTCATGTGCAGTACAAGGGGCATGGAGAAATAGACTCTGCTCTTAGCTCCATTGGTGTCATTCGATGAAGGGCCACTGCTCCTCAGGTCAGAGACAATTCTCCACTCCACTTCAGTAACTCCTCCTTGTGGCCCCAATATTGCTTCCTACCCATCGCTCCCTTTCTGTCGCCCAACAGATGCCATAGTGCATTGCTGCATGATGACTAAGCGCCTTTATGGTACGGCTGTCCCCCTAGATGAAAAGGGGTCACGAAGAGAATAGAGAAATTAATAGACAATTCTGTCATCAAGGCCTCCTTGGGCTGAGCTCTTTCAAAGCCCATCACTACCACCTTGTAACAACTGAGCCAACCTGCTTGTACCCAGGCCAGGGTGTGGCTTCCAGGGAGTTCAACAGGATGACAGACTGCCTGGAGGGAGCACATCCACAATGCTTCTTTAGATAGCTCCTTGAAAACAATGCACACCATTATGGTGCAGCTAGGGGCATCTGTCCCTGGAGCCACCAGACAGATAGTCGGGTAGAACTGGAGACTTTTTCTAACCTTTTCTTCCCTGTCCTTCCTACCACAGCAGAGCTTGGCTCCGCCATGGGGTTATCATCACCAAAACTTACATTCTTAGAAGAGTCTGTAATTCATGGAGTACTTAGCTCCCAATAACCTATCCAGGCAGGCAGTGTGCTTTGGGGAGGGAAAAGCACTGCATTGGGAGACAGAGGACCACATGGGGACCACAGCTCTGTAAGCATAAGCAAATCAAGAAAACTGTTTGAACCTTCATTTCTTCAAAGAAGCCAGATGGCTCAGGGGACAGAGAACTAGCCAAGAGACAGGAAGTCCTAGGTTCAAAGCCAGTGTCATCTACTTAACTTCTTTACTATGTGACCCTGGGTAGGTCACTTAACCCAAATTGCCTAGCCTTTACCTCCCTTCTGTCTTGAAACTGACGTTAATTCTAAGCAGAAGATTAAACCAGATTGTCTCAATAAAGCCCTTTCTGTCTCTTTCATTATTATTCTATTATACCCATGAATCAATGTTAATTGGAATTGGATCTCTCAAATCCAAGTCCAATATTATTTCAACCACACTTATGTCATATGGTGGTTTAGGATGTGAACCACAAAGTGGATTTTCCCCTTTTCCTTTACTTTAATGTGCCCAATGAATAATTTAATGAGCATGTTTAAAATACCCAACCAATATGAACATGTATTGTTTAATGGCAGTAGATAATGTTAGCCGAGGCACTCCCTTCTGCCCTTATTCCATATTCCTCTGTGGATTAGAATGGACAATCAACAATTAACTCAATGCAAACTGTGTGTCAGAGACTGACAATAAGCTAAGAATGAAAAAGACCTATAAGAAATTTAATTTTATCAAATGTTTTTAAAAGATGCAGGAATAGAAATTTTCCTTAGAAAGAAAGCAGAGGAATATAAATGAATAGTAATTTTTAAAACATTTAAATTCTAACCTTCTGTCTTAGAAGTATTGGTTTCAAGAGCAGTAAGGGCTAGGCAACTGAGATTAAGTGACCTGCCCAGGGTGATAAAGCTAAGAAGTGCCTATGGCCATAGTTGAGCCTGGTACCTCCTGTTTCCTAGTCTGGTTCTTTATTCACTGAACCACTTAGCTGTCTCTAGTAATTTTTCCATGGAGATTCTGTTTTTCAATCAGAAAACAAGGACTCTGAAAATTAAGTGTAGTTGACAAAGAGAAATTGCACTCATAAGAGGTTGTATGATAATTCTCTATTTAAAGCCAATTCACTCACATAATTTCTCTGATGTCTAACAAATACCTGGTCCATGAGATGATACACACATCTAAAAGAATATGGGCGGTAATTTTCAAGGCCAAGAGAGGCTCCTTGTACATCTCTAGTGAAATTGTCTAAAATAAAAGTGTATTAAAAAAGAGCCGAGTGCCAACCAGTATAACTAATGTGGTGTTCTGGTTCAGAGGGCCATTTCAGAATTAATGGACAGAAGTGGAATTAGGAGTGCCGTGCACTATTTTGGTCTGGCTACTAACTCACAAAGTGACACTATGTGATTCCTTGTGCCTCAAGTTGTCTGCTTGTAAAATTATCACAATGTCTACAAACCACCTTCCTACCTCCCAAGAATGCTGCAGACACCGAAAGCCTCCATGCTGAGGTCTCTGATGCCTCAGAAGGCCCTAAGCACATAATACCTTTAAACTATGACTACTGGGAGAGAGGTCACATCTTGGATGAAAAGCTTAACAGCCCAATTCTTCTCTACCTCGTCCTCTCCCTAATCTTGTCACCTTTTTTCCCCCTACTGGGGGAGACAGAGGCCCCAAGTAGATAAGCAGACTATGGAGGGTTTTAACTATAACTACAAAGAGCTACGATATGAGGCTCCACAACACTACACTAATTGTCCAAGGCTATAGAGTCAAATGGTTGACTATGATTTAAATTGTTAACAAGTGACTTTTCCTTATGTCAGAAAACCATTATTATTAAGGTTCTAAGCTTTCATATGGTTGTTAAAAACATTTCTAAAGGCCATTTTAAAAGTCCTTACCTTCTATATTGGAAGTGATAATAAGTAATGGTTTCAAGGCAGAAGAGTAGTACAGACAACTGCAATTAAGTGATTTGTCCTGGGTCACAAAGCCAGGAAGTGTCTAAGTCCAAATCTGAACCCAGGCCCTGGTGGTGACCTGGTTGTAACCACTGTGACACTTGTTGCCAATGTAAAAGCTTTTCATTTTTAGAGACACATATCCTTAGGAATGAAATTTTGTGAAAATAATGATAATAAATAAATCATCCCTGAGACATCCACCTTTGCATGTGCACAAAGCTACCCGCCGAGAAAATAAAAATTATTTTCGCTACTGTTACCACTTACAGTCTAAACATTTCATTCATGGCAACAGGCAATATGATGATGAGAAAGGCACATTCATGACCACACAGACTTATTACTCACCAGATAAAAAAGAGCTATCATCAAGGAAAGGGATTTGTAACTTCTCCTCCTTGTTCCAGACTCTCATCCTCCCCCACTTCCCATATTCTATCCACCGATAAGTCCTGTAACTTTGACTCCTCAAAGTTCCCTGTTCTTCATCCATCCTCTCTATGCCTTGGGACCGCAATCCCCATCTAGACTACCCTAACAGCTTCTAAAGTGGGCTTCCTTCCTCTAGTGTTCTCTGCCCCTTTCCAAGCTAAACCAGTCTTCAGACCACTGAACACTAGATTCCTTATGCACATATCTCATTTGGCTGTTTCTTTATTGAGAATCCTTTTGTGATTCTACTTCTTTCTATGAAGTCAAATCCCTTTTGTCTACTCTGAAGGAAGTCCAAGAACTTTTTGCTGCCTGTCCTAGATTTATTTTGTACTTCAATTATTTCTATTTGTGCTAACTTAACCTACTTGATTATTAAACATAAAAGTCAAGGACTACATTTTTCATTTCATTAAAGCTGGAAACAAGTATGGTACTCTGCACATGGCAAGTGTGTAATAAATGGTTGTTAAATGAACATATTAATGAATTTGAGAAGATATATGTTACTGTCCGGATATTCTGCAAAACACAACAAAAACAAAATAAACCCTACAGGAAGAACTTTTCCCTCCACAACCCTGAAACAACAAGTTTGCTAATGCTTTCCACTGTTTTAACAAAATTCAAAAAAGAGCTTTCCTTCCTCAGAATACGATGTATGGACGAAATGTGGGTGTGCTCCCTCACAAACATAATGATGGGCAACATGACTGGGTCTGTTGACTTGTCAATTACATAAAGGAAGCAAAGGAAAATTCTTTTTTTATCCAATCAAAATTACAGAAAACTGATGAAAAGACAAAATCATTTTTTCCCTCTTTCTTTCTCCCATCCTGGCCACAAACCCTTTCTTCCAGCTCCCATGTTTCTTGCATCCTTTGCTAAAACAAAAATAAACTCTAAAAAAGCAGTTTAAGCAAAATTTCAGCAAAATGGTATCTCCATCATGCACAAAATAAGTTGTAAAGGAGCAAGGGTCTACATAGTAAGAGCAGATTACCACATTAGATCCTTTCCCTACCTCAGGGGGTTATCTGGATGGGTCTCCATGTGAGTCTCCAAGCCATACTTGCAAACAAATTCCTTGTAACACACTGGGCAGTGAAAAACTTCATCTGTTTTCTTCTCTGTGTCACCTGATTGAGGATCCTCTATCATCTTAAAAAAAAGAAGAACCAAATGTAAGCCACTAAGCCTGACCTCTGAGTATTCTGAAGCAAATCATCATTAGCTGGGAAAGAAGCCAGTCTAGTCCACCTTTACTCTCTCTGTTCACTGTTGGGGTAGTAAAGATAGATGTTAAGGTAGTCCTCACTATTTCTCTATAAATATTACCACGTAATTAATTTAAATACATCAAAAGGTGGTCGTGGTTATCTATGAATAGCATATACACAAACACCCTTTCTGTAGGCATTTTCAAATACCATATAGGCAATAACACATTAAAAATCAAGATTTAAAATTAGATGGACCGTATCAAAGGCTCATAGTGCCAGATCAAATAGAAGAGTTCCTATCAAAGGCCATAAATAAAGATGAAAAGCCAAAAATCAAGAAATCTAGACACATTAATTATTGTATCACAAAATACCTTTTTAGCAGGTGTTAGTTCTTCTTTCTCCGATTCAGCCTCGTGACTTAGTTTCCTTTTGGAGGTCATCCGCCTGCGCTTCAGTGGAGATGGAGGCGTTGTACTTGTGGTAGTGTTGGGATCCTTCTCATGAATCTTCATATGTCTAAAAGGAAAAAAAAGAAAAAGAAAGAAAAAATTTGTCTTAAACCACAAAAATTAACTTCATATATCATTTTCTAATTTGAAATTAAATTAAAATGCTTGAAAAGCCAAAATCCAAACAGAATTAATTGAAGAACTTTAAACATAATTTATACATATGCTTTCATTTATTTCAAACTTTTAAACTTTCCTAGCTCTTGCAGAGTGCTTCATTCTTTGTCTACTTGTAGCAAAGTTTAAACAAGGAGCTACGGAATTTCTTGCTGTATATAAGATATTATTCTTGAATGTAACCAAAATCAACAATGTAAAAAAGTTGGTTATTTTAGCTGCAGACTTTACTGGTATTCAAAATTAGCAACTTTAAATTATTGCTTTAAAATACCTGCTCTGAAGAAAATAATCTAGGAAGCAATGTGGTAGAATAAAAATGGAATGGGCATTGGCCTTAGAATGAAAGGGCCTCGGTTTGAATACAGATTCCAATAGTTGTTACCTTGATGATTTCTGGGAATTCCAAGAAAGAGGAACAATTTAAAATTATATTGAGAAATGTAGGACATAAATGACTAGAATGAGAACATTTTTGAAATGTCTATTTTTTCTCTCTCATATCTATTTTGTTTTCGTTCCAAGGCAAAACCAGTAAGGGCTAGGAAATTGGGTGTTAAAAAGATTTCCCTAGGTTCACACAGTTAGGAAGTTTCTGAGATCATATTTGAACCCAGGATGGGACTCTCAGTTCATTTGAGTCACCTAGCTGATTCTGAAATGTCCTTCTCAGGACATAGAGTCAAGATGGCAGCAGAGAGGCAGGGAAAGTTCAGACCTCTGAAAACCCTTCCTTACCAATTACAAACTAAATGCTCCCAGGGGACTGAAAATCAAATATAACAACACAGAGCCAAGGAACCCTCCTGCTGAACTCAACTTAAAAGGTATGCCCCCAAAACCTGGAATTTGAGAACACTTAGGTTTAAGGGGAAGGAAGAAGGAAGGTCCAGGGACCCCTCCCCCACCTAGAGCGCTAAGGCCCCAGGGAAGATGGAACCTCTGGGTGGGCAAAGGTGTTGATCTCTAAGGAGTACCTTGAGGGCTAAACTGTGCCAGGCTCAGAGCATTGAACACAGGCAGTGGGGAAGCAGTTAGAGAAGAAGCACAGAGCCCAGAGCTGACAGCCTAGTTGCCGCAGCAGAGACACTCCATATTGCAAACCCCCCCCCCCCCCAGGTTTTGGCCTCAGGGCACATCCAAGATTATCCCAGCTTGACTTAATCCCATCAAAGTCTTCAGAAGGCCTGGAAGCTCAAACTCTAACACCCCTCCCCCACAGACTACATAGATTTGCTGACAAAGCTCCAAGGGTGAAGGCTGAAAAAAAAAGCCCAAAACCGCCCCCCCCCCAAAAAATATGTGAGGAGCAAGAGCACAGGCAAATGCAGGGAGCAAAGAAGGGATAAATATGAGCAAACAACAGAAAAAGAAAAAAGAAATTACAATCAGCAGCTTCTATGCAGGCAATGAACAAAGAGCAAACGGAACAGAGAAGGATGAAGGAACACCAAGGAAAAAAAAAGGCCCCAGTGAATTAGATACAGGCTCTGGAAGAACTCAAAATACAATTCAAAATACAATTAAGAAAGGCTGAAGACAACTGGGAAAAGAATTTAAAAAGTAAGATAAGTCATCTGGAAACAAGAGGCACTTGAACTAAAACAAGAAAATAGTGTCTTGAAAGCCAAAATTAACCATCTTGAAAACGAGGCAAAGGAGATGACAGATGAGGTAGAGGCAAAGGAAATGAAAGATGAGTCAAAGAAGATGAAAGATGACCTCCAAAAAAAATCAGACCAGAAGGAGGATGACCAAAAATCCAGGGATGAAATCCACTCTTTAAAATCCATAATACAACAATTAGAAACAAGTGACTTCATAAGGCAGCAGGACACTATAAAACAAAATCAAAAGAATGAAAAAATTAAGGAAAATATGAAGCACCTCATTCACAAAACAGAAGATTTAGAAAATTGTTCCAGGAGAGACAACTCAAGAATCATTGGTCTACCAGATGACCATGACAAAAGAAAAAGCCTGGACATCATACTACAGGAAATTATCCAAGAAAACTGCCTTGATATTCTAGAACAAGAGGGGAAAGTAAAGAATTCACAGATCACCTCCTGTACTTAATCCCCAACTGACAACACCTAGGAATATTATACCCAAATTCAAGAACTATAAAACAAAGGAAAAAAATATTACAAGCTGCTAAGAAGAAGTCATCCAGATACCATGGAAACACAGTGAGGATAACACAGGATCTGGCTACATCTACACTGAAGGACTGAAAGGCATGGAATATGATATTCCAGAAAGCAAGGTACCTAGGTCTACAACCAAGAATCAACTCCCCAGAAAAACTGACTATATTCCTAAAGGGAAAAGTATGGTCATTTAACAAAATAGAAGAATTCCAAGCATTTGTAATGAAAAGACCAGACCTGAACAGAAAATTTGATGCCCAAAAAATCAACACAAAAAAACCCTTTTTTAAAAAGAGTCCCAATAAGTTAAAATGATATGTATCCCTATAAGAAAAGAGGTCATTGGTAACTCTTAAAAATTGTTATTTTCACCTGGGAAACTAGAAGAATTACACTTAGAGGGAACAGTGACAAACTGTATAGGATGACATGCCAAGACAAATACACACACACATACACACACACACAACTAGAGCTAAAAAAAAGAGGTTAATACTAAAAGAAATGGGAAAAGAAACAGAAGGGGATACATTTACATGTCACAAAGAAGCTCATGGCAGGAGGGGGGAGAATATCAATACACTGGAAGGGTAAAGAGGCTGGAGATAGGAAATACTCAACTCTTAGGTATTTTGAAATTGACTCAAAGAGGGAAGAACAATCCAATCCATTGGGGCAGAGAATTGATTTACGCCCTACAGGGAAGTGGAAGAGTAACAAATGGACTGGTGGGGAGGGAAGCAGTACAAAAGAGGGAGAGGGTGTGGTGGTGGGGAGTAGTTTAAAAAGACTGTAAATAAAATATGGGAGGGGGGGAGAAGGGAGGGGGGTAGAGAGGGAAGCAAAATAAGGGTGGGAATTAGTGGGGATGATTAAAAAAACATTGTTGTAGAAGAAAAGGCAGGACTAGGAATAGAAATCAAAATGCTAGGAAATAAAATAAAAAAAGTAAAAATAGATCTAGTTAAAAGAGATAGGGAAGGTAATTACATCCCGATAAAAGGCAGTATAGACAATGAGTAAATATCAGTACTCAATATGTATGTACCCAATGGCATAGCATCCAAATTTCTAAAGGAGAAACTAGTGGAGCTCAAGGATGAAATAGATAGAAAAACTATACTAGTGGGAGACCTGAAACTTCCTCTATCAGAACTAGATAAATCAAATAAAAAAAAAATAAGAAAGAGCTAAGTAAATTAAATCTTAGGAAAATTAAAGTTAGTAGACATGTGGAGAAAAATAAATAGGGACAAAAAGGAATACATCTTCTTTTCAGCAGCACATGGTACATTCACAAAGACTGACCATGTAAACAGACATAAAAACATTGCAAACAAGTGCAAAAGAGCAGAAATAATAAATGCAACCTTCTCAGATCACAATGCAATAAAAATAATGATCAGTAAGGGTACATGGAGAGGCAACTAAAAAATTCGAAATTAAACAATACGATTCTCCAAGATCAGTTAGTTAAAGAACAAATCATAGAAACAATTAACAATTTCATTGAAGAAAATGACAATGATGAGACGTTCTTTCAAAATCCATGGGATGCAGCCAAAGTAGTACTCAGGGGGAAATTTATATCCTTCAGTTCATATGTCAACAAATTATAGGGCAGAGGTCAATGAATTGGGCATGCAACTTGAAATGACCTTCTCAAAATATTTGTATTACTAAACAATTTGGAAAGTTAAATCAAAGACAATTTGAAGAATTAAACTAAACATACCACTTTCTGTACTAAACACAAAAATGTACAGGCACAAAAATGCTCTATTATTATTACTTTTTTAAGTCAAGCTTGGGATTGGAGCAGGGTATTGGCTGAGCAATATACCTATTATTCTGGTTATATGAAGAAAATTCTGACCATGAGTAGGGATGTGCCTTTTGGTTTTATGTCTGAAAGCATTTGCATTGATCTGTTCATAATTATTTGGCCCCTCTTGATCACAGGCAGACAAGTTGGCGAGGGCTCAGAAGAGCCTATGCAAACAAGGAGCACAGTAAAGCAAAATATCCCTTAGATGATCAAACATAAAGCCATGGTCCCAACAGCATCCTACTGTAATCAGACATGAAAATTGTGTGATCTATGTTCAGTCAAAAACAAAAAAGCACACTGTAGAAGTTTCCAAATTTTCCTATCACCAGCACCCAAACATCCCACCTCTTTGCATGACACATAAAAGTTCTGCTTCTTAACAATATATACATTCCTCAGTACCCATCTTCAGATGGTTAACAAAATCAGGTCCATACTCAATAGTTAGTATACATATCAGACCTGTTAAAAATAGTCCAGCTATGGCCATTTCTTAAAGAAGCTAGCCTGCATAGTCTGCTTGGCAAAATTATTGTGAAAACTGAAGAACCAAAAATCTTATTACCATCTGACATCAACTTTTAATTTGTAGTAAATTGTCTTTTACAAAGCATGCAGCTCCTACTCAGTGGATTTGTACCAAGAACACAGAAGATCTCTTCTGTTGAAGTGTTTAATAGGAAATCAGTCTGAACTTCTACAGAGGACAGTTACTAGTTACAGAGGACAATACTAGCTAAATGATTTTGAAATAGTGCAATTTTTATATACTGTTCACTTTGCTCACAGAACCATGAGGATTCAATCTGTATAACTCAGAAACTATGGAAATAATTAAATCTATAATTAAGGAAGGTGGTAACCAAAGTTTTGCCTTCTACTGCCTAAATCAAAAGGTACAGACATCTTGACTATCTATGTTACTAGAAATACACAATTATTTACTTTACAAGAACTCCAAACAAGCAGTTTTCAGGTTACATCACTGGAGTTTGTGGACCTCTCTGGGGAGGATCTTATCCCTTAGAAGACTTGTACCACGTGCTTCACTTCATCAATTGCCAAAAGAAACAACCAAAGGATAACAAGATCCTAAGGTATACAGAAAGGAAATCTTCATCTTCTCACTCCATAGCATAAAAATGGTTCTACTTCCTAAAAAAACACTGTGCAACTGGCAGTGACAGAAATAGGACTGGAGTTACCATCTTTATAGGAAGAGGTAGAACAGTGTCTCTCAAAAGTGGGTCAGGAGGCAATAGAGGTAGAGAGCTGGAGAAAGAAAAACCAGAAGACAGATAAAGAGAAGACAAAATGGCTTATAGCAGGGAGACAGAGAAAGAGATAAACAGAGATACCCTCTCTATCTCTCCCTTGAGTATGTACATAGCCAGAGACTTTCAGCAAATCATTTAAAACTTGCTGGGATTTTTATCTCCTTTTATTTTTTGCAAAATGAGAGAATTGCTATTGTTTAAGATTCTTTCCAATTCAGAAGTCCTACAATTCTAAGTTTCAAATTCTTAACCAATTTTAAATGACAGAAATTCACAGTGTACTATTATGCTTTTGTTCATCTACTCCTTCCTTGCAGATAGCTTGAAAAACTAACTATAACAAAGAGAATAATGAAGTGTTTATTATTATTAATATCTGTTTTCTGTTTTACCACTACCAATGGGTGACATCAATGGCAATCCCACAATGCCATTTGTAATAACAAAGTGCAATCAAGAACAGGAGCTGACATTTATCTAATGCTTTTTTTTTTTAAATGAAGCACTTTCCACACACTTGTCATATATTTCATTTTTAGTCTCACAATGGCCCTGAGAGGTCAGTGTTCTTATGAGCTTTAAAAACTATTTTGAAGAGACTGAATAACTTGGGGCCAGAATTCAATTCCAGGTCTCTAAAGTCTCTAAGTACATGCCCTTTACATTTTACCCATGCTTCCTCCTATAGCTAGCTTTGTTATGTCAAGTTTTTCAAATAATTCTCTGCATGGATTTGATTGAGGTATCACCTTTTCTCTGTCTCTTGCAAAACAACTCTCTCCCTTATGAAATTGATGAAACCAGGAAAGACCCAAGTCTTAACAAAGGCCAAATATACCCTGGTGAATTCACTAACTAACTAACTAACTAACTAAGAAAGGCCAACCTAACAGTTAGTTGGCCTTTCTTAGTTAATTAGTTGGCCTTTCTTAGTTAGTTAGACTTGAACCCATCCCTGATCTGCCTTGATCTCAGGTCATCTACCCCAAAACTCTCATTCTAGAGATAATGTAGTGGAGACCCTAGAGAGATGAAATGAATGACTCACTCAAGACAGCTCCTAAAAGATAGCCTAACCATAGCAATAAATAAAACAACAGAAATCACATGATTATCTCAAAAGATGCAGAAAAGGCCTTTGATAACACCCATTCCTATATGAACACACTAGAAAGTATACAAATAGCTGAGCCTTTTTCAAAGTATATACTTAAAACCATCAGCAAGTATCATCTGCAATGGGGTGTGAATTTCAAAATTACTCCACCCTATTCAGACCATTCTTTAGAAGATGGGATTTAGCTATTTCCTGATCAATAACAATAGAGATACTTGGAATAACAGAATCAGGTCTTAGAAACTACAATCTCCACCCTACTCAGGGTAACAAGACTTCCTGGGAGGAGGGAGAGAGTTGGTTGGAGCCTGGTGCTTGGAGTGGAGGGGCCCACAGACTGTTTACTCCATTTTGAGTGATAGGGACTGATCTCTTCTTTGCCTTGGCTATCCAGGGCCTTGAACCTGCTTTGGCTCCACCTACGCAGAGTGGGTATTTAAGCCCTATTTCCTTCTCTCCCCTTTTCCCTCTCTCTTTCTCTCCCTCTAATCCTTTCTTCCTCCTGTTTGTAATTAAAACACCATAAAAAAGGTTGACAGCTGACTTGAGTTTTCATTTAGGAATTACATAGCTGAATTCCTTGGCGACCTTAAATTAATATATATCAGTCTTTTAATGTGATTTCGATATCACAGGGGACAAGTTAGAAGCCTTCCTAATAAGATCAGGAGTGAAACAAGGATGCCCCATTATCACCTCTATTATTTAACATTGTACTAGAAACACTAGCAGTAGCAATTAGAGAAGAAACAGAAATAGAAGAGATTAAAGTAGGCCATGAGGAGACCAAGTTATCACTCTTTGCGGATGATAAGATGGTCTACTTAAAGAATCCTAGAGAATCAACCAAAAAGCTAGTAGAATCAACAACTTTAGCAAAGTTGCAGGATACAAAAATCAACCCACATAAATCATCAGCATTTCTATATATTTCCATCTAAGGAATAGCCTAGATTGGAATGTAGTTCATCTTCTGACTCTCTGCCAGCCCACTCCCACTACAGTGTCTCAGTTACACTCTTATGAAAACTTAAATCGGGATGAAATTAAGTTATCTGGTCATACATATAGGAAATTCTCATGAAGAAGAGAGAGAAGATGAGAAGTGAAAAAGGACAGAAGAGAAGAAATAAGTCAGACAATTCCCACACCCTCAATGATGTCTTCCATCCTTGGCAGCAACAGATGGTAAGAAAAAAGGGTATGTGATTTTCACAAGGTCCAGCCTAAGACAAATCTAGTGAAGAGATTAAAAGTAGAGAATAATTACATAATCCTAGAGAATTCAAGCAGTAGGTATCTATTATGGAGAACTTCTTGCTTAAACTTTTGGAAATGATTTCATTTCAACATTCAATATGAGGTTATACAGTGACCTGAAAGTGATTTTTAATATTAAAAAAAAACAATATTTTTTACAGTTATCTGGTTATTAAAAAAGAACATTGGTGTTAACTGTCTGATATAAATGCTTCCTATTTCAGTCTGACACTGAAGATTCTCTACAATGTATTGCCTATCCCATCTACTCTAAATATTGTGTGCTTCTACCAAAAGGGCCCATTCCCCACTCTCAATACACATCAATTGGATCCCTACCTTTCTTGGTCTTGTTATATATGCTTGAAACTCTGTTCAAATGTGCCATTTCTCCAAAGTGTTTCCCTGTTGTTGATCTTTCTGAACCACCTATCCCTCTAGCCCACCCCCACCCACCAGGCCCCTTCTGTAAGCTTGACACAAGAGTTATAAACTTACAGAAGGCACAAAGATTTAGGTGGGGAAAAGGATTATTTTAATACAAATAGTATGTTTTATATGCCTATCACACATAGTATGAGTTCCATGAGGACATGTCTCTTTGCCCTTTTATTATTTTAGCCTTTCAGATAGATGTGAAGAATTGTTTTGATTTGTGCTTCTCTAATCAGTCATGCTTTATTTTTTATATGCCTTTATATAGCTTTGTTTCTTTATTCAAGAACTAGTTATATCCTTTGACCATTCATCAATTGTTAAATCTGACAAAATTCTCTGTATATTTGAGACAGGAACCCTGTATATGAGAAACTATAAAATGTTTTTCATAATCTGCTTTTGAACCTTCTCAGCTTTAGTCACATGCACATAATGCAGCAGATAAGAGTAAAAACTTCAAGTTGCTGTAGTCATGCTGTTATAGGACAGGCCTGGTTTCTAATAACCTGGCCTTGGCCCATAGTTCAGCAGTTTACAATTATATAAAAGCTGAAACTATCTTTAAACTTCAAGTCTAAATTCTGTGGATGAACTATAATAGTCCCCAACCTGGAAATTCAGCTGTTGTGAAGACAGCTGAAATCTGGAATAAAAGGAGACTACTGCCCTGGGTCAAATATTTGTAGACCAAGGGGATGCCTTAAACTATATGAGATTCATTTCAAGAGAGAAGTTCTTTCTGGTTAAATGATTCATTTAGGGTAGCTCCTCAGGAAGGCTGAGGCGTTTTCCTTAGCTTCCAGGCTGCCAAGTCCTGCTTCATTGTATAAAAACTACACATTTCACATTATAATAGCATCATCAAGCAAAGTTGATCAACTTTTTCAGACTCCATGCCATGATTTTTTCTATTTCTAGCATTAGTGTCTCTTTCTTAGCTCCATAAAAGTCTAGCATTTGTTTCGGCTAACATACTGCCAGAGACAGACAGAGTATGTATGTGAGAGAGAGTTGGTAATGGGGAATGGTTTGGTAAGGAGAAGGTGTTATAAGGGAAGAGAAGGTAGAAAAAAGGTTTGGGCAAATATAAATTTAGCAAGCTCTACATAGCTAAAACAATCCTTGATGCTCTCTTCAAATTCCCAGGGTGAATGAGACTTAGAAAGTTCAAATCTCAAGTTATACCTGAGTCTCCAGTTGTTTGCTAAAACATGCAGTCAATCTCTTTCTCCAATGATTCTACCTGCTTTTTAAAGTCCGATTCACTCAACACATGGGCCAATTTTAACTGCTAGGATCTCTGAGTTGCAGTTAAATCTGAAATCCTTTACTGCCTAGCTAGATCCTTCTCAGAATGTCCAGAACTAAGAAAGAACATTTGACAAAATTGTATCAATTCTATAAAGCCTCGGGTCTAAAAGATGTGTTCTCCAAATTTCAAGGGCTGAATTCATGTGATATCAATCAATCCAGTAATTGTTGTTCTTTGGAAATCTGGTCAAGGGCTTTGAACCTACCAAAATCATACTACCATCTGAAATATACGAGATGTGGTTAACAAATCCAAGGTTCTTTGCAGCTCAAAGTTTGCATGATGTCCACAATAACATGACAACTTTTGTTAAATGCTTTGCTGAAATCAAGGTAGACTTCTGGGATTGTGCCATTGCCCTGGGAGTAATAGGCCCTATACCAAAAAAATAAAAACAAACAGTTGTTTTGCACATTCTTATCAGATTTATGTTAACTACTAGTGACTCCTCCATGGTCACAAGTCACCTATCAAACTAAGCAGATGCTGGAAAGGATGCCAGGGACTGCTGTCAAGCACATTGCTCGGTAGGAGGGTAGGTTCCAGGAATGACCCTGTCCACTCTCCCCCATAAAAAAAAGAGGTTTTTTCTCAAGTCATAAGCACATTTCTTTGTGATTCCTCAAAACATTATTGATACAACATCAGTTCTTCCCCTCAATACAACTTTTAGAATACCATTTGTCGAAGTCTAGAAAAATATTTAAAACAACTCTACAATATCTTGGACTATATGAGACGAGTTTCCTCATAATTCCTTAAACTAGAAAATAATAATTCAATGGTTTTGTTTTCTCCTAAGGAATTTGCAAACATTATATTATGTTACCATGAATTTGGAATAAGAGTACCTGCCTGAATTCCAGCTCTACCCTTTTAGCCTTCCTATAACCTTCCCCCCCCTCCCCCATCACCCAGGGAAAACTCATCACAGCTCTGGACCTCAGTTTCTTCTTCTAGAAAAGAGTCTGGACAAAATAACTGCTTTGGTCATTTCTGATACCCTGAAAATGGAACTATTCTTTGCTTGCTCAGAATATTACTTTTAAAAGCCTTCTTTGCAACCGTTTTATACTTTTTACAGTAATTCTTACAATTAATTCTTGACTTCTTTAGCTTTCAATCTATTCTCACAGAGTTCATTGGCACTATTTTTTTGAGGCCAACTGTGAATTTTTGTTTTTTGTTTTGGTCACAGGAAACCATAAAGCCACATTTCATAATAGGGATGGAGAAAAAAAGAAGATTTAAAATAAAAAAATTTTTTAAAGGAATATCACTATCTCTCTACCCATGGAGAGTTTACTTTTTATGACATCACTTATTCTTCAAAGTATCTCTAGGATATGTGGGTTCTTAATTAGTTTCTACCACCAATCTAGTCCTAGCCGATATCAACACATTCATAATTTGCCATTCAGGGCGTCCTTATTGGTCTCTCCCTCCTGAAATTAATTTGGAGTACAGCAGCCAAACTAGTAGTCCCCAATCATCACTTACAATGTTAGCTAAAGCTCTTAAAATATTTGCCCACTCAAAATTCAATAAATATTATTCTAAAGAGCACAGGATTTCCCCATTAGAAGTTCAGGTTATCCAGTCTATCCAATAAACAAAGAAATGATGAAAAATGCTGGATATCAAAGAATTTATCATCTATACAAATGATGAACACATGAACTTTCATGATACAATTCTGTATTTATATTACTTTACAACCTTTTCCTTTAACATTATAATTTTAATTCTCCTTCTTAAAAAACACTTATCCTTTAGATTAAGACCGTCCCAGTCTTCTGTGGAAAGAGAACATTTAGTGATCTGAATAAAATCTTGGAATGACTGGGATTCAGCACCACTCAAGCTGAATGAAATGAACAATCTGAATGCCTAAATGCCAAGCACACCATGTAATAAAATGGAATGGCTATTGCCTGGAATTCTAACTCTCTTTCCACTATTCTATCACAGGCCACAGAATCACAAGAGCATCAATTTGGAGCAGGAAGGATTGTTACAAGTCACCTAGTTCTTACAAATAAGGGAGCAGGGGTCCAGAAGGGTTAATTGACTTGTCTGAGGTTACAAAGCAGTATGGGGTTAGGACTTAAACCCAGGTCCTCTAATTCCAAATTGAGAAGCTAGGTAGCACAGTGGATAGGAGAGGGAGCTGAGTTTATAGTTTATAGACTCATCTTCTGGAATTCAAATCCTGCCTCAGATATTTACTTAATTCCTAGCTATGTGACCATAGACAAGTCATTTAATCCCGTTGGCCTCCGTTTCCTCCTCTGTAAAATGAGCTGGAGAAGGAAATAGCAAGCTACTCCAATATCTTTGCTTCCACACACACACAAAAGTTGGGTTCGTCTACCAAATTTTTTAAAAGTCCTCTAATTCCTGTCTGTCCTATCTATACAACCAATTCAGGAAGACAATTAAATCTTACTGCAGTGTCTCTAAATCTCAGGGTAAGAGATGTCTCACAAGTAATTTGACATTTCACATTTCTCTGGGCTAAAGTAGGGTAGCTTTTAAATCCTTACTTTCAGTTCAACAGAGGTTCTCACCTTGGGATTTGTGAACATGATAGAAAGAGAAACAGCTACATATATTTATAAAAACACAATGAGATCTCACTATAATTAGTTTCCTTTGCAATCTCATGAACTTATTAAAAAAAAAACCCAACATTCCTCTGAGAAGGGGTTCATGACACACAAAAGGTTAAGATTCTGGTATAGGCTCTGGCCTCTGGCATTATGGTAAGGGAGAGGCTACACCACGTTCACCTTCAACAGCCTAAATAAAAGTTCTTAGCGCTAGCTCCTCTTTTAGCCTCTCACAGAAGAAGTGAAGGCCTCCTGAGTCTGGTTCCCAGGCACACTTTCCTCAAAGTCACATCCATCACCAACAGGAAATTTTTTTTAACTCTTTATGCCCTCCTCATTCTTGAATTGTATTTACCTAGGTCATGCATTCTTCCTTAATGCACAGCAAAATAGTCTGTAGCCAACTTATTCTCTTCCTATATTTTCTTATCAGCTTTGGTTTTCTCTTACGCTCTTTCTACCATTGCCTTTCCCCCAGCTGCACCGGGACAATGCACTTAAGTAAGCTCTTTCCCAGAGATACAGATGGTCCCTATTTTAAAAAATAATTCCTTGAAGATCACTTCTTCCCACATTTCTGGCCATTACTGGCAATGAGGGCAGAAAAGCAGGAAGTTAGATACTGCAGTCTAGTGGGAAACTGTAAAGAGATACAATATGAAATGAAAAGATCACAGGGTCATACTGAACAAACCTGAGACCTGAGTCATAACCTTGGTACCCTGACAAATGTTCAGGGACAGACATGTCCAAGGTCAGGCTAGTACAGAAATAGAATTTGAAACAAGGTTCTTTTGGCCTCAAAATCTACTGTTCTTTGTATAGCAAAAATGGAGACCCTGGTCATTCCCCAACAATTTTCCAATTTAGAATACAACATTTAGAAGCATTCCTCCCAAAGGCAGCTAGGTGGCTCAATGAATAATAAGGCCTAGAGCTAGGAAGTCCTGGGTTCAAATCTGGCCTCAGGTACCTCTTAGCTGTATTACCATGGACAAGTCACTTAACCCCACTGCCTAGCCCTTACCTGCTCTTCTACCAATATTGGTCCTAATCTAGAACATAGGGGTTATTAACACTTCTATACAATATATATCATAAGATCAGTTTTTCCCTGAATCATCAGACTAGAACATCTACATTTTTCAAAGTACAGTATTCAACACTGAAATCATTGACTTTTCTCTTTTCTCAATACATTCAAAACAAAACAAATTAACCCCCACAGAAAAAATCCTTACTTTCGGTCTTAGTATCAGTTCTAAGACCGAAGAGTGGGAAGGTAATTGGGGTTAAGTGACTTGTCCAGGGTCATGACGCTAGAAAGCATTGGGGTAAGATTTGAACCTAGGTCCTCACATCCCTAGGCCTGGAAAACTATCTACTGTGCTAACTAGCTGAGCCCTGATCCCCACCATCCCTTTGTATTCTGTAGACCAGGTGCTGAAACAGAAAGGAAAAAAAAGACTTTTTCCAACTGATATAAGAAAACCAAAATTGGGGAGTTAGATGTTGGAAGAAGATAGGTTTCCTTCCTCACAAAATCCCTAGCATACTCTGGGGATCACCTCCTAGATTGGTCCTGGCATAGTAGTGTTCAATTCCTCTAAGCTATCATCAATGTCATTACAACCCAAGGCCAAATCTCAGCAGCAGTCACTGCTTCCTTATGAATGTCACCGAGGGCCATAGAGTTTTTTTCTTAGCTGGAATGGCACTATAAGGAAGAAAAGGCACCCCATGAAAACTGAGCCACTGACCCATTGAACTGAATTTGGCAAGCTCAAACAAGTTTTAACAGCCTAGAACTACATTGGCCCCAGAGCCTTTTGCTCCTAAAGTCCTGTGATAGCACTAAGACGGGACAAGTGAACATGAGATGAAGAGAAAATATTCTAGCCCTACAAATACTTACGGCCGGAGTCAGCAGGTGCTTATAGCACAGTTTTTTAGAATAGAGGTGAGAGGAAGAGGAGGTCTGTGTGTAATACCTGATTTGAACTGGAATCAAAGGAGATGGCATTGCCATGGGGAGAAGGAGAGCGCCTGAGCAGTGAATGGCAGGGGCGAGGTGGAGAGGGAAGAGGATCACAGGATCTCAAAGGGACTCAAAGGCACCTTCTAGAAACTCAAGGGCCATGCTAGTCCAGTCATGCTCATCCAGCAGGCAGGTCAGCCTGGCTCTACACAGGGCCTGGGCTATGACTACTCGGATGACTCAATTCCACAAGTAAGCCTAGTGAGATGCTGTAAATTCCAAGGAGAGATTTCTCTGCCCCTTTGGCTGTGTTGGATTGCTATATGGGTCCACTGAGGAAATATCTCTGCTAGTCAAAAACTATCTTGAGGCCTAAAAAATTCCTTTGGAGAAAGATCATGAATTAAATTGATCTCAATCTTGAATCCAATTTAAAAAAATTGAGACCCTGGTAAAATGCATCAATAAGCTAGATGTATCATCCATTTCTGGCTTTGTTCCTTCAAATGGAACATAAGCAAGTTTGTATGAAATAAATTTACTTATCTACAAAATGGAGGTGGCTTGATTCAATGGTCCCAAGACTCCAATAGATCAACAAAGGGGGAATTTGACACTGAATCCCTTGGTCCTGAACTTGCCCTCTTGCCTTTGTCTTTGGAGGCAAAGAAAAAGTAGAGAGAGCAGGATTCTCTTCCCATTGTATTCATGACCATCCAGCATAGATATGTACTCAGTTCAAGTGGCCAAGGAAGTCTTCTCAGAATGGCAGGGAACACAACAGAGACTCCTGAGGTACACTAAACAAATTAAGCTGTTTCCCAATAGTTAGGAAAGCTGCAGAAACAATAAATAACTTCCATCTCCTAATAATTGGAGCTTATAATTATGCCCTATCACTTCTAGGCTTTGCTTTTAGCCTCCAGAGAAATAATCTTTTCCTTCAATTGCTTTCAGGCAAGCATTTTCTGACTTCAGAAACTATTATTAGTATGTATACCCCTTCATCAGCTCCCTCAGGGTGGTGGTCTCTGGGTTTCTGCCCTAGCAACCCTGTTTTTTTCTCTATTAGCAGTCCCCAAACTATTGGATCTATGTGAGTCTATATTCCTGCAAGCTACTGATCTCCTTCCTTCCTGAATTGTCAAGAATAGTGATTGTGAAAAGAATCAAATACTGTCTTTGTGACTGCACCGTGATGGTGGTGGAACGTGTACAGTTAATCATTGTCAAGGGCAAGATGAAGGATGCAAATCAATATGAACTCTGGAGACCATGCAATACACTCAAAAATAATGAGGAGGGGATTGGTAACTTACAACTTAATAGTCCATCTGATATGCTTACCTCACATTTGTATTTCCCTGGCATGGCCTCTGTTTTCCTATTCTTGCCCTTTTTTCTTCTCTTGTTTTCTATAAAAGCATCCTATTTACTCTACATATCTGCACCCCTTGAGCATCAATAGTGTACCTGAAATCAACATCACAACATTTCCTTTGAAGGATGTTATTTTCACATTAAAAATTAAGCTTATATTCAGTTCAAGACCAATTTAGATCAACCTTCCACACAGTGCAACAACAATCCTATCCACACTAACCTCGTCAGCTTTTTGAAAGCAATATAACTCACTGGTATACTTTGTATCCTAACATTCCTTGATACTATAGTAAGGCCTAATGGTCCAAGAGAACTGAGCACCAGACTTTGGCTGTCTTAATGACTTACATGTTGAATGAATGACACTGTAGAGAGTAAGATACTACTTTTAAAAAAATTTAGTAAGCATAAGAGCAAAAGGTATCAATACATTTAAAAAAAAATTCAAAGTAATGTAAACGTCTCCTTGGAATTTCTAAAAACTATTCCTTTAAAGCAGGAGTTAACATTTCTGGTGTCATAAATCACACTGGTATACTGGGGAATAACGTAAATATGTAAAATAAATCTCAATATGTTCCTCCAGATTAAAAATCTTAGCAGTAACTTCAATTATTCCTTTGATCAGTTACTGGACCAGGCTGCCCTTCTCAGAATGTGTTTAACATCCCCTCACACAGTGACAATATAACAATGGATCATTTGCCAGAAGATCCAGATCTAACTATTTCTTCAGCCATTTAATACTAAGGCAAGTCACTCTTTGCCTCACTTTTCTCATCTGTCAAATAACTGGGCTGGACTAACTGGCCTGAGGTTGGGTAGTCTCAACAGGGAAAAATATAGCACATCCCCTCCTCCTCCTTTGAATCTAGTGCTTTGCAATTAAAGTATTCTAAGGTTTTTTACCATTCTTTTCATTAATTTATTACAAGTGTTCTAAGGCAAATCATCTCAAGTTTCTCCAACCTTAAAATGAGAAAGTCAGCCTGGATTATGTTTTAGGTTCATGTTGTCGACCTCTGTGATTGTTCTCCATATTTATACAGCTGTCTTGATCTTCACTAGAAGCAACTGCGAATGTTAGTTTGGGTTTCCTCAAACTCAACAGAATTCATTTGGAGATGGAGGGGACCCTAGATATTCTCTTGTTCTAGTCCTTTATTTCGAGATGAAAAGTAAAGTGAATTCCCCAAGGTAATATTAAAATAACAAGTAGATGCAGGGAACTGAGATCACCAAAGGTCCTTCCTGTACATCTTTAGAATATTCTTTTTCTGTGATACCAAAACCCACACTGATGGGGGTTGCTTTCAGCAGTGATGAAGCAATTGCCACATTCTGAGGAGCTATCATACCTATGCTTTAATTCATATATGCTTTTACGAATACTCTGAAAATTAAGTCTACCTTTTTTAAAAAAGACACTTAAAGGAGTTAGGATTTGTAAAAAAGAAAATTTGAAGAACCATGAGGCTATTGTTCAAAATGGGCGAGTGGGTAGAGGAAAAAAGGAGGAATGGTCTCAGAATAAGCTTTAAAAAAGGAGGGGGGGGGGGATGCGGCTAGATTAAGTAACTGGTCAATGCCCACCCATCTTCTTTTCACTGAGAAATACCCATGCTTGAGCTACATGGAATGACTGGACATATGCCACAGAATGAAAGTATCTAAAGCAATTGATGGAAAACATTTCTCTACTAGCATAAAGGCATTAACAAGAGCAAAACAAAAACAAAACCCCAAAAGGATTAGAGGTCAGTTTCAGCCCCTCAAAAAGCTAGACTGTGCCATGTAAACAAATCAAATAAAAAATTGATGGGGAATAACAGAAGCATGACTAGCCTGAGGAGCAATCTAATGCCAGCCCTAGACTAACTAGTTTGCGACATTCAGCAAATCATTTTACCACTATGCATCTGTTTTCAGATATCTATAAAAAAAGATGGAGTTGATAAAATTATTTTCAAAATCCCTTCACGAAATAAAAGTCTTATATCCCCATTGGCAAAGCTTCTTAAGGGCAGGGCCTGCCTTGCCATTTTTTTTCTTCTTTGAACTACCCAGCATCCTGGTCCTCTTTTTTTCACAGAAGGCATATTGTGGAGAATATCACCCTATTCCTGAGGAATGAGCTCAGGATAGTTCTTGTAATCATGAGCCAGTGAAAGGAAAACAGATGTAGAAATTAAGGGCTTTTACAAAGCTTTTACCTAGAATGGCAAAGCAGGTAATCGGGGTCCACAGGGCATGGCTCCAGACCCATTAATGATTCACTTAAGACCTCAGGTTAATCACAGTTAGCATCTCAGTGCCTCAGTTTTGCCATCTGTAAACTCAAAATGAGAGTGAAGACACACTTGAATGGTTATTCAAGTACAAAGATCTACTACTATATAATAGTCAGATCCTGGCACAACCCAATTATAGAACTACACTGCCAGTTTACGGAAATGTGAATTTTTCCACACTGAAGGCCAAAAACCTCTGCTTAAACAGCAGAGTTCGCAGAGGAGAATATATTGATTACATACACTTGTATGAAGTCAAGTAGGAACGTAATTTCATAAACCAAACTGCTAAGACTGTATCTTATTCCCCTTTAATTGAGGGGAAGGTGGGTAGAGAGAAGGAAAATGTTAGGTGAAGAACTTTTTTTTCCCAATGACCTTTCTTAAACCAAAAAAAAAAAAAAAGGTCTGACAATGAGTGGGTACATTATGATGTTTGCTAGCACTGGCTTGTTCAGCCCAAACAGGTTGGACGGGTTGGATATTTAAACAAAGGCAGTGGTGGTAGGAGGGAAGGAGGGGGAAGGCAATAGAACTTATAAAGCAAGACAAGTGTGCTAAGGTAGAACTGAAGCCAGCCTACTGCAAAAGTTTCTGACCTAACACAGGAAACCAGGCTCTCCTCCTATGGCAAATATCTTTTGTAAAGCTAAACCAAATATACCATCAGGAACTTCAGAATTCCCAGGACATCAAGCAACTGGAATGATGGAGGAATGGGTGTGTTAAAGCCACTGAATACTTAACAACATTCATCACCCCCAAACACACACCTTTCACTGACCTGATTTCTATCCTGCACAGTTGCTCAGCTGTTCAAGTACCAGCAAGCATGGGTGCTCCAGATAGTGAAGCCATGTCACAAGAAGTTTTACTGCTGTATCTAGTGCTAATTACATTTAAAAAGGTTTCCTTAATGTCTGCCAAAATTTCTGTACAGTCTGCATTCATAGAGATAATCTTGCTACCTCTCTTTCTTCCTATAAGGAAAGACAGGGAGAGATGAGAAGGAAAATGGGGTGGGGGCACGTGACTACCCCTGTGGGGTGTAGTTATAGAGAAAAGAAGATGGACAAAAGTAAAATGAAAATATACATTCTTGGTGCAGGTAGATTTAAATATATCAAGAGATGAAAAACAGTATTTAGTTATGAACCAAGACCAAAATCAAAATCTGTAAAGTGATGGTATAAGCAAAAAACCTGACTAATTTTAAAATCATGCAATACAGTGGAATATTTCTGTGAATCAAGCATTCTCCTGTATGTCTGAATTCTAATTATATGGGAAAGAGAACTCTAAAATATCAATAACAGTCACAGATTATAGAAAGATAGATTTCAAAACATCCAGGAAGAAAACATTAAAGAACCATTCCAAATGACTAGATATTAAAGTTTAAAAACAAAAAGAAAAAAAGCAGAGCATTCAAACAAAAAGAGACCAGCAACTAAAACTAGCTATTAACAGAAAATAACTCTTCACCTTCATGGTTAGATACTTAATGACAGTAAAGCATTTCATTAGTGGAAATAACAGTTTAAAATTCTATCTTATCCATCACCCATCCCCAGTGAACATGGGTAACATTATATTATCCAGTTTGAAATATGAAAAGCAAAGACTATTCTAAAGAAATCACTCTGAAAAAGATGTTGGACCAGGGAAACAGTCTAACTCTTTGGCAAGGTCGCAAGTCCAATAAAAACAAGCACCCCTAGGGGACAGAAAAGAGAATTAAAATTTGGGCATTTGGTTTTTTTATATCCACAGTGATGAGAACTGGTAAGAAGAAATCTTGTGCTTTGCAAAGATCTACTTTGTGGAACTTCCAATTCAAGTTGATCTGTTAAAGAACAGGTATGCGAATATAACAGTTCTCTGAATATTTGAAAAAAAATTTAAAATGACTTTTTAAAATGGCAAATAATCTCAACTACTGCCCTCCACCCCCTACAACACCCCCAGAAAAAAGGAAGTACTCAACAGTAGAGTACAAAGGGAGTAAGTACTAGATTTAGGAGTCAGAAGGCCTGGGATTCAAGCTTATTCATACCATTTACTACCACCTAGCCACTACCTCCCTAGGGTTGAATTTTCTCACCTATAAGATGAACTGAGTGGATCAAGTGACTGTTCTGATCCTTTGCAGCCCTCATCCCATGACTCCTTTAGACTGAAATATACATTATATTAATGTACCTGGTATACCATCTTTTTCTAAGACTCAGTTTTTTAAATCACTATAGAAATAGCACAATTAAAGCAATTTGATAAAATAAAATAACCAAGAAACTAGTAACAAACATTTTCTATTGAAAAGAGATTTATTTTTTTTCTTCAGGAAGAACTGGTTATCAGATGTGCTACAACTCAATTTACCAGTATGAACCAAATATTAACCAGAAAAATACTTGGAATTACCATATCTATCACAAATGTTGTCACACAAAAAATGTCAGTATATAATGTAAGTAGTGGATGAAGCTAATTTTATAGTTCCTGTGTCTTGCTCCTGACCCTATTTGTTTTGCAGTCCCCTATTTCCCTTACTGCTGAATCAACAAGGGCAGTCCTGTTAAAGCAGGGGTACAAGAAGAGTTAACTTGTAGAGTCTTTCCCTTTACTAGCCCCCAAGAAATAGACCTGACCAAGCGAAGGATATTGCCTCTTCTACTCCTACCTTATTAGTGCTGAGCAATAGCCTTGTCCAATCCTAAGGTATACACAATTCACCTCCTGCCTAATTTGAAATCTATAAGTTTCAACCTTTTGCATCTTTTAGGGAGTCACCATCAACTCAATAAACCCTTTCTAAGTAAATTTATGGTAATGGGTTTGAGTTATGGTTTTGGTATTAAATCTGGTTCTGGTTTGTTGCAGCACCAATTAATTACAGATTTCCACATCAAGGGGATGAAGGATACAATTCCAGTATGATCTGGACAATCCAAATAAAAATTCTTTTGGCCCTCCATTCAAACCAGATTTTTTTCTTTTTCTTTTATGGGGTGATTACAGTACTTTATTGTAAATTGTGCATAAAATACTTGGTCTAGGCCAGTGATGGCAAGCCTATGGCATAATTGCCAAAGATGGCACACAGATCATTCTCTGTAGGCATGCAGCTACCCCCCCACACACACCCTCACAGGCAGAGGGACTTGGACAGGGGGGCTCCCCTCTCCCTCTCCCCTCTCCCCTCTCCCTCTTTCTCCACCATGCCTGCCCCTCTGTCTAGTAGTCCAATGGGAACAACACATAAGGGTAAGAGGTGGGCGGCTCATAGGCAGCAGAGCTGAAGGGAAACAGAGCTTTCCAGTTACTCCCTTCACTATAATGGCTGAGGACATTCTTCACTTTACCTGCCCATCCACACAGCAGTCCAATGGCAGCGCTTCCTCCTCACCTGTGTGGGGTGGGGACAGCTACTAGATCTGGGGGTGGGGTAGAGAGGGCACAACACTCCTGCTCTAAAAGGTTCCCCATCACTGGTCCAGGCTATATGTAGATCAATGCCAACATTGTGATATCTCTTTATTCCTAGCCTTTGGGTATTGTCTGCTGGTTTTTGATCATTTTTTGTAAACTTTAACTTTTTACTTATTTTAACTTTAAAAAAAACTGTGTATACTTATGGTATTAAAGGATAAAATGTTGATATTACACAATACTATCCATATTTTAGGCATTTCTGCTAACTTTTTCAGTGTTGTCTGCTACTAACTAAAAAAATCCCTCAAAATTCCCATTTGATTTCGTTGGCTGACTTGTGATGTATTCCAACCAGGATGGAAGCAGTTAAGATATGGAAGGGACCCCTGTATTTTACTCACAAGACACCAGCTCAGAAAAACTTATACTGCATCAAGGTCATCATAAATCAAATCAACAATCACTAATTGAATATCCACTGTCAGACAATGAAATTACTAGCTTTTTTGTGTATACAATCAGAATTTGCTCGGTGTACCTACTGATATAGTTCTGTAAATAAAACTAATTTTAGAGTGGGTGGGTGTGTCCCTAACATGTACATCAGGGATTTAGTGAGACTTAAGGTATTGTATTTTTAGTGGAATATTTTTCTTCTTGAAAAAGAACACAAGAAAACAAAATCCACTCATTTGAGTTTTACTGTATCTATAAATTAGATGGCAAATAAGGTATCTCATGACCCACCACCTTTCTCTTCTTTTTTATATAAGCAGTAATGTTTTTCCCCTTGTGGCTAGACTTGATTCATTCTCTCAAAAACACATGGTAAGTGAATCAGGCATCTAATGATTAAGAGATCCTTGTTTCAAGATGCCACTGACTGAAGCTGTTCAGTGGTCAGCTTCACCCTTCAGAAATAATGAGTAGGGGGCAGCTCAGTAGCTCAGTAGATTGAGAGCCAGGCCTAGAGATGAGAGGTCCTGGGTTCAAATCTGGCCTCAGACACTTCCCAGCTGTGTGACCCTGGGCAAGTCACTTAACCACCATTGTCTAGTCCTTACCACTCTTCTGCCTTGTAACCAATACACAGTATTGATTCCAAGACATAAGGTAAGGGTTAAAAACAAACAAACAAACAAACAAAAAAAAAAACAATGAGTACCAGAACAAGTCTTCACTTGTACTCAGAAACTTGGTATTACTATATCATGAGTTCCCAGGGCCCTTACTCACTATGGGGATGAAGAGTAAAGAAGGGCTTCCCTTTGCAATGATGCCCTACAGTTGTTCCTCCATCCTGAGGATGGCATTGCTAATCAATGTGATGAAGGCAGCTCAATTCAGATCTAGCCAATTCTATGCATTCAGTGGGAGGTGGGCAAGCAGACTCTCAAGGCCACAAATTCCCGTATAGCAAATATTTTCTCTGAACAGCTAAGTCAAATCTACTGGCATCCCTTGAGGTCTCAATAGCTATTAAAAAATAAGCAGTTCCAAAGGTTTTACACCTTCCTCTTTATTCACTTCTGATGAAACAGAGCGAAAGAGAACAAGTCTCTCTGCCACAGAGGATAAAACTGAGAAGTCAGTTGTGGTTGAAAGCTACTGCCAACATCCTGACCATTTCTCTAGATATGGTTTTATCTTTTTTCCCCCCGGGCACATGTTTCATTTTTAAAAAGGGGCAAGTAGAATATAAACTACTGTTTCTCTCTCCATGCTATAATAATATATGGTATCAGAAAGAAGACACAATCCACAAGACAGATTTATGCTGAGATGTCTATCTCTATTCTGTTGCTATCTCTTGATGGGCCTACCACTGCCTACTACAATGTCAACAGTTCTATGCATTAAAAACATTTCCAAACTAGACATTGACTTTTACCAAAGGATTCTGGCTCAGTTTCTCAAATTTGTTTTGGAAGACTGGCAACATTATATAAATAACATGAATTTTTCAGATTATGTGGAAATGACTGATAAAGAACTCTTGGAAGACAGTAATTGGCACTACTGAATCATATTCATGATATATGGATTTGTACTTGATTGCAAACTCAACTCTCCTGCCCTGGAACTAAATGATGAGATTAACAAGACTTTGGTTGCAGGATTTACGAAGCCTCAGAATCCGCAGACAGGGAAGTGGAGGCTATTAAACCTGCACCAGGATTCAGTAATAAATCTAATACTTATTCCTTCAACTTTTTTTTTGCTAAATTTTCTTTTCTTTCTTACAGAGGCATATTTAAAGTACACACATTTTCTAAAATATCATTCCTTATTTTACATCAAAATATAACAAAAGCCAATCTACTCCAATGGATGTAGCCTCAATACCTAGTTTGTTTTTATTGTTGTGAAACTTATTTTAATTTACAAATGTCTTGAGGCATTCCAACAAAGGACATCATTTTTACAGAGCTAAACCATAAAATTTTTTAATAGTGTAAAATCAACGATGATAAATTAGGTGCTTTATAAATACTAAACAGTAACTGTAAAAACAGATTTCACTTCACTAAAATAATTGCCTAGTGACCTGGAACTTGATTTTATTTCATTTTGCCATGAGACTGTGTGCTGAGCCTTTCCTAATTCATAATTAGGAAATGTAAGAGGCATTATGGCATCATTGAAAAAGTATGTGTGACGGAGCAAATCTTCCTTAAAATAAAGAGGTTGGTCCAGATGACCCCTAACATTGTCCAGTTTAAAATTTATGGTCCTCTTATTATGAAATTACAAAAGTAAAATCATTGTGGCTTTCCTCAAATAAAGAACTAATATATAACAATGACTGATAATGAAAGTACAAATGTCTTACTCTATAGGAAATGTAGATGGTAAAGTACCAGAAAAGCAACTAAAATATACTTTGTTCAGAAAATATTATGGTACATTACAAGGTCTTTAGGGACTATATCAACTAATATTTCCAGGACATGCAGAACGTTTCTCTAAATATTGAACAATATGATAGGAATGAATGAACACTCTTTATTAAGTATTTACTATGTGCCAAGCACTGTAATACAAAGACAAAGCAAGCCAGTCCTTACCCTCAAGGAGCTTTCCTTCAAAAGGGACCAGGGAAGGAGTCACATGGCTGCTGAAGGGCAGTTTACTGACATGCAGAAGGTAGAAGAGAGAATAGTAATTAATGTGTAGTGGTCTCAACAATGCCAAGATGGCCAAAATGGATAAAGAAATGAGATTTAGAACACTATAGGAAGTGGCACACTAGATCTAATGGTATTTTCAAAACTGAGTTGAGAGACAAGGAATATTTGTTTTTAGAGATCTAATCTAGAAGATGCTATTAGAAGGCAGCTAGGAGCAAAACAGAATAGAAAAGATACTGATTCTTAAGAACTTAAGAACACAAATCTCCTGGCTCTCAACCCTGTATTCTTTGCTGTATGCCATGGAGCCTTAACATAGATATAGATATAGATATAGGTCTGTGTTTTTTAAGAAAAGACCTCAATAATGCCAATATCACAGAACCCAACTCCACTTACATTAGAGCATAGTTATATTTTATCAGGTTTTTTTCCTCTACATACAGGGATATTTTAGAAGAAATTTGTTTGACCAACAGTATAAAGTTGTATTGTCCTGAAGAGGTCCATTAGGAGACTCAAATACAGAGCAGTTGTACATAATAAGAGATACAAAGGAAATTGCCAGAAAAGGGTAGGCAGGACTGGAAAAAGAGCTGAACTGGTATCATAGTGAAAGCTTAAAGGGCAACTGCTGGCCAGTCCATGAGCTCTGGTTGCTGAGGTAATGTCTAGAGATCTACAAGGGGGCCTCTAGCATACTGTATAAATTTATGAAATCTATAGAAGGTCATGGGCATGAGTAAAACGGGACAAACAAGTAAGGATAAGCTGTCAAGCCACATGATTTAAGAATGACCTTCTTCAATGAGAACATAAATCCAGCCAGGTAAAAAGCCTTGATGAAATAATCAGGTCTTCCTGAATGCATTTCCTACATTTCCCATGAGACACAGACCACTCTACCACTAATCAGAGAAGGAAAACAGAAAATGCCAGGATAGAAGGTATGTGGGAAAAGGCCAAGTGCTCACAACTATCATCTCCCAGGAAATATCTAAACGGAGGTTTCTCTCATACCACAGTGGATGCTAAGAACCAGTAGTTAAAATGGGTAGAAATAAGGAAAGAGAAACAATATTCAGAACTAAAATTCTACACTAAAACCCAATTTGTTAGAAAGGTTTGAAGCCTCCCAAGGGTATCTGATGTGAAATTCCCTAAGTTCATTAAGGAAGCTCTGAACCTTCTCATTATAATATGGATAGATGCTTATGAGACACTGTAGCAATCAGAAGTTTCACAAGATTTTCCATCAAAATAGATCAATATATTTATATCTAATACATTTTTCTAAAACTTTAAGTAAGCTTTTGTCATTAACTTTATAGAATTACTTTGCCTACTAAATTTGATCTACTGTAAAGGTTTCCCCCATCCCACCCCAAATACTTTTTGCCTTAGAATTAAAATCAAGTATCAGTTCCAAGGCAAAAAAACAACAACAGTAAAACCTAGGGTTAAATCACTTGCACAGGTCACAGAACTGGGCAGTATCTGAGTCCAGATTTGAACCCAAGTTCTTTGACTACAGGCTGGACACCATCTACTAAATCACCTAGATACCCCTAATGTAAAGAGCTTTGAAAATCTGATAGCTATTTAAAAGATATAACACTTGGCTCTGCCATGTCTAAGGTCTATGCTATAGGAGTATAAGAACTGAGGTTTTAATATAATAATCATAATAATATGGCTTAGATTATCCTTGATTTCCAGGGATGAAGAAGATCATCAGTAGAATAGAGTTCTTTGGGCAAATCATGATTCAAAGAAAATCTTACAATGGACCTTAGTACCGTGCAGTTATATTTGTGTTGCCTGTGGCATGGTAAAAAGGGTGAAGAATTAATAATCACAAAAATCTTAGACTACCTATAAATAGATAGTTGCTAACAAAGCTTAGAACAGCACCTAACAATTTATACATTCGATGTGAGCTCCTCTCCAGAAGATTTTTATTTCATTTTCTGCTTGGCTCAGTGGCCAGGAGCACTTAAAGAGTCAAGAAGATTTGAGTTTAAATACTGCCTCACATGTGACCCAAAAACTGAGTGAAATTATGCAGGTCATGAAAACTTTTGTCTGTTTCAGATTTCCTATTGAACCCACCTTGCAGGACTGTTGTGAAGACTGAATGTGATAATATATATGCACAGCATTTTGCATACCTGAAAACACTATAAAAATGCTATCACTGTGGCTGGAAAATCCTCCCTACCATTTAGTTGTGAGATTTTAGCTTCCTTCAAGGTTCCCTTCACATATTAACTGCATTTATTTATCAAGAGACAGGCAAAACCAAATATCATTTGTAGGTATACTCTGCTGGTTTCACATTCAATGATGGAAACACTTCAACTAGAAGTGGCAGCCTGCCCTAAGCCAGTATGCTATACCTATTCAAAATGGAACAAATGGGTCTAACACCAAAGTTACCTTCACTACAACTCCGTGGGTTCTCTCTTCCCTTCAGAGCTACTGTGTAGAGGCTCTCAAAGAAACAAGAAGAGCTGGGCAGACAAAGTGGAAAATGGTTGCGCTGTGCCAAAAAGTAAGGTCTTGGGCAGAGGAGTGGAGAGGGGAAAAAAGAGATGAGATGGAGCAATAGAACAGGTGAAAGAAAGAATAAAGTATGAATAGGTAGTGGATGGAAGTAAGGGTAATGTGTAAGTGAAAGGGAAAAAGTAAGCGGGCAACATCATACACAGTGATGCTCACATGATTAGGTGACTTCTGTGCACCAAGAATATGCTTCTCTTAATGGTACTTTAGGAGGAGGAAAGGAAATCAGGCTCATTAAAACAAAATAACTAAGTGAATTCCATTCCTACTAATCTACCTAGGCTCTCCTTCTAAAATGTATTTTCAAGTGGTCTGTCTCACATCATCTTAATATTCCTCAACACTGGGTTTACACTCACTTCCCAGGCAGCAATCTGATGGATCATACTATCAGGAAGTACTTTTCTGATATTTAGCCAAGATATTTTTCCTTTTCATTTCATCCTGTTCTGTTGCTCCAATGCTTACTATGCCAATTAACTGCTTATTGAAAGGGCCTGGAAATACTTGGCAAGGAAAGAGTTTGCAGAGAATCTAATGGGCTTGCACAAATACTTAAAAAGGCAAAAGGGAGGGTAAAAAAAGAGAAAGTATTTATACTCAAAAGTTATGCTTTCTGATAAGCAGCCCACCACTGATACCTTCACAAAGAAAAACCAAATGGCACAATTGGAATAAGTCTTCTATTTTACCTCTGAAGAACTTTGATTAGCTAAAGACCAAGCCCAGGTACATCTAGTTTAGATGAAGTGCTTAATGTGCGTGCTTGTTCACAAATGTTCACAAATATTAAGTAGAAGAAAAGGTTACAGTAACCTACACAACTAAAGAATTTCTTCTCTAGGGAAAGAACATGCTTTGGGGAACTAGGAAAAAATTCACTTTTCCTTTTTAAGACAGGTAGTCACCCAGTCAAGCTCATGACTCACCTGTGCATATTTCCATTGGTCGTAAAGGACTGTCCACAAACAGAACATTTATAAGGTCTTTCACCAGAATGAACCAACATGTGGCGATCCAGGGAACTTGCAGAGCTCAGAGACTTTCCACAGATGCTGCAAGAATGGTCTGTCCCTCCAGTGTCTGTGTTATGCTAAAGAAAGCAACAGTCTTAGTGAATTTATTCTACATTGTCAATATTCAAGCAACCACTCTAAAAACAAAGTTTAATAAGGCAACTGACTTAAATATTACAGTCTATCAACACCTGTCTATATTCCATGCTTCTTGTATTTGTTAAATTTTTACTTTCAGCTTTTTGCTATTGTAAAAATAAGTAGGCTAGGACCTTGGACAGACATATTTGGTTTGTTATACCAGAAATGGACGTGTCATTTTTATTTCTCAGTGTTTACCCTGACCATCTACCACTACCACTACCTCCTAAATTTCTGTGCTGAAAACACTGCTTTCATTATCTGGTGCAGAGGGAAATTATCATTTCTGAGCCTCCTTCCTAAAGAGAGGGGGAGAGAAAAGGGGAGTGTGCAAGTTAATGGGCTATGTTTGGACTCTCACAGGCAGATAGTCTCAGCTACTCATCAAAAAGTACAATCTGGGCATTTACAATAATGGTGGTTGCCCAATGTCAGCCTCCAGCTTAACCTCAATGAGATACTGTCTTTTTACAATTCCATACTGCAAGTGAAAAAGAAGTGAAACTCAGCATGGGCTAGGATTTCTTTCCTCAAATTTTTCTTTAAAGAGGAAACATTAACATTCAAATTGAAGGCCAAAGTCTGTACTACTCTTTGTCTACTTAGGAGCCCCACAATTATCTACTTTAAAAAAAAAAAAAAGAGGAACAATTCTCTTCCTCCTTCCATCTATCAATGATCCTATACTAAAAATGTTTTATTTCTTAAAAAAAAAAAAAGCAAAATATACATGCTAAAAAGACCTCAAATGGGCTCTTACATGTATTAAGTGTTTATATTCACCGTGAGGATTTCTGTCAATAATGGCCTTCTGACATTTACTGAATTCTACCACCTTCAGTCAAAGTAGAATGCATACAATGCATCAAAACATTCCTATAAAATTTTTAAATGAAATAAAATGGGAAAATGATAATTGAGACACTTCCCACTTAACAAAGAAGACCCCACAGTCCAACATACCTGACGAATGTGCATGGTTAGCTGATGCTGAGTAGTGCAAATTTTTTCACACAGGGGACAAGTATAGGAAGACTTTTCCTCTTTAGTTTCCTATAAAGATAGAAGAAAGATGATAATTTTAAAGTTGCAGTAAAATGCTATCTTAATATTTATTGATTGAACACCATTCTTACAGGAATAACACAACTAATCCTAAAAAATAAAACATCAACTAAAACAAGCCCTTTATATATACAATAGAACAAAAAGGAATATGGTACATGAAATATCCAATCTCTTGTACTGCATACTTTTCTTTTAAAATCTATAACCAACAATCCCTTTTAACCTACTTAATGCTGGTGCAAACAAGCATGCTGAGGGAAAGGATTAATGAAGATGGGCCCTAAAAGACAGACACACAGAGCCAGACTGTTTTATTCTCCATCCAGGGAATCTCCACTGCCTCAAGGGCTAAGGCCCCTTTTCTCAGACTGAAGCAGTATTCAGTAGCAAGGAGTTCCAAAAATCACCCCTTCAGAAAACTCTGAAAGGGCTTCAGAATGATTCTCCTCAGTGACCAAATGACTTTGGAGGGCTGACAATGAGTCTCCAGAAGGCCATTTCCTACATGAGAAGGCTTTTGTGACTGCTTCAGTCACTGATGCCTCTTTCTTCTGCCTCCTTCCTCCCTTGTTTTGTAGGATCTGATATTTGTCTCCAATAACAGAATACAAACTCACCCAGGGCAGGGATTGGAGCATTTTTGTCTTTTATCCCCAGGTTTAAGATAGGGCTTAACATGAAGTACTTAATAAAATGTTTAATTTAAATCATTAAGTATGAATTAAGCAGCTAACATGGGCCTAACTTGTGTATGAAGACAAAAGTGAAATTCCTAAGAAGCCGACATAATAATATTAATAGTGGTGTCGGCTAGTATTTAGACAGGTTATCACATGCATGATGCTAGGCTGAGAATTTTCCAGATATCATCTGATTTGGTCCTCACAACTCAAGAAGGTAGATGGAATTATTCTATGTATTTTAGAACTGAGGAAACTAGGGAATTGTTTTGCCTAATGTCATATAGCTAATATCTGAGGAAGAATTTGAATTCAGGTCTTCCTAAAAGCAGACCCAATTCTTTAGACACTTGATACATTAGCTAGTAAACTAAAGGGAGAAACAAGAAGTTAACAGAAAAACATATACTAGGAGGAAAGGGATAGAAGGAATAACATAGGATGTAAAAAGGTATTAATACAAATTTAATTTTAAACCCAGCCTAAATATAAAGCAAATATATACCACCAAGTAGTTCTTGTGGGTTGGGGGTTGAGAATGAGCAGTTTAGAGGAACCAAGAAAAAGACTCCAGACAGAAAATAGAAGGAAAAGGGGGACTCTGTGAAGAATATATTCAACACCAATAGAAACAGCCAATGCAAAGTCAAGTGTGGAAGATGAAGTATCCATGAATAAGTGTCATGAGTAAAAAGGCCAGTTTGGGTGGATCATAGCATATAATTACCAATGAGCCTAGAAAGTTAGATGTGGGCCAGGCAGGGCTTGAAAAAAACTAAATGGAGCCAATTATTTTTTAGAGAACAGGAGAGATACTTGGGCATAAACAAACCTCTCAGGGCCCCTGACAATTCTTTAGACTATGCAGGTGACAACCTTCATTGATAGAGGAAGAGTCCTCTGGGAATTCACTCTATCCAGGGAATCAGAGATCTCTCCCCCAACTCCCCACCCCAACCCCAACTTTCCGATAGACTATTCTTCAGTCACTGAAGAAAGATCTGCCCTAAAGAAAAATACAAAGAAGTGCCTTTTAAAAAAATTGAGCTTCATTTTACATAGAAAAATAATGAATAAAAATTTTCTCCTAAGACTCTCCTAATGATGGATAGTCCCAAGTTAACCTAAACCTTAAGAATGTTAATATAGTGTTCATTTGGATTAATTATTTGAAAGCAGAAAGTAAAGAAAAAGTGTATCTAATTTGTAACTATTATTAGTAGTCCAACTTTTCTTCATATAAATGAATGAAACAAAAAGAAATGTAATTAATTTTATTTGAGCTTTCTCCTTCTAAAAAAGGTGAGCTAGTAATACCAATCCCTGGGAAGAAGTTAAATAAACTTTTCCATGAGACTCTTGTTTCCCACATACTTACACCTCTCCTCATGATACTGGAATTAGCTTTCTGAACATTACAAGTATGCTAATAATCAGAATATGATTTGGGACCATAGAACAGAATAAAATACACTAGCTAGGTCCTAAGGAAAATTCCAGAGATGCTACTGACAGTTTGGATGATATTTCTGTGTCATTATTATGATTTTTCCCTAAGTATTAAAAAAATGTTAAATGTAATTCTAAACAATTTCAAAACCAAGGCTTTAGATGGCCTCACTCATAACACAACAGAATTACCAGTTCACCTTGAAGGAGAAATCATGGAACTGATTGGCATTGACCCTGGAGTTTATTATTAACTGAAACCCAAACTTTCTCTAGACTCGAGCACTAGTGTACTACATACCATAATGCAGGTCAACCAAATCAAATATGGTTTGAAGAGGGTGAGTTTTACTGACCCACTGGACTCTCTGTTCTACCTCCATATGGCCACAAACATGGAGCATCACCAGTGTTGAAAAAGCACTGATGAAGAATTTGAAATCTAGCTACTGGAGTCCTGTTGGTGAAAGGAACACTTCCTGAGCTGAAAGATAAAATTAGCAGCTAATTTGATAACTCACTATTCCATAATGAAGCAATCTGACACCCTTGTTAGGCATTCAGCTAGAGGCTAATCTGTTCTGGAAGTCTGTGAGAGCACTTAGATTATTTATTCCTGGGCCTTCTTTGCATCTCTCTGAGTCCTATTTTTATTTTGTTTTATTTCATTGGGGGTGGGGGAGCACACCTCACTTCAATTCTAACAACATACCCTTCTTTTTAAAAAAATCAAGGGTTATCTTAGAATACAACGAAAACATTATGTGTAGGGTCTGCAGAAGAGGGGGAATTAAAATAAAGAACATGATCCACTGGCTCTCTCCTGCATTTTAACAATGGAGAAGTGTGGAGCTAAATGATCACATCAAGGTTTACATATGGCCACTGAAGAAAGGTAGAACTCTCATCCTCAGTTGGAAAGGCCGGATACTATTATTATGAAACAGTATCTAGAAATCTCCTTTTCCCTTATGATGTCTTGGACTTCTCTTTTTTGTGCTAACAAAATATAGAAGGGTTTGAATAGGAATGAAAGGGTGGGTGTGAGGGGTTAAATGAGTTCTTCCTTGTTTTTACTCTTTTATGAAAAATAGAAAAAATAGAAATGTAAACAACCAATTAATTATTAAAAGAATAAATACTCTTCTGTAGTGAGGACACAAACATGGTACTGTAAAAGAAAGAGCACAAAATGTGGAATCAAAACACAAGATCAAATCTTGGCTCTGTTCTTACTACCTGTGTGACCTTAAGGCAAGCCATCTAAATGCTCTAGATTTTGGTTTCCCTTTCTATAAAATGAGATTGGACTAAATGATCTCTTAAGATCCTGTCCAACACCAGAACTTAGGAAAAGACATTCAATACACTCTGAAGCTTAGGTCTTATGAATTACCTTTATGTAAATAGTAGTTCTGAGATCAGGATATTAAAAGGTTAATATTTGTTTTTAATCAACACAGAGAATTTCTATAGACCTTCCTCCAAAAAAAAGTAGGCTTTCCACCCACCCCACCCCCAACTTCATCTTCTGTCTTAGATCAGTTCCAAGCAGAAGAGTGGTAAGGGCTAGGCCATGAGAGGTGCCTTGCCCAGGGACACACAGTTACAAAGTGTCTGAGCGGTCAGATTTGAACCTAGGTTCTCCTGACTCCAGGTCCAGATATCCCCAGTCACCTTAGCCCCCTCTTTCTTATCTATTTCTATGCTTAGATAAATTTAGAGACCATTTGCTTTCTCAAGATACTTGATGACACATGGGTCAGAGAAGGAATAAGGATTGTTTGCTTTCTAATACTACTGTCTTATTTATGTTAAGACAACAATGATGGGGAGCCACTGGCATATATATATATAAGATACATATCTTATATATAAATAATGTAATTATTTATATATAATTATTTATATAATTTATAAATATAAATGCTTATATATAAATGCTCTAAGGGTAAATATTGTTCCAAGTGCTCCATTTACATGTGAATCAAGGATTTACATAATTTCCCAATTTATTTTTATACCACAAGAATCCTTCAGAATCCCTGCCCATTTATTCTCTCCAGTTTCCCTTGATCTAATGCTCCCAGAAACAGACAATGGTTTCTTTTCTAGAGCCTAAGGAACAAAAAAGTAGATGCCTTGAAAAGCCCAATAATCAACTGTGAGTCAAGAACCAGAAAAGCATAGAATCATGTCACAAGTGCTCTTTAGAAAAGATAGACAGTGAGGACAGGGGAGTGGAGGAAGGAGAAAGCAACTCCTCTGGCTCCTAATACAACTAATATTTAGATAATCAAAACACTGACTTGGTCAGCAACATTTATTCTACAGGAATGGAGGTTTGCTCTCCAAGAGGAAACTGGCAATACTGGAGGTGTGTTCATTCATAGTTATTAAGAAATAGTATTGGTACATGACTAATGTGGCACTAATACCCCAAAACCTGAATCAATGACACTCACCCTAACTCACAGGGCAGATGTACCAGATGTAAAACACACATTTATCATCATTTACCTGGTTCCTCCTGCCAATCCGATTCGGTCCTGATGACTTTGTTGGCGACTTGATGGCCTGGGTGTTGCCACCATTCTCTGCAATCTTCCCTACACTCATTACTGCTGACATCATGGTGTTGATGGAAGATAAATCTGAACCTTCTAAGCTGGTGGGTGACTTTGACGTCATAGGGCTACAATTTAAGCTGAGGATTCTTTCTGCTGGAACTAAAGGGAGGAAATGTAAAATATACAAGAACATTAGGCAAAGAGAAGACCAAGAAGTGAATATCCATTCTTTCTGAGCCTGGGATGTTTCAAGGAAGGCAAAAACTTGAAGCTCAAGTGGAAACCTAAAGTTGTGCTTTGGGGCTTCAATGTGAAAGAGCAATTCCATGAAAGAAGGACATAGTAGATGAGCACTCATTTTCTGGGAGCATATAGAATTTGGACTTTTTTAACTGTAAAATTGGTAAGCCAATTTTAGTCAAACACTCTTAAAATCAAAACGATTACCTTCATCTTCTCCAACTGATGTACAAGAAGGTTTTTTCCTCTGATGGCCACTTTCCACAAGGAGTGGCAGGCTAACGTCTTTGCTTATCTCTGCCTCTTCCTCACTTTCTGATGTTGGAAAAGAAGCAAAAGGAAAAACAGTCACAGAGAAGAATAGCTAAGTCAATCTGTTTCCATTTATCTACTTTATATAGAGAAATCTGAATGCTTTCACTAATGATTAGGCCCCTAAAACTCTGACTCTGAAAAACCCATAGTTTGTATTATACTGATATGCTACTATCCTATTGAGGTCCAAATATCTTCTGAGCAGGAGCAGGTAATTCTAGGAGGAAACCCATATGACTAATCCATGCGGGGCTACTATCAGATGATAGAGAAAATAAAACACAATAAAACTACAATGAATTCAATGACTCTTCTAAATTAATTTGTATCTTATTACTCAAAATTGATCCATATGTTCAAAAAACAGAACACATTGATAATGTTTATTCTGTGGCACGACAAATCATCCCATTTTAAAACTAGCCCAAAGTAAGGAGCTGTGAAGAGATTCACATTGGACACCCAGACTGCATCACAATTAACAACAAACTAGAAGAAACAAGGTTAACTAAAGGTTAACAAAGCAGGGAAGGAGATGATGACTCATACCAACTTATAGCTAACAGGAACTTCCTAATTTCTTCAAGCGATGGATGTTCTGTGCAATCAGATGCATAATGACTACAACACTAATAAGGGTAACCCTTAGCTAACTGTACACTAGTAAGAATTCCTATGAATATACAAAATTTCCCCCAAAATTATCTGCTGGAAGATTGGTTTAAATCTCAGCTCCTCAGCAAATCACTTAATCTCTATTATCCATAATTTACCATTCTTCTGCCTTGGAACTAATAAAGAGTATTCATTCTAAGACAGAAGGTAAGTTTTAAAAAATATATAATAAATAAATCTCAGTGGGGAATAAGAGTTGAAAGAACATACTACAAATCATACAATACCATGTCTCAAATAACAGCCCACAAAAAAATGGTCACAATGTAGTCTAAGCAGAGTTATGTACAAAATAGCAGAAAAGAACCAAGCTTACTGTCCTACATGAACACATGAACACTTGGAAACTATACAGTGCTTGTTTGCCTGAAAGTTCTTCATATTTTTTGAGATATGATTCAGGGTATAATGCCTAGAGCAGTTGCCAATGCCAAGCAGTAGCTTTCCAGACGTACCTTAAGGACAAAGGACATAATTTTACTGAGAAAAGACTATCTAAGACTAAGACCCTAAATAATAATGTTATACTAAAATAGCAAGGAAAATTAATGCAGTAAGTCATCCATTGATATAAAGATCCATTGATTGTAAGATTTCCTGATAATACTAGTCTCATTACCTCTTATCCTGCCCACCCCCTGCAATTCCTATGTGATGACAACTGGAAATTCAAAATTATAATTAAAATGCACAGGAAAAAAATATGAGCTATCTTCTTGACATGCTGGGCTGTTCTATCACAATTATTTCCCCCAGTAGAATGTAAGCTCTTTGAGGGTAGGAACTGTTTATCTATGTATTATGTATCTCCATGCCCCATCATGGCAGGGTAGTGATATCTTGGGTTCTCAAAGCTATGTCAGCCAATGCCAGGGAGTATATCCTTAGGCAGGCACTACCAATCTGGGAAAATTTCCATTACATAGCTAGGAATAAGTTAAATATACTATCAAAGGGCCAACCTAGCTAAGAATATAGGAGAACACAGGAGTTCATCAGCAGCAGGCTGACTATCGATCATGAACTATTTGGCCACGATGATCCGTAAGTATCTAGCAGAGTAGTTTGACATATAGCAGGTAGGAGTGGAACTGAATAAAATGTTTAAAAAATACATTGTGATATATTTAGTGTTTTTTAAAGTACATTACAAATACAAATAACTTTGTATATACATATAGAAAATTTCTATCTAGAAATTCTTTGCAAAAGGGATACCAGAATCATACCAGATAGTGATGTATTCTTTAAGAACCTTGGGTGACTACCATACTATGATACAATATTGTCTTTACATACTGTAATGATGCTCCACCCCTCTAAGAACAAATGACTACAATTTTAATGGAAAAATGGAAAAAAAAAACACCCTAGGTTTTTTCTGCTGACTTCAAAGTGGTTGGGTTTTTTTTTTAATATAGAATACCACTTCTGCATGTGAGAAGAAATACTGATAGACGGTTGTACAGAGGATAGCTGTACAATATCTATAATATATAAATGATATCAATATTACAGGGGATATCTAAAGTCTTAGGGCTTAATGACAAGAAAAAATTGTATTGTAGAAGAGAATGAAAGATGATAGACCCCAAAAATATCATTTTAAAAGTAAAGAAATAATATTAAGCAGTGTTCATATATAGGAACACCTTCACAATTAACAAATAATAAAGATAAACTTGCAATCTAGTTTAAGTATCTCACACAAAATCCCTAAAGATAGCTAACATAGTTAGCTAACTTGCTAACAAATGCTACAAAACTTTAACCAAGACGAGAAAGAAAAAAATACCCACAAAAATTTGTTATTTCCCATTCAGTCTGAACAGGAAGACCATTTGCTAAATCGATTTCCTCCTTTGGGATAATATGCAAAATGTGATTCATTGGTTTGTTAAAGGCAAGATCATCTACGTTACTTCTTTTCCTATTTTAAAATTTAAAGAAAGGGTAATTTTTAGTTCAAGCATCCTCTTTTATCATTTGGATTTGAAAGCCTAAGTAATAAAACAAAAGAGCCTCAGCTATCCTGTTCAGAAAGAGGAAAAGAGGCTGACTTCTCTTTGGTGCTTTGGTGGTGCTTTGACTCATCACTAAGAAGCTGTTGCAAAGTACAAAGCCTTTGGAGCTATGACAAGTTTTTATTCCAGTTGTTCTACTGTCTTGTACATGAGGTCTCCCTCTGGGACAGATAGGAAGAAGTACACAATACAGAGCACAAGCAAGAAGAGAAAAAAGAACCTGATGTACATTATAAAATAGTTCATTGTTCTAAGGTAAAAAAGGGGGGAGGGAGGGAGATCATTAACATTAAGCATTAAGAAGGTACTAATTGGACTAGAATAAAGTTTCCACATGTTGACTAACTCTTTTTATCTGCTTTGTTAATGGAGTAGAAATGAACAAAACAAAAACACAAGCCTACTGGAATCCACCATAGGGATATGATATTTTCTTACTGGATATGATATGAAAAGTATTTACATTGCCAATTAAGTGCTGACAATGTCATTCTATCCTTATAATGGCATTCTCCCAAACAGCCACATCTACAATATAAACCTTCCTCATAGCCTCCATGAAGCCAAAAAACATTTCTAATTGTATGAAATATTCAGATGAAATTCTCCAACCAGATTTCAAAATAAATGATTGTCTTTGTCAAAATGTCTTCTCTTGTCAATAATGAACACTGGGCTGACTCAAACCCAAGTGTGAACTGAGGTTCTGCCACTGAAAAGCTACGATGCCTTGGACAGATCTCCTTAGTCTCTGGGCTTCCTTTATGATGAGGAAGGTCCCAATAGATTGGGGACTCTCAGGTTGAATGAGGTTCATCAATTTTTGAAAAATATATTTTCATAAAATTTGTTCCCTCTGAAATCCTAAAGTAGCCTTCTCTCTGACTGCTAAAGGTTAGGGGACTTAAGCAGGTCCATGTTAGCTCTAAATCTTAAGTCTCTGACTTTCTTGCTAACAAAATAGCCTAATCTGGTTGTAGTACTCTGAGTGTTGCCTCTTAGCAAAGGGGGGAAGGACACAACTAGCATTCTGCCCTGGATTCAATTTCTTAGCTGGGTGCTGCCCTATCTGTACCTATATAATGCCTTAGTTGCAGCCATTTGTTTACAAGTGTAAGGTGGGAGCAGGAGTAATGTTGTTGCACTAAAAACCATTTTTGTTGGATTGGTTTTTTAATTCCTCCAAAGTCTTAACTGTCCTGCCCAGCTTAGTCATGTTGTACATACAAAAGTACACTTGACATAGTACATGGCAGAAAGACTTTATTGTAATTGTTATTCCCACTTTAATAAAACTGATTTTTTTTGCTGTTTAAAAAAAAAAGTTTCTTCTAAGTCTTTCAAGCTGCAGAAGTAAAGAAGCTTAGTATTAATAATTTGAACAAAATTTTGTAGCCAAACCTCAGGAAACTGAGAGGGGAAAATGGTATATATAGGGAAGGAGAATAAAATTATCAAAATAAAACCAAAACAAGCTTAACTGACCTTTTATCTTCTTTATTTCAATTGAACCAGCCAACTTCAATACAGAGCTAACACTAGCTGGACCCAGTGATAGTGGAGTTGCTGGACACTGTCACACCTCAATGGCACAAAGGTTGGAATACAGATAAAGGGCAACCTACAAGAAAAGAATAAAAAATGTTATTACTCTGACTACTACTGGCCTTTCTCATCATGGTTTTTCACTACAGACATATAGGTGAACATTGTCTCAGCTCAGAGAATCTTGCCAGGAGAGGACACTTTCCCAGGACATCCTCCTTAAAGTTACCCTTACTGTCCTCCAACTAAGCATTGGGAGTTCTAGCCTGTCAGGCTTAAGTAAACTTGAATTCAGTCTTCCAGCACCAGCAAGAACTAGTCATTACACCTCTGACTAAGACATGAGGAGAGCGCCTAGGGGGTACTATGGGATGGAATGCTAGGTCTGCAGTATGGGAGACTCTTCCTAAGTTCGATTCTGGCCTTAGATATTTACAAGTTCTCTGACCTTGGGCAAGTTGTCACTTGACTCTGTCTCATTATCCTCATCTATAAAGTGAGCAGAAGGAAATGGCAAATCACTCTAGTATCTTTTGTCAAGAAAATAGAAAATTGGGTCACAAAAGGCCAGAAAACAACTAAACAAGGAAGACATGAGCAAAGAAGTCTGGTGCAGACAAAAATTCACACTGCGATAGGGATACCAAAGAAGGTAAAAGTGGGGATGGCTACAAATAAAGAAATAAATATAATAAAGAATATTATTTTATTATATTTATTATAAATAAAGAAAAGGAAAGACAAAATAAATTAAACAGTTTAAGAAAGGAAAAAACAAGGAGGAAATCATAAAATTCCTAAAGATTATAGTTTTTTCCTTTAAAAGGATAAAAAAATGAGGTGAGGGAGAAGGGTAAATGACAGAACATATAAAAAAAGATCAAAATGAAATAAATACCTCCTAGTCTAAAAATATACTCAAGTAATAAAGTATAATATGCAGAAACTATTAACAATTAAAGAGTTTACATCCTATTAAAAGAAGCTGTGAGGTTTTTTTCTTTTACTCTCTAGTACCAAAAATACTAGTTGGACAAACTGATGCATTACTGTCCTTAAAAATTAGAAAACTTGCAAACTAGATTTAAGAATGTATCAATAGCATATAAACAACAAATTTTTCTTCACTCTCTTTTTCTCTGATGATAGCACCTATCAGCTAACTTGAATTTGTGGCATAAGGCCAGGCTTAGGATAAAGAAAAATGCATCACTTCATATCTCCCCTCTCTGTAAAAGTAATGGGATTTCTTCCAACCTGTGTGACTCTGGGCAAGTCATTTAACCCCTGTTGCCTAGCCCTTACTGCTCTTTTGCCTTGGAACCAATATACAGTACTGATTCTAAGACTGAAGGGAAGGGTTAAAAAATATATATGTATATATATATATATATATATATATATATATATATATATATTTATATATTTATATAAAAAGAGATCTTTGGGCTGGACTTCCTTCAGAAGCCTTCGGACTTCCCATATGATTTACTAAATAACAACTATGTGACATATTTGTTGTCTACTTACTCAGGCCCCTAAGCACATCAGACTCAAGTTTATATATACTGAATGCCTACTAAAAATTAGAGGCAAAAATAAATTTGGAGATCAGATGAAGAAACAAGTCCAGCTAGGAGACCAACCAGAGAGGAATCAGGATTTATTTAGATCTTCTCAATGATTTCCTAGCACCCTAATTCTATATTTATACTCCAATTTCTTGTGGGACTCCTAATTCCACATTCAGACTTTATTCTCTTTAACCCTCCTTTCAAGCATTGTCTAGGGTTTTAACATAATCAAAGAGTCACTCACATACATCCTCATCTTACAGTAAGATAGAGGATCTCAAGTTCATAAGCTCTTTTACAGGGCATATGCCAACCTTCAAAATGCCATTAAGACAATTTACAAAAGGCTCCACCTTAATCTCAAAACTAGATAACAAAACATCCCTTTCAAATCAACTCCACCCATCCAAACCAAGGAACACATAAATGCCTAAGGTCAAATAAAATAAAAGGAGAGAACACTAAAAATTTGTCTAGATTTCTAATCACTTTTTTAAAGACTAGAAGATAGACTTGGGAAATGGAAAGGGAAGATACTGGGTTATTTTAATGAAAAGGTTAAGACTTCAGAGGATTCTATTGCATTTTAATTTTAAAAAACCCCAGTGACTGCCATTGGAAGGGCAGAACATCACTGGAAGTCTGTGCGCCCCCTCCCCCCCATCTCAAATCCCTAATTCTTTGATGGATCAAAGAATTAAAGAATTGGATTGGTTACAAAAGGTATATTACAAATTCTAATGGCAGCAAACATAATCAAGGCAATGAAGCCACAGATCTAAAATACTAAAAAAACAAACAAACCAAACTTTCACATCTTAAATCTTAAAAGTTTAGGGTAGGAGTAAGGAATGGGGAAAATATTAGCATTATTGTAAGGAACAAGTCAATAAAATAAGAGCTTTATCCCAGAAAGAGATTAAAAATCATAGAAGTGAGAGAGGAAGATGGTGTGTTGTTCTGACACAGAATGATTTGCAGAAACAGTAAAAAGACCAGCCCAAAATTAAAAATCTACTTAATTTACACATAGGTAGATGCCTTTCTGGTCATAAAAGGTGTCAAATGGAATCTTTTAAAAAAGGTAATTAGAGGAGACCTTATTTCTGATTTGAATAGCTAGTAATAGATAATTAATAAAATTTAAAATAGGTATTCCTTCAAAGCCAAAGACCTTTGCCATTTTATCCTTCACATATAAAGTTTGACCTCAGTTTAAGTTTCATTACCTAAAAACTGAGCCAGGTAAACTTCATTGTTTCCTTTGAGTTTACTGATTTAAAGACTTCAAACTAAAGTACTGAAGGTTACAAATTAGATAGTCCCAAGAAGAAACTCTTGGGGCTTTCTCCCCCTTTTCCTCAAATGAAGGCTAAATTTGGAAAGGGATAAAGGAATAAATGTAAGTTCCCTCTAAGGCTTCTCTCACATATATGAAGCCCAAAAAGGATAACTGGAAGAGCTGAGTCCTTGATGTAAGTTAGTCAGAGCTGAGATAAAGACAACTGGGATGGTCCCTCCCCTCCTACCAAGAATGTCCCCACCTAGAAAAGATAAGAGAACAATCACATGTAAGGCCAGAAGGAGAGTGGTCCATCCAGACAGACCAGATAACCCTGAAGATAACAGATAAAAAGCAATGCAAAAATGAGATGCCCTAAACAAAAGGAGTTGAGAACAAACTCACTTCAGAGGAATCCCCAAGGACTAAATGCTTTCAAAAGGCCCAAAGTTTAGGTGTCACCTCATGCCTTTAATACTGCCTGAGAGTAGGTTTAAAGATTTGGAACATACCAGTTTATAGAAATGACCGGATAAGCAGGCTTGAAATTCAGGACTAACTAGGAGACTAATTGAGAATCAAAAATGGTCTCAACACTGAGTATGGGGAGCTCAAGAAAGTGGGTGAAAACATATTTCTTCCTAATATGCCATATATAGTTCACAGGGGAAAAAAAAAGGCAAGGAAAGGTTTGAATCTTTGCCTGGCATAGAGCTTAATGGGAACTGGCTGCTAGTTTGTGGGCAAAAACTCAAAAAAGATGGGTCCTTTATCTCATCCAATATGGCAAAGCCTATGCTCTCCCTCAGCTTGTTAACAGAGGGCACAACAGCAACACTGTCTGTCCTAATAAGTACTGCCTTGCGTGTGCTCTGAAGGCTAAGACAGCTGTGATGATGGCTTAAGTTCCAGGAAGTTGATGTGTTTCTTGGCTTAAAGACCAGTCTATTCCTTGGACTGAGAAGCAATCCATGAAAGCCCCACCCACCCATCCCCACCCTCCCTCTCCTCCCTCTCCCCCCTCTCCCATTCCCCCTCCCCCCAAGCTGGCATGGACTCCATCATAAGCCAGATCTTCGGAATGACATGCAGGGCCTTTCACCAAATGAGTGAGTGCTTCACAATCCCAGGCACGATGAGTTGGCTCTTTAGCCAATTCTGGCTCTGGGCCCAGTGGGAGAGAAGAGACTACTTGGAAAAGGATGGAAGATGCATCTAGTTCCAGAGCCTTTATAAAGGCAAAGAAAATGTCCACTTTGAAAGCAAAGAAGGAAGTACCGATTTCTGTGAGCATACATACAGGTACACATGTATGGCCTCCATCAGTGTATGCAATAATCCCCACTTTGTTCTGTTCTGTACTGTCCTATATCTTCAAATCAAGTAGCCCAGGTCCCCTCCATGACTGGGATCCATTGCATTTCAATTACCTTTTTCTAAAAAACTACTAAGGAAAGTAGCCAAAAGGTACCCTAAAGTCTGTCTTTGCTGCTGGTTCCTAGTTACCCAGGATCCCTTAACAGAAAAGCTGAGCCATGTGCTGAGTGGCTTCTTCATCTGGAGTAAAGAGAACACACTGAGCTATAAATGGGATCTGAGGAGAAAATCCACATTGACTTGATTCATACCGGATAAAACAGGAGGGGCAGAGAGCAACATCAAAACTGAAACGAATAGGAGCCCAAAGATAGAAGAATGTCATTCGGACAATAATTGGCCCTATTTACCTAAGTTAACTCTAAGTTACTTAACTTTACTCCCTCCCCCACTAAAATGAGTTCAAGAGATTAAAATGATTTAAAATCAGGAGTATAGTAGGAAACTTTTCCTCAGGGTACAAAAGTCTTAAAACAATTTTCTCACAATAAAAGGAAGGTTAGATGATCACTAAGGCCAGACCCAAGTCCTATGAAGAAGGTATCAATTCTTGGTGGGTACAATGTACACTTTGGTTCCTAAAAAGCAAAGAAAATGTTAAAACCTATCTAGGGTTCATTTGCTACTTCCTCAGGAACATGGAAAAGTCAGATATAATATTTAGGCTAGGTAAGGCCGGCCTGCCTATAAAGTTATGTGCACAGGAAGCAAAACCACTCTGGTTAGTCCTTCATATGTATCTCCAGGGGCTGTCCTGGTCATGACCTTCACTACCCAACCTTCACTATTTTCAACAGTCCTGCAAAGACTGAGCAACCCTAAACAAATGGCATTAGCATACTTTGTTGTGAGTCCCGGAACAGCTCCTTAGAGGGTGCTATAGAACAAATCTCAAACTTCAGTAAGACCAAGATTCTGGTAGCCCTGGGCACACATCCTTCACCCCTTCCTAGAAAGGTATACAAATTCTCTTTTTGCACTCTGTTGATATAAGGTATCTGTCTTAGTGAGTAATAAATTAAGGGGGAAAAGTCTTTACTTAAGATTGTTTTTTTTAACTAGCAAGATTCTTTTTCAATTTAAAAATAGTCCAAGAATAGACTATGACCTATATAAAACACATGTCAGCTTTATGGGGAAAACACACACAGAGAAATAAATAAATGTGGTTCTCCCCAACTAACATTTGGATGTGGCCTTCAAATGGAGAGTATTACTATACCAAAGGTCAAAATTTCATAGAACTATATTCTAAAGTACTGTTCATAAGAATGAAATATCAGAATTCTATAGACCTGGGAACTTTGAACATTAAGAGAAAATAAAATATTCTAAAATGCAATAAAAGTAAAATTTAAAATTTAGCAGACATATCAGTTTCTTTTCCCCCATGCCTTCCTTAAGAAATTTTTCTAAATGAGAAAAATTCTTCTTATAATTTTCATGTTTGGGCAATGGGGTAAGTTTATTTAGTGGAGTATAAAATACGGCCTAGAACTCATCCTCCAAAGCTCTGGGTTAATAGATTTGGAGCTAATAAGAACCTTAGATCTTTTTTAATATTAATAATTTGACATTTAAAAAACATTCAATCTTCCTGTTCCTTTTTTCCTTCATGTCCCTCTTTCTTGGGGAAAATGAGAAAGAGTACTAATTATACTTTTTAAAGGTTTAATTTAAGGAAAAGAAAAAAATTTACTCCTATTCTCAATGCTTTTCTCTAGGGAGCAGGTCTTAATGGACAGATTTAACTACTGCCAGATTCAGGAAGGCAAGAGACAGCTGCCACATGGCAGCCATTTGTTAAAAAGCACCACAGGAAGAGATATAGCCCCTACTGCTTTTCAACTATCAAGAAGAGCCTTTCTCTCTCACTAGGTTGTCTTTTCTTAAAGACTTCCCACTTACCTGGCCACTGCGCACCCTGCTGCCATTATCATCTGGTGCTTATGAGAACACCTGAATTTTCCCCTATCACTTCCATCAAAGATGACTAGAGAAGGAAAAAAAAAGCAAATGTGGTAGAATTTGAGGGAGGGGTGCAACAACTCATGGAAGATGTTGGGAAGTGATGCTCTTAAATTTAAAACTGGGCCTACAATTTCTCTTATGGGTGGAGGAAATGAAGTCAACAGGAATGTATTAGGGTATATTAAAATTGTAAAACATCCCTTCCAGCCTCTCTGATGCCTGCATATTTACCTAGTTCCTCAAGAAGCCCTGAACCTCATAGGAATGGACAATATAAAGCAACTAGTATATTCAGGAATGTTGAGATTGTTTTTGCATACATTTAGTTAATATTTTATTCTCCCCCCCCACCCCAAATAACGTGTTGAAACGTTCATTTTCCCATGTTTTTTTGGTCCAAATTCACTCCTCCAATGAAAGGGTCAGGCAATTTGATATAGGTTATACCTAGGCTATCATTCTATGATATATCAGTTATATTTTGTGTTAAGAGGAAGTCTGGCTCCGGCAACTATTTAGCCTTGAATTCTCTTGGCTCCATCTCTTATTCACATTCTCTTTTCTAAAAGTTTACTTTTATTGCCTTTCATCCAGAATCCAAGGAAAAGCAATTATATACTCTTTTTCAAACACCTTTCCATGAAAATGGCAATCTCTCACAAAAAGGTTCTAACCCTAATTCCTTTGATATGGTCACATCAGTTCACATAATTTGGTTTCTGATAAATGTGTAATATTTAACACTGTAAGACTGACAACGCATTTCCTTCACTATAACCTTGCAAGGTGGGTAGTGTACAAAATAGTATATTCCCAATTTGTAGATAAGGAAACAGAGGCCTATCTACACAGGTTATATGGCTGGCCCAAGGTTGCACAGCTGACTCAAACTGAAACTTGAACTCCAGTTTTCTGACTCTGAAGATCAGTCCTCTCACCACAAGGTGAGAGTAATAAATGCTAAGCTTTAGCACCCATACTTTTAGTCTTAGAACATATTACACTTTGCGAGTCCAGATTAAACTTAAAATTCGATTAATCACAGAGAGGTAAATTACTGCACCTTATTTGCTGAAGTGAACAAGTCTCCTTTTGTGTTATTTTGCTGAGCTTGGAGTCTAAGGAAACTTGATGTCAAATCTTATCTCCTGATCTTACTGTGTGCCTTAGTTTCTCTGAAGATCCAAGTCATACATCTAGTCCTGGAAGGGCCCTTAGAGACAATAGGATCTGATTTACTTTAATAAACATCAAGAGGCAGAATCTGAACCCAGGGCCTTTGACTCCAGATTTAGTGCTCCTTTCCCACTGTCAACATGGAATCTAGAAACCCCAAACTTGTGGCATAGTAGGATCTGATGAATCCCAAGTTTCAGGACTAGCTTACAGGTTGGAGACCCCCAAGTTTGTACTTGTTCCCTGTTCCCATGGGAATCTACTCTGAGGGTCCCCCATTCAGTCTGAAACTGCTCATCTGGGATTCCCTTCACATTGTCACATCTATAAAACTGGTATAATTGGAGCTACTTCACAGGGCTCCCATGAGGACAGAGTAACATACTGAACACAAATTCCTTTGGAACTACAAAGGAATCAGCTATGATTTCCACAATTCTTCATACGTATGTACATCCTTTCCATTCCAACTACAAAGCCAGACCTTCAGGTTCTGAGTAACCTTAAGTTTCAGAAACAAGGTTTTCCAACATTGCAAACTAATGGCTGGAAGTGTTTTGCTATATAACTCTTTTCAGCCATGTTAGCTTCTCCTAGGAACAGTCATATCGGGCCCCTAAAGACCATGAGGAAACTTCAGGAGCAAGGACCAGGGACCCAGCAGCTTCTCCAAAGACCATGCAAGAGTAGAACTGTAGGGATTGCCCCCCTCCCCAATGGACTGAGTACTTAGTTATAACTAGGAACAGAAAGAAAAAGGAGCTTCTACATTTCTTCTCTACATTTTAAAAACCAGGCTCAAGATGAATGAGAACAAGAAATTCCCCAAAAAAGATGTGACTGACTTTGGGTCTAAGTATCATTCCTGGAATGTAGGGGTTTGGGGCCAGGTCCTCAAAGAACAAACCAAAGCACAAAGAATTTTACAATTGTGCTTTGGGCTGTACACTTTGAGAATACGACCAGGTGGGGTAAGATGCCTTCTCAAATGGTGATTTGCTCATTTTTAGTTACAGGTTTGCTAGTTTTTAAAACACAGAAGAAGACAGCTTGGAGGTACAAAGAGCACCAGACCTGGAGTCAGAGAGACTCCTCTTCCTGAGTTTAAATCCAGTCTCAGACACTTACTAGCTGTATGACCCTGGGCAAGTCACTTAATCCTGTTTACCTTAGTCTCTTAGTCTGTAAAACCAACTGGAGAAGGAAATACCAAACCACATTATAATCTTTGCCAAGAAAAAGAGATAGAAACAACTGAACAACAAAAAAGAAAGGCAAATCTTATTTGGTCTTCACAACAACCCTGGAAGGGAGGTTACTATCTACATTTTAAAGTTGAGGAAACTGAGGCAGGCAGAAGTAAATAACTCCTCAGAACAGAGATAGTGTCTCTGAAGTTGGATTTTTAACTCAGATGTTCTTCCTGACATGGTCTGGTTCTAGATAGTCTGCTTTGAGTCACCTAGCAGAGTACAAATTTATACTACAACTGAAACACAAACAGTTAATGGATTGATCTTCATATATTGAAATTTATTCCACTTCCGTCCCATTTATGGTACAGCTTTGAAGGGGGGGGGGGAGAAATGGCTGAGATAAGTGGGGGGAAAATAAATATTAACAATAAACTAACCAACATAAAACAGCACCAAATATACAATGATTTTCTCATGAATAAAACTGGTAATACAAAAACTGGAGGACAGTCCAGTTTTTGGAGAGTTGGGCCCCAAGTTGGCTAAGAACCCATCACCTTAATCACAGCATCTGAAAGGGGGAATAAAAGGTTCCATTCTACAGCCAATTTTTACCCTTCTCAGATAATATAAGTTCCAATACCAGAGATGCATCTCTAAAGGATGGAGTCACCAGGAGGATTATCACACACCTAAAGTTAAGTCAGAGGCACACATTCTGTCTTGGCTTTCCTTTATGCCTTAATGCTGCACTCCATGGGCTGTCTAAAAATTGCTTTGTTTTCTCTCCAACAACAAAAGCCTCAATTTCCCTATGTAAGGAACCACACTGAGTTTCCTATGTAGTAAATGATAAAAACTAATATCTGAGGAAATGTGCTAAAAAGAACATTTGGGGGGCAGCTGGGTAGCTCAGTGAATTGAAAGCCAGGCCTCAGACACTTCCCAGCTGTGTGGCCCTGGGCAAGTCACTTAACCCCCATTGCCTAGCCCTTACTACTCTTCTGCCTTGGAACCAATATCCAGTATTGATTCCAAGATGGAAGGTGAGGGTTTAAAAAAAAAAAGAGCATTTGTTCATTTACACAGATGGGTACACATGATAGGACTCACACCTTACATGCTAAGCGCTTCAAAATGGTATCATTTCATTCTCCCAACCACCCTGAGAGGGAGGGAAGTGCTATTATTACCCCCATTTTACAGATTAGGAAACTGAAGCAAACAGAAGTTAAGCAACTTACCTAGGGTCACAAAACTAGTAGGTGTCTGAGACTCAATTTGAATTCTGTTCTTCCTGACTCTGGGCCCAGTGCACAACTTAGCTAACTGATGATACAGGGGAAAAAAAAACCCAACAACCTTTTAAATATGGACTCCCTTTCATTTCAAGAAGGTTCTGTAAGTACCTGATCTACTTTCCAATCATGAAGAAAAGAAGAAGGAAAAATATGGGGGAGAAATAAATACCAGTTATTCAGGGACTGTCCCCTTAAACTATCTTTTACCTGAATGACAAGTGAATCTACCCATCAGAAATTAACCTATGATTCACCAAGAGTCATGGTGGTACCTATCCCCATATATTAGGGCACATGAAAGCCATGGCAAGAAACCAATAAACCATTTATGCAGTGGGAATGACTGCACAATTGCCTTAAACTGTTCAAAAATGTCACTCAAAAAAGAAACTGATCTCTTGTTGGCCACATAATGATTTTTTAAAAGTATTATATTTTTTATTTCCAATTCCCAATTAAATTTTATTCTTGTTCATTCCATTAGCAGCAATAAGCCACATATCATGATAGTGAAAACCTGTGCAGAATGAGTAGATTTCCAAGCAAGCAATAGTCAATATAAACAAAATTTAGTCCAAACATTTGACCTGCGCAGATCAATTATCATTATACAAATTCTATCACAGTTTAACTGTGTTTAAAAGAAAAACAATTCCTCCTCACTAAGCAATACTTAATAAATCTGAAGTTCTTTCAATTAAGTCTCATAGAATTATGTCCAACTCTCTCCTATCACATGAAGTCATTTTATACAAGCTACATTACATAAAAGGACACATTGTTGTTCTGTGAAACCATCTACATTCCTTTTATCTTTTTTTAACAGTTTGCCACCCAGTGATACATGGGGACCCCAGCTGCAACAGTCTACACTTTTATCTTTAGCTGACCATGCAACAACCTGAAGCTGACTGAGGGAAAGATTTCCTGCTGCTTGCCTACAGGGGCTATTTCAACTTGTTTAAATAGGCTGGAGAGCCTTGGAGAGCCTTGGACCAAAGCCCAAGTAATACCTACCCAGCATTCATTTCAACATGTACTTTAAAGGTCTCAGAGTCCGATGTACTATGCCAGGCATAAAACGGGAGGGGCTTTGGTGCTTTAAGGAAGGTGACATTTTTCAGGTTCACATACATTTTGTTTTCCATATAAACACTATCAGCACACAAATTATCAAGTTATTATAATGATTAGTATTAAGTTAATGTCTAAAAATCAAAGGAATCCAGAAAATAATAGTTTGTTGGTACACCAAAACAAGTGGTGATGCTTTACTTTTATCTCCATAAACATCTCTTTAAGATGGGTCTGAAAACCCTGGATTAACCCTCTACCCCTCCCAACCAAGCCAAATGCCTTGGGTCTGGGGGCTTCCTGCCCAAGGAGCTTCTACAGTGGTAAACAGTAATGGCTACCTCACTGACATTTAAAAAGCCCAATGAGGAGGGAGGTACAGTGTGGTCTAGCTCTAAGGAACAACCATTAAATTCACCACACATAAGCACGCAAGGTATCTGACTGACTTTCTTTCAAGAGGTCACATAGTATAATGGTAGAATCCTGGACTTGGGAGCCAGGTGACCTCCGCTGAAATCCATCTGAGAACAATTCTGTTTCCTTATCTATAAAATGGTGATAACACTACTAAGCACAGTGTTGTGAAGAAAGCACTTTGAACAACTTCAAAGTACTAAGGAAATCTGAGGAAATCGTATTATTATTTATGCTGCTGCTGCTGCTGATGTCTTGCCCTAGAGGAGTATTTTCTACAGTATTACCTGGGCAGGTATCTGGAGAATTTTATTTTTAAAGCAAACTTTCCTAAAACAATACTACAGTTCATTTCCTAGGAATAAGGAACATTAAAATAAGGAAGAAAAGAATAATGAAGCTCAAGTTCAACTCCTTAACCCCATCTGTAAAATGAGGAGGTTAAACCAAATGACCTCTACAGTTCCTCCCAGTTCGAGACTGTCTAAGGCAGAAGAAAGACAGCTAAATGGGAAGGAGGAAAGAGTAGGCCCAGAGATGAAGAGAGATTAAAAAATGGTGCAACATTAGCTATGAAAACAAGTTTGAGGGCCAAGAAATTCCTAACAGCTTTACACCCGTGCTTATGTTCCATTTTAGTACCAGTATTGAGGAAATTTCAGAGAAGCTAGACAAAGAGCAAACTAAAAGAGCATCTGAAGAGGCCACCTAGAAAGGGAGAGCACCCCACCCTGAGAGACCAAAGGCAACAACCCAGCTGAACTCTCGCAACATTTTCCTTTAAACAACTTTTAAAATAACACCTCAAATAGAAATTTAGGATTATCAAAACCAACCTATCCAGAGCACACAAGTATGATGGCAGTGGTGGTGATGGTATGGGCAACATCTGAGAACTCTCTGCCTAGAAATGGTAAGGGAGTTGGACAAGTAGTGAGAAAAAAATAACGGGATCCTTTGCTGAGTGCAGGTAGTGCTTACTGACAACTCTATTGCTCATATGCAGTTCTGGGTCACAAATACAAGGCAGAGAGAAATGTTTGTGGTCAATCACAAGGGAGTAGGGAACCTGTTCACAGTAGCAGGGCAGAGTGGAATGTTAGTGCTTGTTGCTGCAGAGGTCCTTCCTGGGGAAAAAGCAGCATGCAGTGACCTCTCTCCACATCAAACCTTGGAAGCACCAAACATTTGTAGACCCTCACAACTAGCTCTGAAAACAGCAGCATAAAGAAGCCCAAAGCTTGGGACAAAATGTCCCCACCTCCAAGCCAGCAAAGCCCTTCTTTAATATAAAGATCAAACTCAAAGAAAGTAATTCCATAAGAATCAGAATAGGACAAGTAAAACTAATGACTCCATGAAACATCAAGAAACAATAAAAGAAACATAAAAAGGAAAAAAAGAAAAAATTTAGTGTATCTCACTGAAAAACAACTGACCTGGAAAATAGATAGAAGTAATTTAAGAATTTTTGGATTACTTAAAAGTCACAATAAAAAAAGGGCCTAAATCATCCTTCAGGAAATTAAAAAGGAAAACTGCACCAGTCTTAGATCCAGAAGGTAAAAAAGAACTTGAAAGATTCTATCAACCACCTCCTGAAATAAATTACAAAATGAAAAATCTCAGGAACATTGCAGCCAAATTCCAGAATTCCTAGGTTAAAAAGAAAATATTGCAAGCAACCAGGAAAAAAAACCAATTCAAATATTGTAGAGTCACAGACAGGATTATACAAGATATAGCAGCTTCATGTTAAAGAAGTGGAAGATTTAGAATACAACATTGAAAAAGTAGTCAGTATTACGACCAAGAATGACCTACCCAGAGAAACTTAATATAATCCCTTAGGGGAATGGATATTTAATTAAAGAGAACTTTCAAGATTTCATGATGAAAAGACCAAAGATGAATAGAAAATCTGACATACAAACATCAGACTCAAGGGAAATATTAAAAAGTAAGAAGTTATAAGGGACTTAATACACTTATTTACATTCCTTATGGGAAGAGGATACTTGTAACTCCTAAAAACACTATCATTAAAAGAAATCTTCACAGAAAGCATACCCCCATTCCTCCCCCAAAAAAAGAAAGAAAAGAAAAAGGAGAGAGAAGGGGAAGTGAGAGGAAGAATGATAAAAATTTCAACACATAAAGAGTACAGGGAAGAGCTTTTACAGTGGAAGGAGACATGGCAGGGAGAAGACAGGCAATTCTTGAATTTCACTCTTATCTAAACTAATTCAAAGAGAAAAGAATATGTATATTATATGTAGAAATATATCTGATTCAATAGGAAAATAGATGGGGAAGTCAATAAAAGATATGGGGAGACACAAAAGAGAATGGAGATTTCAGAAAGGTCAGAAGCAAAACAAATTTCTGAGACAAACTAAAAGAAGGTTTAACAGAGGATGGAGGGAAATACACAGTAATTGTAACTGAATGGGAATGGGATAAACTCACCCATAAAACAACAAGATGTTTACCAGAACACATTTGAAACACAAAGTCACACAGTATAGAATTAGAGCAGAATCCAATATGCTTCAGCTGAAAATAAAAAGGCATGGGTAGTAATCAATCTCAAGCAAAGAAGCAAAAATAGACCTAATTAAAAGACAATTGGGGAAACTACATTTTTATTAAAAGGTACCATAATTAATGAAGTACTACAAAAATTTTTTACAATAAGTTTCTCTGATAAAGGCCCTGTTTTTTTTTTAATTTAAAGGAGACTGAGTGAAGTTTAGAAAAATAGGAATCATTTCCCAATTAAAATAGTCAAAGGATATAAACAAGTAGTTTTTAGAAGAAATTAAACCTATGTATAATCATGAAAAAGTGCCCTAAATCACTACTGATTAGGAAAATACCTATTAAAAAAATTCTGAGGTAGTAGTACCATCTCACACTGCCCATCAGATTGGCTAACATAACAGAAAATGAAAATGACAAAAGCTGGAGGGGATAAGGAAAAGAAAGGATACTAATGCTTTGGTGGTGCTGTGAATTGGTTCCACTAAAAAGAACTATAAAATTGTTTTTGCCCTTTGACCCATTAATTTCACTACTAGTTTTGTTCCCCAAAGAGATCAAAGGAAAAAGACTTCTATGTACAAAAATATTTACAAAAGCTCTTTTGGTGAGGTAAATAATTAGAAATTGAGAGGATGTCCATCAATTAGGGAATGAATGGCTGAACATGAGTGATATAGGAATATAATCAAATACTATTGTGCTATAAGAAATGATGAGTGGTTAAAAAAAAAACAGAAAGATCTATATGAACGAATGCATTGTGAACAGTAAAAAGAACATCATAATAATTGACTATGAAAGAAAGACTTGGCTAATCTGATCAATACAATAATCTAAAACAATTCCAAAGGACTCATGATGGGGGGAAAAAAGCTATCCCCTTGCAAATTTGTTTTGAAGAGACCTGTCATTCTCTTGCCCAGAAGGCCGGAAAAGAACAGACTCTAGCTAACCGGTCTAACCCAACCAGACAAACAGCAGCCTTTAAGCATCTTCAATTTCCTCCCAGCCACAGAGTTAGAACAACCTGTACAGACAAAGAAAACAGAAGACTTTCGAAAGAGCCATATCCAAATCCAAGGCATTCACACAAGGATGTTTCAGTGAATGTGCCTAGAGAATCTTTCCTGAGGCATCAGAGGGCTCCATTTCAGAAGAAAACTGAACTCCTGGCTCCTCCTCTTCTTCCCTCATGCTCTCCTCTCCACCCCTACAAAGCTCACAGTCATTAGACAATATGCACATAACCGGTACAAATGTGAAGAAATAAACTGTATTCTATGGAAAGAAATCAAAGAAAATAATGCAGGTAGATGCTAACCTGCAAGTGCCTAAGGAATGAAAGAATGAAAGAAGAAATGGAGGCATCTACCATATACAATAGCATATCACTACATTTCACTATTACATAATAATTTAAGGATAATAAAATTCTATCCTTACAAGAAAGAAATTATTCCCTTTATACAGATAAAGGAACAATGGATGAGAAGGGGTTATATAATTTGCCTAAGTCATGGAAAGAGCAAATATCTGAAGTATCAGATGACAAGGAAATCTGGGGGTGTTGTAGGTATGAGGAAAGTTGAGGATAAAAGTCATGCACTTGATCTTGAAGAGAAAGAAGAAAAAAGCAACTTCTGGTGGAATGGGAGTGATTTTTAAGTTCCAACAGAGACTAAGAGATGGAATAGTCTGAAGGAGAGTGCATGGATAAATGAGTTGCTTGGTATTACATTGAATATGTAAAAGCAATATACCACAATTATGTTTGTATAAAAAATATCAGAAAACATGATGAGGGGAAAAAATCTTTATAGGCAACTTACAAAAAGCCACATAACTACAAAAGACTACAAATTATGACTTTAAAGACAAACATCTGGAAATAAAAAGTTTATTATATAAAATTTAGCCCACACATTCAACAGGATAAAAAATAGGTAATTTAGATGGGGAAGACCTAGGTTCTTTGGTTACTCTAGTATGCATGAACCTCAGGTTTCAGAACCAAGGGTCTTTATTATTAAAGTTTTAAAGGCCAGATGATGTATTTGGGTGTGGTCTTGTCTGAAGGCAGAGGGGTGGACTAGAAGATACTTCCTGTATTATAATTCTTCATATACTTACTCAGTCCTAGGCCATAGTTTCAAAGTACAAAGGGAAACAAGAAGCATATTAACTGACATGGAGCTGTGCCTAAACCATCTTGATCTCTCCTTAGTCATTACTGACTTCCCTACCCTACCAAACACCTGGCTTATCTTAACAAGGATGGCAGCAGGGGCAGGCAGGTAGTACTGTGGATAGTCAGGAGGACCACTGTTCAAAATCTGACCTCAGGCAGTTCCTAGCCACCAGGTGACCCTGGGCAAGTCATTTAGTCCCATTTTGCTTAGCCTTGCCTTGTCTTAGAATTGTTACTAAGACAGAAAGTAAGAGTTTTTAAATGATGATGATGGCTACAGTACAGAGTAGACTTGTAGAGCCAGGATGAGCTGGGTTTGGGTTCAAGTTTTGTCTGATAGTCTGATACTGGCTGTGTAAACCTGAGCAAATCCTATCACCTTAACAGGGTCTCAACTTAATCTCTCAAGCAACCCTAAATTTATAAATCCCAAGGGAGGGTACTAACTTGCATTGCTCAAGGGAGTTCCTTGCTGGGGACCAATGAAATCACAGAGCCACTCCCTATCCCTAAAAATGTAAGTCATTTCAGTTCTAGACCTGGAAGAGCCTCAGAGATCAGCTAGTCCAAGCTGGCTCATTTCATAAATGTGTCATTGAGGATAAGAGGTATTTAGTGACTTGTCCAAGGTCACATAGTCAATAAAATAACAGAGCTGGGATTTAACCTCAAACTCCTACCCTTTTCAAATATACTATGGGTAGGCTGTACACACTGATCCTTAGAAACCTCTTAGGAGAAACCAGGATTTCCCAGGACATTCAGACGGAAGAGTTTTCCTTTCCCCTTTCCCCACCCAATTCTAGGAAAGTCTATTGACAGAGGACAAGTCAGTCTAGAGGAGGAGATGGGGAACAGGCAAAAGCCATGCAAAGCTTCTTGGAGAAGAAAAGAGTAGGGAACAATGAAGGTAACTGGCAGACCTTAATGTTCTCAGGAAGTGAAAGGCTGATTCACCTGTTCTAGGTGAGGATCGTGAGGGGGTATGGTGGGGGGGGGGGGGTCAAGAGAGGTCAGATTATACATTCTTAAAAGAATCTAGACTGTGTTTACCAGTTATCACAGGAAGGCAGTGGGCACTATGAAATGGGGCTTCATCAAAATTAGTCTGATGGTGGTCTGTGGGCGGTGTATTGGGCAGACAGGGAAGGGCAGTGTGGGATGAGGGGACCTCCTGGGAGTCTGTTACAAATCTAGGTATGAGAACATTGGGAAAGGAGAAGGCCATGCTATTTCAGGAAAGAAATGCCAGGGGGAAGGTAGACAGCAGAATGGATAGAGCACCAGGCCTGGAGACAGGAGGACCAAGGTTCAAATCTAGCCTCAGACACTTTCTGGGCTGTGTGAAACTGGGGACGTCACTTGGCCCTAGTTGTCTAGCCCATGTCATTTTTCAGTCTTGGAATTGCTATTAAGTAGGTAAGAGTTCAAAATGAAAGAAATGCCATTTAGGATAATAAGAGAAAAACCAATGTTAAACTTAAGTTTAACAAAAATCTCCTCACCCCAGGTGGGTCAAGGTGACTAGAATAAAGCAGACACTCAAATATTTTTGAAAAACAATTTAAAATGAGAAAAGTCAAAATGATCATAAGGTTTCCAATTCAATAAAATCTATATTATAATTTATTATATTTTTGATGTACTGAATTTAAAGTGAAGTTATTACTCTATACACTGCTAGAAATGTGAAACTAGAACTAAAGTGAGGTCACGGCTAAAATGTAGGTGTAGGTTTGATCTACATAGAAGGTGAATGAAGTCATTAAAAAAAAAGTCAATGAAGCCTAACAGAGAGAAGAGACCACAGGGCAGAGGGCAAAACCCTGGGAGGCACCCAAATTAAGGGATAAGAGATGCCATAAAAATCCATGGGCAATAGAGTTTCAAAGTAAAACATGGCAAAGGATGAAGAAAAATGAAAAGTAAGTTTACCAGGTTTCACAAGATCAGAGGAGCTAACACACAACAGTGAGGGTAGAAACATGGGGGGCAGGGAGGCTCTGTAGCCATGTAGATAGAATCCCCAGTTCCAGAATAGATGGTTAATCCAAAAAGGAGCAAGATCAAGACATATGTCTGAAGATAGGAAGGACAAGCATTTTTAAGAGTGGCAAGAAAAAAGCTGGGACCTTGTAGGAGGAGGGAATAGCCCCTCAGTTATTTAAAAGTTATTTACAGTTATTTAAAAGGAGAACTGGACTTGTTTCAATTGATTCAACTAAATTCAACATGTACATATCTATTATTGCTATGGGTTAAATAGAACAGTAACAATCAAAATCAAACATTCCCTCAAAGAGCTCATATCCAACTTGGCCAGTGACAATATGTAATATAATAGCACAGCACACACAATATAAGTAGAGGGAGCAGAGAACAGTAAGGATCAGGGAAGGTATGCCAGAAGCCCACCAGAAGAGCTTTAAAAGAGAAGGATTCAAAGTGGTGGAAATAAAGGCCTAGAGAAGAGTTTGTGTAAATTACTAAGGAGGGACTTTCCAAAGTGGAATTTTGTCCCAGTTTCTAGGTAAAGTAGGTGAAATTAGCTGTGGAGAGCTAAAGGTAGAAGGGAATTAACTGGTACTTTAAGACCTGGGGCGACCCAGGCACATGGCTCTTAATTTTAGTATGTGTCATAGACCCTTTGGCAATCTAGAACCAAACAAGGGCCTACAGATCTCTTCTAAAAAATACTATTTTTTAATGCTTCAAATAAAATACATGGGATTACAAAGAAAGCTAACTATATTAAAAGTTATAAAAAAATATAAATTTCTAAAAACCCAAATTCATAGACCCCAGATTAAAAAACTAGAAACTAAGTTGGTTTGCTACTGAAAGTCAAGTAAAGATAAATAAAAGGTTTTCTGGCCCAGGGGTTATCAAAATAAAAACAAAACAGCCCACTATATAGAAGGATCACTGAAGTCCAAATATTAGAAAAACAGATGTTAACAATATCTATGTTTTATTGTATTTTAATTTATTTTGTTAAATACTTCCCAACTATGATTTAACATGGTTTGGGCAGCACTAGTGAGTGTTGTGGACCATGTGTATGACAGCTTTAGCAGCAGAAGAAAGAATAGTATGTAATTTAAATAAAGATGATCTCCTAGAATTTGTATCAGCTAGGATGGGTATACCTCCTAAGTGGTAGATTTATCCCAAGGCTCTGTCCTGGACCACCACCTTCTCTCTCTATGCTCTCTCTCCCTGATCTCATAATTTCCCAAGTTTATCATCTTTAAGCAGATAATTCATAAATGTGTAGAGCCTTAGTCTCCCTCTCCTGAGCTCCAGTCTGAGCCTATCCTCTACATTTCAAATTCGATGTCCCTGAGACATTACAAAATCAATATGTTCAAAACAGAACTGGATCTTTTCCCGCATTCCTTAGTCAAACTTCTCTTTTTTGAAGTCATCACCTTTCTTCCAATCTCACAGGTTAGTAATTTCAGCATAATCCTCTCTCATGGGCCATTACAATCCTCCTGATTTATCGCCCTGCCAAGTCTCTTCATACCATCCCACTCAGAGTGATTTTCTTTGCAATGATTTTTAAATATTTAATATTTAATCTGTGTGATTTAATCTATGACTTAATATATAGTTCGTATGATTCTCATACTCAAGAAACTCTATTGTCTCCAAGTTCTACATAACCCAATCTTTCTACTGTCCAGTGTGCTCTGTTTCTCATATAGAGCACATCTCCATTCCTTTGAATAGACTGTCTGTAAGGTATTCCCTTCTCACCTCTTTTTTGGCAGAATACCTCATTTCAAAATGCAGGCAAAATTTTCTACAAAGTCTGTTCTGATTCTCTCAACTTCTGATAGCTTCTGGGCCTCACAACCTTGTTATTTATTTTGCTTATACTTTTATATGCACATATTATCAGAACATAATCCCCTTTAGAACAAGGATTATATCAATTCATAAACATATATTAAGTACTCACCATGCCTCAGGCACCTAATAAATTATTTAATAAATGTTCTTTAATAAAAACTTTAATAAATGATTGTTGATTGACTAGGTAGCCATATTAGGTAATAGAATCCACTTGGAATGAATGGTATACCTAGTTTCAATTAGTTAGACACTAGGGAAAACAACATCAATTTAAAGGGTAGCAATATGTTTATTACTTTTCCTCCCAGAGATTCCTGATGAACATATCTCATTATCTTTCCAACTCAGGGAACCAAGTCATATACATTTATAAACAATTATAAGTCTTTCTCAATTTATCAAAGTAATTTATGTATAAAGAAGCCATTTGATTCCATTAATGTATTAAGTTGCTCTTTTAAGGACACATCTTTTTTTGTTTGTTTAGATTTGCCTACTGTATTTCAATTATCTGCTGGTGGACACATTAAATCATTAATTTGCATAGTATGGGAATTAAATCATAGAAAGTAAAAGAGGTAGGAAGTTAGGAAGTAGGATTAGACAAGGAAGCAATACAAAAAGGTTGTCTGCTTTCCCAATTTTCTTTTAAACTGACTACAACCTAATGCAAGTAATACCTTTTCAAATAAGAATTATTGATACAAAATGAATAGCTCTATGTACATGCCTTGAACTGGCTCTGGTTTGTAACAAACAAAAATTCCAGCAATTCATACTTTTCTGGAATGAAAGTTTAGTTCAGAGCTACACAAAACTTAACAGCTGTTCCCAGCCAACAAGAAAACTAAAAGGGCTAATGCTATCTTTATCCTCTACCTCCTAAACCTAAAGTCAAAGCTGGTAGTATCCAGGGCATAACTGCCAAGAAGCTGCCTCAGTTCTAGTCTGTTGAGCACAGGAAACAAAGGAACAAATGCATGGAGCCAGCAAAGTAGAACTCAACAGCAACAAATAAGGCCACCTAGAATACAAAAAAAAGGACATAAAACTTTTTTTAAAAAAGAACAAGTAAATTAAATTATTTTTGGAAAGTATTTCTGTTCGGATCACTTGGAGAATCATTTCCATCCATTTTGAGAAGTTAGAAAGATCAGATAATTATTCAGTGTATGACCATCTCCAACCAGTTCGTCTAAATTTTATCTGAAAGTATTGGAGAAGGAGGATACTTTCAGTTTCTTTTAAAGACAAATATGCATCTTCTCACTTAATATCCAATTCCCTAAGTCCCTCCCAAACCTTTCTAGAACCAGCTGTTCAGAATATATGTAAGTATAAGAAAAAGAATGGAAAAGAATCAAAACAGTAATAATAACAGTATAAATTATATTCCTCACAGGCCTAAAATTTGTACTCCAATTATTAACTTACTGCCTTGCTTCTGAAAACCACCCTCCCGTGATGTCTTCATTCATCCCATACCCTTCATGATTGACCAACAAAACTCTTCAATTTATTGTATATTTTTAAAAAGATTGTCATGACCATGCATGCATCTGAGGCAAATATTCTGTCAGTAACCCATCATACATCCATAAACCACTGACAAATAATGCTAGCATTATGTTTAGGCTTTGTTCATAAATGTGAACTGATATGGACAAACTACACAGCTCCCACAGACAGTCTAATAGTTTTAAAGGTTTGGTGATTGCCCCTAAGCCTAGTGAATTACAACAACAAGTTTGTTTTTTCTGTACTGTGTGTCAGAAAACCAGTTTTCCTTAGCTGGACAATCAGTTTAATTGGTTATATAGCAAGATTAGCCTGTGAGAGAGTTAATTGGCTCAGGACTCTTTCATCCTTAACCTGAGCCTCTCTGTGAGTCATCTTGTAGCCCTAGTGAGAAAGAGGATGGCAAGGTGCAAAATTTATCTTTACAAAACTGCTGGAGGAAAACAACTTTGGGAATCAATCATAGAAGGAAAAATCCAGAAGGAACCTTGGAATTCTCTTCCAAACAGTTAATTTTACAGCAGAAAAGGAAAAAAAATTGAAACCCAAGATCACATAGCAGTCAGTGGCAAAGCTAAACTCTCTCTCTTTCTACTTCATACTATATATATTTCTAAATAAAAATTCCTAGGCCTGTGGTGGTGTGCCAAAGATGGCACACAGAGACCTCTCTGTAGGCATGCATGTTATCCCCCATCAGTTACCAGAAAAGCAGCTTGCTTACTCCCTCCCCTGAGTGGAGGGCCTGGGCCACTAGGGGAAAGGGGGGGGGGGGCACAGGGCGGCACCCAAGGCACAAGGTTCTCCATCACTGTCCTAGGCAGTTATTTTTTATTACAAACACTGCCTAGCCTAAAGACCCAACAACTAGAAAGGATTTTGCCTTGCTTTCAGCCCATCACTCCCCTTTCTAGAAGTTTTTTTTTCCTGTTTAGTGGCTAGATTTTTCTGAAGAGAAAAATTTATCACTGTAAATTGATGATTCTGTACCTGTTATTCACCAAGATAAATATACAATAAGTGCCCCAAAATGTAAGAAAGGCAGACTGTAAACATTCAGACTTCCAAATGAAGTTAAATCCAGCCTCTTGTACAACAGACAGGTGGCTGTCACAGCTTTGGGTAGAATCATTATATTGATTTATATTTTGTCATGGGTTCCTATTCCAAGTTGGGAAAAGGGTTAGATTTGCTTTAGCTTTCCTCTTGATAAGGAATAATAAGTTTCAATACAAAACTGGGGGGAGGAGGAGAAATATCTGTTCCTGCAAAAAGATCACAGGTGTTAGCCTAGAAAAATGCCATGCTTTAAACATACAAGTAACTTGCTGTAAGAAGGACACTAACAGGGGGCAGTTGGGTGGCTCAGTGGATTGAGAACCAGGCCCAGAGATGGGAGGTCCTGGGTTCAAATCTGACCTCAGACACTTCCTAGCTGTGTGACCCTGGGCAAGTCACTTGACCCCCATTGCCTAGCCCTTACCACTCTTCTGCCTTGGAGCCAATACACAGTATTGACTCCAAGACGGAAGGTAAAGTTTTATTTAAAAAAAAAAAAAAGGACACTAACAGCCAGACAGTATAAAAGCAAACAGCCTAAGAGACCCTATTCTCCCTCTGATAATAAAAAAAAAAGGTGGAGTGAAAGTAGACATCAGTTTCCTTTTTCAAAAGCTACATGAAATTAAAATAAACTCATTCACATTTTAGGATCAGGAACTTACAGAAACATTTCTTATTCTAACAGGACTAGCCCATACAACAAGAAAAGAAGGCTCTGTGGATGGGCATATTTGGGGATCTCTTGGTATTCTGGGGGTGGAATTGAGAAGGGTTGGAAAGTTCTCCCTCTAACTTTCTATTCAGGATAGTTCAAGACCTCCATATCCTAGGCCAGCGATAGCAAATCTTTTAGAAATTGTGTGCCCAAACTGCACCCTCAAGCAGTCTGTGAGCCACCCCCAAACTATTATCTCAAAGAGCAGAGGGAGGCCCTCTGGCATTGGTCTGCTGAACAGAGGGACACGGCACATGAAAAATGTCCCCAGCTGCTGGGGAGATGGGGAATGGAGCAGCCCCCTCTGGCACACAGGGGCACAAATGCACCAAGTATGCCACATCTTCCCCAACACAGACTTAGGCTCTTTAAAAGACTCCTGGGGAGGAAGGCTCAATCATCTGACTGAGTTCCTTTGGGAGAGGAGGAGATGTGAGAAGAGGTGACAGGGGATCCTGCTTTACCACAAGCTCAAGTTCACAGTTCTCTAAACCTCCTTGGAGCAGTCAGGTGTGTCACATTCCATCACCTTTGCTACTTCTACTATGTGGCAAAGAAAGGTAAACACTCCTGAGATAACATTGTAGCTTAAAAAAAAAATAATCTCGATTACCCATTTTTGCCCCCTAAAAAAAAAGAAGAAAAAAAGGCATTTTCTACATTCTCTTCCAAGAGTGAGAAGAGTTACAGAAATCCCTACTTTTTCTGCTCAGAAGACAAATATAAGACCCAAAAATAAGCCCCTTAAAAAATTAAAACAAGCTTTGAAACAATCTATCAATCAATGAACTCCTCAGTCCATTCCCTATATCAAATAAAGATACATATAGATAGATAAGACATATTAATTACCCTTTATGTACAAATTTGATCTGCTTACTTCTATCATTCATGTGTGAAAAAAAAGAAAAAGAAAAAAAGAGAAAAAAGACTTGGCCATTGTTAAGATCCCTGAAAACTTACAAGTGCTACTCTTTCTAGAATAGCTGCTTTACTTTCTGTTATGTCCAAAGCTTTTGGTAGGTTAGGATGTCCTCTGCACACTGCGACAGACTGTCCACCTGGTAGTCATTTATTTTCAAGGGCTAACAAGAGCTGCAAAACCACTGCTCAGTTCTCTACCCACAACCAAGCCTAACTATCAATATAAGCTCTCCTCTTCCCTCCCTCCCTGAAGTGTGCAGAAAGACCTCACTTCTCCCTACATTTTGTTATGATTTGGAACAGCCCTCTTCGGGATCACTGAGGTTGCATCTTTTTGGCATCACTGATATTTGCTGCTCCCTTAAATTAAGCTCACTAATATGCACTCAAACAAATCTAAGGAGATTCATGTGTCATGTCCCTCCCTGCTCTGTAAAACAAATACACATGTATGCTCAGTCCCTTTTCTTTATCAAAGAAACTCCAAAGGCAAGGAAGATATCCTTCTTTTGAATCTTCTCAGCACTCTCTCTGGACATGGGCAGTCGGTCCTTATTGTTCCCAAGAGGCTGGTATAAGGATCATATGACTGCTGTAATCCCTTTCAATAAAAGCAGTCATTGTCAATGTATTCCTTGAAATACTGGCTGAAATTAACAATCAGATAACATTTCCAATGCTCATCAACTTTAAAATGTAGCCATCTTCTTCCCCTTTTCTCCCTAATCCTGCCCCCAAGAAACCATATTCTCCCCAATTCTTAAAGACCAACAACAACAATACTAAGGAAAGATGACAAAAACAAAAATCTAGTAGCAACAATGAAGCTAATATATATATAATATGTCCTTCACTGGAAATGAGGCCCAGCTCCAAAATGACTAGACAACCAATTCTGAAGTCACTTTATCTAACTAAAGTCACACTCCTTCCTCCCCACTCCCCAGTTGGCTTTCAATAAAGCAGATAAGCTCATTGCACCCATGATGCAGGGAGGCTGAACTCAGAGCTGCCAGCAGCTGTTCAAACCCATGTAGGAGCCTTTCCCTCCCTCCCCACCTCACCATGCAAACCTCTCTGACAGTTGTCCTTGTGGCTCTCTCTACCTAGATAGCAGATGTTGTAAGAACACCAACTCAAACTGAGCTACAATAAAAATAAACACTAATCAAACATAACTAGCTAGCACAAGACTGAAGGAAAGCATTTACAAGTTTCTCTTCTACACCCGAGTCCCCCATTCCCTACAAGGTAAACACAGGCTCACAGGCACATACACATGTTTGCATACACTCACACAATTTCAACCTGTTTATCACTGTCCTCACAGACTAACAGGAACCACTTCTTACCAGATGCCATTACCAAGTAATAATGGGCAGGTAGGAAATAGCCAAATTTGTCTCTGAAGATGTTCTCAAACCCTATCCTATCCACAACCTGTCATTTTCACAGATGCTAAGAACAAAATTTTAAATGGGACCTTTTCCCAAAGGAGGGCCATTTAACCTCGGAAATAAATCTTACTTGATTCAGGGATTTAAAACTTTAAGTTAAACTTATTTGTATGATCATTATCATAGTGTATGTATACAATTTGCTAAAAGAGGAATTACACCCTAGGGAAAATAAAAATTCTTAAAGATAATACTTTTAGAATGATTTGAATGTGAATATGTCAGCACTCAAATAGGTCAGAATTCTTGTCCTAGCTCTAATATTTAATACAATAACTGATGCCTGTTTCCCCATCTGTAAAATAGAAATACTACTAGCACCGATACTACCTAACCTTTAGAATGAACTTTGAATGAAGTTTGTCTGACTCCAAGCTATGCATAATTATCAATAGGTTCAATGTTTACAATTCAGACATGGTAATGGTCCATTTGGAACCCAAATCAAAAACCACATGCTTAGGAATTGGTAAGGTTTTACTTGTCATTTTAATAGTCCAAATCTGACCTTTCAAATTTTCAAATTGGAATTCTATAATGAATGTCCATAAAGGATGACTTCTCAAAATTCTCAAGAATTCCCAATATGACTTGGCATGAAATTATTCCATCAGTTTCTATAAAATGGAGCTACCCTACTAGTTTGCAAGCCATGAGAAAATATCTGCTGTCCCTTGTTCAGACATAGAGTACTTTATTCACTTCTGGATTTTACGAAGTCCACTGACAAGCTACGGGGATATCCACAAGAAAGTGAGGTATGAAGAGACTGTTTCAGATAATGATTTCTTGACTAAACTAAAGATGGGATAGGTAGCCTTGAATCAGTTCAAGTCCAGCTGTAGACACTTTTGGGCTGTGTGACCTTGAGCAAGCCACTTAGCCTGCTTCCTCAGTTTCCTCATCTATAAAAATGAGATTACCTGTCTCGAAGGGTTGTTGTGAAGATCAATTAAGTTAATATTTGTAAAGTATTTAGTACAATGCCTGGCACATAATAATGCTTTATAAATTGCTAGCTATTATTATTATTATTTAATGTTCAGAAGAGAAGGCTGGGGGTGGAGGGTCAGGGGTAGGGGGAGTACTTGATAGCTATCTTCAAGTATCAGAAATGCTGATTAGCGGAACTAGACATTCTATTCCACTTAATCTCAGGACAGAACCAATAGCAATAGGAATTTGTAGATTTAAGTTTTGTGTATCATGAATATTGGAGTAAAGAGAAAAAAAAATCCCAATAGAAGCTCTAAGATGAGAGAAAAAGTTCCCTCCCTTTTCTGGCATTTGTTGGTTTAATGTTTACTATTGAAATTCCCTAGAGGCAAGGACCAGGTCACACATATTCTCTTCACAATTTGCAAAGCACCTAATCGTGTGTTCCATGCACAGTATTAAATATCTTATGATAGTTTTAATTCCTCAGCTTTAAGAAAATCGAGTCCATTAAGAAGTCCTTCCCTTTAGCTTAATTTGTTCTAAATACTAATGATTGGTTTAGGACTATAGACAAACAGCCTTCAAACTTGTTAATGAATAACTCCTGTTGGCTTATATAAATAGGGGTGAAATAAACTACTTCCTAGAATTTCTGACCCAGTATATACCTCAAGGAAGTGTAAACTAAATGCAGTGGAATGAGCCCCAGATTCAGGCTCCACTACTACCAGCAACAAAAATATCATGCCTGGATTATGTCCCTGCCCAGTGCTCAGATCTCCTTCCTCTCTCCTCAAGCTTTAGTTTCTTCACCAGTAAAATTAGGTTCCTTCAAGTTGTAATGCCTTCAAGTTGTAAAAGGCTGAAGGAACACAGTAATATAGCAGTACACTGTTTTTATCTGGCATCATCGGAGAATGGGATATTCTACATAAGTATACTTTAAGTAGCTGAAACATATCCTTTTAAAAAGAACTTTTCAACCATTAGGATGTTCCTAATGTTCCTAAAGTATATTTTACTATTCAAACTGAGTAAGATGGAATCCTTTCTTGATGACTCAGGGTCATCATTATGAGCATCAATTACTATCACATACCATAAGAATGAACCAGCCCTTCAGAACCAAGTATCAATGCCTGGTATAATATATGAAGTAGACTAACTCAGTGTCTGTGGGATTGAATCTTCCTGAGGTGGATAAGGCTACTATGCTCTTGTTCTCACTTTCTAGTTTTGCCATCATTCTGTCTCAACATCAATATATTTTAATTAACTCTGGAAGTAATGTTATCTTGTCTTTTCCTTCCTCCTCTAGTCCTTCCTGTTTCTCATCTGCTCTTGCCAGGGAAATCTATGAACCACAACTATTAAAACTGCATATAAAGCATGGCCTTTATATACATGGGCTCAGTGAAAACCTAATGGATTCTTTGGGGTAAAATTCTGTTGTTTAATATACAAGTTCTGGTCTAGCTACTGTGGAGCTACTCAGCCTTTTTTTTGCTTCCTCTGGATTTCAGCTGTGTTCCAGATGGCAGAGATTGTCTGATAAATCGGGATAAGTGAGATATTAATGTAATCATTTTGGGCCAGCAGGGTACCAGCTAATAAATGGCTGGTTCCAATCCTAGTTGATACTTAATAGCTGTGTGACCTTGACATCTCTCTAAGCTTCAATTTCTTCAACTATAAAGTGAAGAAAGAACTACTTATACTCTTCATCATCTTACAATTTCGTAGTGGGAATTTATAAAAAAACAAAACTGCCATAGGCACTTTGTAAACCTTCAGACACTATATGACTAGAAACTATTATTATCCTGAATGAAATGTTGTCTACTCAAAGGACATTTATATTCAAGGATTTCTTATTTTACATTCACCGTAATCTTCTTTGAAAGACCCTGTGACCACTTAAAGTACTAAAAGTTGTCTGAAAGTTAAGATACTCTACACTCAAGTCTTATGAATTACTGAATTATTTTCCTTGATTCACTATAGTTCTCTCAAGTATTTGTTAGGTCTTTAACAGCAGTAGAGTAGTGAATAAAGAGATCCAATTATATAAAGCCAGGGAGAAAAAAAGATGCACTAGAAAATCATTGTATTTCAGTACCATGTTCTCCAGCATTAGTAACTCTTCAAACAAAGAGGCTTGATCAGGGCAGACAGAGATGGGCTTATCAGCTTAGGAAAAGGAATGATGGTCCAATTAACTGTCATACAGTCAGATATAATTCACTCTGATTAGGCCAATGAGAGGAGACAAGTTAGAGGAAATGCTGGGCCCGACCCTTTACATAATATCCAAACATACCACAGTAGCCAGCTACCTTTCTTTTCCTAGGCCAAACTATCTGTAAATGGTCTGAAATGAAAAGGCAGTCAATGTCCATTTAAAAAGACAACCCCAAAGGTTCCTTATCAAGAGCCTTACACCAGCAGGGCCAGAAGATGAAGACACCACACCCCTGAGTATCTCAGGGACAGAGAAAACTGTTTTTTTGCCTTTCTTCTTGCTCTTCTCTATCTTTCCTCTCCCTCCTCCCATCAACCCAGCCTTGCCAACAGGTGGAAAAATCATTGACGTGAGTTCTGCAGAGAGCCATTTCACTTGTCCTCACAATCTGAAGATGATGGGCTCTGACATGTGGCTGGGGGTGGGGAGTTGGCACAGAAGTCTTCATTTAGCCACCAAGTCTTTGTAGACAAAAGCCAAATTCTAGAGACCACTAATTGATTAACATCACACGTGATGATGTTAAAGGCACGAAAAAGAACAATATTTTTATTCTGATCAACATACAGAGAATCCACAAGTTTCATCTCAAATAAAAAGGCAACTCTTCAGCCTTCACATTGCCAGACTTATAACACTGAGATAAAAAAAATCTGTGCATTACAAAGACTGCCTGCAATGCACGTTATATGGTGAACATTACTATATATGGTATGTTTACTGAATGATTAGACACAAACAAGTTGCAGAAGGAATGATCTGTTCAGTCTTAAGACTAGAACCTGTTTCTGAATGGCTGAATTGATCCCCATAGAAGGTTTCTACCTACCAAGATTCAAGGGCCACAGACACCTCAAGAAACTACATTGGACATTTAAATATATAAGCTCCATACTGACCCTCCAAGTTCCAAAATACAGACACTTCCTTCCCTGCACAAATCTCTCCCCATTTTTCCTCTAATGGCCATTCACACTGAAGTCCCATAGAGGGCATGAACGCGCAGCTAAGATTGTTCCTGCAGAATAGTACCTATTTCACATGAACGTAGGAAACACACAAGTATACCATCAGTTTCTTAATTAACAGCTGGCACGGGCTGGAGCAATACACCTACTCCACATTCAAACTCTTCCTCTTCACAATACAATTTCTTAAGAGGAAAAAAATTCATGGGGGAGGACAAAGAAAAACTGAAAGAGTACAAGAGTGTAGTGGGATGAAATGTAAAGGACATTGTAAAGGTAAGGTGGAGTGGGGGGAGTGCACTTTAGTGAAGATGCCTTAAAGCCTGGCAAACGAAAAGCTTCATCATAGATTTTAACAGTCTTGCCTAACCTGTTCTGTGGTATGTTCTGTTTAACTCCTTTCTGGCAAATGGATGCAAACAACAACCCCTTCCTTTCTCTTGCTTCCCCCCCGCGTCACACCCTAATTGCAGACAGACTTGAACAGAGAAACCACAGAGATAATAGCTATCAGAGATTGGAATCAGACACACAGCATCTTTATTATATGGTATTGGATCTTCAGTCACTATCAGCTACTTGGGATTGCCATCTCTCACTGTGTCACATTACTGCCTCCCAGTTCTGGGCATCTTCTAGCCTGCTTACCTCACCCCTGTGCTCAAAAAAAAAAAGATAAAGTTTTTGTTCCAATAAGAAAGAACTTGAGCTACTCCTAATTTTTGTAATGTCCAAACATTAGTATCCCCATATACCCAAAGAACTAAGGTGCTTTTTTTAGCTTTACTTTAGGTGTTTACAGGATATGGATAGATAGCCCACAGACCAGAAATTTACCTGCTTAGCAACAGAAGCATCAACTGTGGCATACTGATTGTTTTGACACAGGAAAAGCAGTTTCTGAATGGTGGGAAAGTTGGTGAAATTTTCAGTAGCCATTTTAAGCAAAACACATTTATAATGGAAAGTATGGAAATAAAGGAACAACAGGAAGTCTGAAATAAGGGCATGCAAAGTCGAAGACCACCTGTTTATAACCAAGACACAAAATGAGGCATCATGTATGTAAACATATTTCAATACCTTCAAGGTAACTTGTACAGGGAAGACAGCAAAACTTGACAACTCTAGAGTTTTAGTTCCTTGGATTTTTTTACATATATTCTAAACAGCTTTAAAGTTGTGGGACAGATTTTTAAGCTTTCTTTTGGTAATGTCACATTTTCCCACTGAGAAAAGACAATGAGAAATTAAAAGAGGAGACAGGAAAGGAGAGAGAAGAGAGCAGGTGGGCCTCAAAGGAGTAAACATTTTCCAGAAAAGTGTTTGCTTGTCTCAATTTTACCACAACCTGTGGGGGACAGGAAAGCAGCTTTATCTTGGAGCTTATGCTTTTTATCAGTCTTCCCTTTGAAAGTATTCCTTGATACCAAAACTCCCATTTAAAAATCTCAAAAAATCCTCTTTTTCACCAACACATGAGTGTTTCTTCTCTGGCAGTGCTAAATGTTCTAGATGTTCAGCTACTTATTGAGGTTTACTGCTGTGTTCACAGAAAACAGCCTTAGTTAGAATAAGATCTGAAAATTATTAGAACAATTGTGCCCCAGTTGGTGAAGGAAAGGTACAGCAAAGGGGAAGAAAGATGCTAATGTGTTCTCTACTGCAAATAAATAATACTGAAGAGGATTTTTGAGAAGATAGCAATTGAACTGCAAACAAGGAAAAGGGAAGAGCAGGAAAATGAAAAACTTTAAAAGATTCAAGTTATGGCCTTTTAGCTTATTTAACTTATTTACAGGAAACTTATTAACAGGAAAAAAAATGGCAAAATCTAAATGTTTATGGATAATGTTGTATTAATCCATTGAGTAATGCTGCACTATTCAAATCTGATTTTTTCCTGAAATTATAAGTATAAAAAATATTTGTTTATCCCACATGTTCATAGCTGGTTGGAGATGGGATCAAAGAGTCACTGATCTGGGCAAATGGATTACTTTAACACTAATCTCTGCACAGTCTAAATTTTCAAAATCTGGACATATCAAGAAGACTTCAAGATACCTGCCCAGAATGTATGCAGAGTGAAGCAACTAAAGCAACCATTTTCCATGTGTGTGTATGTGTTTGTGTGTGTGTGTGTGAGAGAGAAGTAGAGAGAGAAAAGAAACCTGTATTTGTTTATATCATCCATATTAACAGTTGAGAGAAAGTTAAATTTCCCACTTTTGAAATGTATATCTGAAAAAATATAAATTGGGTAAAAAGGGAGACTAGTAGGGATAAAATGGTGCCATTTATAACAAAAATCTGGCCTATGCAGAAGTCTGTCATGATGCACGTGGGGCCCAACCAGCAGAGTGGGTTGCTGCAGTCAGTTATATCCAACAGTTGTGCCCCAAGCAACAAATGGTGCATTCATAAATTGCAAAAGCTTCTGTTCAGAGGCTGTAAATGTCTGCAAATGAAATGATGAGCGGCTGACTTTTTTTGTTGTTTGGCAATGGAGGAGAGAAAGGGCTGAGTTTTCAGGCTGAAACTGTCACTATGGGGGGAAAAATGGCGAGCAAGATGTTAAAAAAAGGAAATACAAAACTGGCACTGCTTAACAACCATACTCTTCTTACATGAGAAGCTGAACCTAATAGTGATGGAACAATATATATTTCCAAGATAATATTGTAAGTGATCATGTAAGTGGGGCTGAAGAAAAAGAAAAATCCCCATTTTATTTCTATAACATGAAGAGATCCATAGCCTTAGTTTGAATAAGTGATACTACTCTAGAGTCTGCTTGTGGCATCATTTCAGTTGGTAACCCACTAACAAAAGGAACATCTGGTACCAGCTATGTATCATCCCAGACAATCCCATAAGAGCTCCCACTTTGTAAATTATTAATTAGTGGCATTTACTCTATTGCCACTGTAAAAGGACCTGTTAGGGGTTCTACCACAGGTTCATATCATCTCAACATACAGAAAAATTTCAGATCTGTAGTAACAGTAAATTCCTAGGTTGGATGTCATTTTGTTGCCCTTTTGTAGACCTATATATTTAATTATGCCTTAAAAATCCCAAATGGATTTAAAGAAGAAACTTTCATCTTCAAAATTTTGAATACTTAAAGAACAATAGAAAGAAGGCTAGCAGTGAACTGAGTAGACTTAAGATTTCAATTCCACATTGACATATTACCTCTGAAACCCTAGGCAAGTCATTTAACATCTAGATTCCCTCACAGACCCATGAATTTTCCCCCTTAAAATTAGGGGTTAGAAGTCACAATGCTGAATGAAGAGCCTTCTAATTCTAATTCTGATTCCTATGAAAAGCATTTTAGTTATTCAAGTATTAAATTCAAAGCAAGCCAAATATATGGTATTAAATACTTCTGGAGTATGAAAGAAACAAGGGGGAGGCTGGAGAGACTGTAAAAAAAAAATCACTTTTCCCAATATAAGAATGGATCACAGAATCATAGATTTAAAGCTGAAAGGGGGCCCTAAAAGTTATCTAGTGTATCTAACCCAGGAAACTAAGTCACCAAAGCTAAGTGACTTGCCCAAATTCACACAAGGAGTAATTATCAGACTCAGAATCTGAACAGGGTCCTCTGATTCCAAAACCATAGCTCTTTCCACTGTACCACATGGATGCTCCTGTAAGCAGAATTTTCCTAAAAGCTCCCTAGTGAGGATGTCATAGTCCTACTGACCAATAGCCAAAGCAAGCAGTTCATTCTGTGTTGCCTAGACTTCCCGATACAACTGTAAAGAGGAGCTGAAAGCTCAGTAGTGCTCTCTACACAGGTGTCCTGTTCTCAGTCAGCTCTGGGAAAATTGCTATGACTGCCCTGAAGTCAAAATCCGGGCCAGATAGACTGTTATCAGAATAAAGAAAATACACAGACTAGGCACTGTAATAGATAGACATTCAGAGTAACATTACTGTTTACTGAGCTACAACCTATGATACTTGGGAAGTTCAAAAAGTACAGAACATCAAGAAATTGCACCCCGGCTGAAAGGTTTATCATTTGATTCATTTCTGCAGCATCAGGCTGGCTATGTTGAAATGGGGCTCAAGAAAACTGAGTCACTTCTTGGAGAACACCACTTTTCCTTAAAATGTGAATGACTGAGACTAAAACCAAGGCGCTAAAAACAATGCTGCCTCAAGTTTAAAAGCATTTGCCCAGTCACCTGCTAAACCTCTCCTGCCTCTTTTCCCTGGCAATCTCCACAAGGCAGGTCATTATCATTTGCCTTTATGAAGGGGAAAACAGGGCTGGGCAAAGGGAATAGTCAGTTGTTGTCCCTCCCCAGTTCCTAGGAAGAGCAGCAGCAGTACCGAAGCAGCAGGCCTCCTTTCCATTAAGGTGGGAGCTTCCTCAACATGGTATGAAGAAGGCATTCCTCCTGCACTTCACTTCCCCCTGAACACATACCCTTTCTTTTCTGTAGTATGTTTACATTTTGTCCTTAGCAATTTTTGCTGTTGTCTTCGGGGTTGTTTTTAATGCATTGTGAATCATTTTGCTTTGTCTAAAACCTTATTTTCTCAAAATGTAGTTATCAATTAAGCAAAATGTTGTAACATTTCTGGGGGGGTGAAGGGGAAATCCCAATCACTTTGAAAAATAAATACAAAGTGGGCAAGTTCTTCCACAGACAAGGCTCCTAAAAGTTTTTAAATGACCCAAAGATATGAGCTAAATCTCAAAGAATTAAACAAAAATATTCAAAACCAATCGTTTCACTGTTCCCTCGGCAAAACCCCCTCCCTTCCAAAACCCAAATAAGGGTGGGAGAAAGCCTGAGAGCACTTAAAAACAACAACAACAACAACAACAACAAAAGATTCCAGCTCTTTATTAAGCCTTCATTTTGGTAGCAACTGGTAGTTGTGTTCAGTTGTTAGTACAGGGTAGGTAACAACTGGAAGGGCTCAGGCTCATGAAAATGGCTAGGATACTGCCTTTCTAATCTCTTCCTCCCCAGCTCCTCCCTCCTTCCCTCTCCGGAGCTCCAGGCATGAAGATGCAGGCCAAAGTACAAGGAAAGAACATTAGCCAACTGTCGCAGCAGTAGCCTTCTCTCCCCCTTCCCATGTGGTGCCGGGGAGCCAATCAGCCATCTCCACCCAGCTGTTCAGCCTAACTCTCACTCCCCTGACTGACAGCAGTTCTCTGTTACAGCAGAAGGTGTTATCCATCAGGAAGGAGGGAGGGAGACACAGACAGAGGCAGGGGGAGGCTGGGGGAGAGAGCACCACCAGGAGAGGGAAGCTCCCGGCCATCCTGCTGGACTGGAAACATTAGCCATGGAGAGCTTCAGCTGACATGTGCAGATTACCTCCGTGGCTCTTCCTTCACCCCATTCCCCCAAAAGCCCAGGAGTAGGAAAAGCAAATGAAAAACCTAAACCTCAAACCTTTTGGTTTCATATTACGACAGACAGGTTTGCAGTTAAGTTATAGGAAAGCAAGCTGTACCTACTGATGTGCCCTCCTCTCGGGATGAGAGTGTGCAGCTTAGGCCCTGTTAACTGAAGTCAACCTCTACCTTCCTCTGTCCCTTCCCTGCCCCTGCCCCCCCAGCTCAGGAGAAATGATACACTTGATGAGTGAGGGAGCTAATCCTCCTTTACTGAATATGCCCCCTGGCTACCTAAGAGTTTTCTATCTAAAAATCAACAAATCCACCCGTACACACATGGGGCTTAACTGAGGAAGGGGGGAGGCCTTCCGATGACTAAATAGGTTATATGGCTAAATGGAATAAATTTTAATTGCTTAAATAACCAATCTAATTAACCAAGAAGACTTTTTAAAGAACAAATATTTTCTCTCCTCTCTCAACCTATTTAAACTTCTCAGTTGTTTGCTAATAGTACTTAAGGCAGACTTGCAAGTGGCACTAAGTCTGGAGAGATCCAAGAGCCAAGTGTGAATTTCATTTATTTTACTCTTCCCAGAGCATACAGAGGGCTCTAGGGGAAAGGGTGCTTTTTTAAACTATAGAAGTTGATAATTTCTAATTAACAAATTTGTTTCATTTTAAAGATGTGAAATAGCATTTTTAAAGCATAGCCAAAAAGACTGTAAAAATGAAGACCTTCCTTGGGATCAGAACACAGAGTAGGGTTATTTCTGTTCTCCCTTTTGAGATATTAGATTATTAACTGATTTTAGGGTGAGTAAGCTTTGGGAATACCCAACAAAAAAAAGTGGTTTTATCTCAAATCAGCACTTACTAAGGTTTAATATGCCAATTGAAGGAATAGTAAAATCAACTATTACATTCTAATCCACATAATCTGTGAAAGGGGGAAAGGAAATCTTTGCCCCCATGCCCTTTAAGAAAATTTAAAAATTAACATTTAGGAACATAGATTTTATAGCCAGAAGAGACCTTAGACTAAGATGCCTCATTCTACAGATGAAGAAAAAATTAGATACAGATTTGTCCAAGATTACACAGGCATAGCTGGGATTCAAACTAAGGTCCACTACAACTTCAAAATGAGCATTCTTTCTATAAGCCCCACTGCTTGACAACATTAATTCTTTGCTGAGAATAACAACCTTTCATTCAGAATAAAAATGTGATTAAAAAGAAAAGACAATGTGTTTTCAAATAATGCCATTTTCCCTATTACGTAGCAATGGAATGAATTTATTCTCAAATTCTGGGAAGAGCTGACAGCTCTGAATTACACTAAAAAAGAAATTCCAAAATATGTAACTTAAGGCCTCCCCATGTTAATTTTTTAAAATTCTATCATCCCTTTGACCTTGGACTTCATTTTCATCTGTGTCTCTCAGTACATTCTCTTTGCTAACCATTCAGCATACTGCACAAGCCCTGATAAAAGTAGTTAATGTTTACTGAAACCTGCGCATGAACTGTACTAAACCTGATAGGACCGAAAAGGCAAAGTTCTGTTAACAGCAGCATCCATGTCCAATAAAGGGGGGTAGGGGGGATTTTTACTTTGTAACTAAATTTTTTCACTGACTAAATGAAAGTATTAGAAGCTGAGGGAAAGGAAAATGCATCACCAATGTAAAACAAACAGAATATTCTATTTCCTGTGAATGATTTCTGGTGTCACTTATTTACTTTGCCTAAAAAAAATTATCAACAATTTGAACCCTTGAATTCCAACTACACAGTTAATATCCTGGGTTGAACTTTCTGATGTCTTAAATTCTCCTATTTCCCTGAAATGATTAAAAAATGACACAGCTAAATGTTCATATTATCTACTTTACTAATATCTCTGGACCTTTTTTCATTTAATATTTGCTCACAAGTTATCTAGATAGAAACTTTCATCTGCTAATAAAAATTAGAACTTAACACTTCACAGCTATTGCCTCCCTAAAATGTTTCATCACCTGAATCCCATCATTTTTTAAGATAGAAAACCTGCATATCAATATCTGATAGTTCTTTAATCTTATTTCTTAAAGACATTTGATTTCATTTGGAGCACATTAAATTATACAACTCAGAGCCCATGGTTTAAGACTTACTGATAAAATGCCTTCTCTTCCTATTTTCAAAGTACTCATCTTTCTCCAATTTACACCACTTAAGGTTTTTTTTTAAGACCCTCCAAACTTCCCCCAACACACATACTCTTTAGTCAGAACAGGATGCTCTCAGGTGTTTAAAGCCAACTTTCTCTCTCCCCATCCCCCCTTGCTTAAACGGCAGCAATAGAACCACAGTCACCTTGGAAACAAACATCACCCAGTGTTTGCAGAACAAACAATGGTACCTTTTCAGCCAGTACCAGGCAGGCAGGGCAAGGGGCAGCCAAGCAATTCTGGGACTTACAGGAGTGTTAACATATTGCATTCATTCAGTGTGTCAAAAAATAGTTTAGCACTAAAAATGATGTGCTTTCATAGTGAAAGCCCCTGGCTGGAAACCAGAGACAAAGCTCATAAGACTTAAGGTCAAACAAGACTATACTTCTTGAGAAACAATCTTTTCAAACCATCCATTATTTTTAGAATTGTTTTACACACCTTTTGCATGAGGTGCACTAGACTAGACCAACTGGTCACTTTTACCTTTTCCAATAACAGGGAAATGCTGCTAAACTCTTACATGTAAAAAAGCACAGTGCATTTCATCTTTTCTCTATATAGAAAATCATCTCCTAAATTTTTTTTAATAGCATAGTATTACATTTTATCTTAAAATGTACCTGCTTGGTAATGGGGAAAATATAAGAACTTTTGATGCCAGTAGAGAAATCTGAATCTAGAAACCAGAGGGTGTGAAAATTGAGAACAAGTCTAATTTTCTAAGCCTGGTTTTTAGTGAAGAAATAGTAGTAGACAGATGAACATACAAGAAAACTACTTTTCCTCACCTCAAAAACAGTAATTACTGACTTTAATTTTCCAAATACTAACAAAAACTAGTCATTTTGGGGAAAGGAGAAAATAACAAATTTTAAGACATTCTGGAAAGAAAGCGTCCATGTATTTGAAAAAGATAATCCTCTTAGCTAGAAAAAAGATTTTTAAATTCCTCTCTAAAGTAAATGCATTTGATATTCATCAACTCAGAATACATTTATGTTAAGTTTAAGTACTAAGTTTCCTCCTTTCACTGGGTGTGTGAGTTATCCTTCAGGCTCCTTAAAAAAAAAAAGGCATTCATTTGAAGAGCAAAATTTGGTATTGGTTTTAAATGCTACTGTAATTGGCATTTTTATTTCATCTCCTGTCCAGTGGACAAATTCTTAACTAACAGGGACCAACATAGACTTCCTTGGAAAAGTGCCTATGTCTGTCTTTAAAATGTAGATCTTTATATTCCCTTAGCAAAACAACACAAATAATGAGTAAATTAATGCCATTTGACTGGAGTATTAAAGTTCAATTAACTAATGTTCTTTTGCATTGACCATAGGACAATTAACATTATTTATTCTATGCCTTTCTGAGAGAAGGCACAAATAAATGAGATCTTCTAAACAACTGAAGAGTTATTTCAGTTGTCTTTGGAGATGTAAAGGAACTCTAATAATGAAGGATAGAAGCTGAAAAGGAACATCTACAAGTCCAACAACATTCTGATGTGACTGAAGTAATCAATACTTCCTACAGACAATAATAGCAATTGAGTGACAGTCATGAAAAGGAATCAGCTTGCTTAAGTTAAAAATGAAAAAAAAAAAAAATCCACAACACCTTCATCCTCAATGTGATTCCTTAAGTATCTACTCCCTACTATATTGCAGCACAGCAACAGAAGAGTGCCAGGCTGAGGAAGAGATAAAGAACACATGAACTTGCCCTCAGGGAGTTATAACCCAGCAGGCAAATGGCACAGAAAACTAAAAAATGGCAAATGAAAGGCAGGTGGGAGACAGAATATAGGATAAATTGTTGGGGGGGGGCAGTTTAGAGGGAAAATAGACTCAGTGAACAGTTAGGAAGAGATAGGATACATTGGAGATCCTCTCAGAAAGACTGCAGGAAGATGAAAGAGCCAGGAAGGGGGGTGGGGGAGGTGAAGACTAAGTCTCAAAAAAGGGCACACTGGGGGCAGCTGGGTGGCTCAGTGGATTGAGAGTCAGGCCTAGAGATGGGAGGTCCTAGGTTCAAATGTGGCCTCACACACTTCCCAGCTGTGGGACCCTGGGCAAGTCACTTAACCCCCATTGACTCCAAGACAGAAGATAAGGGTTTATTTTTTTTTTTAATGGGCACACTAAGGTTACAAACATAGGATATTGGATGAATGGGGATACCATGGACAGGAATCAAAAGGAACAAGTTTTTGGAGGAATCCACCAAAATTTTTATTTAGTGCCTACTATGTTGCCAGGAACTAGGGATACCAAAAAAAAATTTAAACAATTCCTGTTTTGAAGGAATTTTCCTTCTATGAAAAGGTTGATTTGGGCCATTTTATATCTGAGGTGCCTATGGACCCACAGGAACAGGAGAAGGTTCTTTTAAATGGGCAGTTTAAGATTCAAAGTCTAAAGCTCAGGAGCAAGATCAGATAGGGCTCCCAAGATAGAGAGTTGCCAATGATCTGCACAGAGTTGATCCAAAGGGGCTGGGAGATTGAGGAGGGAAGAAAACAATGTGCCTGAGGGGCGGAGACAAGGAATGAGTGTGAGGAGCTGGAAGACTGAAGAAAGCCAGTGAGCCTAGGCCAGGAACAGTGTGAAACATCCCCATTCTGCAGGCCTGGCGAGTACAATGGAGGGGGCACCAAACTAAGCACTGCTCAAGGATTTCATCTTCACTCTTACAGGATGCCAGTTTCTAAGGAAAGTTGAAGAGAAATGTAGGATTTTAAAATGTGATCTTCATATCATGTGATCTTCAATGCATAGCTTTTGATCCAGCAATACAACTACTAGATCTCTATCCCAAAGAAACTGTAAAAATAAAAAAGGACCTGTTTGTACAAAAATATTTATAGCTACACTTTTTGTGATGGCAAATAATTGGAAACTAAAGGGATGTCCCTTAACTGGGGAATGGCTGAATAAATTGTGGCATATGATGATGATGGAATACTATTGTGTTGTAAGGAATGATGAACAGAATGATTTCAGAAAGAGCAGGAAAGATCTTCACAAACTGATGCAGAGTGAAACAAGCAGAACCAGGAGAACATTATACACAGTAACCAAAACATTGTAGGATGATCAGATGTAATAGACTTAGACACTAATAGCAATACAGTGATCCAGGACAATGTTGAGGAGCTGCCCATCAATTGCTCTGGCCTCCACTTGCTCTTCCTTCTTCTGTTCTTCACAATGCCCTCTCTCACAACCACTCCCACCTTCCAGAAGCCATAAAAAATCCCTGCTCTCAGGGCTGTCAGCTGGTCCAAGGGCTGAGTCAGGAGAAAGCAGCAGCCCCTCTCCCTAGCCTGCCTCCTCTGAGAGATCCCCCCCCCCCTCTCCTGGGCACGTGTGCAACACACACCCTTCCAAACCTTCCAGCCAGAACTGCCCTCCCTCCCTCTCTATGTGGGCAGCCTCCCATGGCTTCCTCCTCTCAGCTGAAGCTGGCCAAGAAGAGATCCAGAATGACTGCCTGTATCTTAGCAGCTTCCTTCCATCTTCTCTAAGATCACATAAGGAAGTTTGGAAGAAGACAGAAGTAGGAGAGCCCAGGTGCCACTCTTTGTTTATCCTTTTTTCTCACTATTACAATAAAATTACTTGGTTCTTCAATTGTTCCTTCACATAAGGAGGATCTGAACACACAATATTATCTTTTAAAAGAAATTGGGGGGTGGAGTTAAGAAACAAAATTTTTTTGTATCTAGTTAGATCTAAGCATTCTTTTAACAAGGAAACTTCTGGAATTTTATTGGGATCATTCATTGGCTCAAAATTTACTTGGGGGGAGCAGCTGAGTAGCTCAGTGGATTGAGAGCCAGGTCTAGAGACAGTAGGTCCTAGGTTCAAATCTGTCCTCAGATACTTCTCAGCTGTGTGACTCTGGGCAAGTCACTTACCTAAGTCACACTGCCTAGTCCTTACCCCTCCCTCTTCTGCCTTGGAATCAATACCCAGTATTGATTCCAAGATGGAAGGTAAGGGTTTTAAAAAAAAATTTACTTAGCTACATTTCTACTGTAACCCTGTGCTATTTGTGCTCTAAAAGTTGTTTCCTAATGTACGAAAGACTTTCCCATTTCAAAGAAAACTTCATTTATAATATGCATCCATTCCTCCCCACCATTTTTTATAGTAAGAGCTCAGTTATTTAATGCAATATCTAGATTGCAAAACAGGTTGCAATTTCCCCCCAAGTCTTAGGAGTGCTAGAAGCAAACAAATAATTTGAGAACCAGACTAAGAAAGGAAATTTAAAAAACTAAAGAAAATCTGAATTGTGGTCATGACATTAATCTTAACTCTGTCCTATCAAAAAACATCTACTATAACTGCTAAGGAATAAACCTACAAAAAGGGCTCCAAAAAAGGAGGTCTCTGTTGGAGAGATGCTTTTATCTTTTTTTTCCTCTCCCTGGACTAGAATTAGTTACAAAATAACTTTGGAATCCTTGAAACTAGAATGACACTTTCAGAAAGCTTTGTGAAATACCACATCATGAACCATACCACTAGTTATTAGGAAAAAAACAATTTTCTATATAGCAATAAAGATTTCCTTGCCTTTTGGGGAATTTGAATCTCTTCTACCCCCAATCCCGGTGCTTTCAGAATCCAGTTTAGCAACACCACAGAATTGAGGATTACTGGTATTTCTCTATTCTAAGTTATCATATTAAAGTTGATAAAATACAAATACTTTGTTTTTGCAAAATCTAGTCAAGTGTGAAAACAAAATCTGTTTCAAAAACTATGGAAGAAGGTATCACCTCACACCTAGCAGATTGGCCAACATGACAGCAAAGGAAAATAATGAATGCTGGAGGGGATGTGGCAAAGTGAGAACACTAATTCATTGCTGGTGGAGTTGTGAATTGATCCAACCATTCTGGAGGGCAATTTGGAACTATGCCCAAAGGGCGATAAAAGACTGTCTGCCCTTTGATCCAGCCATAGCACTGCTGGGTTTGTACCCCAAAGAGATCATAAGGAAAAAGACTTGTACACGAATATTCATAGCTGCACTCTTTGTGGTGGCAAAAAATTGTAAAATGAGGGGATGCCCATCAATTGGGGAATGGCTGAGCAAATTGTGGTATATGTTGGTGATGGAATACTATTGTGCAAAAAGGAATAATAAAGTGGAGGAATTCCATGGAGACTGGAACAACCTCTAGGAAGTGATGCAGAGCGAAAGGAGCAGAACCAGGAAAACATTGTACACAGAGACTGATACACTGTGGTACAATCAAATGTAATGGACTTCTCCATTAGTGGCAATGCAGTGATCCTGAACAACTTGGAGGGATTTATGAGAAAGAACACTATCCACATTCAGAGGAAAAACTGTGGGAGTAGAAACACAGAAGAAAAACAACTGTTTGAATACATGGGTGGAGGGGATATGACTGGGGATGTAGACCCTAAAGGAACATCCTAGTGCAAACATCAACAACATGGAAATAGGTTCTGATCAGGGTCACATTACCCAGTGGAACTGTGCATCGGCTATGGGAAGGGAGAGGGGAGGGGAGGGAGAAATAGAATATAATTTTTGTAACCAAGAAATAATGTTTGAAATTAACCAAATTTTTAAAAAAATTACAAAGTTTCCTAAAAAAACAAACCAAAAAAAAAAGACTACGAAGGATAGGGACATTAGACTAGTTTTTCATTCATAAGGGATTCCCAGGTAAAGACATTCCCTCTAACAATGCAAGTCAGCACTTTTCTGAAACTTAATGGTCATAAAAAGTTGCCTAGAACTGAGGAGCCTCTGTGAATGACTTGCCCAGGGTCACAGAGCCAATATGAAGCTGAAACCCAGATTTTCCTGGACAGCTCTGTATCCACTAGGCCTCTATTTTTAAAAATAGGCCTCCAAAACTAAGCTGTAAATAAGATTCAAAGTGTCTCTCATATATATGAAAGTATGCTTTTTCTATTCTTCTTAGAAGAAAAAGGTTGTTTGTAAAAAAAAAAATTACTTTAATACCAGAGCTAAAAAAGACCTTAAAGATCATGTAGTTCAACCCCTGCTAGACAAGTGGTGGATCCCCACAACATCTATCCATACCTCCAGCCCTGAAAAATGTGCAGAGGCCTAGGAGAGAAAGACAACATTTAAATAATGACACTGTCCCTTTCCTCACAAGTTTACAGTCTCTAACACACAAAAACAAAGATGAACAACATGTATTCTATTTCCCTTCACAGTTAAATATTCTCAAATTTCAGCAGTCTACGGAGGACCCTCCCTAGATCTTCCCAGCACTAAACCCTCAACTCCCAACTGGCTCCAGGTCACCTCTGCCCAGACACCTCAAAGCTGGCATGGCCAGACCCAAGCTGGGCACCGTGTCCTCCTCAGTCTCCGGGCGCCCCCCTGACTTATCCTGTACTTATTTACTCTCCCTGACAAGGTAGGCACCTTAACGCTGACTCCTATTATCTCTGGCTCTGCCGCTTAGCAACATCCCCATTATCAGCAAGATCCGGGGATCCAGGCTTATTTTTAACATATTTAAACATATTTTTAGCAGCTCTTTTTGTGGTGGAAACTGAGGAGATGCCCATCAGCGTGGGCCTGGGTGAAGGTGCTACAGAGTGCAATGGGATGGAATACCGTCATGCTGTAAGAAGTGAGGATGAGGATGGTTTCAGAAAACCCCTCCTAAAATCCCCACAATCCAACCCAATTGGACTGTCTTCTCCCTGAGCATGCCCATTCTTGGCAGAGCACTGGGCCTAGAATCGAGAGGCCCTGGCTTCCTTTCTAGCCTGGAACAACAGGCTCGCTGGGAGACCCTGGACAAGCCTCTCCAGTTTCCTCACCTATAAAATGGGGATAACAACACCGACCTCACAGGATGGCTGGGAGGATCAGATGAGACAGTATCTGTAAAGCACTTAGCAGGGAGGCTGGCACAAAGCGGTATGATCTGAATGATGGCTACTACTATTTTCTGCCTCTATTACTGAGGCCTAGAATGTCCTCTTCTTTCTCTGGTGTTCTGAGTGACTACTTATGCTATAAAGCTATGATGGCCTGCAGGCAGAGACCTCTCAGTTGGGCAGAGGGGCACCAGCAGCTCTGGGGGGCGGGGGGAGGCACAGCACGGTGTACCTAAAAGGTTCACCATCACTGCTAGAGTCTAATTCACACTGTACCAACCTCTAAAAGGCCTTTTAAAAAACCTTCTTTCATCTTGGAAACAATATACTGTGTTGGTTCTAAGGCAGAAGAGTGGTAAGAGCTAAACAATGGGCCAAGGGAGGCAATAGGGTTCAGTGGCCTATCCAGAGTCACACAGCTAGGAAGTGTCTGAGCCACATTTGAACCCAGGACCTGGCTGCATCTCAGAGCTCACCCAATTATTCTCTCCCATCTACCACAGTTCCTCTCTGAATCCCCAGACAGTAGGGAGAACAGTGGTTAGAACCTGTCACCTTTTTGAGTTCAAATCAGGCCTCCAACACTTACTAGCTGTGTGACCCTAGGCAAATCACTTTAACTGTTTGCCTCAGTTTCCTCATCTATAAAATGAGCAGAAATAAATGGCAAACCACTCTAGTATCTTTGCCCCCCACCAAAACCAAATGGGGTGAGTCAGATACAACTGAATCCTAGTATAGCACTTAGTATTAATTATGAATATAAGGTGAATCACATTATCTGAATCAAATGCCAACTACAAACTCCCACGGTATCCTGTTTTACAGAGAAGAAACTATAAGAAGGTATAAATTCATTCAAGTTAAATTTAATTCCAAATTCCTCTTTCAGAATATCTTGTCTTAAAGAAAATTTTATACTTTATGATATATGAACAGTTTTCTCCCATTTCATTTCAAACAAATGTTATAGATAGTAAACTTCATTCATAGGTGTATTTTATTGATTAAATTACTTCAATAATCATCACTGCATCCTTAGTAAGCATTTAAGATGAGATAACCCATTTTTCAGACAAATTCATTGTCACACAGCCTCCACCCAATGTCAGATTTAGGATTAGGACTGAATTTTAGAGCTTAAGGAGTTGCCAGTTTTATATTTGTATCTCAGGCTCCTAGCACTGAGCTGAACATAGTAGGCACTTAATAAATACCTGAGGACTAACTGATCATAAAGTTTGTCTTATAGATGAGGAAACTCTAGCGTAGAGGGGTTCAGTGAAGTGCTTCTGGTCAAATAAGTAATAGCTTTGTAAGAAGTTATAAATAGGCTTTGATTCCCAACTCCCAGGCTGTGTTTCTTCTATCTCCTTACCCAAATGCAGCACCCCTTCAAAAGATGACAGCAAAATAACTAAGAAGTAAAAAATGAAACATTTATCATGCTACAAACTGTTTTATGGAGTAAAATTCATTTTAAAATCCTACTGATTCAACAGGTAACAATATTCATCCAATCAAACTGCTGCTGCTCCTGTATCTCTGGTATTTGGTATATGTTTGTCTTCTTTTCTCTACCACAGAAATACACTACCTGGAGTTACAAAACTACATGTGGATATGTAGTCCAATAGAATGAGGTTTTAAGAAAAAAAGGATCTCTCTCCCAGAAATAGTGTTTATCTATAAACATATTTTGTTTAGAGTCAGCAATTTTCAAATGTAGTATTTTTGCTGTTTAAGAAATTGTGATTATAGTTTATTATACCTAACATTTACCAGCATTCTACACAAAGGTAAATGTCTCCCACTTAAAAGAATCAACACATTAGTTTTTTTATTTCAATTTCATCTCTCCAAAATATAAAAATATTAAGAGAATGCATTTGTTAAATGAGCCCCTCCTCCATCAGAATGAAGTTGACTCTCCAATTATCTCTCTGAGGACAATTCATAGCATAATTTTAATCTAGCCTGGACGCCTTCCCCATCAATACACAGTAATGTTTAAGGAACAGATGCAAGTTTACTTTAACCTATCCAAAACATAAAATCAAGAAGGTAAATTAGCTGCCCCCAGATTATAATATACTCTTAAGCCCAAGTTAAATTCCATAGTCCTAAATATACAAAATATACATCAAAACTTTGCCAAAACTGGAGGAATTCCATGTGAACTGGAAGGACCTCCAGGAATTGATGCAGAGTGAAAGGAGCAGAACCAGGAGAACATTATACACAGAGACTGATACACTGTGGCACAATCAAATGTAATGGATTTCTATCCTAGCAGCAATGCAATGATCCAGAACAATTCTGAGGGCTTATGAGAAAGATGACTATCCACATCCAGAGAAAGAACTTTGGTAGCAGAAACACAAGAAAAACAGCTGCTTGATCACATGGTTTGATGGGGATGTGATTGGGGATATCGACTCTAAATGATCACCTTAATACAAATATCAATAATATGGAAATAGGTCTTGATCAATGGCACATATAAAACCCAGTGGAATTGCACATTGGCTATGGGAAGGGGTGGGGGAGGGGAGGGAAAAAACATGAAATTCCTGTAACCATGGGAAAATATTCTTAATCAATCAAATAAATTTAAAAAACCAAAAACTTTGCCAAAATCAGAAAACTGTCTAAGGTCAGTAATAACTGATGCTCACTTCACTACACAACAGAAGAGGAAGGGTAGATTCAATTTATTATTTTCTCATAGCTTTTGTCACACTACATCATGAAATGAAGGAATAAGCAAAAGCTTAATTACTCTGAAACAAAGGCATTAGAAAAAATGTGGCACTCTTAATGAATAACATATGCAAAGGCAGTGGGGTTTTTGCCCCTTTTCTATAAAAGAAAGTTTTGAGAATTTGATTCTATATAGTTATTAACATTCTTCAAGTACCCAACCAATTAGAAGGCACCAATTAGGTGCCTTGTCAGAGGGAAAACAAAGAAAGATAAGCAAAGCAGTTCTTACCCTAAAGAAGCTTGCAATTTTTAAAAAACTGGATGGGAGGAGACGTCCACACATTATATACAATATCCCATCATTTTAAATCTCCATGTACATTGCCATAAAAGAAGTGCAAACAGGAGTTTGAAGCAGGAAGATCATTCCTATAAAATACCACAGAAATTTTGGGCTGGAATGACTTTCAAGATCATCCAGTTTCATTTTACAGATGAGAAAGCTAAAGTTCAGAAATTCAGTGAATTGCCCAAAGTCACAAAGCTGGATTGTAGACAAGGAAGAAATCATTCAAGGCTTCATAAAGGAGCTTGAGACAGGATGACAGGCACTGGTGACAACTACTTGGGTGGACTTTTCTACATTAGCTGGCCAAGGTACATACAGGAACTTGGAGCACCCAGGTAGCACAGTGGCTAGTGATGGGCCTGGAGTCAGGAAGATCATCTTTCATAGTTCACTTCCAGCCTCAGACGCTTAGTAGCTGTGTGACCCTGGGCAAGTCACTTAACCCTATTGGCCTCAGTCTTCTTATCTGTCTAATGAGCTGGAAAAGCAAACAGCAAACCAGTCCCGTGTCTTTGCCAAGAAAACCATAACTCGGGTCACAAAGAGTAAGACTAAAAAGAACTGACCACAAAAAAGTTAACAAATGAAGATTCTGAGCAGAGACAGTACACCCATTTCTAGGCAGAGCACATGTTGAAGAGTAACTGGGAATAAAGTCAGGAAGGCTGACTATGGAGCATGCAGGCAGCATCTGGAAAAAGAGTTTGAGGCTCACTAAGCAAAGGTGGGATCATTCATGAAAGGTCGTCCACGTAGGAGTGCAACGTAAGCCATACCTTAAGGATGACTAAAGTGGCTATAATAGGCCAATTGAGAAGCTTAGACATAGTCCCAAGAGGCTAAGGAAGCCCTGGGGTAGCACACAGCATCAGGAAGCATTGGGATAGCTCGTGTGAGTGCTAGGAGGGAGGGGGAACCAAAGCGTGACAGAAGACCAAGGTTTCAAGCACAGATAACTGGTGACTGTTGGGAGTTAGGAGCAGTTTTTCTTTGTTGGGGGGAGGGGATGAGGAGTTGAGTTTTGGACAAGATGAGTTTGAGGTTGTCCCAGGACATCTGGTGAAGTCAAGCAGAGGACTTGGGAGAAGGATAGAGCTGCACATACATACAAAGATCTCTCTATAGGCAGCGGAAACCTTGGGAATATAGGAGACCAATTTGGGAAAAGACTCAGAATAAAAATAATTTTCAGGAATGCTTTTTTTCCCTTCTTTTTTAGCAGTCAAGAAAATTCCTAAAAGGAAAAAAAGAGGACTGGATTCTCACACTATAACAGAAGTCAAGAGAATAGTTAATAGTATATTAGAAAAATTCCTGAATTTGGAGGCACTGCCTTTCTGTAAGATGAGGGCATTGCATTGATCTGGATGGCCTCTTAAGTTCCCTCCAGCTCTAAAGCCCATGAAGGAATTCCAGAGGAATGAAGAATAAAAAAAATAAAAATCAACTGATTTAATGATTTAGGAGGTTACTACCATCAATTGAAAACAATGTCAATAGAAGAGTGGTCCTAGGGGGCAGCTGGGTAGCTCAGTGGATTGAGAGCCAGGTCTAGAGATGGGAGGTCCTAGGTTCAAATCTGGCCTCAGACACTTCCCAGCTGTGTGACCCTAGGCAAGTCACTTGACCCCCATTGCCTAGTCCTTACCACTCTTCTGCCTTGGAGCCAATATACAGTATTGACTCCAAGATGGAAGGTAAGGGTTTAAAAAAAAAAAAGAAGAGTGGTCCTAAAAGATAAACTGTTAAGTAGTTAAGGAATAAGTGGGTAAAGAAAAAGTAGAGACAGGGAATAGATAACTAAAAACTCTGTGGTTATACTTCTAGATAGAGAAAGAAAAAACAGGCAGAGAAAGATTGGAGAGAAAACAGGAATGAGATTCATTGTAAATAAGATCAAGAATCAAAGGTCAGGGGTAAGCCTTGATCAGGAGGAGGGACAGTTCTTTCTCAGAAGAGCAGGGCAAAAATACAAGGCAATTTTGAGACAGGTGGGAAAGTGAGGGAGAGGACATGTTTAGGTGCTCTGATCAGGGGGGAGAATCAAGAAGGGGCTGAGGGTGGGGCTAAGGGCCAAAGGGAAAGGTTTAGAATGCTCACTGTGCCATAGAAAATCAGAAAGAGATCAATTAAAGTATTACTATTCCCACCAAAATTGGACAGTGAGAATTTATGGTAGACCCAATCACCACATTTTCAAGGACTCTTCCTAGCAAGTAAAATTGCAGAAGCAAACGGCCAACAGAGGAAGGAGAAGCTACCTGGGATGGCTTTGCAAGGCAAAGTCAGATTCTAAGATGTAAGTGAAAATAAATGTTGAAATGGCTGGTCATACAGGGTAGGGGCTGAGAAAGCTAAATGAAATTACAGGGACAGCATCCAAACTTAAATCACCTCAAATTCAAAAAACAAATGCAGTTTTTGTGCTAAGCAATATAGACCTTTTCCAAGTCAGAACCTCAGGGGAGAGGAAGAAGGAAAGTGAGAAGTGGGCAGATCCTAGGTACCAAGCCAAGGCTCCCAATAAGCATAACAAGGACAGGTTGAGAGCTGGACTACATGTTCAACAAACAAAGAATCACATTTATTTCTAAGATAATATGTAGTCATCACAATATGCAGGGCTCTTGTTTCTGACGCTATTCTTTAAAAAGCAGTTGCCATTCAGCAAAAGGTAGGATGAAGAAAAAGGAAATCAAATTTAATTTTTTCCCCCCAAAATACTTGGTGGCAGTAGAGGCTAAAAATGAGTTTTGGAGACTACTAATACATTTCCAAACTACAGACTACTGACTCCTAAAAGTCAGGTTATCTCGAGAAAGGTGAGTCATCTCAACATTAGAACCTGGCAGGCTACAACTATCAGAAGTAGCAGCCTCAAGCCTCCAAAGTCTAGGCTAAGAGCAACGAAGAGAAGTGTGAATAGTGTTTAATTCAATACTATTAGCTGAAAATAAGTGTTCCCACCTTTCAACTGCTCTTATCAGGTCTTCAGAAAATCAATTCTGTTTCCTGGCTACATCCTCACTTTCCAGGATTAAAATATCTTCTGAGAAAAGGAGGAAAATCAGTTCAAAATTCATTAGTTTAAAAAAATCAATTAAACATGGCCCTAAGCTTCCAAGGCCATAGACTTCCATGAAAAACACTATCTGATCTACGAAATAAATTAAATTGACTGAACTTAAACATATATTGCCACATCTGAAGCTCACTGTGAGCCAACTAGAACAGGTATTCGACAGATGAGGACTTGCTTAGCTATAAAGCCAGACCAAGACCTTCCTGTTGCCCAATCAATCCAGTCTTCTCTCTACTCCACCAATTAACAAATAGTTGAACAAATTATACTGTGTGAATGTGTGTGATAAAGCAGAACACCAAAATAAAGGGGATGATTTCAGAGAAACTTGGGAAGACTTATATGAGCTGAAGCAGAGAGAAGGCAGTAGAACCAGAAGAAATATGTATGCAACAATAAAACTGAAAAGACAAACTAGAAAGGCTTAGGGACACACTAGTCAAACTCAATTCCTTAAATCAACACTCTAGAGGCCCCCATGATGAAGCAAGACTAAATGGGCTCAGGCTGCTGACTGAGATAGGGGTGGGGAGGAGTCCCAGGAGATTTGTTTTGCTTGACTATGCCTATTTGTTACAAGGGGGAAGGGGGTTACCATCTTTTTTTCCCCAATGGGGAAGAAAAAGGTTTTTTCTCATTAAAAAAAAGCAAATGTTTAAAATAAATGTCTTGAAGAAAAAAAGGTAGATATAATGGAATAGAACTCATTGATTGTTTCATCAAAATAATACTTGAGTGCAGTCCTTTTAGAAAGAACTAGGAAGTAGACAAGGTACCAGATATAACAGTGGTAGGAAAGTGGTCATTGACAACCTCCTTCCAATAGGAAGGTTGGCCTTCCCTGATACTTTCTACAAGGCTCCTTTCACAAACTAAGCAAGAAAATTCACACTTAAAAAAGGTCAATTCCTAATTTTGATAATAAGGATGAGTACAGAACCAGAGTACAGAACAAAAGAGCTAGAAGAGGGATTCTCGGTTGTTCCAATTAATTCAGTAGTGTGACCTTGGGCAAACCATTTAACTTCTTTCTTCTGTTAAAGTCACTTAACATTACTCATCTCTGATGAAGGGAGCAGGGAAGAGGATGACCACTAGCATTCACTATTCTGAAAGTCATATGCCATTCAACAAATACTGATTGAGCAACTACTGATTCAAGTTTTTTTAGTTGCTGTTAATTTCCAAAACATTTCTACTATTGCTACTATAGACTTGTTTCTAGAGAAATACATGAACAATATTGGGCACACAAGCAAAACCATTCCTTTCCCCAAATTCTAACTCTAACAGCTTTTCCTTCCTTAGATTTTAAAGGACTACAATTCCTTTGTAGTAGAAATCTGGAATCTAGTAATTTTTTTCAAGAAATAGCCTAAAACCATCTAGGTACAAGTAGAAAATGAGGTAAATTCACCTGGTATTTATCCTTTAATCTACTCATTCCTTTTGAGTAATGAGTCTCCCCTCCTTATATCTGAAGGACCAATGGGATAGAACTTTTGCTAGATAATTTCATCATCTCCCTTTTTATAAGTACTTGCATATTTTATCCCCAAGAAAAATTAAGGCCCTCCATAATCTGGCCCAAATCCTAATTCTTTATTTTCCAAGTATGATATATAACCCTTCTTTGTCCCCTGACTACTTACTCCTAAATCTTTGCTCTAGGTGCTCCTCTCTTCCTGCAATCCAAATCTTACCCATATTGATTTCAGTCTTTCAATAAACATTAAGTACCTACTATGTGCCACGCACCATGCTTAACACCAGGGACACAAAGAATCAAGATAAAAGAGTTCACAATGTGATGGAGGAAAACAAGCAAACACATGTATAAACAGTAAATAGTAAAGAGTTAAAAAGAGGGAAAGCATTGAAATTAATGTTTGAGAAAAGCTTTATGAAAAAGGAGATTTTACTTGGGATTCATAGGAAGTCAAAAGGTAGAGAGATGAAGAGGAAGAGCATTCAGGGCACGAGACAACCAGAGAAAATGCCCAAAGTTGAGAGATGGCATGTGAGATAGAGTGCCTTGTTTGTAAATGAGAGGAGGCCAGTGTCATTGGATTAATGATGAAGAGAACATGGTGGGGGAAGGAAAGGTGTAAGAAGACTGGAAAGATAAGAAAGGACTAGACTGTGAAGGACTAAATCCAGAATTTTGCATTTGATTTTAGAGGCTATAGGAATACATGGAGTTTATCAAGTAGGAGAAGACACATGATTGGACCTACATTTCTTAGGAAAATCCCTTTGGTACCTGAATTGAGGGAATGGAGTGGAAAGAGCCTTGAGGCCCAGACCAACCAATAGGCTACTGAAAGAGTTGAGGTGATGAACACTTGCAACTAAGGGCATGTCAATGACAGAGTGAAAAGGGGAAAATCTGAGAAGAACATACCTTGGCAAAAGATTGGAAATGGGGAGAAGGGAAGGAATACAGGATGATTCCTAGTTGTGAATCTAGGAAACTAGGAAGATAATGGTTCCAATAACAATAAAAGAGAAGTGGGGGTGAGTGTGTGGGAAGATAATGATTTCAAGTTTTCTTCCTTTTCTCTATTTTTTATTTTGACACCAAATTATCTTCACTATTACCTATTATTTTCATGTGTGCCTGATTCCTCAACTTCATTAATGTTCCTTCCTGTAGAGCAAAAGTATTATATTTCATCAACATATTTCTCAGTGATTGATACTATAAGTATTTGTTTGATGAATCAATTTATGAAATTGTCCTAGGCAAAAATGATAGAAAAACAATATAAGTGATTAAAAAAAAAAGCTTAGTCTGTACCCTCCAGGATCTTCTTAGCAAAAAGGCATGACAAATACTTTAATAATTCACTAAACATTATTATTGGCCCACCCATTCCAGAAATCTATTTGCAATTATGCAAAGAAAGTGACTAAAATGTTCACACCCTTTGATCCACTCCTAGATATATTACCCTCTTCCCCTCAAAGTTAAGTCAATGGCAAACTGAAAGATCCCATATTTATATTTACAACACTGCTTTCTGTGGTAGCAAAAACTGGAAACAAAGTAGATGCTTGACCACTGGAGAACAGCTAAAAAATCTGTGGTACAAAAATATAGTGGAATATTCCTATGTAGTAAGAAATGACTGCAATGAATACAGAGAAGCATAGGAAGACCTTATGAACTGTTGCAAAGTGAAACAAACAGAATCGGGAAAATATACAATCACTATACAAGACAAGTGGAAAAAAACTCCAATAACCTAAATTAAGTACTTCAGAAACTATAGTGGCCAAACTTGGCCCCAAAGAAAATCTATGAATAAGAGGCACCTCCCTGTGTTCTAGGCAAAGGAAGATGTGGATATGAATGGATGAAACATTGCATATAATGTTAAGGCCTTTTCAATGACGAACTTTTATCACTCTTGAATTCCTCAGAAATGGCTTCAAGGAGAGAGAAAAGTGAAAAATTTTGAAAAATATCGCTGTTTTTGTAAAAACAAAATATATCAATTAAAAAATGATGCTTGAACCATACCTCACTGTGCATAGGGATGACTATAAATAAATCTCAAATTGTAGATTAACTTAGGTTTATATTTTCTTCTGCATTTGGGTTTTGGAACTGGAACTAAGCTTAAAGCTCACTGGACCACAACCATCAGTCTCACATATTAACATTTTTATTTTCTCATCTCTTCAAACTGCCCAATTACATCCTACTTTCCATAATGGGTAATTTAGAAAGGAAAGGAAAATATATCATAAAAAGGAAAAACATACAAAACTCATCTTATTCACACACACACACACACACACCCAAAATATACCTGGCCTTAAATCACAGTAAAAGTGAAAATTAAAATATGATTTTTCACTGAGTGAGAGTTAAAGGAAATTCAAATACTTCTCCTTTTATGTAACATTTTCTTCCAAAAGTATATAAATCAAGTTTACAAAAAAGGGGGAAGGCAACTATGTCTGTAATCTTAAAAGCCAGACGCTAGGCATTCCACTAACCATAATGGGCCTCCTGAAGACCAAGGTGTCATCACTTCTAGTATCTGATTTATTGTAAAGTTAACAGTAGGAGAAATGAAATCTATGTCCTTTTGAATTGCTTTCTAACCATTAGTCATTTGACCAATCCTAGTACTACACATACTACCCTACATTTTGTTTTTAAAAAGTACACAATTTACCTATGTTTCAGAAGACAGTAACTGAGGAATAGACCTGTCAAACATCTTCATTCAAATCTACATGGAGATCTTGGGGGGATGTGGGAGGAGATGTGACCCATTCCTGTTCTCAGTGCTTATTACAGCAACAAGATCAAACATGTTAGTACACTTAATCTCTGCCAGAGCATCCATTTTCTAAGGGTAATGCAGTTTCAACAGCATATGTCACAAAACCACACTTTTTAGCAATTTAGGAGGGACTTTAGGGGAAACAGACACCATACTTTAAGTAACCAAACTTTGACCTTTCTTTACTTGCACTGTACTCTTTTGAAACTTGGCTCAATGGTCTAAAATAATATTTTTTATCATTCTATTCATTAACTTCATTACTTCTTATTCTGAATTTTCTGTATTAAACTTTAACAATATATACTATAGATCTGTTTTAGGTATTTTTATTGAGAAGTCAGTCACAGAAGTCTGGTTTTAGAGATCACCTAGTTCAACTCCCTCAATTACAGGAGAGAAGTAAAGGGACTTGCCCTTGATCATACACCTCATAAATGGCACACTGGGGTTACTACCTGTATAACCTCAGACAAAGTCACTGAACGTCCCTGGGTTTCAGATGCCCTAACTCTAAAATGAGAGTCTTTCCATTTCAGGATGAGCATTTTCAGTATTTGTTCCAGTACTGATTATTAAAAAACACTCTCATTCTAAAACAATCCCCCTCTTGCCCCCCCCCAAAGTCAGAAACAATGACCAGCAATCAATAGCATGAAATTTGGGAAGGCTCTTATTTTTAACTTCCTCTAGCAATGAAGATGGAGTACCTTACAATCTTTTTTTTTTTAATCCCATACTTTAAGATGGAAAGGCAAGGGATAGGCAAATGGGGTTAAGTGACTTGCCCAGGGTCCTCTGGATTCACTGTCACCTGGCTGCTTCAGTACCTTGTAGTTTAAAGAGAATTATATAAAGCAATGAAATGTTAAGTGACTTGTCCAAAGTCACACAACCAGTATGATTCAATGGCAGATGTTAAGCCCTGGGCAGAGACCAGCTCAATGCTACACTGGCTCAAATCCATGTTAATACAATAAAAATAATAATAAAGGTTGGTGGAAATAATATACTTTGAGAAATTTTTTTAATTAACCAGCAAATTTTTTTAGCATCACTATCCAGTACTAATAAGCTAAGGATGTGTCAAGGAGTATTAGAGTCCACATTAGGGGTCATAATTCCTAATAGTTCTTCTGGTATTTCAGTCTCCTCATAGAAGCCCCCTCCCCTCTAAAAAGAATTCCAGAATAAATCAGGTGAGAACCAAAGTATTTCTTTGTTAGAATGTTAAATGAGAACATCCTAGGATATCTTGAATACCAGCATAACATTTCAATATCTGGACACCTTCTCCAGGGCTAATTACCAAAAAAAAAATCTATTTAAAAAATTCTCTTTTCATAATACAGTGGGTACAAAAGAATACAGTAAGTTCTAGCTTATATTTTCTTCTGTAATTTGTGTCCCAAGTTTTCTATCTATATAAAAGCAGTTTTTATTTGTAAGTGGAGGCAATCATTTTCTCCCCAACATGGACAAAACCCAATGCTATCTGGGGTCCAAATGATAGATGAGATTTACCTGAGTCAGCTGATCCCATAGAATACAGGCCACTCATCTGGGCATGCTTCAAGCTCACCTCCTCCAAGATTATGTTGAGTCATAAAAAGTCTAAGAAGCAACATTACCCAAACCAGATCAGGTGGTTATCACTAAAACTTCCTCCTGAGGCCACCTAATGGTTTCCTTGCATTTAATAGGAGGTAATTACTGAACTTCATTGTGGATGGCAGAACTATGTCACTTTTGACTTTGTAGTACCAACTGACTACAAACTTGTAGAGAATTTGGAAATTTCCAAGCTTTCTAAACAAAAACAAAATTATAACCAGGGCAGCATTGATCATAATTAATAGGATCAGGGCCTTAAACCAGAAGGGGTCTTTAAAGTTCAACTCCTTTATTTTACAAATGAAGAAACTGAGGCTTCAAGTGACTTACCTAGCATCCCACAGCTAATGTGTAAAACAGAATCCAAAACTAGGGCTTCCAGACTCCAAGTCTTGCACTCTCTTATATCCAACTTTATCTCCTTAAAAGGAGTTGTATCTCCAGGATGCTATCATGCTACTTTACTTGGATTTGCCTGAGAATCACCATAGCTATAGCTAACTACCTATCAGGCACAATAATAATCCTATTAAACTCCTACTGGGTGTAGTGCTAGGGGTACAGAGAAAAAATAATCAAGTCTCTCCCCTCAAGAAGCCTCCATTCTCGAGGGCTTCACAGTATGAGAGGGACATGGTGGATGCCTCACTGGGCACAGTGACAACAGCCCTTTGCTCGGTCAGAGGGTCAGGGCTCCTTTCCCACCTGACTGCGTGCTGTGTGGCTTTGGGCTTATTTACTTACCTGTAAATTGGGGACAATAATACTTACACCACCTACTCCATAGGATTGTTTTAAAGTGCTTTCTAAACCATAAAGCACTATGCAAATAGGAGAACTGAGTCTGACACTAGAATCCAGATACCGGTTCGTTTGGCCTGTCCCGTGTAAAGCAAGCCCTTGATGGTATTCTCAATTATTGGAAAGCAGCCATCATCTTTATCAATGTGGGCATCACAGCCTGCCTCTGTTTGCCCATCCTTCGAGACTCTTCTCAGAATCCTCCCAAAAATTCACCAAAGAAATGGAGGGATTTCCTTTCTCCTGATATCACATGGAGATCAAGGGAACTGATTGCTGGTTACATCTTGTCTCACACAACAATGATGAAACGGGGTAAATTTTTTTTTAAATAAGGTAAATCAAAATGGTAGTATGTTAATGACTAAGAATCTAGTATAATGGAAAGAGAACTGGAAATTGGGAGTCCACTGACCTGAATAACTTCCATTTCTGCCACCCAAAATATTTTTATGACCATAACCTTCTCTGGGCCTCAGTTTCCTCACAAGTCAAATAAGGAAGTTGGGCTAGATGAAATCTACAGTCCTTTCCAAATGACAGGCTATGATTTGTTTAGAATGCCAGAATTTTTTTTTTTAACCCATACCTTCTATCTTAGTATCAGTCTCTAGGACTGAAAAGCAGCAAGAGCTAGGCAATTGGGTTCAAGTACCCAAGGTCACACAAATAGGAAGACTAAGAGGCCAGATCTGAATTCAGGTCCTCCTCTGACTCCAGGCCTAATACTCTGTCCATTGTGCTACACAACTGCCCCAGAATTCTTTATACAATTTTACCTTAACTGCTTAGAAACATAATCACTTGCAAGCCAGCAATTAAGATTCCTGAATGCTAAAACTGGTTTATTAAAAAAAAAAACAACAACCTGGTTTATTAAAAAAATTAAAAAATTATTTAAAATAAGAATCTTATTTGATTTATTTGTACAATTTCTTTCCTATCTACAAGTAACAAATACGACATTTCCTCTCCACACATGAATTATATTTATGCTATATTCAACCTTAGGTATATGACCACCTTTGGACTAATTTTCAAAACCTTAAAGTATAAGTTAATCAAAATGATGAAACTATTCTAACAAATGAAATTAAGATGCTATACTGCTTATGAGTCCTAATGAGAATCAAGAATTTAAGGGAAGAGGCTGCCCACATTCAAGAACTCATGTAATAGTTATTGAATCTACAACTTAATAATGTCCATGTTTGAGTTGTTAGGTAAATTTTCATAATTAAGGAGAAATGGATAATGAATAATTTTCCATTATTATAAAGGGGAATGCCATTACAAAATCCCTAACAAAAACTTGTTGAATATCAAATGATTCTCAAAATCATCTTCTTGATGGCTTGAATATAAACTAAATCAGAAGCATATGTTAGAAGCTTTCCTTCAACTGTGTTTAGTTTACAAAATTGGCATTTTAAAAAAGTGAGTCAAATTAATTTCAATCAAATCTCAGAAAAGGAAACCTGTCTGAGGTACTTAGCTAGGCAGTGGGGCAAAAAATTAAAAGGCACTGCTGATGTAGTAAGAAAAACATGAGCATTTGAAAGAGGGTTTGGGATACTGTCTTTTCTTTATATCCTTGGTGCCTGGTACAACACCTGGCACATAATCAATAATTCTTAAGTTAATTTTTACTGACAAGATACTGCTTTGAAAAACTTAAAAACAGTTATGAGCCTAGCAAAGTTGCTTTATCTCTCAGTGTCTCAGTTTCCTCATCTGTAGAGTAATACTTCTACTACCTCTATTAAAAGGCTGTTGTGTCACTTATAAATGAGTTATTACAACTCTTAAACACGGCTGAGTATATTACCTTGAAATTTAATCATGTCCATAAACCATGGATTTTATTTATGCAGTCAAATCCCGCCCCCCAAGTCACAGGAATGACTTGTTTAGAAATCTCTTTTTAATATTAAGACAAAATTGATATAGTTTTCCTTGAATGGTTAAGTTTTCTATACCAGAAAATTACTTTTCAATATTGTAGCTAGCTGCATGCTGCTGAGACCAACCTATAGTTAATGACTGAAAAATGAATTAAATTGGTTATCTTTAGCAACACTACTTCCAAGTTTATCTCTATGATCCTTTACAATTCAAGCAGTATATGAAAATTTATTTCACACTACATAGCTAAATGTATGCAAGGCTATAGAATTGTTAACTAGCCACTGCCACTTTAAACAATCTTTCCTTCTTCAAATATAACCAAAATTTAAGAAAATCTGATATAAAAACATGAACAAAAAGTTTAATTTAAAATAAATGCTAATATTCAAAAGTCAACATGAAATCTTTTCAGAAATTCCACCTGGATTCTTAAAATATTCAATTTATAAAAATTATCCTCATGTACTTTGATTATATAAGCAATGAGTAAGATATGGCATACCAGGAGTTTTGCTGAATTTTTTAAAAGTCCAGACAGCAAACTAAGCAGAAAGAAGTCAAACTGTGTGCAGGTCAAGACTCCTATTAACTCATACCACAAATGAAACAAAACTGTAAGCATAGCAAATGGGCACACACACTGGAAGCTATGAAATGTCCAGCCTTTGATCTGCCTGCCCATCTCTCCCAATTTATGTAAACTTCAAACAAAAAGCAATGAAACATGGCTCTAATTAGGAAAAACCAGAGTGTGACAACTCTCAAGGTAATGAGTGTAACATTTCCCTTTTTTAATAAAAAAAAAACTAGCAACACACTCATTTAACCTTTCTATAATTTCCTATAAATGAAATCACAGGTCCAGTTCCTAATCCTACAATTCAATATTCCTTTATCAGTATCTGGACAGCTATATCACCATGTTCAAAACCCAATCAGAGAGGACTTCTGAGCTACATTGTGTATTTCACACATAACCTGAAGCTCTTTCAAAATCTCTAATTCCTCTTAGATTGTTATATATTATTTTAGACTTTACAGATCAAATAGATCAAATGGTTAGAGAGGATAGCTTTAAGTATATCTATCACTGAATAAGTAAGAATAAGAAAGAAAAGGCAGCTTCTAGTCCAGCTAGCTCAAGTAAATGACTATTTGAAAAAGTAACTCTTAAGAGCTAAGGCAGCATATCAGAATAGAAAAGGACATCGCTACACAACAGGCTCAGACAACTTGTGGCACTGGCCGGACACGAGTGGAACCTGCCGCAATTATAGCAATAGATTATCTACTACTTTCCACCAGGTAACACATCTGTATAGAGTGGCAGGATGGCTTTGGAAGAGGCCTGAATTTGAAAGACAGAAAACCTGGGGTTCAAAGACACCTCCTGCTGGCACATTAGCTGTGTGGGACAAAAGTGAGCTTGAGTTTCTTCACCTGTAAAATGGAGATAGTACTCTTCAGGGATGATGATAATAAGTTTATCTTTATATAAGGACCTACTATGTGGCAGACACTGTGATGGGTGCTTTATTATCTTTGTTCCTTACAACTACCCTGGAAGTATTATTATTCCCATTCTACAGATGAAGAAAGTGAGGTCCACAGCCGTTAAAGTGAGCTGCCCAGGGTCCTACTGCTCCAGGACTAAAGCTGCATTTGGATTCAAAGTCTTCCAGACTCCAAGCCCAGGGCTCTATCCACTGTGACACTTCTCTCAAGTGAGGCTCAGATGATATAAATGCATGTACATGTTACTTATTCACACCCTCCCTCACATCAACTTCCTTCTCATCTTCCTCCTCTTTCCACCACCCTTTTCCTTGGCCTCTCAGTGACTCCTAGGAACAATGGTGTCACTCAAGGTCTTAAAAAAGTTGGTTCATCCCTGCTATTCTCAAACTTTGGGGCTTCTAAGTACATACAATTAAAGAAGATGCTAAACTCAGTATCCAGGTTTATAAACTTTTTTTAAAAATCTAAGACTACCTCTACTTTTGAAATGTTAGGTCAGATGCTCTCTTTGACTCCCCATTTTCTTAAAATAAGCCTCTCATTAGCAATTGCCTGCCAAAATTATGTTTGTGCTCTAGCATTCAAATTAAAGAGGAAAACTGGAGTTCCCCCAATTTGGACCAGAAAACACTAAGGGCAGCTTTTACTGAAGAAAAATGAATAGCTGCAAAAGCCTCCTGAATGGGTGTGTGTAGATAGATATAAATACAGATATGGTACTCTTTCGGATATACTAACATCCTTACTTTTTTATGAGACAGGAAACTAGGTGCTGTTGCACTTTTCTTTCTATTCAGTGAAAAAATGAGTTTAAAAATTTGGCCTACATCAAATCCCACTAGAAAATTTCATTAATAGAGTCTTAAGTTGCTAGAAAACCTTTTATCACTGGGTTGAGGGTCCTGATATTAAAGGTGTGACTTTGGGAAAAGTACCTGTTTGGTCTGTAGTCAAAGCTAAAACTGAGCCCAAGAACCCAGGTTCTAAGTGGCCTTGGACATATTTGCAAAACACTGGCCCTCCCTCAGAGGGGTTGGGAAAATAAGGGGGCTATTCAAACACCTGCTAGAATTGCTTTACTGACAACTTCCTAAAGAGTGATTAAATTAAAAAGGAATCCTTTTAAAGTACAATACCATTAAACAGCTTTTCTATTCCATTGTAGTAAGTTATGGAATACTAAACAAACTTAAGATGAAAACAGAATAACACAGCAGTGAATCAAGGCTTTATCTGATTACCCCTCCTGTGACTTTTTTTTCTGACCAAAGCCTGTGGGGAGTGTTTCAAAGTGCTTTCTCCACCCCTATCAGTACCACCCACCCTTGAGAGTAGTCTACAGGTGAATCCTTCCAGAAATATTCAACTACACAAGTCTCTAGACTTTCAAATTCTCCTAGCATTACCTGTTTGAATCACACAGAACAAACAGTCTCCACCCATCTCCTATGTCTTTGTTTGAAGCACCTATTCACTGGGAACCACCTTGATTGATTGATTATCCAACAGTGAAATAGCATCAAAAAGGAGATTCACCAAAATGCTGTCTAGGTGGCCAAAGGGAACAGAAATTATTTTCTCTCCATCTCATACTCCAGGACTAACAGAACAATTCACCCAGACATTGTACATGTTAAGGATAAAGTCTCTACAGTGGAAGACAAGAGGAGAAAATATTTACAAGTCAAAGGTAGCCTAAAATAAGACTGAGGAGGCTCTATGGTCTTAACCTATTGGATTGCAAATATAAAAAGAAAAAAACATTCCCACCACAAATTCTCAGACTTCTAGCTCCTTGAGGGCAGGGCAGGACAGTACTGCTTCAAGCAGGTCTTTTCCTTAGAATCCCTAGCCTAGGTAAAGCTTTTAGGGACAGACTTTTATTCACTCCCTTTTCAATAGTCATAAAAATATAGCCAGGGAATTGTTTCCATCACTGTGAAGGGAAGTTGAGGAAAAGTGATAGAACTGTTTTAATTTCTTAAAGTTAAATCGTATCTCTTAGTTCTTCAGAAACTCCAAAGGAAAAATTTCATATAGATGATGTGAAAGCAAATCTAGTCTTTTCAGAATTAAGTTCCAAGGCTCTAAGATCCATATAATTCAATTCCTAACTACATCTAATAATAAAATAAAAATGTTAATTAATTTCACTTGATTAAGAAAAGTTTACATTTTAAGCAGCTTCACTCAATGATACAAGCTTACCTATAAATGATGCTGGCTATCCACTCTGGCTTCTATTAGGATCCATATTTCATTAACCAAGGGCATTTTAGCTGGAATTTAACCTTTGGCAAATAAGCCTTACTCCCCTACATTCAAAGCTCCTATTTGGAAAGTACATTTGAAATATTATTGTAACTACTCTAAAAAATTAGATGTGAAAAGTTATCCATGAACCTGTGTTCAAAATAAAGTGCGAGATTGGGAGGGGGAAGTAAAGGACAAGAAAATCATTCTCCAAACCTAATCTTAAGAGAATGAATGATTATCCCCCAGTTTAAGGGGAAGAAAAACTATTGTTTTTATCAGAAGAGACAGTGTCCATATTGATATACTGAATGCAAACTGTATCTTTTTTTTTAAGAAAACATCATTTTATGGTTTATCTCAAAGTTAATCTTAAATAAAATATTACTAAATAAAACTGGATGCTATTAAGCACATGAACCCAACACTTTTGGTAATATCTGTATTCAAAGAGGCTGCCATTTGACACCCCCCCTAGTCAGAGCAATAAATATCAATTAAAAACCTAGAAAAGGGAAATGGCTATTTTAATGTAATAACTGTGAAAAAATTAAAATCCTTGCCCCCCCCTTTATTTCAGAAATTAAAGTGTAGAAATTAAATGTAATAAATATTAGAAAAAGGACTGCCCTGACAAAAAAAATGCTGGGTTAATTTTAGCATCCTTCTGTTTAGCTGCTTAGCAACACTTATCCTATGACCTTCTAAGCACCACCTACTTTTAAAAAGGATAATGAATAGAACCATCAAAGGGTTCACCTCTGATAGTCTCTAGTGACCATGTTTTAACCACTCTGTATGATAACGAAAGTAACAGCTGACATTTACACACATTCTTCTCAAAGCATTTTACAAAATTTCTCATTCTTCAAATTTAAATTAACAGGCTAGTCTGAGAACCTCAAAAAACTAGGAAGATGAAAAAACTTTTATGTTAGGTAGGAAAACACTTTAGATGAAAATTTTTCTTATTAGCATAAAGAACTTCTAAAATAGTCTAGACACCAACATAGCAAATGAAAATAAAGATATATTAGGTGGGTTTTTTTTCCTTAGAACTTTCTAACTGGACTCGATACAGACATCTAAATATTAAGTCTGTGTGCCCTTAAAATCTAAAATAAAGACCAGTGGACCAAAAGGTCACTTACTTGAGGATTACCCTGGACTCCACCACACAGAACACAAACTTGTCTATTACATAATAACTTATAGGAGGTAGCTAGGTGGAGATCAATGGATTGAGAGCCAGACCTAGAGATGGGAGGTCCTAGACTCAAATCTGACCTCAGACACATCCTAGATGTGTGACCATGGGCAAGTCACTTAACCCCCATTGCTTAGCCACAGTATTGATTATAAGATGGAAGAGTAAAAAAAAAACAAAAAAACACCACACTTTTGGAAGCCCTGTGATAAAAGGTGTGTTTAAAAAAAATCTAAAATTATATATAGCAAGATGTCATTTATTTTTTTCACAACATATTGAACACCAGAAGCATCTCCCATTAATTTAGCTCTTAAAAGAATAAAAAGTTTTTTAAAAAATCTTTCTTTCACAGACAGCCTAATTTATAAGTGTTTATCATTTCAATTATTGGAAAAGATCTGGCTGATAAAGTTTTCTAAACAAAAGAAGGGGAGGGGGAACGTTAGAAAATAAGATGTATCATCTTTATATTAAAAAGGTACATAAAAGAAAGCATTAACTACTTTAAAATGGATTAAGTAATAACATTTCAATTTATTAGTATGTAAATATATTTATCTTATTTAAAAGTTAAGACTTCTTTCCTAGATTTATGACCCTGGGCAAGTCACTTAAACCTCAAATGGCTACTAGCCCTTACAGCTCATCTGCTTTGGAACTTAGGTTTGATTCTAAGACTGAAGAGTTTAAAAAGAAAAAAAAAAGTTAAACTTTCAAAATGGATCTCTAAAGTGTGTACCAGGTAAGGACAACTTACTGGTGAGCCTCACTAAACTTTCAACAGGAAAATAGTGACTATCCATTAGATTAGAGAATTGATGTTGATTCATTATTAGCAATTCAAAATTAGTTTCCCTTAAAAGACAGCATTTTAGAATTTTATGGATAGACATAAGAAGTTGAAAAACTCAAGACCCTAAAATTATCATGGCTCACTTAAGCATGAATTACTTTAAGCATCCTTTAAAGTCATTCAACTGAAACCTCTGTGGGAATCTCCCAGGAATAGCAGGAACTAAGTATCTTTATATCATACTTTTAGCAAGGACCTATAACTTCAGAATCTTATGATGTATTTTTTAAAGCAATCACATCTAGAGGATGCCTTTGGGGGGCCCTGTAACGAAAAGTATTTGCTGAAATTAGTTCCCTTCCCAACTCTTTTCCATCTCTCAATTTCAGGATAACTTAACTGCATAACTGCATAAATCTAAAGGGCAAACCGAAAAAATACTGTTATGTACCTAAGTATTTGCTCAAATCACTTCAAGACTCTTCCACAAGACGTTGCTATTTCCAGCATCATCCATCCAAGAAATAAACTTTATTTCCATTAGCTTTCTGAGAGGGTGAAAACTTTAAACTAAGGCAGAAAGGATCATTTTTCCAAGGATGAGAAGTTTCTAGCCACTTTTAAAAAGATAGGCACTCTTCCTCTTCTTCATCGTTCTCCCCCCCCCCCCCCCAACTCTCTGAAGTGCAAAGAATTGTGCGCTGCTGCTGCTGCTGCTGCCTCTGAAGCCGTGTAGAATTTCGTAATGGAATGTGAACTGCTCGTCCGGATCTGGGCTCACGTTCTATCTCCTAACCAGTAAGAGCAAGGGAGGACAAATCTGCTGAGCAAGGAGAAATTCTCTCCTCCTCTTTTTATAACCCATCAAGGATGCATTGCAGAACCCAACCCTGGTCTACGACAACAGCAACCAACGACTCCCAGGACCCCGGTCCACCAGTTGGATTCACTTAGAGCAAACAAAGTGGAATCCTCTCTGCCTCTCTATACATACACATACACACACACACTCTCTCTCTCTCTCTCTCTCTTCCCCGAGGGCACCCAAAAAAAGTTTTCCGGCCACCAAGTGGACATCCCCGAGTCCACCACCCCTCGGTGGCTCTGACTGACAACAAAATGGGCTTGTCCCAAGAGCCCGGCGCTGCATCCTTGGAAAATCGGAGCGGTGCCGCATTCCCACCCCACCCCCCAGCTCTCCATGGCCAAAAAAAGTAAAACACACCCGAAGAGAAGTTGGCCGCGCCGAGGGCAAAGGCTCGGGCCGCTGGTACTCACCGCCGAGCCGGGCAGGGCAGGGCAGGGCAGGGTAGGGCAGGGCGAGCGTTCCCGGGCCGACGGACAGAGGAACTACATCCTCCGCGCGACCCCATCCAGAGGGGGAAAAAAAAGTGCTGATCCACAGGGAGGGAGGGAGGGAGGGGTGGGGTGGGGGCGGGGGGGTGGCCTGGGGACGGGAAGGACCTCCCCTGCTTCTTAGCAACCATTAAGGTCGCAGTTTCCTAAGAGACCAAGGGGTGGGGGTGGGGGAGAGGTGGGGGGGAGTGTGAGAGGGCGAGGCGGACGGAGTGGGGGGGAGTGGGGGGCAGACGAGGAAGACGCCAGGAAAACTTTGATGGGGGGTGTAGGGGGTGAGTGGATGCGGAGATCAAAAGGCATCTTGCCACGTTCAATTAGCAATAGCCCTCCCCCAGCTCACCTCCTCCCCCCTCCATCCCGCCCCCGCCATCCATCGCCCTCCCCCTGAACGCGCACTCCCAACTGGGCAACGTAGAGTAAGTAATGGATGCGAGGAGGAAGGTGAGATGAGGAGCCCACGTTTCCCGGCTGGTCCAGCAGGCGCGGGGCAAAAGTTCTACTAAGTCCTCCCTCCGCCCTCCCTTTCCCTCCTCCTCTTCCTCCCCCCTCCCTCCGGGAGCCAGGATCATCTATCTCAACAAGTCTCCCGGTTTCAGATGCTCCTCCGGCGTCTTCCTGTACTCGTGATGTTGCGTGTGTGTGCGTGGTGTGGTTCTTCCTCCCCGTAATGTTACACACTCAAAACTCACACTCAGAGATGGGCTCCGGACACAAACGGTTACCTTAGGCGCCACACAAATGGAAAATGTTTTTTTTTTTTTTAAATACTCTCCGAATAAAGTGGATTCCACCCCCCCACACACAAACTTCACACACACACTCAACACCCCCCCCCCCAAACTCCGTGTTCTAAGTTGTACGGTTTGGGACTGTTAAACTTTTAAAACAAGGAAAAGATCGCCAGAGACTTGAGGGGGGGAGGAAGGTTGGCGCATAAGCACCCCCCCACACACACACACACACATACTTCAGAGAGGCGGGGGAGGGAGAGACAGAGACACACACAGTCAGAGAGAGATCAAAGTACGAATGTGAAAGGCACAGACGGATGCTTCCACCGACCAGAGAAACATCGAAAAGGGAACAAGCCAGATCGAACTCAAAGCCCTCGGTACCTTAAAACTGGCGTCTTCATCTCAACTTTTCGAACATTAAAAAAAAAAAAGAAAAAAAAAAGAAACTCCCAAGAATGACTTTCAAATATGTAAGGGAGGGGAAGGGAAAAGTTTCCCCTCCCCTTTCAGGAAAGGGAAAAAAAGTTGGAGGAGGGTGGGCGGAAGATGGAGAGTTGCGTTTAAAAGAGATGTTTCTTGCTGGCAGTCCACACACCATCCAAGTTCTGGTGGTTGCTGGTTAAAAATAAACTTTGCAGCAGGAGAAGGAGGAGATGATCTGGCCGGATTCCTGAGCTCAGACGGTTTAATATGGATGAGCATCAGGTCCCGCAGGCAAAACCCTGGTGCTGGTGCTGGTGCTGGTGCTGGTGCTGGTGCTAGTGCTGGTGGTGCTGGTGCTGGTGCTGGTGGTGGTGGTGGTGGTGCTGCTGCTGCTGCTGCTGCTGCTGGTGGTGGTGGTGGTGGTGCTGCTGCTGCTGCTGCTGCTGCTGCTACTCTCAGGGAGCTGGTTGGTGGAGAGTCAGCAACAGGGAAGGGAAAAGGAGCAAAGGAAGGGGAGGGAGGAGGAGGAGGAGGAGCAGAAGGGAAAAAGGCTGCACAAACTCATCATCACCACTGCCAACCAAACTTTAGGGGGAAGAACGCGCAGCGCGCACTATTTTTGGTTAAAGGTGAAGACAGAGCATTCAAAGACACTAATTAACTTTTTAAAACTACAAGCCACTTATCCCCCAAATTCTCCAAAGGAGCGCTCTCACTCAGACAGCAGACACATCTTTGCAATTGAGTTAAAGCTAGACAGAACCACATTCTTGTACTCACGGTTAGTGACTCTACGGAGCAGAGCTGTTTGCGCCGAGACATGATTTAATGGTGACTGATGGGCTTTAGCGAGAGAGAGAGAGAGAGAAAGAGAAAGAGAGAGGGGAAAAAAGGGAGAGATGCAAAGTTGTTCCGGAAAAGGAATCAAAATGGCGTTTCTGGATGTGCAAAGTTCATCAACTCCACAATAACTTCCCTTCTTCCTCTTCTCCCAGAAGGAGGAAGATGGGCAAAGCCTTGGAGACAACTCCACCTCGTCCCAAAGTCGTTTTTAGGGGTCGATCCCTCCACCCCTTCCTCTCCCCTCTTCCTTGCCCTCACTCTCTCCCTCTCTCACTCACTGACTCTCCCTCTCTCACCCTGATAAGTAGACACATCACGTGTTGCTCCTGCTAGTCTCCTGGGGACGTGTTACTGAGCTGCTGCTGCTGCTGCTGCTGCTGCTGCTGCTATCACCAAAGGTTGTCCCCTCTCCACTCCGTGTATCCTTCAGCAAGGCTACGCTCCTGTTCCGATCTGCCACTATTTCCTACCTCTCCTCAACTAGTATTTTATAGAAACTAGCGTCATCTTTTGGGAGAATTCTTCCCGTGTTCTTTTCCCCACTCGCGCTCCCCACCCCACCCCCCTTCACACACACCCCAGCTTTGTCTTTGCACTCCTGGAAGGTGCGAGGGGTAGGTTAGTGAGTTTGGTGCTGACCGGAGGGGGAGGGGCTGTCCTGCTGTTGGAGAAGGGAGTAGCAGCGGCGGCAGCTGAGGCTGATCCAAATCAGCTTCCCTCCTTGCAAACTCTGCGACCTTCTCCGCGGCCACTGCAGGCACGCGAGTGGCTTTTGCTTTCCAACCCCTAGGAATCATGGAGCTTCTACTGTGTTTTTTTCCATCTTTCACGCTATTTCAACCTTTGGTTTATTTTTAACTGGGTGAAAGGGGAAGAGAGCTTAGGGATGCTTCTTATTTCTGTTGCCTTTCGGTTGGAAACAACACTTTGGAAGCATCCAGAGAAAGTTAGGTGTCTGTTGAATCTCCTCATGCCACCTGCTGCCATAGCTTCCTCCTTAATAATAGCTAGCACTTACAGAGCACCTGAAGGTTTGCAAATCGCTTTTAGTATGTGTTCTCTCATTTACTGTCTCATCTTGGGCAACTTATCTGAATGTTGGTTCATAAATTCCCAGCCATCCACCCCAAACCCCTGGCAGTTCCTTCTTTAGACATCCTGCTCACCATCTTAATCCAGGAAGAGTTAGTAGGTGATGGAACAGTAGATAAAGTAATATTAACACCACTCCACCCCTTCTTCAAGTTAATTCACCTCCAGTAGGCCCTCCCACCACACCTCAAACTGGGAGGAAGTTCCCAGATGAATTTGCTTTGTAGGGGTACTGTCTGACTCTCTTTTAACTTGACACTTCCTGTCAGCTCACAGCACAGGAAAATAATATTCAGACTGGAGGATAGATGGCTGGGGAGCACAAGCCATAGCTGTGGTGCTTTTAAGCATGTTTTTGACCTCCCTTTGCAGTGAAGTTGCTGAGGGGGAAAAATCTACAATCTATTCCCTCCATTTTCTTGCCTATTTACTTCCTAAGACTTTGCAACCTGATTTCATATTCCAGTACTCCACTGAAACTGCTCTCTCTGGGATGAACAATGATCTCTGAAGGTCTTTTCTCCTAACCTCCTTAATAGCTAATAGCTTGAACTGTATACAACTGTTGACACTGTGAACCAACTTCTTCCACCATATTCTGTCTCCTTCTTTGGAGTCAGTGATGCTGCTGACTCCTGTATTGCCTCTGGTTCAATGACTCCTCAGTCTCTTTTGCTGGATCAAAATGGATCTTCTTCCCACTAATGTGGGGGAGGAGGAAGGGGGGTATCCTTCTGGCTACACATGGAACTCTTGACTATATATAGTCTCTCTTGGTGATCTCATAAATTCACATAGGTTCAATAATCTTCCATATACAGATGATTCTTAAACCTATATATTATATATACTTAATCTCTCTTCTGAACTCTAATCCCACATTATCAGCTGCATGATCATCTGAACATGATCTATAAAATGCTGAAATTCAAGATGTCCAAAGTGGAGGGGAGTCTCTAGTCCCTTAAATCCCTCTGTCTCTTAAACTTCCATATTTCTGTTAAGGATACCACTATCCTTCTAATTATTCAGTTTCACCATCTTAGATTCATCCTTGATTCTTCTACTTCTCTTAACTCTTCCTCCCTCCCCCATATCTTTTTTTTTATTTTTTAATCCTTACCTTCTATCTTAGTATCAATTATAAGACAAACGCGTGGCAAGGATTAGGCAATGGGGAATAAGTGTCTTGCCCAGGTCTGAGGCCAGATTTGAACCTTCCCCCTATATCTAATGAGTAGCAAGTCTTAACATTTCTATCTGAACAACCTCTTTTGCTCCTTATGTATCCTATTTGCATAGCTACTATTCTTTTTAGGCTCCCATCATCATCTCTCAGCTTAACCCTTTGCAACAGCTTCCAAATCTGTCTGCATCTAGCCTTTCCCCTCCCCCAGTTCATCTTCCATTCATGGGTACCAAATTAATATTTCTTGATCACTGATCTTCCTATGTCACTCCCCTGCTCAAAAATCTTGAGAGATTCTTTCTCTATTGCTCCTGCCTTTGGGATGTAACCGTGGCCTTTGTTACAAAGACGAAACTCCTCAAGCTAGCATTTAAAAGCCTGTCACAATCTGGCTCCTAGTTACCTTTCTAGACACTTCATCCTGCTGTTTCTCACTCTCTGTAGTCTAGCCAAACTGCACTACTAACTATTCCCTCCACTGGACATTCCTCTCCTGTCTCAGCCCCTGGAATGCCCTCCCTGCCTCCCTTGGGCCTCTCAGTTGACTCCCTAGCTTCCTTCATAGGTTCAGGTTAGGTGCCATGGTTCCCCCATTAATCTGGAAACACAATACATCTGGAAGTGTCTCTGGTACAATCCCTTTCATTTTATAGAGGACAGAATAAAACCCAGAGAGGAGAAGTGTCTTGCCCTAGGCAACCCACACAAGTAATATGTGTGAGAAATGAGATTTGAACCCATGCCTTCTGACTTTAAACCTAGGCTTCTTTCCAGTGTACCATGCCACCCCAGACATTAGAGATCTTTCTCTCTACTCAAAGTATCTTGAATTGATTTATCTGTCTACATATTATATCTCCCACCAGAGTAGAGTTTAAGCTAACTGAGGGTAGAGATTTTTTCCACTTTGGTCTTTAAATTCCCAGTCCCTAGCACAGTGCTTTGATAAATGTTTACTGAATGGAATCGTACTGCCTCCTGGCCTCCTTTCAACCCCCCTGTAAGGCAGTGAAAGAGCATAGATGATGATTAATGCAGGCTGGTCTTTATGTCACCAACCTTAGCCATGCCATCCATTCGCTCCCTGTCCCATCCGGAAAGCCACATGTGATATCTGTTGCTCTCAGGGAACTCCTGTTTCAGCTACTGTAAGAGGCCTGGCTACTTCCAAGTGTGCTCCAGCTCTTCCGCATGTTGTACCCAGGCAGCTCCAAAGACAGGGAATGTGGGAAGTTCCTACAGTCCCCAGTGGGTCTAGTCTTGTATGTTTTCTCTTGAAAAGCCCTTTCCTTGTAGAGCTGTTGAGAGTTTTCTTCTGCAGTCTCTCCTAAACCTCTGCGAGCAATTTGTGAAAAGTAAAGGCTTAAGTAATCATAGAGGTGACTTTATTTTTGGTGGCTTAAGTTGTTTTTTGTTTTTAATTTAAAAAAATGCATTTTCTCTTACCCAAAGTAGAAAAAGAAAAACAAAAATCTTGTAACAAATATGCTTAGTCAAGCTAAGCAAATTTCTGCACTAGTCATGTTAGAGGTGACTTTAGAACCACAGAATACTCTTACCAAAAAAAGTCACTTTTTATTAGAATCCTAACATAACTGGACATGTTTTTACTAACTAGACAATTTAGTAGCATATAAAATCAGTTATCAGTCAGTGGGCCAACAAGCATCTATTAAGGTGTAGCAGGCACTGTGCTTAGAAATTGGATTGCAAAGAAAGACTTAAAACATGGTCCCTATTCTCCAAGAATTCCCACTCTAAGGGAGGAAACAATATGCAAATAGCTATGTACATACAAGATCTATAGAGTGTAAATGAATGATAATCTTAGAAGAAAGGGCCTGGGAATTGGGGGAGGGGAGAGAGAGAGAGAGAGAGGAAGGATGGGGAAATTCCATAGAAGGTAACAGTTGAGTTTAATGTTATAGGAAGCTGGGGAAGCTAGGAAAATGGAAGTCATCTGTAAGAAGAATGGAAAGGTAGAAAGAGGGGAAGATGTGAATGGTTTTAAAGGCCCAACCTGTTTTTATATTCTACCCTGGAGGTAATAAGAAGCTCCTGGAATTTGTGGGGAGGGTGATGGGATACAGGGGAATAGTTAACTGTCAAACTTTATAGTTTAAGAAAATCATTTTGGGGAGAACTAGGGAGGCACAATGGATAAAAAGCCAGGCCTGGAATGAGGAGGTACTGGGTTCAAATGTGGACTAGAACACTTCCAAGCTGTAGAACCCCGAGCAAGTCACTTAACCTCAATTGCCCAGCCCTTACTCCTCTTCTACCTTAGAACCTATATTTAGTATTGATTCTAAGACAGAAAGCAAGTGTTTTTTAAAAAGAAAAGGAAAGAAAAGAATTTTGGCAGCTCAGCTGATAGATTGGAATTATGCTTTGTGTATTTGAATTTTGTTTTTATTTGTTTTATTCTTTATTTCAAGAACAAATTTACACATAAGTTTTCCAAAGTTACACGATCAATGTTGTACCCCCTCAATTCGTCTCTCCCCTCTCCCGGAGTTGATGAGTAATTCCTGGATTTTACATGTATTATCACTCAAAACATATTATTCATTTTTTGTAAGAGAATAATCTTATAAAACCAAAACCCAAATCATATTCCCAATTAAACAAGTGATAAATCATATGTTTTCATCTGCAGTTTTAATCTAACAGTTCTTTTTCTAGAGGTGGATAGCATTTTTTTTGTGTATTTGAATTTTTAAAAATACTTCTAAATAGAGTTATTTTGGGGAAAAATACATTCAATATTCATTCAATAAACTTTTTGAGAAGCATAAAAAGAGCATTGGATTTAGAATGAGAAAATAAGCTGAAATCTCACTTCTGTCCTTTTCTACATATATGTCTATGTGCTAATAAGTCAGTTTACCTCTCTGGGGCTTAGTTCTTCATTTTAAAAATAAAAGGCAAGTCTAGATGACTGAGAAAACAGCATGGTGTAGTGCAAAGACATGAGTTCACATCCTGCTAATGTTACTGTCTGACTATTGGATCCTGGATTTAAAACAGAAAGTGACTTCAGTGGTCATGTAGCCCAACTCACTTTTTTTTTTTTTTTAATGCAAGGGAGTGACATGATTAGAGCTGTGCTTTAGGGAAAATAATTTGGCAGTGGTATACAGGGTGGATTGGAGGGCAAATAAACTTGTTTGCAGTTAGACTATAAAAGTCTAGGTGTGGGATTATGAGGGCCTGAACTTGAATGGGGGCAGTGGGGGTTATATGGAAAGGAATAAGTGTTTTTTTTAGAATATAAACCCCCTGAGGGCAAAGTGTTGGGGGTGGGGTTATATGTGAATCCTTGGCTTGTAGCATAGTGCCTTGTACATAGCATATACTAATATGTTTATTGAATTATATTTCATTGCAGTATAACATTTTAGAGAAAGAATCAGGCTATAGCCCTAGGAGTGGAACAGAAAGGAAGGAACCACGTTTTGCCTTTGTAAACCTAAGTGAGCATCATCTGTACCTTTGCAAATAGCTAGGCACTCACTAAATATTTTGTCAGAGTGAACTGAATTGAAACAATGGAGGAGAGATTTTGAAGGATGAAGTCATAGGGAGTTCTAGTAGTATCCTGCTGCAAAAAGGATGAGAAGATAGCATTAGGTTTGGAAATTGGGAAATTATTAGGTGATGTTCAAGAGTATAATTTCATTTGAGTTCTGAAGGGAAACAGAAGGTACAGAAGGTTTAAGAAGTGTTAAAAGTGGCGAGGAAGGAGAGATTATTCTTTCAAGAGGTCTGGTACTGAAAGGAAGGGCATATAGAATGATAATGTGATGAATAGCAAGGTTGAGGGAGAGTGACATGAACATGTCTATAATAGAGTGAAAGGGGCCAATGAACAATGAATAAAAGAGACTGAAGAATATCTTCCTCAGACCCAGTAGGAAGGGATACTTTACTGTCTTAGATGGGCAGCTAGGTGGCACAGTGGATAGAGGTGGAGTTAGAAAGACCAGAGTTCAAATTTGACCTCAATATTTACTGGCTCTGTAACCCTGGACAAGTCACTTAACCCCTGCCGGCCTAAAACGGGTCAGAGAAATGGTAAACCATTGCGGTATCCATGTCACGAAGAGTAGGACAAGACTAATCCAATAAAAACCTTAACTTAGAAGAGAGGAAAAAAAGATGGGTGAAGATAGAGACATTTTAAGGTGGAAAACTGAGAAGGTAAAGGAATTTAAGCCAAACTGCCTTATTTTGGAGTTGGGTTTTGTTTTTGTTTTTTAGACTGGATATTCCTATCTCCCCCCAAGACAGAAGTATAGTAATGACTCACAGGGCCAATCCCCATACTGATCCCACTAAAGTTTTAATCTGTTCCACTTTTCCAATCTGGGATAATTCAGATCTCCTTAGGCAGCCTGGTGGTCCTTCACTTGGGGGTGAGGGGGTGGGGATGGGAGTATATCTACATTAATGAGAGACTTAGCATGACTACCTGATCAGCTTTAACCCCACTATAATTCAGAAATCCCAAACTCAAGCAATCTATAAGCCTTAGGCTCCCCAACAGTAGAGTCTACAAATGTGTACCACCATTCCTGAGTTGCCTTGCTCGTAATAAACTAAGAAGCCAATTCCTCTGAAATTGAGGAGGGCTAGTGGAAAATTCAGGACTTAAGGAGAAAATAAAATCTGTGTTTTTAACAATAAGCTGATAACTAACAAATTGATTAATAAGAATCAAAAAAAGATCTTGAGTTTAGCATAATATGCCAAATCTAATAAGATGGCATTTCGTCGCATAAATGTAAAGTTTTTCCATTGGGTTAAAAAAATAAATTGTATAAGATAAGAAAAGCCTGATTTCCTAACAATCCAAGTGGAAACAAAGCTAAGGGGCTTTCTAGACTATTAATAATAGTATGATGGAGCATCCAAAATGGCCAGTGACTTCTTAAGCTGAGCCTTAATTCAGACAGCATCCAAAATAAGAATGGGGATGGTTCTGTTCTATTCTGCCTTACTCATACCATAGCCAGAATTATCATGATCAGTCTAACTTGCTCCAGATGGTGGTTGAAGTTGACACTAAAGTCTGGATGATGGAAACTATATTCTCAAGGGACTATTCCATTGGAGCTTAAACTCTAACAGGAGAAACTTCAAGAATGGATCTGGCATTTTGTCAACCAAGGACCAGCCCTGATGAGTTAAGTGAAGCTCAATACCAAGATGGCTGCAAGATGATAAAAATGAGTAACATTCAAAAATGATCTACTGAATCTTTGATAGGCTTCTCCTCTGTTGGTGGAAAGACAACCTGCCCTAATGAAATCACTAAAGTAATTAGCAAGCAAGAGGACTACAGGATTCTGAGTTGATGAAATCATTCACTCAGTTAATTCAAGGTTTTCAAAGTGACTGTTATGTTCAGAGTACCATGAGAAGATGCAAATCCTTGCCCTCTTGACATTTACACTCTGAGAAGGATAGCACTTAATTGGCTACAGTATTAGGATGATAATCATAGCCTTCAGTTAATGCAGCTGTGGATATATGGCCCAGGAAGAGGAGATTTAAGGGCAACATAGCGGTCTTCAAATATTCAAAGGATTTTTCATTTATTTATTCAATATTATTTCAACTTCAAAATATCCCATTCAAATTCATGTAGAAGAGGAATAACTCATAATTAAATTATAAGCTCCTAGAGGGCAGGGATTCTTTTTGCCTTTTACCCATCCTTTTTTGCATCCCCAAAAGTCAGGATGACTGGTGATGGCCCAGGTTGCATTGGATGACCCTGGCATCTTCAATGTCTAGCCAAGCTCTAAGCATTCCACCATTGGAACAAATTATGTTCATCTGCCCATTCCACCAGGGTAAATCTTCACATGCTTGGGGTAGACATCCCCCTCACTCATCAACAGATTTGAGGCCTGTCAGTTATCCTCAACCTGTTTTAGCCCTTCTGCCAAGACAGTTTTATTGGGGTATGGCCACTATGCATGCCACAGCTTCTTGGGACCAGGTTGGGGGACAGGTAGAGACCAAAGGTATAGATAAGCAGTCCTAAAAAGTGCCTGGTACATAGTAAGAGTTAAAGAAATATTTGTATATTTAATATAATATATTTTAATATAATATTTAATATATAATTTAATAAATAAAATATTCTTTTCCTTCTCCCCTTCTTTTTCCTATATGTGGAAGTCTATATCATCCTTCTACTCCCATTTTGGGGATAGTCCTAGTCATGAGCAAGGTATATAACAGAGGTGGATGAGCAACCCTAAAAAGGGATCTGTTAATCCCCCCAATCAGAGGTGCTAGTTCTCTTGGAATACCCCACAGAAGACATAGAGTGGGCATCTAATAAATCCTTGTTGAGTGGCTTGCCTTAACTATCACTGAAGGTCTTTAAGTGAAGAATGGATGCTTCTGAGGTTCATGCTAAACTTCAGATTTATGTTTCAGTAGTTTTTTAAATGACTAAAGTGGGTGGCAGGGTAGAGATGGAAGTCCTCTGAAGTTGTGGAAATCAAGTCCAAGATGTTAATGAGTCATTAATCATTGGAAGAGGAAGTCTATTCCAGACGTGGGGGATAGAATACAGAAGACGTGTTTGAGGGAAAACAAGAAGGTTGTCTGGCTGACTAAGTTGGGAAGTCCTACACAGAAGAGTTGTATATGATCTTAGAGGTCACCTGGACCCTGGACAAAGATAGAAAGAATGTAGTATGAGGATATGACATATTATTAGTAGCACAAGCAACACTTGTCTAAAGCTTTTATTGATCTCTCAATTGCTAGTGCCCTCCTTCCCTTGTGATTAACTACTTTGTATTTATTCATTTGATATTTATTCATTCATTCATTCATTCATTTATTTATTCATTTATTTATTTATTTATTTATTTATTCATTTATTTATTTATTTATTTATTTATTTATTTATTTATTTATTTATTTGTTTATTTATTTATTTATATATTTAGCACAGTGGATAGATTGCCAGCCCAGGAGTCAGAAAACTGATTTCAAATCAGTCCTTAGATATTTACGAGCTGTATGACGCTGGGTAAAACTGCCTCCATTTCTTCATCTGTAAAATGGGGGTGATAATAACACCCACTTCCCAGAATGTGTGAGGCTCAAATGAGCTAATTTTTGCAAAGGCTTAACACAATGCCTAGCACAGAGTAGAGACTTACTAAATACTTGTTCTTACCTTCTACAGTCAATTCTGCTATAACTCAACATATACATTCCTAAAAATCACCTCACTATGTAATAAAAGGGTAGCTAGCTGGTAATGGATAAAATGCCAGTTAGAAGGATTCATCTTCCTGAGTTCTGGATAATCTCAGACTCTTATTAACTCTGTGACCCTGGGCAAGTCACTTAACTCTGTTTGCCTCAGTTTCCTCATCTGAAATATGAGCTGAAGAAGGAAATGGCAAACCACTCCAGTTTTGTTGCCAAGAAAACCCCAAATGGGATCATATAAAGTACTGAATATAACTGAACAAGAAGATATGTAGAGTGTAGGAGAGTAAGAATCACAATAAGCTTGGGAAACCTGGGCAACTAGGAAGATGATAATATTTGCCCTTGATCATGGAAATTTAGAAGAAGGGAGGGTTTGGTGAGAAAGATGAATTCTAGAAATAGGGCTAAGGAGGGGAAAAAAATACAGTTATAGATGTTTCTCCTTGGTATTCTGAAAGGAGAGGGAGAGAAACTTATTCCACTGGAAAGATTTGGAAGGGAAGTAGTATCATCAGGGGAAAGTAATATATTTTGGCTAAAATGTGGATGCCTTTATGGCAAAGGTAATAAGGAATTTGCTTATAATAGGACAAAGATTCTACCAAGCAAAAGAGAAGGGATTAGGAGAGCTCTACTTTCCAGGCTAAATTTGATAAGGAAACAAGTGGCAGGAAGGAGGGGTCTGCCTAGAAGGAAAATAAATATGTAGCACAGGAATGAGGGAAGCAGACTGGGAGCCAGGAAAAAGATAGGCCAACAGATACCTGACAGAGTTTTCACAATCTCACCTGGGTAATATAACCAATCAATTCTCTCCTTCACAGGTAGCCAAGCTCATCCAAAGATGAGTTGCCTGTGCATTTATAACAGTGCTAATTTTTGTTTTTATTTGGCACTACTTTTTCAAATTTGACCTCAGATACTTGCTAGCTTTGTGACCCTGGGCAATGCACTTAACTCTGTTTGCCTCAGTTTCCTCATCTATAAAATGAGTTGGAGAAGAAAATGACAAACCGCTCCAGTATCTTTGCAAAGAAAATTTCAAATAGGGTTATGAAGAGTTGGACTGAACAGCAGTAGTTTGAAAGATTTATTATTTCATCCCTGGGTAGCAAATTCTCCTAATTATTCTACCGAATTGGTGAATTCCTCTTGTTCTTCCTCTTTTTCTTTTCATTCCACTTGTGTTGTCCTTATGTTTGCTTTCATTCTTCCCATGTGACTGTTAGTAACCTACTTCCTTTTATAGTCATCTATGCCCTACTATATGAAATACTGTTGAATCTCTTCTATCTTGGATCGATCCATGGGGAAAAAGTTTTCCTTTGCAGCTGAGTTCTCCAGATAATCAATATTTTTACCTATAGGCACCAAACCATTAAAAAAAAAGTCATTTTAGAGAAGACTTTTAAAAATGTATTATACACTTGGTGACTTCTGTGTTTTTTTTTTTAACTCTTACATTCTGTTTTAGAATTGATACTGAATATTAGTTCCAAGGCAGAAGAATGGCAGGGACTAGGCAATTAAGGTTGACTTACCCAGGGTCATACAGCTAGGGAAGTATCAGGGGAGATCAGATTTGATTCCAGAACCTCTTGATTCTAAGCCTGGCTCTCTATCCTCTGAGTCATCTAGCTACCCTCACCCCTTGACTTCTTAAACAGAATACACTGAATGTGATTTGAACATGATTAAACTTTTTCTTGGCAATTCAGGGTCACTGTTATTGTACTTTGCTGGAATACAACATGACTTTACAGGCTACTAAAGTGTGTTTGTACAGGCTGCTAGGCTTCTTGAGTTTTTGTATCCTTTATATAGCTTCTATATCCTTTCCATCACTAACAGCTATCACTTCATACTGTCCATGAGCTTCCTTGCAAGCAACCAGTCCCTCTTTCCACCTCTAATTTGATCGTTTCTAATATCTTGTAGGATTAGGAAGAAGTCTCAAATTAGTTATTATTCTGCATAAAATAAAAATAAATTTGCCTAAGAAGTTTTCCTAAAAGCAGATAAGATCAAAGAAATTGAGACAATTACAAAAGAAAAAGTATATTTCATTATCTAAAAAAACAACCCTATCCTTTCCAGAAATGTCTTTATTAGAATGTATTGCCTTATTCATGAGCCAACCCATAGTTGGACAACATAACCTTTTGGATATGCAACTGAGTAGGGTAAGAAGAATCTATCCTTCCCAAGATGTTCTACACTCACTATTATCTTGTTCATGGAACTGGTTAGGCTCTTTCCAGATCAAATAATAGCTAACAGGGTCAGGGAGCACAAGCTTTATTTTCAACCCTTTAGATGGGGTAGCCTAATGCTATAGTCAAGATAAAAGCTGCTTCAACTCATAGAGCTACTATGAGTCATAAGTGTCCATGAAAATGACCTTGCTCTCATGTATACAAAAATATCTGAAGCACCACTTTTTTGCCCTGTAATAGTTTTGTTCTGGGGAATGACCAAGCACATCATGGCATATGAATGTAATGGAATATTATTGTATAATAAAAAATGGCAGACATGAAGAATTCAGAGAAACCTGGGAAGATTTATATGAACTAATGCAAAACAAAGTAAGCAAGAAGAGGAAAAAAATTAAAGTGATCATTCCAATAAAAAGCATCAATGAAAAACTTTAGAACTCCCACCAGCGCAATGAGAAATTGTGACTTCAGAGGACTGAGAGTAAAGCATGACTTCTGCCTCTCACAAACCAATGGTGCATGTGCAAAATGAGGAATACATTTCCAGGTGAAGAAAAATGTGTTGGTTTGTTTTTGCTTGATTGTACTGATTTCTTACAAGGGGAATTTGGGGAAATAGTCACTAAGACATGACACTGATGGAAAGAAAAGAAAAACATCGTAACATTTAAAAAGAAAAAAATAATTCCTGGTCATTATAAATTTTGAATATGTGGGTGTTTTTTGTCCATGGATGAAAAATATTGGGACACCTAGGAAGCTCAGTGGATAGAGTGCTAGAACTGGAGTCAAGAAGACCTGGATTCAAATCTGACCTCAGATACTGCCTAGTTGTATGACCAACTCCAATTACCTAGCTTTTACCTCTCTTCTGCCTTGGAACCAATACACTTAAACAGAAGTAAGGGTTTAAAAAATCAGTTATGATAACTATAATATTTAGCCTAGAGAGGACTGGGATGGGGTGGAAGGGTAGGATATGCTGTTTCCAGACATTTGAAGAATTCTGATATGTGGAAGAGGGATTAGACTTGTTTTGCTTCTACTTAGCCCTAGGGAGTAGAGCTAAGAACAATACATGGACATTATACATAACCAAATTTAGGTTTGATGTAAAGAAAAACTTATTAATAACTAAAGATATCCCAGGTTCAAATCTGGCCTCATACACTCCTAAATTGTGATTGGGCAAGTCACTTAACCCCTACTGCCTATCCTTTCCTGTTCTTCTGCCTTGGAACCGATACTTAGTATTGATTCTAAGGTTTTAATTTTAATTTTTAATTTAATTTTAATTCTTATTTAATTATTTTTATTATTTTATTATTGTTTTATTATTGTTTTAATTTAATTTAATTTTTAATTAATTTAATTTAATTTTTAATTAATTTAAAAAAAAAGAGGGAGCTATCCCCAAAATAGAACTAATTGCCAAAGAAGTTAGTTAATCCCTCTTCATAAAGATTCTTTAAATCAAGTCAAAATATTAGAGCTGTAAAGGGGATAGATAGCATGACAAAGGGGAGGGAGTGATTCATTCAGGATTAGAAAAACCTAGGTTCCACCTCTGCCTCTTCCTCTTACCACATCTGTGCCCTACTGGAAATTCTTTTCTCTAGACCTCAGTTTCCTCATCTGTAAAATGAAGGGAATCAGCTAGATGATCTCTGCATTCTTTCTTGAATGACACATGTAAAACCCAGTGGAATTGCTTATTGGCTATGGGAGGGGGGTGAGAGGAGGGGAGAGAAAGAACATGAATCATGTAACCATGGGAAAACATTCTAAATTAATTAATTAAATAAAAAAATTTTAAGTTAAAAAAATAAAAGCATTGAGAATAAATCTAATGATCCCACGACCGCTTTAATTTTAGAAGTAAGTATATTTCATCATCTGTCTTATGGGACCAAGACTGGTCATTATAATCCAAGTCTGGCCATCATTTCATATTGTTCTCATGTACTTCATTGTAGCCCATTAAGACCATCCTCCATGACCATTCTAATGCTGATAACTTAGAATGACTGAAGAGCCCACCTTAGATGTACTCCAATTAAGTTTTTTGTATAAAAACAATACTGATTCTCCCAGTTCTTTCACATTTTCCTCTCAAGTTTTAATTAATTAATTAATTAAAATCTCAAAATTTAATTAAAATGATTTAAAAATTGGAGAATTTCTCATTTGGGGTGGCTTCTAGACCTAATTTCATATGATATTTTAGGGCAAGATCATTTTTTATATATGTTCCAATATCCATATGCCATATAAACTAATGTATATATACCATGTGACTGAAAGACTGAAGTCTTATGCTTTAAAAAAAAAACTCCCTCCACAAATATAATAAATAGAAGCCCATCTTACTCTACACTTGCCATGGACCACATTCTAATTTGAGTTCAGTTTGGAAAAATGAAATCTAATTATCTAAAGTTAATATGGTATAAAGGAAAGAGTGCTAGACTTAAAAGAAAGGAAACCTGGGATCATACACCAACCTTGATATTTGCCTGCTGTATGATCCTAGGCAAGTCACTTCTCAGTTTCCTCCTATGTAAAACTAGGATAATAATATTCACACCAAGGGTAATCGGTGTCACAGATGGAGCACCAAGCCTGGAGTCTGGAGGACCTAGCTTTAAATCTGGCCTCAGACACTTGCTATTTATGTGATCCTGGACCAGTCACTGAGCTCAAATTGCTTAATCCTTGGCTTTCTTCCTTGGAGTTATTACTAAAACAGAAAATAAGAGTTTAAAAAATAATTCTCATACAACTACTTCACAGAATCATTGTGAAGGAAAATGCTGGCACATAGTAGATGCTTAATAAATGTTTATTGATTGATTGGTGTTAAATTTCAATTATTATTGTAAGATGTATTTACATTCCTCTCTCAGCTCTGCCCCAGATTCTCAGAACTTCCTTCTCTACTATCTTTTATTCCCTACCTTTTTCCCTTTTCAGCTTTCTTTTATCGGTCCTCTTCTCCCATTAGAATGTAAGCTTCTTGAGGACAAAGATTGTCTTTCTATTTGTATTTGTATTCCCAGGGTTTAGTATAGGGCTTGGAACATAATAAATGATCAGTAAATGCTTGTTGACTTGATTTGAGATAGGTTCTATGATCTAATTTAAAACCAAATTGTATACAACACTATCCATGAGGTGGGCATTACACTTGCTCCCTTTAGCTAGATCTTTGTTTATCCTCAAATGGAGTGAATTAAAAACTGTCTCTGTAACAGAAAAAAAAGCATAAATAAGAACAACTTCTGAAATGAGATGATATGGAATCTTAGATTATTATCATTAATAACATTTCCTTTGTGCTTTATCATTTACAAAGGGGTGTAAGAGGTATTTCCGGAAGATTAGCATTTCTGGTATGAGAACTGCCTAGCCATTTTTCAGGGCTGCTCATCCACCTTTGGGATCCACCTGTCACCCAATTCTTGACTGTGGCTCCAAGAAACCATAGTATGCACAGCTGTCATACCCTGGTAAAATCTTCTCAGCAGATAGGCTAAACCAAGCTGAGGGTAACTGACAGGCTTCAAATCTGTCATTGATTTAGGGGCATGTGAAGCCTTCAATGGTGGATGAGAACAACTTGTTCCAATGGCCATGATGTCAGCTGAAGCTGGCTCTGTCAGACACCTGGTCTAAGCCACTGTCAGTTGACCTGACTTTATTTTGCCACTGGACTTGGATGTCTTTGGAAGAGGAAATGAGGCTGATGACTTAATGTTACTCTGAACTCTGCCTCACTTAAATCCAATTCATGCCTAAGTCAAGACATCATGATGTTCCTGGTCCTCTTCAAAAAACAAAGAATGAACAACATTTACAAAGCACTCATGTATAATTTATTTTACTTGATCAGCACAAAAATCCTCTGAAATAGATGGTATAACTATGAGCCTTATTTTACAGAAGAAACTTCAATTTAGCAAAAATGCATGAAGACTTACCCTATTCACAGTTAAGTGGCAGAACCCAGATTTTACGGTTTTTAGTCTTCTAATAGCTGTGTGACGAAGGGCAAGGCACAATCTCTGAAATTTATCATTTTCATTATCATATTGATCCTTAAGTATAATCCTTCTGTCCTTTCTGGTATGGATGACCTAGCCCTAAATTGCCATAATAAATCCCTCCATTTCCACTCAAATCTCCAGAACATAGCCATTTGACTTCTCTTTATTTCATTGGCTGTGTTTAGGCAGATATTGCTCATGGAGAAAACCTCTTCATTCCATTTTCATATCTTAGTCATGTCATAATATCCATCCAGAGATGAACTACTTTCAGCATATCAAACAAATTCAATGTATATCTATTATCAACCTTTTTACTATTGCTTTGTTAAGTGATGTTGGCTTGTTTCAAAACTAGCTCTCTAAACACTGTACACAGTAACAGCAGTATTATAAGGATGAGTAACTGAAAGACTTAGCTACTCTGATCAAATGATCCAAGACAATTCCAAAGAATGCAGGATGAAAAATGCTATCCTGCTTCAGAGGGAGAACTGATCAACTCAATGCAGATTGAAGCATATTTTTTGTTTGTTTTTAATTTTTCTTGGAAGTTTTTTTGGTCTGTATTCTTTTGTAACATTGCTAATATGGAAATAAAATGTTTTGCATGACTTTAAAAAATTAGCTCTCTAGTTTTTGACCTATTTTACCTGTACTCTAGGGATTTCTAGCAATTTTCAACCTCATTTTTAGTCATAGAGTGTTACTCTTTCTATAGTTACTTTACCTTGCATTTTGTTAATGTTACAGTGGTTTTTGTTAGGATGCTTCCCAAATATGTTTTGATCAAGTTTGCATTTATAGAAACATACATTAAAACAGGCATTAAGTATTTGTTAATTGCTTTAAACCACTTCTACCCATTTAGCTTTGATTTCAGGATGCCAATAAGTCTCTTAACATATAAACTTCCTGATTTCTTCTTGTTGCCTTATACTTAACGTCTTATTAGGAAGAGACCAACATATTTTTTTTTCAAAACCTTACTTTCCATCTACCAAAGCAGAGGAATGATAAGATTTAGGCAATGGAGGTTTAGTGACTTAAGTTGATCTGATAAGGACAGTGTTTGATGTGCTTTTCAGTGGGGCTGTATAGATTGAGATTATCCTTGAATAACAAGTGATTAATATATTTTTTTCCAAATTCCTCAATTTAGATTCCATATTTAGTTCTAGTTAGAAGAAAAAGATGTGTTAAAGCTATGGAGAACCACAATAAGATTTAATTGTCTTCTTGAAAAATTGAGAAAATATTGCAGCAACAAACTTATACATTTCCCAAGCCCCATTCTGTTCATAAGGCATAATTGGCTTTAAATTATTTTTTATTTAAAGTTATACCCTAACTATCTCAACAGTTCAAATGGCAAAGGAAGCATCTAAGAGACATATATATCTTATATGTGTTTTATGCCAATTATCATATCACTGACCCTCAATATATATTTGCAAATAAACTTCTCAAACTAGTTTATTTAAAATTCTCTGGAATGTTAATATTTAATAGTCTTAATAATACTGGAGTACACACTAATTCTAAGAAAAATCAACTGGACAGGCCATTCTGAAAAATCTTCCTCTATAGACTAAATTGTCTTTCCCATGCTAAAATTGTTAAAAGTTAATAATGGTAATAACTATTCATATCCCTATAGTCTTTTTTTCAAGGTTTACAAAGGATTTTTCCTTATATAAATCCATGAAGTAAATCATCCAAATATTATTCCTATTGTACAAGTGAGGATGCTAAGACTCAGTCATAGCTACATACATAGCAAGTATCTATTTATAGGAACCAGTTGTTTAGGAGAAATCATGGTCTGAGTACATCAGGGATTGGGCCTCTTTAGTCCTAGTAATCCTAGAGTACAACAGTACTATACATTTATAGTACTGTTCCAGTGCTATGACCCTAATGTTATAATTTAGGATTTTCCAGTATACCAGCTATTTCCTCCCCCATTTTATTGTTCCATATTTTCTGATCCCTATGTTGAAAAATCCCAGGGAATTTCATAAGGAAAGATCATGTGGGTTTGGACCTCAGTGTTTCAAAGTCCTTTAATACAAATCATACTTTAGTTCTCCAACAGAGCTTTATCTCAGTAATGTGAATATCTCTGGGCAGAACTATTGCATTAATTAGCCTACTAAATGCTTTCTGCCTCGTGCCTTCCCCTTTCCTATCTATCCTCCAATCTACTGCTAAATTGATAGACCTAAAACAGCAGGTTTGGCCATTTTATTCCTAGTTTAAGAAACTTCAGTGGCCCCAGAATAAAACATAACTATTCTGTTTGGCATTTAAAGTCCTTCACAATCTGACTCCAACATATTTTTCAAGACTGAGTTCATATACACCCCCTCACGAGTTTCAGGCAAACCAGCATACTTGTTCCTTGTACCTGACATTCCATCTCCCCTCTCATGCCTTTGCAGAGGCTTTCTCCCCTTTCCTGTAATGCTCTCCCTCCTTACCTCTACTTGGGATCCTTATTTCGCTTAAGTGTGCCCTCTTACACAAAGTCTTTTGATTTCCCCTTACCTCAATTATCATTATTTTCCTTCACTCCACATCTGAAATTAATTTGCAGTTACTTCGTTTGTATTTTTCACTTACTTTGCTATTTATCTTTTGTCCACACTTTCATTCCCATCCTTCTGCCCTTAGAAGAGAGGAACTGCTTCATTTTTACCTTTGTACCACCAGTACCAATTGAGGAACCCACACACTGCAAACCTGTCTGTGGATTAGGAGGATGTCTACCTCTAAGACGTGAAAACTTTCCAAGAAGGAATGGGCAAATGAGAACAATTTGTTCAGTCTTAAAGGCAGCTGAAACAGCCTGTGGAATGCTTAGAGCTTGGTCAGGCATCAAAGATGCCAAGATCATACACTTCATTCTGGGCCATCATGAGTCATCTTGACTTTTGTCTTGCCATTGCACTAAGATGACTCTGGAAGGAAGAATGAGACTGAGGACTTTGTTGAATTCTGCCTCACTTAAATCCACTTTATTTTCTAGTCAAAGGACATCAGTGATGCCATTGGTCTTCTTCAAGTACCAAGGACAACAACCACCAATGCCTAGCAGCATAGTGCCTGGCACAGAATAGGTACATAAATGTTTATAGACTTGAAATACAAAATACATGATATCAAATGATCATTAAATAACTCATATCAATTGTTGCATCTTTCATGGCATTTTCAATTTTTTAACATATGGATGGGAGAAACCTTTTTTTGGAGAAAATTCTTTAATACAGCATTTTGTTTGATTGAATGAAATGTTGTTATGGTCACTATACATTAAACACGGTGTAGAGGCAGCTACATAACACAGTGGATAGAACACTAGGCCTAGTCAGCTGGAGTCAGGAGAACTTGGATTCAAATTTGGCCTCAGACATCTCCTAGTTGTGTAACCCCTGGGCAAGTCACTTAAACCCCCATTGCCTAGCTCTTGCTGCTCTTCTATCTTAGAACTGATATTATGATAGAAGATAAAGGTTTTATAAAAACTAATAATAAACACCCTGTGGTTTTGTAGCCTTTGTACTTTTCAGTGAATTGTGTGACTAAAAAGCTTTTGTCTTTTATAGATAAAGCCTTTCATGACCTCATCAAAGATCAATATGTATGGATTATTCTCATAAGATGGAAAGTAGACATATGTATTATAGTTACTGATTTTTCTTTCATTCACATTGTCTCAATAGATACAACATCTCTGTTTTTTTCAAAACTTTTGGTAGCTTTTCCTCTTTCAGATACCAGGAAAATCACTTTGCTAACTCTCTCCAAACTGTGCTGTTTCTAGCATTCATGTCCTCTGTATATACTTGATCTGATCCAGATGTTCTTCCCATATTTATCTTATTTGTGTTATCTTATTTGTATTATATTTGCTAATTTTTGTGTGTGTATATTTATGTATTATATTATATTATTTGTAATATATTATTCTCTTTCTTCATTTGGGGAATATATGTCTAAATGTGGTGGCTCCATTTTATTGATGGAAAAATTGTGTGATTAAAATCTTGATATAGATACCCATATATTTTATCCAACTATCTATATCTTTATATTTATTTGGTTAATTGTCCTTCCAACTTCAGATATAAAAGATTTTGGTATAATAATAAATTTGATTTCAATTCAAAGGCACCTAGCAAAGAGATGGAGTATTTTCTGGCTAAGTAGTTTTTTAGTCTTTTTTGGCTTTCTTATTATAGTAAAATAAAATTTCAATTGTTAAATTTCAATAAAAAAAGTAGTCATCTGTATCAATGTCTTTCCTTTTCTATTCTTTCCTTTTCTATTTCTATGTATTCTACTTTAACAGCTTTTTTCAATAGGTCAAGTTGGTGCTCTTTTAATTGCCCAACATATTTTTTCATTTTTCTTTCTAACGTGGTGTTGATTTTGATGTTTGTAATACAAAGTCAATGATCCAACTATATAGAGAAAACTAATTGGAAAATGAATGCCATATTAGTAAACCAGTTGTTTCCAGGCAGTTAAAATATAGTCAATTTCATGTTATTATTTGGTGCTTGTCATGTCTAGACTTCCATATTTTCTTCCTTAAATATATATAAAATATTCATATTTTATAAAAAATAAAATATATATAAAAATAAGACTATTGTGTAGTCCATAAGCCTTTGATATCTTTTGTTTCTCAAACATAAATCCTATTTTCCAGCATACTTTTTGCCATCCTCCCCTGTGTCTCCCTAATCAAAGGCAGGAGAGTAGAGTGAAAAAGAGACAGGGTTTGAAGGTGGAGGACCAGCCCTGCTATTTACTATCAATAAGACTTAAAGAAAGTCAATAACCTCTCAGACTTTCCATTTCCTCACCAGTAAAATGAAGAGATTGGAATTGAAAGACTCTATAAGAATATGGGGAAAAAAAAAAAAAAAATATATATATATATATATGTTGACTCAGTTTGGAATTTGATTTGGCTAACTTCTTCATAGAATTTCTCAACTTCTATATTACATCAAGTTGTGTGATAACTTTAGATTGGTCCTCAGAAATCTGTCTGTCCCCACAGCTTACACAGTGCTATGATAAGGATTTATGAAGGGTAAACAAACGAACAAAACCAAAATCAAACTATGTCACTTACCAATTAAAATACTGACCTGAATAAGATAATGTCAGTAGTAAGAAAAAGCTTTTACAAAATGTATTTCTAGACCAGGGGCAGAGCCAAGATGGCTGCATTGGAACTCCTAAAGCCCAAACCTCTCAAACCAATATTTATATCTCACTTCAGAAAAAACAGAAATCCAAATCCAACAAGAAGAAGTCATGGGACTCTCCTAAAAAATGTTTCTCTGATAGATTGTCCAGATAAACGATTCTTGCTGTACCAAAATCATGTTCCCCAGGATTAAGTTAAAAGAGCATCTCAGGGGTTGCTAGATGGCTCAGTAGATAGAGAGCCAGACCTAGAGACAGAGGTCCTGGGTTCAGATTTTACTTCAGACACTTCCTAGCTGTGTGACCCTGTTCAGACACACCTTAACTCCAGTTGCCTAGCCCTTACTACTCTTCTGCCTTGGAATCAGTATTAAGTATTGATTCTAAGACAGAAAATAAGAGTTTTAAAAAAAAGTGTCTCAATCAAATTCTATTACCTTAGAATTCCAGAGAAATCTCATTTGTCACACCATAGCTTCAGAAGAGAAAAACAAGTCCAAAAAAAAAAGGTTCACTACCTTCTCTAAGGCAGAGACCATTTTGGTTTTTGTCTTTGCATAACTAATATAGTGCCTGGCTCTGGGGTACTCATTGTCCTGGACCCCTTTGGCACTTTGATGAAATCTAGTTACATCTTCTCAAAATGTTTTTAAATAATTAGAGGAAATGTTAAATTTCAGTTAGAGACTGGCAAAAAGTAAGTTGTAATTTTTTTCTCATCCAAGTTCATAAATAAATAGAAAAGTATTCTTTCAAATTAAAAAACCCCCCAAACCAAGGAACCTCAAATCAAAAACCCCTGGCCTATAGCACCTAGAAGCTATTTAATTGTTGAACTGAATCTGGAAAAGAATTGCCTAGAATTCAGGAAGTAAATTAGTTTTTCCCTACTTCCTCTCACAAACACACAGACTTCCCAGTGGAAGTGCTATGATCTTTTGTTACATAATCCACTCCTCAGCATCATTAAAAGGATCCCATTGCCTCAGTAATACCGAAAGGCCAAGCCATAAGCAGCCAATATAGTTTTGTTTGCAAATGTAAGCTTCTATCATTACTACAAAAGTGGGATATATCTAGACCCAGTCACTACTCCTTCCTCTGTGGTTACAAACATATTTGCCTCTTTGGTTTCATGTGACTCAAATCCAAGAAGATGACAAGGAAAAAACTCAACATGAGAGCAGGCTGGAAATTATTGCTCTTAGTATCTTTAAATGATGTAGGATTTTGAGGAAATTAATAGCAATTCCTTTAGCTTTAGTTCCTCATTTTAGTCTGTATTGTGGAAATCCTAAGAGTTCGGGAAGTTCTCTGGCTAGGGAGCTCCTCAGTAATTCATTCCAGAGGAGTGCTCCTTGAGGGCAGGGAGTGATTTCTTTTATCTTTGAGCCTGATGCCTTTCTAGAGAATGATAATAGGTACTTAATCAATGTTTTGGGGAATTGAATGAAGGGTTCTTTTATCTCCTGGGAAAAGTATGTAGGTAGTTATCCCATCAAATGAAAGATGTTCTATTTATTCTGCTCCAAATTTGGGTTAAAAATGAGGACCTGCAGAAAAGTGAGCTGAAATGTGCATTTCGACTGCCAGAAATCAGCTTTCTGGAATTATTTTAAGGGCATAATTTTAACTACACCCTGAAAGGCAATTGTTATTTTGCAACTAGTCTAAGCAGTCACCTGCATCTCTAAGTCAATGCCCCAAAGGCCCTATTCAACTCCACCACCATTGTTTCAAACACAAAGGTACAAGCACAATCCTTTTTGTAAGTCTAGCCCAATGGCCCTCTAGAGTGGTCCTTCCTCTTCAGACTCTTTGGCCACCTACTGGATTTTGTAGCGAGAGAGCCAGGCAGAAAAAGAGCAATTTGCTACCCTTGTTCTCAGGCTAGGGGACTGGAGTAGCAGACAACAAGCTAGACAGAGTTGATTATTCAGCTACTCGGAGAGATTTACAAGAGAATAGCTCAGACTCGGTATGTTACTACCCTCTTCTCAGGGAAGAAGTTGGTTATTTGTACTAGCTAAAGAGTTTAGCAGGAAAGTGGAAGATAAAAGAGGGCTAAAGTAGCTTCTATCCCAGCTGAAGACAAAGGAAGCCAGATACCTTTAAGCCTATTTTTTTTCCCCTTAAGGACCAAATCTCTAAATGACTTGCAAATCTCTTAATATGAAAGGATGACTAACTATTTTCATTTTCTATGGGTTTTTACACATGAATGTTGTGCACTGCATTTACACAAAGCTTTTTTGATAGCAGAGATGTTAAGGGAAAAAAAATTCCCTCATGTGAGCTGTTAGATGTGGTGCCCGAGATCTGATAGCCCAAACATAAGAGTTCATCTTTCAGGAAGAAGGCACTGAAAACGAAAAAGATTCATTGATGACAGGTTTCAAACTGAATGTGTTTAGAAGAGGACTATGCATTTGAACTGCCAGATTAAGGTAGCAAAAGTAGAACCTGAGGGGATTAAGACTGAGCCAAAAGTAACAATTAAATGGACCTGGTCTTGAACCAAGAGAATATACACTAACTGAAACATTGTGGGATGATCAAATGTGATAGATTTGCTACTAACCGCAGTACAATGATCCAGGACAATTCTGAGGGACTTATGAAAAGAATGCTATTCACATCAAAAGAAAGAACTGTTGGAGTAGAAATGCAGAAGAAAACATATGATTTATCACTTGTTTAATTGGGTATATGATTTGGGTTTTGGTTTTAAAAGATGACTCAATTACAAAAATGAAAAATGTGGAAATAGGTTGATTGATAATACACATATATCCCAGTGGAATTGGTTGTCAGCTCCAGGAGGAAGAATGAAAAGAGGAGAGGGAGACAATAGCAATCATACAACTTTGGAAAATTAATGTGTAAATTTGTTATTGGAATAAAATAAAGATAAAATTTAAAAAGCAAATAAATGGACCTGACCTTTAAAGAAAAAGACATTCCTAGTGAGATCTGACTCCAGCACTCTTCATTGCGGTCCCCAAAAATATTTAAACTCCCTTCAAATGAGCTGATACCCTAATATCTAGGCAACACTTCTTGGATGCTAATTCTAACCTTAGATTGTACTAGTTTAGATCAGACAGCACTTGTCTGAGAGCAAATCACTTTGCACGAGGCTCATTCAAAATACAGAAAAGCACAGCATATAATGTCTAGCACTTATCCAAGGTCTTCTGTTTAGAGGAAGTGCAATATTCCTGGGATCTCTCCTGGTCCTTCCAAATCCCTCAATCCCAAATGCTACTCAGTACGTGACCAGGCTTTTCTCTGGGAAGAAGCTAGTTCTTTGTACTGGCTAAAGAATTTAGCAAGAGTGGAAGATAAAAGAAAGCTAATGTAATTAGGGATAGTGATTAGGGGTAGAGAAACTAAACCTTCAAAAGCCTCCGCTTTCTCCAACTTACAAAGAACCTGAGGCAAAAGTCCATCCCCTTCTTTTTCTTTTCTTCTCTTCCCTCGCCATCTCCATCCTTGCTAGTGTAGCTCGCTAGTTGAGGCTCCTTGGTTTTCTATGGAGGTGACAGGAGTGGTGTGCTTAAGAGCCAGGGCGGGATTTAGATGCAACAAGGAAGCTAGCTGTTCTGGAAACGATATAAATCATAGCTTGGCATGACAGAGCAAGGGGGGGAAAGAGCGGGACTACCCCAGAGGTTTATTAAAAATTCACACTTCACACCAAACATGGGAAATCTCTCTAACTTTCCCTTACTTATTTTCACAGTGAATTAATGAACTGATTTTTAGCTCCCTAGGAAGGGGCTATGGTGGTTAACACGTGCAAATAAATCTAACGTGCTTTGTCACATGGGCGGAAACTTGGTGGAGCCAGCCCTGAGTGCATCAAGTCAGCTCTACCCAGTTCTCTCAGCCCCATCACTCCGAGCGTATTCTCTGGGTGTATCTTAACGATAACGGAAGGATAGAAGGCTTCAGAAATTTTAGCTGGGGTCCAAGAAGAGGGGTACCCGCAGGGGTTCCTACGTCGAAAAAACGGGGGGGCCAATTTCCCTCCCTTCCAACTCTTCACTCACTGCGCGTTTGCCCATTCCTTTCCCCTCCCCCTAAATGCAAAACAACTTAAAAAAAAAAAGACTACCAAACCTAAGGGGAAAGAAAAACCCTAACCTAGCCAGAATTGAAGATTCTCTTTTTAGCTGTGGTCGAGTGCAAACGGGAAACGGCTCCGGAGGGCAAAAGAGGAGTATTCACCAGTAGGGAGGTAGTTTGTTTTCCTGTCTGCCCCGCTAATGGGATGTAAGCACCGTGCTCACACAGACACAGGACAAGGGTCAAATCGAGGTGGGTAAATTGGGCAAGAGATTTGCAGCCGGATGCTTCGATGTGGCTGTTTAAATACGTGTTCTAAAGAGAAGCCAGTGAGGTACATTTAGAAGAAGGCAGAAAAATGGGGCTGAGCTTGGAGCCAGTACCTTGTAGTGGAGACAGGGCTCGGTTGACAGCTTAATGGGATTGTTTTTCACCAGGGCCATCCTGAACTGGAATTCATACTGAGGACCAGAGTAAAACGGAACTTTGAGAACCTCAGCACATCCCAAATGATTGCTCCTTCCGGAATGTTCTAGCGTCGAAGCCTGGTTTTTCATTGTCTTGCTTCACCTAGAATAGGTGCTTTAAATCTTGAGATAACAGGAAGTCAGCCTCTCATTTGAGTGCGGCAGCAGAGATCCTAAGGCCAGGAGGTCGGTGGGAGAATCTTTGACTTTAAAAAAAAAAGAAATTAGGGAAACTTATTTCCAATTCTTTAGTCTGAGCCTTCTTCAGGTTCTCTCTGGTGGCCAGAGGGAAAAAATTAATAAAAATAAAAATAACAAAAATGTGTCCAGAGGATTGGGTTCTTTTAGTGCTTACTCCTGAATCAGCAAGCACAGTGAGCTACTATTCTACCAAGCATATCCTTAAAGGGAAATGGAAAGACACTGGAGCAAGCAATTCAGAACTACTTTCAGGAAGTTCATATACCCTAAGGTAGAATGCAAGCTTTTTGAGGGCAGAAATTGGGTCATTTTTTGTTTTTGTATTTCTAGCTCAGTTAATCAAAAGACCCACGATTTGCACATTGTTCATAACTCTCTACATTGGGGCAGATCCCAAACTTTTACAACTTCTTGTCAAAGGAGTTGCTAAAGACAAAGAAATTGTGACTTGCTCAGGATCACATAACTACAAGAGCTAACTGTTCAGGGATAATATTTGAACTGTGATCTCTCTGTCTCTTAAGGCCAGCACACCATACTGTCTTGCGAGCAGATGTGCCAACTATGTGTGTGTATTTATAAGTATAATATATATAAATAATATATAATTTATATAAAATATATAGTAGACGTGTCTACTCTGCGTATATTTTTATATATAGTAGATGTGCCTAGAGTATATTTTTATAGTAAATGTGCTACTACATATGTATTTATATAATTATATAAATCCTTACCTTCTGAATTAGAATCAATACTATGTATCAGTTCTAAGGCAGAAGAGTCAAAAGGGCTAGATGAGGGTTAAGTGACTTGCTGAGGGTCACCCAACTAGGAAGTATCTGAGGCCAGATTTTTTTTTTTTAAACCCTTCCTTTCCATCTTAGAATCTATATACTGTGTATTGATTCCAAGGCAGAAGAGCGCTAAGGGTTAGGCAATGGGGGTTAAGTAACTTGTCCTGGGTCACATAGCTAGAAAGTTTTCTAAGGCCATATTTAAACCCAGGACCTCCCACCTCTAGGCCTGAGTCTCAATCCACTGATCCACCCAGCTACAACCCTGCCTATGGATATCTTTAATAAATTGAATTGACAAAATATATTGGCTTCTTCTTTATGTATCTCTGGTTAGGGCTCAATAACTTCCAAGAGCAACTAGTATAAAAGGCAGGTTAAAATCATTTGGGAGCCTTCATAGGCCATCTTTAGGAGGGAAATGATGGAACAAACTTCTGCCCTTACAATGTGAGATCTCAGCATTAACAGAGTGGTAGGCCAAGACAGTTTTGTCTTTTAAAAAAAATTTGTGCCCATCAATTCATCAGCCAAGGCTCGACACTCACCTTGTGAACTTTTTTGGATAATGGGCAGCTTGGTTAACCAGGGTTCTTCGCATTTCCCAACATCAAACCTTTATGCACCTGGAGTTTCGCCAACTACTTTGTAGATAAAATCGTTTAGATTCAACCAGCTGTTTTTGTGGTGGCAGATCCCTACTCTGGTATGACAGTTACATCACCATCACTGTCTGCTAAGGTCTCGAGCGCCCTACCTACATTACAGGAAGACTGTACCATATTATGGGGAGAAGCAGTCTGCTGGATGAGTAAAAAGAACATGACATTTGGGGTAAGAAGATCAGGGCTCTAATTCCAGCCCTGTCACTGACTAGGTGCATGGCCTTGATTAATTCACTTCATATCCCTAGGCCTCAGATTTCCTCATATATAAAAGAATATATTTTAATATATTAATTAGTATAACATTAATTAATATAATAACAGTTATGCTACTGACTTTTAAAAATAAGATTGTTTCCAAGGATCAGTTGGGTGCTTTGTAAAAACTTTGTAAATCACCATTCAAATATAAACTAATTTCACATCCTAGTGCGATAGAAAGAACTTTGGATTTGAAGTAAAAATAAAACTAAGTTCCAGTCTCAGTTCTATGAAAATAGATAAATCAACAAATGTCTCTTAGTGTCAGTTTCTTTACCTGTAAAATGGGTCTGATGATAATTGTTATCTTTTGAGGATGTTGTGAAGAAAGTGTTTTGTTGAGATCTTTTAAAATAAATATGAGTGATGAATAGTAGGCTTTAGGAGGATTTCTCTTCCCTGAAAAGCATGTCCTAAGAAAAGTTTAAAGGGATAGTTAATAAATGCCCTTAAACAAGAGAAAAATTATGGCATTGTCTCAGAAAGTTGACTTAATAGTACCATGTCCTTTCATCCCTTCTGCACACCTTCTTGGCCCCAGGAAACATTTTGCCTACCTGGCCTTCTTAAGAGGTTTCTACAAGTCCCTAGATGTGCTTAAAAGAGAGAGAATATTCCCAAATTCTTATCATCCATGGAGGCCTGGGAATTAGAATTAAAAGGATCTGGAGTAACCATTAATTTACTTGACATAGGTTGAAAAGAAATATATCTTTACATTGTTCTTGTTTGGGTTATTTAAATTTTTCTCTCTTACTTCTGTCCAGATATAAATGTCTCCAATGGCAAACAAGGATGAGGGTAGACATATTCTGAATATCTCCTCCTCTTCATATTGATTTTACCAAACAATTTGACTGCACAAGCTTTTAAAATGTTAGCTCTAAAAAGAAACTAGATTAAGCACAGCTCTCTCATTTGACAGATGAGGAAACCACAGTTAAGAGTAAAAAAAGTGACTTATTCAAGGTCATTAGGATATAATGAGGATTTTAACACAAGTTTCTGACGTCCTAGTCCAGGAGACTTTCCTCCAGAAGGTCTGAGCCGATTCTATAGAAAGGCAGTTTAGGAGGGGAACCAGAAAGGCTCTCTGGATTCTTTAATAACATATTTCTTAGGCGGCTAGACTTCCCCTCTATATTATAATAGACTTTCTTAGTTAGGAAAACAAGGAGAAGAAAGAGGGGCATGATTGCCCTCAGATGACAAATGGTTCTTTAAAATTTAACTACTCCTCTGTTGAGAAATCTCTGTGCTATGGAAAGAATAGCTTTTTGGATTCTCAGTATAATTTCAAGTTTGCCTCATCAAGCCTATGAGCTAGACAGTGTAAGAATTTTTGAATAGGACCCAGGATTCCATCATTGTAAAGAGTTTGAGATGATGAATTCCCTCTACTAATGTATATCAGCACCTCTTTAGCTTATATCCCAGAGAGTTGCCTGGGACATTGGGAGGTTATGTGATTTGCTGAGGGTCAGTATTTTCAGAGGCAGATATGAACCCAGGTCTTCCTATTCCTTGCCACACCATCCCCTGGGCCCTCCCCCATGCATGGAACACATTCACTCCTTTCTTCCTGTATCTCCTAAGGTACTTCCCTAATTCTCAGGCTCCCTTTTCTACATGAAGCCTTTTCTGATCATGCTAAATTGCTAGTTCCTGCCCTTCCTCTCAAACTACCTTGTATATATTTGTATTTATTAACATTAATGTTTATGCCATATACATATATACATATATATATATATATACTTGTCTTTTTCATTAGCACTTTGTGAATGGAAATTGCCTCATTCTTTGTATTTGGATCTCCAGTGCCTTGTACAATATCTGACATATAGTAGGCATTTAAAACTATTTGTTGCTTAATTCCTGACTCTGAAGCCAGTTCTTTAGCCACTACTCTATGTCGCCTCTATAATAATTATCATTCCAATTTTACAGATAAGGAAACTAATGATGAGAGGGGTAAAAAAACTTACTAAGGTTAATCAGCCAAGGATTCTTACCTACCTCCAACACAATAGCCACCATTTAACTTCCCCATCTCTATAAATGGATTGCATAACCTCTGTATGTACTGTAAGTATTTAATGTTAAAATCTCAGTTTGTGTATAGTTTCTTCTCTGCCATATTCTATTGTGAATGTGAATTTATATTTCGATATTCAGTGTTTTAGATTAGATTTTAAGTAAACAATATAATATATTAATTATTATATATAAGTATCTAATAAAACAACATTGTTTTTATTATATTCATATAATGATATAAATAAATAAGTAAAAATAATAAGTAGTAGAAGACAAAAAAAAATTAGGCACACTTTGCGTAGTGTTTAATAAAAGGTATTAAGTAAACCTTTATTTTTTTTAAACACTTACTTTCTGTCTTAGAATCCATACTGTGCATTGGTTCCAAGGCAGAAGAGCAGTAATTCCTAGTGTGAATTTTAAAATTATTCCTCCCTACTCAGACAGTACTTTAGGGGAAGATAAAGTTGTAAACTCCTGATTGAACAATGAAGGTACTTAACTCATACCTTAAAGTGAGCTAGAACTTTAAGCTAAGTCTATTTTTAGATCTAATACAAAAAGGTGTTAAGTAACTATAAAGGTTAAATTAATCACAAAAAGGTCAAGTAAAAAGACAAGTACAAGAACCACCCCGAGGATGGAACTTGGCTGATGCTGCTGCCTTTGAGAAGATGATCATCTTGGAGCTGGTGCACAACAATCTTAGGGGGAGCAGTGGGGCAGCCAAAGGCCCCCCACCACCTGAGCCCCCAGTGCCACCAGTCCCAGGTAGTGGTGGGGATGAAGAGGTAGGGGCGCCAGGAGGGGCAGACCAGGCTGAGATTGAACTGCTCTACAAGGCCCTGGAGGAGCCCCTACTGCTGCCCCAGGCCCAGTCGGTGCTGTATCAGAGCGACCTGGACGAATCAGAGAACTGTGCGGCTGAGGATGGGGCAGTCAGCCGACCCCTCTCCTCTCCTCCTGGCCGGGACTCGCTCTATGCCAGTGGGGCCAACCTGCGGGACTCGCCCTCCTACCTGGACAGTAGCCCAGAGGGGCCCAGTGAGCCCCTTCCTCCGCCTCCTCCAGCTCCACCTGGTCCTCCTGAAATCTACTACACCTCCCGCCAGGCCCTAGTGGCCCAGAACCCCCTGCAAGACTACTACCAGGTGCGACAGCTCAGCCATGAAGGCTACCTGGCTGCCCCAGGCCTGGAGGGGCTGGGCCTGATGGTGATGGCCAGATGCAGCTGGTCACCAGCCTCTGAGGGGCCCCTTGGACCCAGAGGACTGGGTGGCCCAGTGCCAGGGGAGGGGGACCCTGGGTAGGGGAGGACTTTGGGAGATCGAGGGTGGACTAAATGGAGTGTGAGACAGGCTGTCCTCTCCAGATGTACCCCTCACCTATGGGCCCTACCATTCCCCTATTAGGGAACTCTGAAGGGACAGGGTCCAGTTTAAATTAATTCTTTCCTCTCCCTCTCTCTTCTCCTTAATTCCTTCTCTCTATATTAATTAAAATTACCATAATTTCCAATTGACTTGGGTATTTTATTATTTGGGATTTTCCTTGGTGACCAAATTAATAGATTTTAAGTCACAACACTAAAATTATCCTTACACTAGGCAATTGGGATTCAGTGACTTACCCAGTAGCAGACAGCTAGAAAGCTAGAAAGTCTCTGAGGCCACATTTGATCCCAGGACCTCCCATCTCCTGGCCTGGCTCCCTCTCCACTGAACCACTAGCTGCCCTGAAAACATCTTTGATAATATGGCTATATTAACTTCCAGTTTTTAGGGATGGTTTTAATTTGAAAAGCAGTGCCTGACTTTTGAACTTTAGCACTGACCTATGTTTTCTTATCGTTTGTCTTTTCAAGTGTACTCTCATTCAAGAGATATCTGTAAGATATTCTTGCTTACACATCCCTATGGATAAATATCAGAGGTATGTAAACTTTAAGCTGTAGGTAGAAAATTAAATAAAATGGACATTCTGTGATATTTGAGTGGGTATTGCTGTGTCCACCAAAAATTACTCCTAACTTCAGATACATGGCTAATACTTAATAGTATCAAGATGTGACTTATGTATAATAGGACTGGGAAACGGATGTTTGCAGCAAAGAGTCTAGGCCCAGATTCCCTAATTGGTTTAGAATGAAAGGCCACTTAGTTCTTTCACTTAAGGTAAGGAGTCCATTCTCCTAGATCAGAGGTCCTTTTTTTTTTTAAACCCTTAACTTTTGTTTTAGAATCATATTTAGTGGTAAGGGCTAAGCTGTTGGGATCCAGTGACTTGCCCCTAGTCCCACAGCTAGCAAGTACCTAAAGGCAGATTTGAGAACAGATCCTCCTGATTCTAGACCTGATGCTCCACCTACTGTGCTACCTAGATGCCCCTACTTCAAAAGTTCTTAACCTGGAGACTCTTAGATTTTATAGGGTTTCTAAATTTCTTTGGGAAATGTATATTTTTATTTTTACTAACTTCTAAATGAAACTTAGCATTTTTCCCCCATTTCAAACGTAGGCCGCAAATGGTATTCTAAAAAAGGTGTCCATAGACTTTATTAGATTGCCAAAATGATTCATGAAATGAAAAAGCCTAAAAACCCTGAACTGGGTCAAAGTTTAGTGCCTTTTGGGGGTTTTGATGATTTAAGTAATGTCTTGTTTTTTGTCTCCCAATTATGAGAATTCTAAGATAACACTGTGGTCACCGATTTTAAAATTTAATACAGCCGAAGTCAAAATTGCTTTTAGCAGCTTTAATTTTCAAAAAAGATGGAGAGAGTGAAAGTAGCAAAATGAAAGAGAGTATAGAGAAAGAAGTCTAACTTATTACCCTAAATGTTGCTCTCAACCCATGTAGGGCTCTTTAACCCCTGGAGGACTTGGTGTTGAATTAAGCAAGGGTTCAACCCATGTGGTCTGCTCCAAGAAGGGAAGGCCTCTCTGGAACTAATCTCTCCAAAAGCCAGGAAAGGAAGGTCAGCTTTTCACTCACCAGGAGAAGATCCACAGGGAGATGTTTCAGGAACAGTCTTACCAAAAGCAGTCCAAGAGTTTCAGTCCCAGTCCAAGCTCCTTCAACTGGAAAATTCAGGACAAAGACCTCTTACACAGGAAGTTCAATCATCTTTTAAATTCCTTTTTTATGTCACTTCCTGTTCCTTCCTCCACTTTACGGGGACCAATTGCAGTCTTTAAATTTGCTTAGCACTGCCCAGGGGTTTGTAGTTTCCACCTTTTTCAGTGTTTGTTTCAGTGTTTGTAGGTTCCACCTCTCATCCTATGAGGGCATAAACTCTTATTCACAAGTTTCTGACTGATTGAGTTGAAAGGGTGGAGCTCTTTAAGTGGCTTTTGAACTCCCCCTCCTATTGGCAAGTAGGGGTGTTCAAGCTTTGGTTGATTAATTCAAATAGGCAAGGGGAGAGTCAATCCTATCTTCACAGTTTCCTCTATAGCAGAAATTTATAGTATTGACATCCAGCCTTCCCTTAAGCAGTATCTTATGTCTGGAATACCCACCTCTAATCAGTTTACTAAAAAATAATGCCATATTTATATAAGGGTATATTACTTTGAATTTTGAGGAAATGCCTTTCCTGAATTGTTGAGCATTCTGTAGATGTGAAATAATAACTAATAGTAACTAAAATATATTATCTTATTTTTTCTTCTAAATAACTCTATGAATTAATTAATAATACAATTCTTACCATTCCTATTTTGCAAAGAAGATCAAGACTCAGAGAGGTTAAATGATTTGTCTACAGTTATAAAGCAAGTAATTAAAGCAATTGGGACTTAAAACCTAGGTCTTTGGTGTTTTATTTTTTAAACAACAACAAAACACTCTGAACTTAATAAACACTAAATAGAATGGTATGTCTGCAAAGATAGTAGGACAGAAAAAGTTGATGGTATTTGAAACTATGGCTCCATTATATATGGTTATTGTTTAAAATGTATAAATTCAACTTTTTCTATTTACCTGTTTATCTGTAATTCTTTTTGACATTTTGAATGAATAGGTAGCTTTCAGAAAAAGAAATCAAAGCTATCTATAGTCATATAAAAGATATTCTAAATTACTACTGATTAGTAAAATGCAAATAAAACAACTCTGGAGGTATCACTTCACACCTGTCAGATTGGCAAATATGACAAAAAAATGGAAAATGATAAATATTGAAAGGAATATGGAAAAAATGGGGATAATAACGCCCTTTTAATGGAGTTATGAACTAATCCAATCATTTTGGGGCTATGCCCAAAGACTTATTCAGCAATATACTACTAGGTTTTATGTATCATTGATCAAAAGAGATAATATAATTAAAGGCCTTCGCAAAACTTAATGTGGTAAGTATATTCTGGCTATTCTTGTTGTTGTTATTATTATATTTCTGTTACTTTATATTTTTGAATATCAGTATATTTTTGAATATAAAACTCTGTCACTGATATTTAATACAAAGATTTGCCCCCAGTCAACTGTTTCCTTTTTTTATTCTAGGTGCATTAATTTTGTCTGTGCAAAACTTTTCAATTTCATCCAGTTAAAATGATTTGTTATCATTTGCAATTTTCTCTATTTTTTTGGTTAAAAATTCATCTACCTATTGCTGTTAAAGGTGTATGATCTTCTTTTCTAAGTTTTTTTTAATATTATGATTTGTTATTCAGATTATATATTCCTTTTGAATTCATTGTGTCATATGATATAAAATGTTAGTCTAATACGCGTCGGCTATGGGGGGTGGGGGGGGGAGGAAAAGAAAATGATCTATGTCTTTAACGAATAATGCTTGGAAATGACCAAATAAAATATATTAAAAAAAAAATGTTAGTCTAAGCTAGTTATCCACAGTGTTTTATGTTTTATGAATCTTTTCCCACAAAAAATAGTGTTGTAAATTTCCAGTATGATTTAATATATCAAATTTATTCATTAAGTTCTTGTAATAACTACAATGTTAACCTTTGCATCCCAAAGCTTGAAATTAAAATTTACATTATATAGTGATTATATAATATAAATTTTTACTCTAACTATAATTATGAAGATTTGGCATAAAATTATAAAATACACAAAATACAATTACAAGTATTTTATGTAGTTCATCCTAAAAAAATTAAAAGTAGAAATCCAGCATATGACCATATATGTTTACTGTTATTTGTAAGAATTCATATTAAATGTTATTTCATAACATTTTTTAATAAAATCAGTTACAATTTAGGAGATTGTTAGCATAATAAAATAATTATATGTAATTTTGATGTTGGACTTCTTTATTTGAACAAAAGTTTATAGTATTAGTCTGCCCATGAGACAAACATAGTCTTAAATCTGGTCCCACAGAATTTATTTTTGTATTTTGATTTAAAATAAGAATAAAATATGAAAATGCTTGCTCACATAAATATATGGTAGAAAATGGCATAATAATTTTATAAGCTCTCTTGGAGAAAGATGGAAATTAATTTTGAAAAATTTAGCTATCTAACCAATCAGCGAAAATGAATAGCTAATTGCAATACAAACTATTTACTTTTTGACTATCTAATTACAAGCACTGTATTAAATGACAAATATATTTAAAGTTCAATTGCATGTATTGCTTCATTTTAAATAATGTTTATTCTTAACCTAAACTTTGTAAGGAAATAGTCCCTTCAGACAATACTTCCTTCTTTTCTACCACTAGCATACCAGGTACCACTTTCACAGAAACTCTACTGAATAACTGACCAGTTCATTTGAAAATCCACCAAGTAGAAGAAAAATAACATGATGGCAGGATAATTTTACATTATTAGAAAACAGTCTTAATCCTGCAATGAGAGACAATACAAATTTTATTTCTACAGATTGTGCTCAGTGTTAAGCAATGGTTTGGAAACAATTTGATGACAAGGTGAGAAATTGGAAAAAAAACAAAAACATTACACTTAAAAGAAGTCAGATTTTTATGTAATTGCTGCATGAATGCCCAAATAATTGTCCATGTAATCATGATGGTTTCAAATTCAACAGAAACAAATCTGTAATACTTTAAACACATACATGCTTGTTACAAATGAAAAATATGTCTACAACATAATTGAACATTTATTTACTGAATAAGGCACCATTAAATAAATTTTAGCACAACTCCCTTGGACTATCATTACAAAAATAGTGGTTCATGAACCACTAAATGGGAAGCATAAGTCTAAATCTGATTTCTGCCATGTTATTTATTTCATCATTTCTTATTCTTCTTTGTCTAGTTTTGTTTATCTATCAAATGGTTTTGATGCTTGCTACTTTATAATATAGTTCAAGGGCTGAAAATACTATTTTCCTTTGTATGTGTATTTAAATTTTTTCAATGACTCTTTAATTTTTTCTTTCCTTTTCTTTGGGTTTGCCTTAGCCCTAGTTTCATTCTCCCTCATACCTCTACTCTCCTGGGAGGAAAAAAAAAAGAGAGGAGCAAATCTCTTGTAATAAACATGCATAGTAAAGCAAAAATGAATTCCAACATTAGGAATATCCAAAGTTGCATGTTTTATACTTTATCTTGAGTTTATTATCTCTTGGTTATGAAGTAGGTAAAATGTTTCCTCATCATTTCTCTGGGATTGTGATTAGTCATTGCATTGATCAGAGTTCTAGGTTCTTTTAATATGATTTTATTTATTATGTTGATCTAGTATAAATTATTCTCATTGTTCTACTTAATTCACTCTGTGTCTGATCTAATCTTCTCGAAACTTTTTTTTCCCATTTCTTACTATGCAATAGTATTCCATTGCATTATATGCCATACTTTATTCAGCACTCTCCCAATTGATGGGTACCTCTTTAGTTTTCATTTTTTTGTTATACCAAAAAGAATGGCTATACTTTTGTGCATGTGGGTGTGCCTCTTCTTTCTTCGATGTCTAGACTAATAGTGGTTTGCTAGGTCAGAAGGTATGTTTACTATACTTTGGGGGACAAAATTCCAAATTGTTTTCCAGAATGGCTGGATTAAGTTATAGTTTCAATACCAGAAGTTTTGTGTACCTAATTTCCTTCAACTCTTCATCTAGTGTCATTTTCTTTTTTTCTTATCTTTTCCAGTGACTGATGTAAGGTGGAAATTCATATTTGTTTGGTGTTCATTTCTCTATGGGAGTCGATATTGGTTTTCTTCTTTTAAAAATGGGCTATTTTCATACTTTATTCACTATCTATTGGGAAATGGCTCTTGTAAATGATACTTAAATTTTTGAATCAGTTCCTAGTATATATAATGAGGTGATAATATTATCAGAGAAGGAGATGAAGCCTTAATCAGACAAACATAATTTGACTTTTGTGGAACTAAATAGTTTAAATTAATTTAGGTAGTATTATCCTTTTATTATATTTTCCTGATAGACCCATGAGCAATTATTTCTTCAATTATTTAGGTCTATATTTAGTGTTGTGAAGAATATTTTATAGTTGCATTCACATGGTTCTTTTCTTGGTTTCTTGGTAGGTGAACTCCCAAGTATTTTATAGCTATTTTTTGTATGAAATTTCTTGTATTTTGTATGTAGCTATTTTGAATATTTTTTTTTCTATCTCTTCCTGCTGGACATCATTAAAAGCATAGGGAAATGTTAGTCATTTGTGTTGATTTATTTTATGCTCTGAAATTTTGCTAAAGTTATTGTTACACTTAGTTTTATAGGTAACTCTTTTGTCTTCTTTAGATAAACTATCATATCCACAAAAAGTAATGGTTTTATTTTCCCCCATTTATAGTCCTTTGATTTCTTTATCTTGTTTTGTAGATTTAGTTGGCATTTATAAAACTACATCAAATAATAGCAATGATAACAGATCATTGCTTTAACCCTGATCTCACTAGAAAGGCTTCTAACCTTTCTCCTATAATGTTGGCTTTGGGTTTTAAATAGATACCATTTACCATAATGAGGGAAGTTTTGTTTATTCATTTGGGTGTTTTTAACAGGAAAAAAAAATGTTGAATTTTTTCAAAAGCTTTTTTCAGTAACTCTTTAGGAACTATTGCTATAATTATATGTAATTATTTATAATTTATTTATATTTAACAAATCCTGAATTCCTGATATAAATCCAACATAGATTGTAATTTAAAAATATGTTGTTATATCCTCTTTCTTTACATTATTTAATTTTTTTGTGTTAATATTGATTAAAGATATTGTTTTATATAGGTCATCTGGATAACATATTGGCTAGAGTGCCAGGTCTAGAGTTATGAAGACTCATCTTCCTGAGTTGAAATGCAGCTTCAGACATTTATGAGCTATGTGACCCATGGGGTAAGTCATTTCAGCCTGTTTGAGTCAATTTCTTCATATGTAAAATGAGCTTGAGAAGGAAATGGTAAACCTCTCCAATAGTCTTGTGAATAAAACCCCAAATGGGATCACAGAAAGTCAGACATGACTGAAATGACTGAACAACAAAAAACTTTTCTTTTTTTTTTCTTATAGTTTTCATTCTTTGCTTTGTCTCTACTTGGTTTAGGTATCAAGACCATATTTGTATTATAGGGTTTTTTATTAGGATCTCTTCTTTTTACCCCTATTTTATGCAATATTACCCAGACTATTTTGCAGGTTTGATAGAATTCACTTATAAATCCATCTGATCCTGAATTTTTTCTCACCATTGGTAGTTCATTTATTGCTTGTTCAATTATTTAAAAATTATGTTAGATTGTTTAAATAATCTATGTTTTTTGGTTGATCTAAGTATTTTATATTTTTTATGAATATTGACCTATTTACTAAAAAATATTTTTGCCACAGAATTGAACAAAGTAGTTTCTGATAGTTTCTTGTATTTCACATTGTTATATTTTCTCCCCTTTTCACACCAATTTGGTTTTCCTCCACCTTTTTCTAAAGATAATTAGTTTATCCCCCCAAACTCCTTGTTTTATTTACCAATTCAATGGGATGTTTTATTTCTATTTTGTAAGATCTCTTATTTGCTTTAAAATTTTCTTTTTGTTGTTTAGTTGATTAAAAAAATTTTTTTAAATCAAATTCCTAGCTCTTTTAAGTGGTATACCTAATACATTGATCTGTTAATGTTCTCTTTCTTTGTCGAAATCATTTAGAGGTATCAATTGTCTCCTATGCTATTTTAACTGAATCTCATAGTGTCCATATGTTGTTGTTATTTCCATTTTCTTCTACATTTTATGTTGTTCTGCTTTGTTCTTTCATTCACCAATTTTAAGGATTAAACTATTAATCTTTAAATAATTTTAATCTTTTTCTTCAAAGGTTTTCTATTGAATAAATTTTTATTGCATCATAGTCAATAAAGGATACACTTAGCATTTTGACTTTTTGAGTCTTTGTGAGGTTTTTATGTCCTCATAAATACAGGATCAGTTTTTATGAAGGTGCTATATCCATCTGAAAAATATGCAAAGTGCAATTTTAAAAAAATTAGTCATTCAGCAATTACCAGAGAATTTTCACATTTATCTTTTTTCAAATTCTATTTGGGTCCTTAAGCCTTTTCTTCTTTATACTTTCATTAGATTTGTCTAGGTCTGAATGGAATATATTAAACTCCCCTATTACTATAATAATTTTGCTACCTATTTTTCTCTGAAAATTGATTAAGCTTTCCATTTAAATATTTAAATGTGATTCCATTAGCATATTCATATATATGCAAATACAAATAATTGATATTCGTTTCTTATTTATGGTATTTTAAAATATAATGTGATATTTCTGATTATATATTTTTATTGTCTTGTTTTATTGCTGCTTTATTTTAAATCAACATAGCCACTACTATATTTATTTTAGTTCACTGGAAGCATAACAGATTTTGCTTCAAACTCGTACTAACTCTGTATGAATCTTTATATTTCAAATATATTATGCAAATAGCATATTGTTAGATTTTACTGTATCATTCTGATATTCTCTTCCATTTTATAGGTAGGTTCATCCCATTAATATTCATGGCAATATTGGTTATTTCTGTACTTGCCTCAATTTTAGCAAGCTTTTTTGAGTTAAATTTTTGGGGATTTATGATTACCAGTATTTTGTTTGTCATTTAGGTCTTTCCAAACACCAAACAGTGTTTTGTTGTCTAGGCTTTCTAAGTATGTACTAGGTAGGTGGCAGTGTGAGTGTAATAGAGTATATGGAGTAAGACCAGTTGCTTGATTTTTTTAGTTTGTACAGGTCAAAGCTTTGAAAATGGGAGGAAAAAAAGAAGAGGGAAGGGTTTGCAAAGTCCTTTTATCTGTGTATCATTGACCTCCAAAAAAAGACATCAATTTTTCAAGGCAGAGAATCTGTCTTCTACTTTTTTTCTATCATTGGAGTGTCAAGTAGAGTGGGCACACAAGAACTTGCTGAACGCTGAATGAGTGAATGAATCAACATGTGAGTGAATGAATGACAAGTCATTTGGCTAGAACATCAATATATCATAGATTTGTACATGTTATAAGTTACTTCTTTATTAGGGTGATATTGGTAGAGAAGGTGTCATGTCTGGTAGAGACCACTTTCTTCTGTAGTTAATTAAAAGTAAGCTAAACTATCTGAAAATTTTGCTTTTGTTGGATTAGTAGAAACAACATGTTAATTGATACACAATTCTTATTTGTTCAGCATGAGAAGACATAGGAGAGATGAAAGGACAAAAACTGTTTCCAAAAATACCAAAGCATTTTGTGTCTTCTTACCAACTATATGAGAAAATTTTTACCTGGATATTTCTTCCTGAGACCAGGTAGAAATCCTTTTGCCATATTTTAGAGAGAATTTATATATCCATTTATTTACTAAGTATCTGTTACATACAAAGCACTGATAGATAGTTTAGATAAGATAGAATCCCTGTCCATGGGACATCTATTACTAGGATAACTTGCAAATACAGATCACCGAGTTCACAATATTACATTATAAATAAATTAGAGAGATACAAAACAGAATTATACGAGGTCTGAGAGAGAAGGTTATCATAGCCTGGGAAATCAGTGGAGGGTTAGTGAAAGAGAAAGCATTGCAGTTGGGATTTAAAGGATGTGTAGACCAGGACAATTCTGAGGGACTCATGAAAAAGAATGTTCTCTGCATCTAGAGAAAGAACTATTGGAATAGAAATGCAGGTGAAAACATATGATTTACCACTTCTTTATTTGAGCATATGATTTGGTGTTTTGGTTTTATAAGATTATTCTCTTACAAAAATTAATAATATAGAAATAAGTTTGAGTGATAATACATGTATAACTCAGTGGAATTGCTTGTCAACTCTAGAAGGGGGGAAGGAAGAGGGAAGGGAGACAACATGAATCATGTAACTTTGGAAACTTATGTATAAATTTGGTTTTGGAATAAAATAAAGATAAAATTTAAAAAATTAAATAAAAAAATTAAAGGATGGATAGAAATTCAGGTATAGAAACATGAAGAAGAAATGTGTATGGGTACATCCATACATCAACCGTTACCCATCATTTGTTCTCTTCCCCAAGGACAGTGAAGATGGATGAAGGGTGATCATTTGGCTTTTATACCTTTTACAATGTATGCATTTATCAGCCTAAAGGAAGGATGAGTTGATTTTTTATATCAGTAGACTGACTACCCCTCACCACAAAACTTGATACATATCACCAAATTTATGTTCAGTATCATCATGCAAGGCACAGTGACCTAACAGTACAAAGAAATGGATTCATTTTAGTACAGATCATTTACCTTTAGTCCTTATTTGATTATCAACAGGAAATCTGGGCCCACATTTGCCTATACTTCTGGCCCTAGAGCATCATTATAAAACTGGACTCAATTGGGTGATTCCCCTTTTCCTCCTAGAGAAGGATTTATGGTTTGGGGTGAAAACCATGAACAACACATTGGTTTTGAATGGTTTCGATTTGAGTTTCTACCTCTAGCAATTAAAAACAAATTCACTGAGTGCTTCAGGGTCCCTGTCCTGCTGACACAAGTGATCCACTATATCACTTGGCAGTTTAAAAGGGAAAGTACTGAATCTTCAGGCTACTTGCATGGAAATTAATTTTAAATGACCAAGCCAAGAGGGAAAATGTAATATAACAAAGATGTAATTAAACTTCAGCTGTGGGCTATTAACAGGTAGATGATGAAAATGACATTCCTCTTGAAGTCAGAAAAATCTACTTTGGTTGAATGCAAGTCACCTTAGGTAGTTAGTGTGTCCCTGGCTGCCTTCAAAGCTTAGCCTTCTTGGGGTCTTGCCCTGGCTTTCCAGTTGCTGGAGCTGCTCCAAGGTTGCCTTTGCATCTACACCATATGGACTGTGAACATTCCTTTTTAGGTTCATGATGCTTTTTGTATTGAATTTAAGTTCTTTGAGGGTAGGGGCTGTCTTTGTGTTTTTGCCTTTCTGTACATCCCCAGGATAATTCATAACACCTAGTGAACTTTTTTTTCCCTTAACCTTATCTTCTGTCTTCGAATCCATACTAAGCATCAGTTCTAAGACAGAAGAGCAGTAAGGGCTAAGCAAAATGGGGGTTTAGTAACTTGTTTTGGGTCACATAGGGAAGTATCTCAGATCAGATTTGAACCCAGGTTCTCCCAACTCCAAACCTGGAGTTCTCTTCATTGTGCTACTTAGCTGCCCCCTAATAAACATAATAAATGTCTGTTGATACAGTTCAAAGGTTGTGTGACTCCCAGAGTGAAAACTGAGAAATAATAAGAAAAGAGCTTCTGTAAGACCGTCTAGCACCTTATGGATAGTAAATAAATTATGAGTATTAACTTACCACATGATCATAAAGAGGCTAAAACCATATGACAACACAATCTTATTTGGTTCAGTAACATGACAACCTTTGGATAAAATGATCCAAGGGAGTAATGAGAGAACCATTCAAAATGATTTTTCTTTTTTAAAGGAGTTTCATAATAGAAGTTAATGGAAATAAGCATATAGTTTCAATAATGTAAAATAATCACCATATCCAAAACATAGAAACAACTATGATGGATGGTACCACACTGAACAGGGCCATGTGTCCTGCATGGATGATGATATAAAACATAAAGAAGGTAACAGGGTGTATTGGCAGGTAAGAGTGTTGTTTGGGGTAAGAAAGAGTGCAATACAGTGCAATACAGGGCAATACAGTGGAGTGGAAAGAACGCTGAGTCTGGGTTCAAATTCTACTTCTGCCTTACTAACTATATTACTTAGGGCAAGTTATTTCACCTTTGGACTTCAGTTTCTTTGCTGGAAAACAAAGGATTTGAACTAGATCAGGGAGTCTTTTTTTAAGAAAAATTTATTTAATTAATTAATTTAGAATATTTTCCCATGGTTACAAGATTCATGTTCTTTCCCTCCCCTTCTCCCACCCCATTCTCGTAGCTCACCACAATTCCACTGGGTTTTACATGTGTCATTAATCAAGACCTATTTCCATATTATTGATAATTGTACTAGGGTGATTGTTTAGAGTCTACATCCTCAATCATATCTGCATTGAACTATGCGATCAAGCAGTCGTTTTTCTTCTGCATTTCTGCTCCCACAGTTCTTTCTCTGGGTGTGGATAGTGTTCTTTCTTATAAGTCCCTCAGAATTGTCCTGGATCATTGCATTGCTGCTAGTAGAGAAATCCATTACATTCGTTTGTACCATAACGTATCAGTCTCTGTGTACAATGTTTTCCTGGTTCTGCTCCTTTCGCTCTGCATCACTTCCTGGAGGTTGTTCCAGGCCCCATGGAATTCCTCCACTTTATTATTTCTTTTAGCACAATAGTATTCCATCACCAACATATACCACAATTTGTTCAGCCATTCCCCAATTGAAGGGCATCCCCTCGTTTTCCAGTTTTTGGCCACCACAAAGAGCAAAGCTATGAATATTTTGGTACATATCTTTTCCCCTATTATCTCTTCAGGGTACAAACCCAGCAGTCCTATGGCTGGATCAAAGGGCAGACAGTCTTTTATCGCCCTTTGGACATAGTCCCAAATTGCCTACATCAGGGATTCTTAACCTGGGGTTCACAGAAAGTTACCAGGAGATCTGAAGTTGGATGAGGAAAAAAAATTGTACATTTTTATTTCAACGCCATTGATTTTCTTTTTAGTCCCATATATTTGTTTTATACAGTTAAAAGCAATCTAAGAAGGGGTCCAAAGGTTTCACTAGGCCACAAAAATGGTCTATGACATAAAAAAAGTTACAAGCCCTTGAACTAGATAGATAATCTCTATGGGTTTCTCCTATATCTAAATCTATGATCCTATGAATTAACAATGCAATAAAGAACAACTAGTCAAAATGGAGAAAGTGAAAAAGACACACGGGTGTTTTTGTTATTTTATAAGAAAAATAAGTCAAGGCTCTAGTTAACAAATGTTTTAAAATACCAAACTACATTTTGCTAGGCAATATAATAAAGACAACAATGACACTGATGACAGAGGAATCACAAACAAGGTAAAGTAGAAACAACTAGTCAATGTGGGATTTTTGCTTTCACCTTTTTGAGAGAGGGAGGATGAAGTTTGCTAATAAGCCTTGATATCAAGTTGCACTTTTCAGTGGGATGGAGTTGAATGGCATGTAAATTATAAGAAAAGATGTGAAAACTCCAGGTCAGCCAGATGATGTTATATGTTTATATATTTGAAAGGTTTTCATATATTTGTAAACTTGAAACAATATATTCCTTCGGTGTTACTTTATGAATGATTTATTCCCAAATTTAATAATTTTGCTTTAATACTTTTTTACAGTTTCCATCAAAATCTGAGACTTTTTATACCAATCTGCATAGGCAAACTGGATCTTGCAAAGACGCATGGGCTATTTTCCCAAATGTCCGAGATCACGGAGCCTGACAAACAAAGGAGGTTTTTTGCTTAGCCTTTGGTTTTAGAAAATCCTTTTTCATTTGCTTTATACCAGGAAGCTTCTTAGATCTGAGCTACTTGTATAGCTACAAAGATTGAAACAAAAAGTTGGCTGACAAAATAAACCTTAGTTTAAAATTCTCTACTTGGACTTCTGGATAAAACATTTGTTTACTGAAACAAATGTTTTATTTGGAAAACTTCTGCCAGTGTGAATGCTGTCCAAGTAACACACCAGGATGTAATGGGATAGTGATGTCATGGAGTTGATGAGAGCTGGCAATTATAGGTCCTATAAGGTAAATGTTATTTATTTATTTTTTAAAATAATACTAAGAATTTTTTTCAAAGTTCATTTTTGGAGCACCTACTAGAAGTTCTAAAATCAGGTAAATATAAAAACAAACTACCTCCCTCCAAATTCAGTTTTGCTTACTGGGCCATTAAACAGACTGACTTCGTACCTCAGAAGCTAATTTATCCATTTAAAACAATACTAGTTGCTTCCTCTGCAAGTTTGTCTTTGGATATAGCAACCACTTCATAAATAACACAAAAAATAATTTCCTTTAGGCATAGACTTTTCCTTAGGTTGAGTGTTTTTGAAACTTCAAGTGAAAAAGTTAGTATCTCCTCCATTTTTTATTTATTTTTATTTAGATAAACCAGAAACTTTATGTAACACTATTCATGGGTCTGTAGAATGTTAAAGCTGGAGGGGTGAGGGGGGCTTAAAAATCATCATGTTTTCATTAGATAATTGGATGTATTGGGTTTATCATGGAACCCAACAGGAAGGTTCTATCATGTAAGTGCTAAAAAAGGATCTCACTGAGAACTGCCTGAACAAAAAGGATGGGTCTGTGCATGAGAGAAAGAAACAATGAGAAGGCAGGTTCTGGAGAAAGAAGACTTGAAGTACTTGTTCTGACCTATAGTAGTTATAGGACACTGGACAAGTCACTTAATCCCTCAATGCCCCAAGCAACTCTAAGACTAAGTAGTACAGACTGAATTGCCTGATCTACCTCAGGTAGAGAGTTTTCATCCTGGGATTTCTCTACATTGATGAAATGACAAGCCAGAACCAAACAAAACATAGCCCTACCTTATAAAGTATACCAATGACCTACCCACATATACTTTCAGGGTTTCTCTTCAAAACCTTTGGTTGTTTGCATTCTGGAATTGGTGTACCTCACAAGCATAAAAATACAAATAAAAACAATATAAAAGCAAAGAAACCTAGAAGAAGGGCAACGTTACACTTTTTTGAATAGGTGAAATTACCTTTAGAGCTATAAAGACTTTAAAGATCATCTATTATAACTTTAATATTTCATAGATTAGAAAAACTAAGGCCCAGATAAATCAAAAGATTTGTTCAAGTAAGAGATTCATGATTCAAACCCAGAGCCTCTGACTTCTAATCTAGGGCTCTTTTCATGTCACATTAGTTCTAGGAAAATTAAAAAAAAAATCACCAATATATAGTAAGCATTAAATTCATGCCCTTGAACAGGGTACTTTATTATTTTTTTTTACTTTGAAAATTTTATTTAATTATTTTAGAATATTTTTCCATGGCTACATGATTCATGTTCTTTCCCTCTCCACCCCTCTCCCATAGTCGATGCACAATTCCATTGGGTTTTACATGTGTCATTGATTAAGACCTATTTCCATATTATTATTTGCACTGGGGTGATCATTTAGAGTCTACATCCCCAATCATATCCCCATGAACTGAACAGGGCACTTTAACCAAGGGTCCACGGATAGATTTCAAACAGTCAATGAACTTCAGTGGGAGGGGGAGTATTTTAATCTTTTAATCTTAGTTTTTATTAATCTTTGGTTTCCTTTGGATTCTTACATATTTTTAAACATATTATGAGAAGGGGTCCGTTGGCTTTACCAGACTGCCAAAGGGGTACAACACAAAAGAAATTAAGAGAGTTCATCTACTTTCAAAAATGAAATAGAATAGAACATTTTTCTAATAAGAGTACACTCTCCCTACCTCCTCCATGGCTTCCGAGGCCATTGGTACCTAGTGGCTGATGTAATAATTTATGTGTTGACTGTTGGGAAAATGGAGGAAATATTTACCAATCAATCAAGATGCATTTTTTATTAAGCATCTACTATGTGCCAGGTACTGTGGTTAGGTGCTGAAGGCACAAACTTTGCCCATAAGGAGCTTATAATCTAATGGGAGAGACATGAACAAAACTATGTACAAACAAGCTATATTCAAGAGAAGTCCATTAAAAGGGCTTCCTTTAAGAGGTAAGATTTTAGCTGGGACTTCAAGGAAGTCATGAGACAGCTTTGAGGAGGGAGAACATTTCAGGGATGAGGGACAGCCAGATAAAATGACCAAAATTGGGAGGTGGTAGTGTCCTATTTAAGGCATAACAAGGAGTCCAGTGCTACTGAATCTACTGAATCAAAAAGTACCTGGGGAGGGCAAGGGATGTAGATATAACAAACCTAGAAAGGTGGTGAGGGGAAGGATAAGGTAGGAAGGATTTTGAATACTAAATAGAAGATTTTATATTTAATTCTGGAAGTGATAGGGAGCCACAGAAGTTTATTGAGTACGTAGGGGATGGGTTGGGAAGGAGGATGACATGGTAAGACCTGCGCTTTGGGAAAATGATTTTGATAGCGGAATGGAGGCTTGTGTCAAGCTGACCAACCAGTATTTCAAAAGTCCAGGTGTGAGATGAGGGTCTGAAGTAGGGTGGTAGCAGAATCAGAGAAGGCGATAAAACTGGAAACAGATTGGGTATGAGAGGTGGAGAGAGAGAGAAAGTGAGAGAGAGAGAGAGAAAATAATTTAAAATGATACCTAGGTTTTGAGCCTGAAGAACTGGAAGGAGGCTTGTGCCCTTGAAAGTAACAGGGAAGTTTGGAATCGGGGAAGGTTGTTTTTTTTTGGGGGGGGGGCAATGAAATAAATTTTGAACATGTTGAGTTTAAGATGCCTATAGGACATACAGTTAAAAGTGTCTAATAGGCAGTTGTAGATGTAAAAGTTGAGATCAGCAGAAAGGTTAGGGCTAGAGAAGTAGATGCCAGAGATCTAGCATGGGTTAACTATCACAAGTATTCAAGAATAATATTTTTTATTCTCTGCTACTAGACTTTCTCTTTTAAAAAGGAAATATCCTTTATTTTCCATAACTATTCCATATATACCCCAATTTCAACTTTACTATAATTTATTAACAATAAATATCTATAAGTTATCTGAGAATCAGATTTCTACAAGGTGAAAGGAGGTAGAATTTGAACCCAAGTCTCTCCGACTTTCTATATCAGGTTGAATCTCAACTATTTTGTACACTTAAGTTTACACTGCTATTTCCTTCCTGTCTTCCTTCATTCCTTTGTAAAATTTAAATTAGTCTCAATAATAAAAATTTTATATTTTATGAGGTTTATTAAGGATTATTAGAAATCAAGGAATAAAGAAGATACAAAATAAAAACCACATGCCCATGGTTAATTAGCCAATTCAGAATTCCCGAGCTTAGCTTACCACTAACTTCCTACATCACTGCAATGGCAGAGAGAGAGGGAGGTGTTACTGCCAGTTAAATACTAATTGTTATCTTACCCAGGTGTAGACTCAGGTGAGATTATAGGGAATTCTGGGAAATACCAAGGACTTCTGGGGATTGAAGTCTAGGGTTCAAAATCTCCATTTTTATACCTTCCTTCCTTCCTTCCTTCCTTCCTTCCTTCCTTCCTTCCTTCCTTCCTTCCTTCCTTCCTTCCTTCCTTCCTTCCTTCCTTCCTTCCTTCCTTCCTTCCTTCCTTTCCCCCCCTTACCTTCTGTCTTAGAATCAATACCAAGTATTGGTTCCAATGCAGAAGAGTGGTAAGGGCTAGACAATAGAGGTTAAGTGCCTTGCCCAGGTCACACAGCTAAGAAGTATCTGAGGCCATATTTGAACCCAGGACCTCCCATCTCTAGGTCTAGCTCTCTTTCCACTGAACCACCTAGCTGCCCCTGGACAGGTATTTTCAAAGGACCCAGTACCACATACTTATGTCCTCTTTAGGCATTATGCTAAAATACAGTCTCAGCTCTACTTCACTGGAACCATAAGGACTTTCTTAATGTTAGGATACCTTTGCCTTACTCAAACCATGGGATTTTAAAAGAATCAGTTTTATAAGTCCCAGGTGACACACAAGTCAATTTTTATTTATTTTAATTTAATTTAAATATTTTCAAAAACTGTTTTCAGCCCTTTTTAAAAATCACCTTTTCCTCCATGCTCCCCACCTCTCCAGCATCCATCATAAGGAAGAGTGTCAGGAAATAATAAAAAGATTAACAGCTAAACATCAAGAATCAAATATACTGCCCGGGCAGAAATGTGTCAAATATTATGAGGCTGGCTAAGGACCAAAGTAATCAGAGCACAATACAAGTGAGCTTGAGGGATGGGCAGACATTTGAAGAGGCAGAAGGATTTGGTTAAAGACAGCCCTGACACAGCAAAGGGGATACAGCTTTTGTACAATAAATTTATACAGAGAGAAGAGTTGAAGAAAGCCTTTTTTTTTTCAGCTCATCATCATTTATTTTTTCCCCCTAAAAGTATTCTTTATAGTCTTTGACCTCTAAAAGTTACATATTTTTCTTGAACAAAGTATTGTAGATTTGAAAGAAAACCACAAGGAAGTTAAAGCATGCTAGACTTGGGGTGACCTTTTCTTTAAAAAATTTTTCCAAACTCACTTCCCCTGTCTATATGCTCTAAAATCCATTTCCTCTAGTTCTGCCTGTGTAGCAATAGAGTACTAATGATACCATAACATTAATTAATAATGTGACCTTGTTCAAGTCATCTAACCTCAACTTTCACACACATTATATGGCAATGAAGGTAATAGAGATTGGTTTTGGTTTGGTTTGGTTTTAATGGAAAAAAAAAAGTTTCTTCCTCTGTTAAGATCAACGATAGGGACTAAGTGATTTCTCTCTTCCTTCTCAGGGATATTTTTATGATATTTTTATGAATCTATGAAATTAACAGCTTTTCCTTCTTTGGGCAATCCTGTTTGAAGTATTTTTTTTTAAAGAATAAGGTTGGGCCTCTTCTAGATCATGGTATTAAGAAAATATTCCTGGAGACAAGGTTGTTGTCTTACTAAACAAAACATAACTTTTAAAGTTTGTCCTGTGTAGCATAGTTTCTCATTAGGAATATTGCAATTGCGTTCTATTCTGAAGTATTCAAATGAGTCAAGTGAACTTGAGTAAGACCTCTTCCAAGAGAGAATCTAATCAATTCATTCACCAAAAGACTGCATTGGAAGGGGGTGGGAGGGAATACAAATACAGAATTACTGTACCAGGAGTGAAATCTCCTCATGTTCTTACTTGCAAAGATAAAATACCTGTGCCTAAGGTCAGTTCTGCTGCTGGAGAAAGAGGATTATGAACTCCTGTAATGAAATTCTCCAGTTTGTCCGCTGGATATTACTAAACTGGGAGAAAAATGTGTGATGAACATTCTTGTTTAAAACAGTGTTCAGTTTCAGTTCCAATGCTGATATTGTTTCAAAACTGTTTTCTCAAGGCCCTCTAGCACACAGCTTTATGAAAAAAAAAAAAAGTTGTCAAACTGGTTTTAACACATCTTTTCAAGACCGATAAGCAAGAGTTTGACAAAGCAGTTTTGAATAGGAAAAATTGAGAATTATCCTAGATGTTTGTCATGGCTATTAACAATTTTTAAATTCAGGGCTGTTCAATCATCCCAAGTCATTAGAAACTAGTGAAGAGATCGCTCCCGCAACACATGAGTGAACAGTTTTTCTGGAACAGTATTCTTACATCCTGTTAGACTGTCTACCTTTAAACCTGTTCTGTGGGTATTCCGAGTGACTGAGTCCAAACTGCAAGTAATTTTGAAAATGAGTTATTCAGTGTGCAAAAGAAATTAAATCTTTGGTTGCTTCAGAGTTTTGGCATATAGTACTGTTTTTCTTTAAACTAACTGAAGATTTATTATTAAAAACTTTTATTTTATGATACTATCTTTTATATTGCAATAGATTTAGAAATTTGTCTTCATTGTAGATTTAGATCATAATTTTTTTGGTGGAGTAAGAATGTCCTTGGGTAAAAAGTGTAAAGTTCTAGGTTCAAATTTCACTTATTTACTACTTGTATAATTTTCTTAGTCACTTAATTCCACTGGTCCTCAGTTTCCTAATCTATAAAATGAGGGAGTTAGAGTAAATGATCTTTCCCTAAGATACTTTTCAGCTCTAAATCTCTGATCATATGACCCTTTTCTTTTATTGTTTCTGCCAACTGACTTAACTATTTCTGTAGTTCAGATAGTCCTTACATCCCCTTTATACAGTTGCAGTTGGAGTCCTGCCTCTTCTCTCTCCTCACCTCACATTTCTTCTAACTCATTCCAAGGACTGGGCCTGATTAATTTTTCTAAAATTCAGTTTTGATTATTTTAAACTTTCTTCAAAAACCATCAGTGGCTTTTTCTTATTAAGTGAATGAAGCCTGGTGTTCAAACCCCTCCATAATTTGGTTTTAGCCTCACTTTACAGTGACTAGCACTGTGCTAGGCTCTGCAGAGATACACATTTTATCCTTGTCATCATAGAGTTTATAATGAAATAAGAGCTATGACACATATACCAATATAAGACAAAACAGTATATTAGAGACCTACAAAACAAAGTGGCATCTGAGTTCCAAGGGCATAAAGATCCTTTTGTTTAGACTGGGGGATCAAGGAAGACCGCTTAGAAGAAGTGGTCACTGAGTCTTGTCCATTACTTCCCCTTCAACAATTAATGCTTCTGTCAAATTGCTGTTCCCCATTGGGTGTACCTTCCCACTTCACTTCTTTGTTCATGCTTTCCTCTGCTGTCTGGACAGCTTCTTAGATCCATTTTCTGCCCACTTTTCAAGGTCTAGCTCTAACGTCTTCTCCAAGAATTCTTCCCCAATCCCTGAAACTGGAAGTAATCGCCAGAAGATCATTGATCTTCCTTCACACTTCATACATCTCATTTAATTTTCACATTATCCCTTGTAAAACTTATGGATTTATCACCTCATGTAGGCTGTGAGCTCCATGAAAGCAGGGATGCTTTCTTGATGTCTTGTTTTTTATTCAATCCCCAGACCTAATAAAAACTCAGTATTTGGGAAAAGGGTGAAGGATAGAAACTAGACTTGTGTCAAGAATCCCTACTCTAGGATATGATGGAAATACCTCCATTTGGATTGAAAGCCCTCTATAACTTAGCTCAAACTTATGTTTCCAAACTTATTGAATGATATCCCCTGCTTTTACACTCTGCATTCTAGACAAAATGGCCTAGTGGCTGGTCCCAAGATGTGACATTCCATTTTCCAGCTCTGTGCCCCTTGGTTTGAAAAGGAACGCTTTCCTTCTTCATCTCTGCTCCTTTTGGACCACAGCTCCATATCAGGGTCAGCTTAAATGCTTCCTCCTACACTAGGCTATTCTTGATACTTCCCAGTTGATAGCATGGCCCTTTCTCCAAAGGATTTTGCATTTATTTTTTATGTATTTTACATTCATTTATGAAATTGTTAAGCTCCTTAATGACAGGGACCTTTTTGCTTTCCTCTTTTTGCATCCAGTACTCAGCTGGCACTTGGCACTTATAGGAAGAAATGCCCTGTGCCTGCTGGACTGGTGGTGCTTAATAAAGGCTTGATGAATTAAAATGGGCTTGTTTAGAGGAGTTTGATAGTCATTGCCATTTAAAAATCTTATCCTAAATCTTTGATTATCCACTTGATTTCAAAATAGAGCTCGTAGTTTAAAAGAGCTAAGGTATTGGTTGACATCTTAATTCCATGGTCCATTGTGTCCCTGAGGAATACTATCAGTTGCCTCAGACTACCTAGCTAGAAGTAGATGAACTAAAGATGCCATCTCCTGTGAACAAAGCCAAATACCGCACTAGGAAGATGAGCATCCAAAGGTAGGTACAGGAAGTGATTTAATCAAAGTCAGAGTTATTGCATTACTTCTACCATATTTGATGTACATTATTGTTTGAGTGGTTAAATTTGGTACACAAAGCTTCTAAGCCCATATCTACCCAGCAGGGCAGAGAGCTCCATCATATCCACTGCACATAAATACAGTTACATCTGGAAGGCATTGGCTGGCAGGACACAGAGGAACTTCAAGCAACGTTCATCTATGTTTGCACAACAAAATAAATATAAGAAACAAAAACCATAATGAAACCAGGGCTAGCTTTACCTGCCCCTCTACTTCTGTGAGTTCTCAGACAATGCCCATTTTGGGTTCCTAGGACAAATGGAAAAGGAGAACATACCAGATAAATTTCTAATACTTCTACATCTATTGAGCTAGTTTGCCAATAATTAAGCTTATTAGATGGTATCTTATGGTTACAAATCACTTTCATATATAGGACCTTATCTGATGCTCAGAGAAACACAATGAGTTATTATTAAACCATTTTATAGTTGAGGAAACTGAGGTTTTAATGACTTGCTGGTGAGCAACTGAGCTAGAGTTCAATGTGGGACTCCTGCATTCAAAGTCTAATATTTTTTCCCTTCCATGGCACCAGGAATAATTGGCAAATGCTTGAGGCTTTTGTCTGTTTCATGGAAAAGTGGGAGAATTTTTAAAAGTACATTTTAAAGTTATGTCTTAGTAGTAAGAGCTTCTTCCTCTCTTTGAACTCATGGGGCCCTCATAATACTAATATTTCATGTTTATACAGCATATTAAAATTAATAAAATACTTACTTTGCTATGTGAGATAGATGGTACAAATTATTTTTCCCTTTTACAGATAAGAAAACTGAGGCTTAGAGTTTAAGTGATTTACTCACTGTAATTATTACAGCCAAAGTAACTGAATTTCTGAAGGCTTAGGTCAAGGACCACAAACCATGCCCAGGGCAAGTGGAACTAAATGAGTCCTCAGTGGAAGGCAGGGCTTGGCAGGGTAGGGTAGGTAGGGAAGACAGGGAGGGGCTGAGAGTTGGTGCTTATCCCCACCATCCCTGGTAGTTTCTTATTTGAACTAATTATTTCTGTTAACTAGGTGCTAAGCTGTTTTGTTTCTCCCTAGAAATACTTTTAGCACCCTAAATTAAGGGTCTTGATGCTTAAATCTAAATTTTCACACACCCCCCCATATCAGTTTGCCTCCTCAGTCACTCTCTGCACTTCCACCATCATTCCATTCAAATCATTACTTCTAATTTTGTACAGACCTGTCAATTAGAGTGCAGATGTGATTACTCCTTACAGATAAGGAAACAGAGACTGAAAAGTTTGTTCTTTGCTCATGGTCACACAAATTAAATGTAACAGTGGACTAAGTATGAATTGCTCCAATCTTGTATGTCCAGCTATCTACTGGCTATTTTCACTTTTATAACCTAACATCACCTCAAATTCAATCTGTTTAAAGTGGAACTGTTTACTTCCCAGTTTTGATACTGATGTATATAAATGGTTCTTCTATTGAAGCCCTGCTATCATGACTCATCTTGGTGTGGAGGCCACTTTGGATTCTCTGAGTACATATATTCTGGCAGGACCTACCAAGTTAGAAAGGGTCAGGGGAATACAGAACACACACCTCCCCTCAGGACTAGCCTGGCTAAGTTTGGAGAGGCTCATTCTTAGACAAGGTTGGCTGTTTCTGAATTGGATCTGAATGAGGAGGAGTTGCATATAATGATTTTAGATTAGACTGAAACCTTGTGCACAGGGAGTTTACAGTCTTATAGAAATACCTGTAGAGCCCTTTAAAGGAAAGAGGATTAATGATTTCAGAGAATCAGGGAAAGCTTCTTGTACACAGTAGGTGCTTAATGTTTACTGACTGCCTAGAGGAGGTGGCCTTGAGTTGTTTTAAAGGCCAGGTAAAGCACTAATAGGTCTGTATCCCAAAGGGATAAAAAAAAAATAAAAACAACGAAAGGACTTGTTTGTACAAAAATATTTTTAGCTGCTCTTTTTGTAGTGGCAAAAAATTGGAAACTAAAGGGATGTCCCTCAATTGGGGACTGAATAAATTGTGGTATATGATTGTGATGGAATACTGTTGTGCTGTAAGGAATGATGAACAGGATGATTTCAAGAACTGGAAAGATCTATGTGAACTGATGCAGAGTGAAATAAGCAGAACCAAGAGAACATTTTACATAGTAACAGCAATATTGTGGAATGATCAAATGTGATAGACTTTGCTTCTAACAGCAATATAATGATCCAGGACAATTTTGAAGACTTATGAAAAAGAATGCTATCCACCTCCAGAGAAAGAACTGTTGGAGTCAGAATGCAGATGAAAACATATGATTTATCACTTGTTTGTTTGGGGATATGTTTGGGGTTTTTGGTTTTATAAGATTATTTTCTTATAAAAATGAATAACATGGAAATGTTTTGTATGATAATACATGTATAGCCTAGGAAAAAAAGAAAAATTGAAAAAAAAAGACCAGGTAAGAATTTCTGCACTTCTGATTATTTGAACATGTGGCAATCAAATTCTTATAAATCAAATCATGTTTTTATTACATAGTTGTTGACTATAGAAATTTTGTGGCAAATCTTTTATAACAGCAATGATCACCTCTTAATATTCTCTTGTAGTCTGTTTAAAGACATTAATAAACTGTAGAACATTCAGAAACAAATGTTTAAAGGCTTTTGTAGAGTTTTTAGTTTAGAGATGAGGAGATTTAGGAGAGAGACCCTCCCAGTTATTTATATTGGAAAAGATATTGGATTTTTTCTGTGTTGCCCCGGGGCCAGAGAGCCAAGAACAATTTCAAAAAGGTAAATTTAGGGTTTATCAGGAATTATTATCAGGAAAAATTAAAAGTTTGAGATGGCCAAAAGGGGAATAGGCTTTCTTTAGTGGTGGTAGGCTCTCCCTTCGTTGAGGCCAGCCTATCACTTCTCATTTATGTTATATAAGTGAGGCTTCTTTTTAGCTAGCTTCCAAAATTCCTTCCAATTCTAAATTTTTTTGATTCTATATAGTTGAATTTTTGCTTATTGGATTATCTAAAGTGAGACATTTAAGAAGCTATTTAAAGATTCAAAATTGAAGACATTTGGAGAGTAAGAGGTCAATCCCTTCATTTTATGCCTTTTATGACCTTTGATTTTATTTTACTAGTCATAATTTTGTTGGCGTTCAAATATTAATGATGAAGAATCTTAAAAGGAAAGAAATAATATTTCTTACAGTCTGGAAAAATCTAAGATCATGAATATGTTAAGATCAAGCTTTTAAAATGTTTAGACAATATCTCATATATAGTATGGCTATGCCCTGTTTCTATTAAGGACAAGACAATAAACATCACCATTCAATTATTGAAATTTATATATGTATATATATATATATATATATATATATATATATATATATATATATATATAATGTCAATTTTCAACTATGTACCTTCTACCTTAAGCAAAATTGATATAGAAAATTTTTGATTCATCAGAGTTTGATTCTAGGACAGGAAGAAAATTTAGGACAATGTAAGCCCCTTGAGGGCTAGAATTGGTGTGAGTTTTTTTCTGGTTGCTGTTTCAAAAAACCTTAGTGTCTCCATCCCCACATAAAATATTTGTTGAAATGAAATGAAAAAATCCAGTCCACCTCACCAAATTAAGGAAGTTAAGATTCCCTCCTTGCTATTTTACAAATAATGTAACAAAACCCCTGTGAGGTCACCAAACTAGTATTTTTTAAAAAACATAAATGATTATTCTCTTCAGCAAAAAATTTACCATAGAATAACTCAAATCACAAACTTCTTCTTTATTTAAAATATGCTTTTGTTTATAGTCAATTTCTGGGAATAACATTTATTTTTTAAAATTCCGCATACTTCTATTCTAATATCTGTATCCAGTATGTATAGTCTTTCAAAATAGAAATTTGTATTCATTCTATGGGCACCCAAGCTATCTCAAACTTTCTTAGCTAACTGTAATATTTTCCTCTATAATCTAAGGTAGTGTTTCCTCAATTAATTTGGTTACAGTATAGAACTGAGTTTGAAATACAGATTTAACCCATAAATGGGTATACAGAATATCCCTGGAATAAAGGAGTACCAGGGAAATTTTGTAATAAAATAGGAAACAATTATGCCTATTTCAGAATTGAAAAACTGATGTATATCATGTTTTAAAACACATGTAGAATTTTATATTGTTATTTGAGGGGGGAAAATATTCCCTGGGATCAGAATTTGTTCATAAAGTCTGTATTTATGCCATAGAGAATAAACACTAAGAAAATACTGATTTAAGATCTAGGGAGGCATTTTCCTTTTTCCTCTCTCCTTCTTTGACCCTCTTTTGGTTTGATTTCTGAATAAAACTATAGCAGTTACACATTTCTTCAGAGTTTGCTGCTTCACTGCCCATCAAGTTTGTCTTGTACTCTCTTGCAATCTGTGACTAAGGTCGATTGGACAAAAGAAACCAAGAGGGCAAAAACAAGTTTGGGGGGCATCAAACTAATTGACTTTGGGGATTTCCCATGGCTATTGCAGTTGTAAGTCATATGGTATTGACTCACTCAGTAGCATTCATCAAACTCAAGGCCTGGACCTTTTCAGGGATGATTATAGCTTATTGCTCTAGTAGGAACTTCCATGGGACCATTTTTCTGGGGGAAGCAAAGTTACTTTTGTCATTGTGATTGTGACATTAAAGGGTGTCATTGTGATTGTGACATTAAAGGGCAGAAACTTTTCATTTTTTTGTTTTTTACATTCTCCAATCTTCCCAAAGGATGAAAGCTTTGGTAGGCCCTTCTCCTCCTGGAGATAGAAGGAAGGTATCCTGGTTGCTTCCTCCCTACTCCCACTTAAAATTTCCTTAGCAACAAAATCAGCATCTTATTAAAAACACTTTTACTAAGTTTATGTTAGCTCAGGCCTAGATTCGTTCAGTTTAAAAACCAAATGCAAAACATATAATGTATGCTTTCTGGAATGCTAGAAAACCAAACAAAAACACCCCCCCCCCCCAACTATTCACGCTGTAATATCCCATTCTTTTCTGCGTGTGAATTCAGGAATGCTGAAAGTTAATCTACAGCCTAATGCAACTGTGGCCTCCTCCATTACCAAGGTTCACCTATAATATTTACTGCATCATTGCATCCAAGCCAAACTTGGTTACTGAGGCAACTACATTTTCTTCTCAAAGGGTCACAGGGAAATACATCCTTCAGGATCCCCTAGTAACCGTCAACCGATAATGCTGGGGAACATCAACAGCAAATTACTTGCTTTCCATAGCTAAGGCAGCGCCGCCTCCGTCTGCAGCAAGGGGAGGGGGGGGGGGCAGAGTCTAGTTACATTCCTGACCCACTTTCGCATCCCCTCCCTCCTCCTCTTCCTCTTCCCTCCTGCTCCCTCCTCCTCCTCCTCCTCCTCCTCCTCCTCCTCCCCCTTCGGTGAAAGAACAGTGTGGCCAGCAAGGGCATCTGCAGCCTCGGTTTAGCAACATGCAAATATGCACCCTCCCGGATAGCCCGCAGCCAATAGGCAGAAAACTGCTGCAAAGTTTCTTAAGTGGTGGCAGCCTCGAGAAATCTGCCCTCACCAGCCGCGACTGCGTCTATAGCTTCTTTCTGTGGCTGCCCCTTTCCCCAGTCACATGGACCGATGGCCGAGCACCTGTTTGCAATATCAACCCCCCACCTCCCCCCGCCCCCTCCGTCCCCTCCCACCCCCCTTCTTTCCCTGCACCATCCCCAGAGGGGATGGAAAATGCTGGCAAGTTCTGCAAACCCCATTTTGCTCGGTAACCGGGGAGGTGGGAGGAGGCCGGCTGCTTGGTTTTGCAAAGTTTGAAAGCCCCAGCAAAGCAGCGAGTTAAAAGTTGACTGGATCATAGAACACCCCGGGAGAGGGAAGGGGGAGGGGATGCGACTTATGGAGAAGTCCGGGGAAGATAGGATAACAGCACTAGCCTTCCCCCGCCGCCCCCACCCCCTGTAACAGTGGAAACCTTTGCTCATCGTGGCTCGCAGGCCGTGCGGTTTTGCCCAGCAGGCGCCTGGCGGGGGATGCTGCGGCGCTTGGTGCCGAAGCTGGGCGGGTCACCCGGGGGCTCTGACCGCCTTCCCGACTGCTCGAGCAGCGTGCGGGGCAACTGGGCACCGAGGCTCCCACGGGAAGCCGGGTCGTTGGCGGGGGAGGTGATCGATTTGCAGGAAGCAGACGGGGAGGGAGAGCAGGTAGCAGTGCAGGCAGGGGATGGGGGGTGGGGGGGCGGCGGCGGCGGCGGTGATACTGGGTGTGTGTGTGCTCAGAGATTAAGAGTCCAGGAAGGGGGAGGGAAGCCTCCTTTGCAGCTGTAACTTCTTTACTGGCGAAGCAACTCAGCAACTTTTCCCCTCTTGTATATCGCCAGCGCCCCGCCCGCCCCTGTTATCCAAGACCCGCATGCAAACCCTAGGGCCGCCCGTTCCCGGGTCTGGGTACCACCAGGCGTCCGGCTTAGTGTCCGGGGTTGGGCGCGCGGGGGGGTGGGAGAGGGGGGAGGGAGCGATGCGAGAGGAAAGGGCAGAAGCAGCTGCACGAGTACTGACGCGCGCGCGTGTTAGTGTTTGGAAAACAACCCCCCCTCCCCCTTCTAACAACCTCCCCTTACCCCTTAGCGCTTAGGGCTCATGGTCCCTAGCACACGCCGAGTCCCAGGGCCAGGGGCTGCCTGGCTGGAGCAGAGGAGGGGGGTGGGGGGCTGGTTGCTTGGACTTAGGGTGAGCTAGGGAAGGGAGGCGGGGAGTCATGGAAACTGCACTTGTGGATAAATAAGGAGACAGCCGAAGAGGGCTGCTGTTCCCAGGCTGCCAGCATCACCAGGGGCGGATGCAGCGCCCTCAGGAAAAAGCAGCCGAGTTTTCACAAGTTTTTCTTCCCCAGCAACTTAGGCGGCCCGCTCTCCCCCCTTCTCCTCCCTCCCACCCCTCCCTTCTTCCCTGGAGTTACGATGGGTTTGCACTCCCTGTTCCCCCGCCCCTCCTTCACCTTGTGGTTTCACCCCTCCGATGGGATACTCCCTCGAGCTCTGCTCCCGCGGGAGGACAACATTTTTTAACCGGAGAGGCAGGCAGGCAGGCCCTGGGAAGAGGGCTTGGTTGTGTAAGAGCTACCCCGAGTGTAGGCTGGAGATAGCAGCCCAGTGTGTGGGCAAAAGTGTGTGTAAAGGTGCCCCCGACAGCCCCCACTCTTGGAGGGTTAAAGGTCAAGCTGTGGCTGACTTCTTAGTAAGAGACCCTGGGCAGGCCCAGCTCTATGTGGAAAGCCCTTTAAACCCCCCCTTGGCCACTTTTCCTGGAAGATGCCACTCCTAAGGATTTTATTCAGAAGCATCCGGCCATTTCAGAAACACACTCCTTGTGAGTAGGGATTGTTTCATTCTTTATACTAAGGTCCCCTGCATCTAGCTTTTAATACTTAAATGACTAAGACCTAGGCTTTGGGTAAGGCATAGCTGAGGAGTTGGTGAATGGTTGCAGAGGGCCTTGGAAAGTGTCTTAGGATTTCTTTCTGACCCTTATAACTCAGGATTTTAAAGGTAGGGCCTTTTTGGAACACCTGGTCCAACCTCCTTAATTTTACAGATGAGGAAATCTGAGGCCCAAAGACATTCCTACAGCAGCCAGTTAGTAGCAGAGGCACCATTGGAGCAAAGGTCAGTTGAGTCATGAAATCAGGATGCTTCCTGATGGCCTGAAGGATGCATTTTTGCCCAACCTTCCTCCATCCACATAAAGAGATTTAACCAACAACTCCACCTTTCTTCTAGAAGTAAATGAATCAAGCCCTCTCCCCCACTTCATGCTTAGTCCAGCTTTCTCACAGATTTTGATATTACCTCTTAGGCCGAGAAATGTTTTTTTTTTTTCAGTGAAATGTTTGAGTTTACAACATTGATATTCTGAAATTGAGCTACAGCAGGGCAAAGAGATCATCCCTAATGATGAAGTTGCTGAAAGAAGTCAAAGTACATACTCTTTGTTGAGGTTAAACTCACTATCTTTATATAATTTTACATCAAATTATTTCAGCTAGATATATAAGATTGAGTTTTACTAGACAATCCCATTCTGATGTGGACTTGGAGTTTATTTTATTTATTCAAGTGTAGGTTTGTTTCAGTGTGCTTGTAAATCTTACATCACCCATAAAAGGAGACCTCAATTCATACATCCCAAAGCAAATTAAATCAAATTAAACTCTTTGCCACTTACAGCTTGTATGACCTTGAGTTGGGTTAAATGAACTCTGAGTTCCTTTCCAGTTCTATAATTATGGTTTTATGATAGGAACAGGGAAAAGAGGAATCCCATCAACATAACAGCATTTTCTACTCCACAACGCCCTGATCTCTTTCCCCAGGCCCTTTTATTTCTACATTCCCTAAGTGACCTAAACAGCTTCCTAGGTTCAAAGATCATCTCTATGCAAATGACTTCCAAATCTACATTACCCAGACCTAGTCTTATCCAAGGGCTCGATCTCTATGCAAATGATTTCCAAGTCTACATATCCAGTTCTAATCTCTCCTAAATTCGAGCCCTCCATTACTAAATATGTTAGGCTTTACCAGTTGAATAGCCCATCAGCATCTGAAATCCAAGCATCCAAAAGGAACTCATTTTTCCTTTGTAACTCAACCCTCCTTCACAGTTCCCTATTTCTGCTGATAACACCACCATCTTTTTAGGCCTCTAGGTTTTCATCTTGGGATCATACCTGAGTCTTTCCTTTCCCTCATTCACCTCCTCCAAATCCATTCAATGAGCAAATCTTAATTCTACCTTCTCAAAATCTTTTGTGTCAGATCTCTTCTCTCTACTCACTCTGCCTCTATCCTAGTTCAAGTTCTCCTGACTTCTTTATGAACTATTTAAATAGCCTTAAAAAAAAAAAACCTTCCCTTCCCTCTTAGAATAACTACTGTATATTGGTTCTAAGGCAGAAGAGTGGTAAGGGCTACGCAATGGGGGTTAAATGACTTGCTCAGGTTCAGACAGCTAGGAAGTAGCAGGACCTCCCATCTCTATCAGTCCACTGAACCACCCAGCTGCCCCCTTAAATAGCCTTTTAATTGGTTTCATTGCTTCCAGTTAGTCTCCTTCCCAAACTGTCCTCTATCCAAATGGATTTTATTAAAACACATTACCTGATCATGCACTTTCTCTTCCAATCTTATTCTCCCTCTTGTCCAAAGAAACAGATACTGCCACTCAAAAATACTCAGTGGCTCTCTACTATTTACTGGGTAAAATGTAAACATTAAAGGCTCTCAACAATTTGGCTTTCTTCTATCTTTATCTTGTTATTTCATTTAATTCCCTTGGGTACACTTTGTTTCAGACTGGCCTTCTAGGGGATTGCCCTAATCCATCATTCCATTCATTATGTATACTTTGTATTTACTTGTATGGGTACTTTTGTGTATCCCCAATTAGAATGTAAGCTCCTTAAGGGCAGAGAGTATTTCATTTTTGAAACAATATCTGACACATAGTATATATTTAATAATTATTGATTGACTGAGTTTTGTCTTTGTATCCCTAGCACCTAGAATATCACTTTGCTCATGATAGAAGGTTATTAAATATTTGCAGAATTAAGTTAAATTCAAGGATCATGCCAGTTAAATCATGGATAAATCATTTGAAATAGAAATTAGTTTAACTAGGAACCCTAAATACGTGAACTAGAGTTTAAGCAATAGAGTAGGTTAAAAAAAAAACAACAAACTCTTACTTTCCATCTTAGAATCAGTATTGGTTCCAGAGCAGAAGAGCTGTAAGGACTAGGCAATGAGGGTTAAATGACTTGTCCAGAGTCACATAGCTAGGAAGTATCTGAGGCCAAATCTGAACCCAGGACCTCTTATCTCTAGGCCTGTTTTTTTTTGTTTGTTTGTTTGTTTTTAAATAAGGGGCAGGAAGACATTTTAAAAGTGACCTTTTTAGGAAATAGTTATCAACAAATCTAACAGAGCAATACCAAGTTTTAGGGGTAGAAACATGACATAATACATAGTTTTTGCTCTTGAGGAAACTATACTCTAATGGCAAGTGGTGTGGTATGTATAAGATATGTATATTTATGCTTTGATACTTCAGTGACTCCATGATTTTTCATTAGTGTGGGTATGATCTATCAATATGGACCACAACTCATTCATACCTTCTTATACTGTGCAATTCTTGTCCATACCTTTCCATAAATCCTTCATAAATGATCATCCTAAGCATTGGAGACTTTCTTCATCTTGTTATATTTTCTGGTTACCAGTTTGAACACTGTCATCCTTCTTTTTCTTTAGCTACGTGACTTGCTCAAAAATCCTTTTCTAGTCATACAAGCTCTTGATGATATCTTTGTACAATTTCTCAAGTACAGTGATAACACACTGGAGCCTACTTAGATCCACTATATGTTTTACAATTGCTCTTAGAGTCTTCTGAGATCAGGGTGTTCCTCAATTTAAAGTTACATAGTGTAAACCTCAAATAGCATTACTAGGAAAATGGCAGTTTTAAAAAGTTGGGCCTTCAGGCAGTTAGGTGGTTCAATAGATAGACAGCCAGACCTGGATATAGGATGTCCTGGGTTCAAATTTAGTCTCAGATACTTTCTAGTAGTATAAATCACTTAACCCCAATTGCCTACCGCTTATTGCTCTTCTGCCTTGGAAACAATACTTGTATAGATTCTATGACAGAAAGTAATGGTTTTAAAAAGATGGGCCTTAGTTGCAACAAGCAATTTAGGAAAATTGAAAGTGTTACATAGTTTCTCAAATGTGACCCAGAACACTATCTGTTCAGATACTCTGATTTTTTTCTGGGTCCAGGTCACTGTCCATTTATAATACTTGTCTAAGATCATAGTATTCTAGATTTAGAACTGGATGAGTTCTTAATTTAGTTCAACCCCTTAATTTTAAAAATGAGAAAAATGAGGTCTAGAAGTGTTAACAGACTTCCCCAATGTAACAAAGGTCAGATTCAAATTCAGCTCTCTGATTCCAAATCTAATGTTTATTCTATTATGCTACACACTGACTCTCTCCAGTTGGAAGTGCTAATGTACTAACTCAGTAGTCAGTCTATCCAATTGAATGTGATAGTTTGGTCTAGAGGAATTTTTTTTTCTACTTTCTTCATTCAAACTTCTTTCATGATGAATTATTAGATCTGCCTCTTTTTGAGTCATGTCTCTCATTAAGGAGATCCTGTGGCATTATGGGACTCAATACAATCAATATGATGTCATCCATAAACAATAGCACCTGGATCATCCCTCCTCCCATCACTTCTTCCACTTGGACTTTGCATAGGACTTCTTCCATGATGAAGATGAATATCTTTGGTGAGTATATGTGTCTCTTTATTTTTCTGCTTTGTTCTATATTGATAATAAGGGGGTCATTGAACAAAATAGTCTCTTTGGACCTATCAGGGAATCTTGCATGATACTAACATATGCATGAGAAACACCTTGTCAGGAAAGTCTTTAAAGTTGCATTTTGCTCTACTGAAACTTCTCCATCTTTGAGATGTTATAATTATTTCCTTCCTTTAAAACATGTATATGAATAGAGTACAATGTAGAATGTGATCACCTCAGAGAAAAGAGCCAGAGTGCTACAAGAAATTTGAGAAAGGAAGAAGAAATCACAGAAAGCTTTACAGAGAATCTAGCACTTGAGTTGGACTTTGAAGCAAAGTAATGATTTTAGTCAATGGAGAGTAAGTTTGGTAAAACATTCTAGGCATGGGATACTAGATAAAAAAAGGCCTTGAAGATGAAGAGGACAAGACAATGAGTAGTGCAGTTTGGCTAGAATATAACATCAATGAAAGGAGGTAGTGAAATCAGGAAAGACAGGTAAGTTGGAGCTATATTGTGGAGGCTTTTAATACCAAGTTAAGTTTAAATTTTATTAGTAATTCAGTCAATAAACATTTATTGAAGAAAACTTTTTTTTAATTTTATTTAGCCAATTTAGAACATTTTTCCTTGGTTACAATAATTATATTCTTTCCCTCCCCACTCCTCACCCTTTCCCATAGCCAATGTGCAATTCCACTGGGTATTACAAGTGATCAGAATCTATTTCCATGTTGTTGATGTTTGCACTAGGATGATCATTTAGAGTCTACATCTCCAGCCATATCCCTTCGACCCATGTATTCAAGCAGTTGTTTTTCTTCTGTGTTTCTACTCCCACAGTTTTTCCTCTGAATGTGGATAGTGTTCTTTCTCATAAATCCCTCTGAGTTGTTCTGGATCACTGCTTTGCCACTAATGGAGAAGTCCCATTACATTTGATTGTACCACAGTGTATCAGCCTCTGTGTACAATGTTCTTCTGGTTCTGCTTGTTTCACTCTGCATCAATTCCTGGAGGTCATACCAGTTCACAAGGAATTACTCCACTTTGTTATTCCTCTGAGCACAACAGTATTCCATCACCAACATATACCATAATTTGTTCAGCCATTCCCCAATTGGAGGATATCCCCTCAGAGGAAAACTTTTTTAAATGAAAAAACACAATCCATTCCCCCAAGGAGTTAACATTCTAATGGGGAGACAACATGTAGAACATCATGCATACAAGATACATGCAAAGTAAATGGAAGGCATTCTCAGCAGAAAGGCACTTGAGTGAGAGAGACCTAGGAATGACTTCCTGAAGAAGGTGGGATTTGAGCTGAGTTTTGAAGGAGGTCAAAGGAACTAAGAACAGGTAGTGAAGAGAAAGAACATTCCAGACAGGAGGGAAACCCATGAAAAGATGTGGAGTCAGGAGATGGAATGTTATATGTGAGGAACAATAAGAAAACCATCTAGATCATTGAATCATAGAGTCAATAAAGGGGAATAAAGTACACAAAGACACGAAAAGTATAAAGGGGCCAGGCTGTGAAGGGCTTTAAAAACCAAATGATTTTATCTTTGATCTAGAAGGTAACCAAATCATTAGAATTTATTGAGTCAGGGAGTGACCTGGTTAGATGTATTTTTTAAGAAAATCACTTTGGCAGCTGAGTATAAGATGAAGTAGAGTGGGGGGTACTTGAGGAAGGGTGACCAAGTAAGAAAATGATTTCAATAATCTAGCTTGAGGTGATTAGGACTTGTATCAGAGTGGCAGCTCTGTGAACTTAGAGAAGGGGGCATAAACAGCAGATCTTATGGAGGGAGAATTAATAGGACTTAAACCATGGACTGGATGTGTAAGGTGAGTAGTGAGTAGTTGAAGATAGTACCTAGGCTGGAAGCCTGGGTGACTCGAAGGAGGGTGGTGCCCTCAACAGTAAGAGGAAAGTTGGGAAGAGCAGAATGTTTGGGGAGAAAGATACTAATTCTGTATTGGACATAATTATTTATGGCACATTCTTAGAGGTTAAATTTGAATATATAGATCTGTATATATCTGTTCAGGGATAATAATGGTGCGCATAAACAGGCTATAACATTTAATCAACGGATAATTTTGAAAGACAGGAGTAAAAGATGTCAAGGGAATGTACAATTGAAAGAGAAAATGGGCTAGTCTTGTAGTAAGGGAAAGGAAATTTTGGCAGTGAGAATGATTCATGGTATCCTCATGATATGAGGAGAATGTAAAAATGGTTCCTAGCATGTTAGGTAGATCCTTGACAAATTTGTGAGAGATCATAGACAAGAATTACAAAGAATGGAAGCGATAGAGTTTACCTCATTGGGGAGAAGTACTTAATCAATGAAGTCATAGGTGCATTTAAGTATAAAAGCAGAATGGGATACCTCAAGAAGTAGTGGGTTCCTTTTCACTGAAAGTGTTCAGGCAGAGACTGAATGATCATTTGACAGGTATGTTATCCTGGAGATTCTTTTCAAATATAGATTTGACTAGATAACAAGAGAGTTTTCCAACTTTCTAGTTCTGTGAATCTTAACAAAGTTTGGAGGCAGAATGTGGATCAATTATCCTGTTTAAACTAATGTCTTTTGTCCCTGAAGATTGTATTACCACCAATATAACATAAATTTATAAACATGAAATTAAATAATTTCAGATCATATCTACTTTAGAACTGAAATTAATCTAAGACTTCATTTAGTTCAACTTTCCCATTTTCCTGTTGAGGAAAGAGAATTCTAGAATGTCCAAGTGACTTATGTCATAGCTATTTAGTGGCAAAAAAAAAAAATCAGGTTTAAAACATAAGCCTCTGAACTCCAAGTTCAGGGTTCTCACTATACGTGTTCTTATAACAAAAGCTGATTAATACATGGAGATATAGCAATTAAACAAGAGATAGAAATAAAAGACATAAAGGTAGGCAAGGATAGACAAAATTATCCCTATTTGTTGATGACATGATGGCTTAGGTGGAAAATTCTATTTTTTTTTTTAAACCCTTACCTTCCATCTTGGAATCAATACTGTGTATTGGCTCCAAGGCAGAAGAGTGGTAAGGGCTAGGCCATGGGGGTTAAGTGACTTGCCCAGGGTCACACAGCTGGGAAGTGTCAGAGGCCAGATTTGAACTTGGACCTCCCCCCTCTAGGCTTCACTCTCTATTCATTGAACCACCTAGTTGCCCCCTAATTAGGTCTTTCAGAAATTTTTTTTCTTTACAATGTTACTACTATAGGGATTTTTTCTCATGGTTTCACTTACTTTTCTCTGCATCAGTTCCTTCATGTCCTGGCAGACACGTTTTATGGCACACAGATTAATAGTGTTTTGTGTCCTTGGGGTTACAGGTACATTTAGGTCTCAATTGTAAAGAAGATTTCCTCTGGCATATTCTTCAAGGGAAAAAACAACCCACCTTTTTAATTAATATCAGAAAGTTTGCATGGTTATGTTTTGCTAAAGGAAACAAACAAACAAAAAAGAATGCCTAAGGGTTGCATATTGCCTCTTAAGGAAAGTGGAAATTTTACCAACTTAAAGGAAAGCACATACAGGCTAAGTATCAACTCAATATTTTTCCTTTTTTAAAAAAAATTAAATGTGTTAGAGTTTGATTCCAGAGCAAAGGGCAGCAGTGATCATTCTAGAGGTTATGTCATAGATGGTGTGACATTACATTCTGACCACTGGGATCTTATCAGCAATGTGTGCTTGTACTATTTTGAGACCATCCGGGACTGCTACCTGGGACATGTGTAGTGATAACAAATCAATGTGCTCTGACAAGAGTTTAACTTGCCAAGGAAAGAGTAACAGCTATCTACCTCTCATCAAGAAAGAACAAAAAGGGACATAATTTTGTGAATTTGCATTTGAAACACTTTCATTTGTGACATAAATAAAAAACCCCAGAGCCTTTTGACTCATGTTATTAGATAAACTTTGAATGTTTTAACATGAAAAAAGGTGAAAGCACACCTGTCTTCCTACTTAGTTGATCAATAACTTCCCTTCCTAAAGGTTTTAAAGGTTCAAAAATATTTTCTCCACAATCTATTAAATTTAACAATCATTTATCAAATACCTTCCTCGTGAGACACTCTTTCAATCTCTTGAAAATATAAAGAAAAAGCCAATTAGGTGACTCAGTGAGTGGATTGAGAGCTAGGCTTTGAGATGGGACGCCCTGGATTCAAATTCAACCTTAGATACTTCCTAGTTGTATGACTCTGGATAAGATGCTTAACCCTAATTGTCTAGCCCTTACTACTCTTCTGTCTTGGAACCAATATATTTTATTGTAAAAATAATACAATAATACCAAATGTAGATATAAAACAATAATACCAAATGCATATATAATACAATAATACCAATTGTATATATAATACAATACCAATTGTATATCACATATATATATATAATGTAATAATGCCAATAGTATTGATTCTAAGACTGAAAGCAAGAATTAAAAAAAAAAAGAAACCCTGCTTAACAAAGGATCATAGATTGGTCAGTGGAAAGGAACTCAGAGATAATTTACTTCAATGAATTAATTTTACAGGTGAGAAACGGAATTCTGGAGAGGCCACATAATTAATAATCAGCAGAGTTGGATCTGGAAGGCAGGTCTTCTCCAAAGCCAGAGCTCTTTCACCCTCACTCGCTTCTTTTCCATACTTAGGAGAGCTCTTATCCTACTCTAATGTTGCATTTTATAAATGAGGGGAGTGAGGTTTGGAGAGCGGAGAGTTACAGAGCTGACGATGGTGGATTTGGAATTCAGGATGAAATTTTTTTGACCTAGACACCAGGGTTATTTCCACTCTCCCAGTCTGTAGAGATTACTGTGTCCCAAAGCTTTGCCCTAAAGGTAGAGGGAGCAAAGCAGAGACTTCTCTGGTGGTTATTTTGGGCCTGAGGCTTGCACAGGCATCCTTGTCTTCATTTTCTGGGAGATCTTGGTTTCTGTCTGTGCTCTTGGCCGGGCGCCAGTTCTCAGGGCATGCTCCTAGCTTTTAGCTAAGTCCTCGAATTTCCACATGCTGCTGCTGAGACTGGGAAGGATTAGGAGGGGCTTGTGCCCTTCCCTGCAGCCTGCTCTACCCTCCCTCACCTTTCCACCTTTGACTGTGTCCTGTGAAGAAAGCCCTGCTCCTGGGACTGTGCCTGGATGTTTGCTACCTGACACCAGTGCACAGACTTGGAGCCCATGCCTATGGCACTGCTGCTTTACTGATTCCCCAGCTTCCAAGATACAATCCCTGCCTGCCCCAGGCTCTCAAGCAAATGCTGCTTCCTCCTATCTGCTGGTGGCAAGGATTTGTGAAATGGGAGTGGGGACAGAAGAAGGACATCTTATCTGCCTTGGAAGATCATTAAAGTTTACTCAAACTTATATGTGGGTTTGGTTTCTATTGTTGTTGGGGTAGAGAGGAGTCCCATAGGAGGATGTGTGTGGTCACAGATTACCTGGCTTCCAGTCCTATCTCCTTAAAACTATGGACTCTTAGAAAGGAGTGACTTTCTAAACTGTACCTTGGACCCAAAGATACCATTATGAGTCCATACCTCAAAGAAACCAAGGAAAAAGAAAAGGGACTCCTATATACAAAATTATTTGTAGCAGCTTTTTGCTGTGGCAAAGAACTGGAAATAAGCAGATACCCATCATTTGTGGAGTGGCTAAATAAATATGGTCTGTGGATGTAATTGGAAGAGATGATTTCAGAGAAACTTAGGAAGTCTTGTGTGAGTTGATACAGAGTGAAGTGAACCAGAAAAAATGATATAATCACATTAAAAAATAATCTTTACTTTCTGACTTAGAATCAATACAGAAGAGTGGTAAGAGCTAGGAAATGAGGATTAAGGGACATTGCCCAGGGTCACTCAGCTAGGAAGTATCTGAGGTCAAATTTGAACCCAGGACCTCCCATCTCTGGGCCTGACTCTCAGTCCACTGAGCCACCCAGCTACCCCCCTCTTTTGTGCTTCTGGCCTTAATTTGAACCACATCTCTCTTGCATAGAAGAATACAGTTTTCCTCTTTGTAAGTATCTGAGGTCAAATTTGAACCCAGGACCCCCCATCTCTGGGCCTGACTCTCAATCCACTGAGCTACCCAGCTGCCCCCAAGTAACAGATTATGCAGTGACTGACTGCCACTATGGGGATCAATGATGGAGCATACTACTCACAGTTCCACAGAGTTGCAGTGTGGGAATTTGTTTTGCATATGTACATTTATTACAAGGGTTGGTTTTACTTTTCTTTTTTCCTTTTCAATGGAAGGGCAAAGTAGAAAGAGAAGATAGATTTGTATTAACTATAAAAAGTATGTTTAGGGGTGTATGGGGTGCTCAGGGAGGGGTAATATCTCTGGTATGGAGGGCTTGTCATGCCCTTCTAGGGCAGCTCTCCAGCCTCAGACCCTCACCTGACACCCAGCTCTCACTTGTGGCTCCCAGTAGTTGCTAGCATGCAACAGCGGCCACACCCCGGGCAACGGCTTCGACAGGCTGGCTAAACCTTGTGAGGGTAGCCATCGGGTCTGGTGAACCAGGGCTCTGCTCACCCAGCATGTGAAGACTGCTTCAGCTGAACAGACAGAAGAAACCAACAAGAAGGTTCAACGGCTGAGAGGGCGACGCAGCAAGGCACTGTGGAGTGCTTAGGGCGTGTTGAAGCACAAAAGACAATGCAGCCATCCAATGCAGCTGAGGAAGTCTCCAGGTGTAACGACTTTTTGTGCCAATGGACCCAGGCTTCCAATGCCGAGAGAGTGGGACTGTCTCTGTGCATCGACTTTTCCACTTAAATCTTCAAGCACAGGTATCTTTGTGCATAAAAACGCACAAAGACAATCGTCTTCCTCGGTTTGAGAGACAACCAACCATAAAAAGTAACATTCACTTTTTCTCCTCATAAACTTTTTTTGTTTATATTTTTATTTCCAAATTTTCTTCCTCCAATAATATTCACTTAAAATTTTGTTTTAAAAAACCTTTACCTTCCATTTTAGTATCAAACTGTATGTTGGCTCTAAGGCCTAACTCTCCATCCACTGAACCATCTTGCTATCTGTAATATTTGCTTTTTAAAAAAGAGTGATTTCTACCACAATTCAAGAATGGTAGACTTGGAAACCAGACTAGTTAAATCTTTTGCCATTTCCATTTCCACTGTGAGGCAAATGACCGCAAAAAAAGGTATTTGTTCAGTTTAGTTTTCTGAGGCTTAGCCTTTTCAAATTTATTGTGTCTATAGTCTCTAGGAAGGACCTTTAAGGTAGATATCAACAAGCATTTATGAAGCATCTGTTAAGGCACTCTAATGGCAAGGCACCCCATGTTTTTAGCTAAGCACAATGACATCAATGCTTAGAATGTAGATAAAGGTGCCCTTGTCGCACAGCCCATTTGGGAGACTGGCCATGGGTGGGATGGGCAGAGGCAGTTACAGGAAATATTTTGTGTTAGTTTTAATATGTATTAATTTTTGTCTTTTAAAATGTGAGTCTTTAGAATATTTAACTATTCTTTTCAATCAGTGAGCAAAATTTGTTAAACACTTATTTTATATAAGATACCCTTCTAGGCCCTGGTGATACAAATTTTAGTTTGAGAACTCATTAACTACAGTAGATATGTCCCATTGTACCACATTCTTACATATATAGTCTTTCATCTGCTTCTGTTATTTTTATATAACTTTAATTTTATTTTTAAAATTAAAATTGTAGTTGCTTTCAGTTATCAAGCTATATTTTTGTTCCCTTTCACCTTCCCCCTCTTCCTTTGGGAAAAAAAAGAACTACAAAATATTTGTAATATTTATTTGCTTGATATAATTATAGAATTATTTGCTTAAACAAAAGAAACTTCCACACTGGTCACAAATGTGTGTCTCATATTAGTTCCTTACTTCTCTGTTATGAGGTCAAAACCATTTTCCATCCTTAGTCCTCTGGAATTCTGCTTGATCATTGTGATGATTGAAGTTATGGAATCTTTCAGATTTTTTTTTTTTACAATATTATGTTATAGTAAAAAATGTCCTCCTGGTTCAGCTCATTCCACTCAGATTAGTTCAAATAAGTCTTCCCAGATTTCCAAGAAACCATCTCTTTTTTAAATTCCTTGTAACAATAGTATTTATGTTCATATACCTTAATTTGCTCAGCCATTCTCCAATTTTTGAGCATCTACTTAGTTTCCATTTCTTTGCCACTATAGAAAGAATTGCTTAAGATACTTTTTGCACATACAGGACTTTTCTTCTTTCTTTGATCTCTTTGGGCTATAGGCTTAGTAGAGGTATTTCTGAGTCAAAGGGCATGTACACTTTAGTAACTCTTGAGACATAGTTCCAAATTGTCTTCTGGAATAGCTGAACCAATTTATAGCACCACCAACAATGCATCAATGTGTCTCTTTTCTTACAAGCCTTCCAATATTTGCCATTTTGCCAATCTGATGAATGTGATGTGGAATTTCAGAATGCTTTAGTTTTCATTTCTCTATTAGTGATTTGAAGAATTTTTTCAAAATACTATAGATAGTTTGGATTATAATATATTTATGTTCTTCTTATAGCAAGGAGAATTGGCACCTCAGGATGTAGAACATTTTTATGGAAACAAGTATCCTTGGTCATCTACCCCCTAAACTTTAATGAACAGCTTCCCCTCAAAAGAAACAAAACTTAAAAAACAGCACAAAAGAAAACTTTTGCTCATGAAAATCAAGGTATCATCCTTTATATTAGGCTTTGTGACCTTCTGGGTGAGCCCTTTAACTTTAACTTCAGTTGTCTCACCCTTTCTGCTCTTCTGCCTTGTAGAATTCATTCTAAGACATAAGGTAAGGGCTAAAAAAACAAAACCTTTTAAATTTAGTCATTCAGTCATACCAAAACCAAGTACAGCAATGATGCAATGCTGTTACCTGTAGGGATCCAAAAATAAAAAATTCTATTTAAATATGTCTTTTGAATTACAAGCATACTTGGGAAAGGAGGATACCTTGTTTTTTGTCCTTCATTTTTCCAAGAGAACCAGTGACATCACAGGCTGATGTCTTGACTCTCTTGTGAACTGGATTTAGATGAGGCAGAATTGCACCAAGCCATCAGCCTCACTTTTTCATCCACAGTCATCCAAGTCCAGTGGCGAAATGAAAGGACAACTAGCAACAGCCTGGGATGTGGATGACTTTGGCATCTGTCCGACCAACCTCTAAAGTGCGCCACTGTGCCAGTTTCAACCATCTTCATGGCCTCTTGGAACAAGTTGTTCTCATGTGCTCATTCCAGCAGGGGAAGTGTTCACAGGCTTGAAGCAGACATCCCCCTAATTCTGCAATGAGTTTAAAACCTGTCAGTAACTCTCAAGCTGGCTTAGCCTGTCTACTAAGAGGGCTTTAGATGTTTTTACATGAGTGTGGCTTCTGTACATGCTACGGTTTCTTGGAGTCACAGGTGAGAGTGAGGTGACTTGCAGACACCAAAGGTGGATGAACAGTCCTGAAAAGAGATGCTAGTCCTGCCTACATATTCCATATTCCTAGGGATGGAATGGGCAGAGTATACCTACAGAGCAGGAAGAATGATGGAAATAAAGGAACTCAAGCTTTCTGAAAAGAATTCTAGACAACACTGGTCTCTGCCACCCAGATTTTGAGTTTGTCTTAAAAGGTCCCACCAGACTTTGAGCTCCCAGGTATTTCAGACTGTACTGAAGGGTACTGTGCTGACCAGAGATTGTGAAACCTCTACTTGACTTCGGGCAATGAGAGATAAATTAGGTAAGTGTGAGTAGGTAGGTGGCAAAGAATTTGTGCCTGGAACTTCCAGTTCTGATACTTGAAGGATAAGATGAGCCTCATCAGTGCATAAAATGACCCCTGTCACCATTTAATATCTTATTCTACTTATTTACCAGTGATAGTGATTTTGTGTGCTAGATGGGCTAAGAGGAAACAATAAGACTGGGTTCTATGATGAGGAAGTTGAATTTTTTTTAGTCATAAAGATGAAAAACCTTCAAGGCATAATCATGATGTGAGCAGGAATAGAAAGCTCAAAAGCATCCTTACCTTTAGCCTTAGAATTGATACCAACTATTGGTTTCAAGGCGTAGGAGGGGTAAGAGGTAGGCAATTGTGGAAAAGAGACTTGCCCAGGGTCATACAGCTAGAAAGTGTCTGAGACCAGATTTGAAATGAATGCCTTCCATCTTGAGATCTGGCTATCTATTAACCTGAATCACCTAGCTGCACCAGGATCCTTTAATTTTTAAAAATTAAGTCAGCCTCAAACAAAGTACTTTCCTTTAGACATCTGAGCATTTGAAATTTGTTCGCTCTGAAAATAACTTTTGTGTGCATTATGAAATCCCACCCATGCTACAATTCCTATGCTTAGTACTTAATAAATGGTTTTTAATTCATTCAATCAGTTCCTCAGCTTGTCTTCATAGAAGCCCAGGAACACAGGGTGTCACTAACCCCAGTGTAACTTGTTTAGCCCACCATGGTGAAATACAGGGATCTTGCTTATGGCCTTATTGGTGTCTATGCCTTTTAATTAGCCATACCCGTTGTGTTGTCTTTTGGATATTTTGATAGTTTCCAGATGTAGGTGCTTCTGTGAATAGGCAGGGAAAACTCACTAAGCCATTCAAAATAGAACCAGAGCTGCAGTAACCACATGTGTTTTAAATATATTAACCGTACAATTAAGAATACAGTATTATAAACAGGCTCTATAAATCTTTATAACAAAAACAGCAACACACCAAATTCTCCTAGCCACAAAGAGGCCCTCCATAATACTTAATATATTGAGATTCTGTGATGGACTAGACTGAGGCCTGATTTGTTAGCAGTGTGTTTTCCCAGAACTCAGTAGGAGGAAGAACTAGATAGCTCTCTGTGCCTGGGTGAAATAAACTGAAGCACACCATCCTTTTCTGCTTATTCCAGATGAGGAAATAATCCTCTTGTTTTAAGCAAGGCAGGAGACAGCCTCTAATGTGTCTGGCCTGAAGTATTCCTGGTAGTCCTCAGAGTTTTTAATATAACTTGAAAGTAGATAGCAATATTCCTTGTTCACAGTAAGCTTGACTTTGCATCTGTCAAGTAAGAGGACTGATAAATCTAGGTGATTTCTTTCTTTTTTCTTAAACCCTTACCTTCTGTCTTATAATGGATACTTTTAGTTTCAAGGCAAAAGAGTGGCAAGGGCTAGGCAATTGGGGCTAAGTAACTTGCCCAGGATCACATAGCTAGAAAATATCTGAGTTCAGATTTGAACCTAGAACGTCTGATTATTAGTCCTGGTTCTCTATCCATTGAGCCACTTAGATACCCCTAGGTGATATCTAAAGTATTTTCCCTCTCTGATGTTCTGTGACTGTGACATGAGTCCTCAGTCATTAGAGGACAAAACTAATATCTTGCTCTTTCTAAGAATAAGGTTAACACTAGAAAAAAATGAACAAAATTAATCAAAAGTAATAACAAAATTAACAAAAAAGTTCTCATTGAAGGGAAGAAGATTAGTTATGCTGCAAAGATGTACTCTTTCTTCATCTCTTGCTTCCAAAAGAGTAGTTGAAAACCAGCTTCCTGAAATTCTTAGAGAATAGGTACATGTAAGGTTTGTAAGTATGTCAAAAGGAAAGGGAGGAGATAAATCAGAAACTTAAAACATAACTTTTGTTCTTAAGATGAAGCTATTTTTTGAAGGATTCAATGTAACAGACAGCTGCCTGATGTTGCTCTTAGCAATATTTCTTAAATATGTGTGCAACCCTCATTTTGGTCATGCATATCAGAGCATGGACTTGGGAGCTTGAAGAACTCATGCATCTATGCTGCTGCCTGGGGCAGGTTTACCCAGAATTCCTCCCAAGTGTCCTGTTCCTCCCTGACTCTGACCTTGAGGTTGAAGAGGCACATGGTAAGAAGGAGGAAGATGCCAGAGAAGAATCATTGGGAATGGTTGGTGAAAAGTAGCCAATGGAGGTGCTGACAGTCATGCTTATTTATATGAATGGAGCAATGATTCCTGCTCTGGGACCAATACAATCATGAATTATGGACTGGGTGAAATCTTCATTGCTCATCAAGTGTAAACCAGGTCATGGGACAGTAACACTCTCCTTTCCTTTTCCCTGTACTGAAGAGGGTGCTAAATGTTCTCATTGGGTTATAGAACATTTTTACTCCTTACTTATATCTGTGCCTGCTAGGTCACAGGAAAGGCAGTGGGCTATATGAATCTTTAGACTTTTCTAAATTTTTACTTTTTTCTCTAAGCCTTTGGAATGTTATAAACTTGTTGGTCAACAAAACCCCAAATTAATTGATGTGTTTTACTTAACATAATGATAGAAGGAAAAGAGAGAGAGAGATTCCCTAAAAAAAAAACCCATAATTTAATTATATTTATAGTTTAAATAACAAAAATGTATAATTGTAAAATATAACTGTATTTAATAAACCAAAAACTAATTATTTAACTTACCTGTTTAGTGACTTCTTTGTTCATCTGTCAGTTGATTTCTTTTGTTGGTCTTGATTTTATTTAACTTGTGTGGGGTGCTATAAACTGAGATAAGTGAGGGGGAGGGAGAATTCTTTAACTAACCTGCCTCTTAGTGACTTTTTTGTTGCTGAATTTCATTGGCTAAATCTTCAATTGAAGGTTGATATTTTGTACACTTCAAGCCCAAGCAAGCCCTACTAACTTCATCTGTCAATCTGTTTCTTTTGTTGGTTTTGATATTATTTAACGCTAAGAATAAGGTCTCACAAAAGTATGTAGATGGAAAAATTGTGAGTAAAGCCATTGCTCTATTTTTCAGGGTGCTAAAAGTGTCTGGTAATTGGTTCCAGGCACTCCTTCATTTCATGTGGGCTAGAGCCCCGCCCAGTATTCCTCCTGCTGGGCTCCACCCTGGCCCTCCCCAGCCCACTGGCCCAGGGGCACTGTGAGAGCAGTGGCTGCTCCCCACCTGCCAGTGTGCCTGCCCTCACCTGAGTAAAGAGCCTGTGCTCCTCCTCCCCACTCCCACAGGAGCCCCACAAGCCCCAGTCACCTGGTATGCCCTGCCCGATGCTCACCCCCTGCTCCTGCAGCAAGCTCGTGGAGCAGCATCCCCCCCCCCCCCCCCCACTGTTGGGGCACACCAAGCCCGCATGCCATCGAAAATGGCTACGTGTGTCAGTACTGACATGCATGTCATAGGTCTAGGTTTAGAGAGAAATCATTCTCATAGCTGGGAACCAGGAGAAATGCTGTGTAACTATTAAAAAGCTTCTCCAAATTCCCTGTATCCTATACCAGGAAGCATGTCAGTGGAGCATAAGCTTACAAAGCTGATAAGTCCTATAAAAAAGTTCACTTCCTGGCCCAGCAATGGCTGTATGTCTGTTATCTGAGGCCATCACTACATAGGTAGTCACCAAGTGATAAATATTTTTTAATCACTTCGACTCATGAAAACCACCTATATGGAAAGGTGAGAGTATTAGAATGCCCCTAATCAGTAAAATTATCATCTATGAAGGACTAAAGATAATGCTTATTTATTTGGCATTTTATCACTGAGCCAGTACTCATTTTTAGTTCATTGATTGGGTTTACATATGAAAAATAGCAAACTTTTAGAAACAGATTCTATTTCTAATTCTTACTGAACAACATTCATCTCTATGAATTTTAGACATATTTTAACTGGTCTTTAAAAAAAATCACCACGGGCATCTAAGTGGTTCAGTGGATTGAGAGCCAGGCCTAGAGATGTGATGTTCTGTGTTCAAATGTGACCTCAGATGCTAGCTGTATGACTCTGGGCAAGACACTTTCACCGCTTAGTCCTTACCGCTTTTCTGTCTTGGGACCAAAACACAATATTGATTCTAACATAGAAGGTAAGGGTTTTTCATTAAAAAAAAAAAATATATATATATATATATATATATATATATGACCTATATAATTTCCCTTATATCTCTCCTCCACCCTTTCCCAGAAAGTCATCAACCTTATAATCAAGAATTTTTAAAAGAAGAGAAAAAAAATAACCAAAAACAAATTGATGCATCAAAAAAGTCTAACATTATAGTTTTTTTTTTTACATTTGCGGATCTCTGCCTCTCCAAAGAATGGGGTGTGTCTTCTTAAATCTCTTTTTTGGGACCAAGCATATTCTTTGTAATTTGACAACATTCAGTGTTGATTGTTTCATAGTAATTCTTTCTATTTACATTGTAGTAGTCATTGTAAATATTGTTTTCCTGGTTCTGTTTACTTCACTTTCCATCAATTCATATGTTTTAGCCTGCTTCTGTAGTCATCATATTAATTGTTTTTATTATAGCACAGTAATATTTTCTTACATTAATGTACTACAGTTTGTGAGGCAATCCTCTTGCCAACAGGTATCTACTTTGTTTCCATTCTTTACCACCTTAAAAAATGCTGCTATAAATGTCTTGATATACAGAGAACTTTTTTTCAATAACCTCATCTTCTCAATGGAATCTTTGCATCAAATAACTAAAATCCCCAACTAATTGATGTTTTCTTTTTTCTGGACATTTTTGCTAATCTGATGGTGTGAAGTAGAACGGTAGAGTTGTATTAATTTTAATTACTATTGATTTGGAACATTTTTTCACATGGTTATTGCTCATTTGGTTTCCTTCCTTTGAGAAATGCCTCTTTGTATCCTTTAGCCATTTATCAGTTAAAGAATGGATCTTTTCCTAATATTCTTGAATCAATATTCTTAGATTCTCAGATTTTTATCAGTAAAAATTATCCCAATGACATTTTCCCAATTAACTATTTCCTTTCTAATCTTGACTGTGTTGATTCCGTTATTGTGAAAATGTTGCACAAAATTATGCATTTTGTCTTTTGAGATCCTTTCTATACCTTATTTGGTCACAAATTCCACTTATCCTTAATTGTGAAAGGTATTTTTTCTTTGTTTCTCTAACTTCCTTATGGTATGACCCTTTATATCTAGATCATGTATCCATTTACAGTTTATCTTTGTGTAAAGTTTGAATTAATGGTATATACCCAATTTCTGCTGGACTTCTTTCCAGTTTCTTCAGTAGTTTTTGTTGCATTGTGAATCCTTATCCTAGTAGTTGGAGTCTTTGACTAGTGAAAGATTTGTTTGTTTCTGTGTATCTGGTATCTCATCTGATTCACTGATTAACTTTTTATTTTGTAGATGAGGAAACTAAAGTTAATAGATTATGGGAAAATAACATTAAATTTGATGAAAAAAAGAGAGACTGTGATTTGATGACAAAGGCAATACATTGGAGGTGAATACAAATTATCTCTTCTTAATCCAATTTAGCTGACCTTACTGTCTCTATCTTTTCTCCTTCACAGCTGCTATCCATCTCAGAGAAATACTGTGACAAGACCTATTCTGAAAGAAAGGAAATGTATTCTAGTATTTATAGAGGAAACCAGGAAGACTCTTGGCCACTGTTTCCTGGTTAGGCTGCTGACTCATTCTGTAACCCTTAGACAATTCCCTTAGCCTTGTACCTCAGTTTCCCTATCTTTTAAGTAGAGGATCATATTTTTCTGCTGTTGTATTGCAACATATAATTAATGTTTACTTGGTACTTTGAAATAATTGGGATCAAAGGGTCACTATTACTGTAAAATATCATTTTGAGAAAGATTCTGTCTCTACATTGACAACTCAATGCATACACATACTGTTTTTTAATGAAATTGTGATTTGGGCTTTCTGGCTATTATTTCTGCCATCATTTCTACTGTCTGAAATATCGGAAAATAATAGCCTTCCTTTATCCCTTAACTCTATCTACTATCTTCTCTATTCTCCCCTTCAGTTAGGTCAAGTTATGTCACTTTCAAGAAATCTACTAATGGTTATTTTTGTTCCTCTTGATCAGTTTTGAACTTTTAACAAGTACAGTTTGTGAATGTAGAATATTCTGGAATTGGAGTCATAAAATTTGGTTTGAGTTCAGCTGGAGCATTAACTAACAAGATGACTTTGATCAAGTCACTTAAATCTCTTCAAGTCTCATTTTCCTCATCTGTAAGATGGGGATAATAATACTTGCACTACCTAACTCAAGAAATTGTATAAAGGCAAACACTTTTTACACACTGTAGAAATGTGAGCTATTTCAGTTACAATGTTATTAGTTTCCATTTTCTTTATGCATTTTCTTGATAAGTATTTTATGTCTTTTTTTCATGAGTTTTATTCTGTTTCTCCTTCTAAATTATGAATTTCTTAAGGAAAAGGTCCTCTTAGTATACTTATTTTCAATTCCCCTATCATCCAATGCAATGCACAAATGGGCACCCAATAAATGCCAACTGACCGCCTTAAAACAGGGAACTTATTTTAGATCTTAAAATAAACTCTTAGGAACTTTTCTAGAACTTACCTTAGAAGTAATTTAGTAATGATTTTTGTGTGGGCAAGTGAGTCTCCTGAAGAGGCATTTAGATATAGTGGTCTATTCTTCAACCTTCTATGTGAAGAAAAGGAGCACCATTCCATCTCAAGCCAGTCTCTGGCCTTAGTGGTTAGAGGGAATGACCCTATCCCATTGCCTAAGCCCTAGAGTCTCCTGCCTAGTCTCCATCCTATTCAATGGGAAAAGAATTGCCTTTTCATTTGTTTTAGGTCTCCTGCCTGGAATGCAACCTATCTCAGGAAGCAGAGAAATGCTATTCCATCACCCACCAGTCTCATGTCTTTGGGAGAAGGGAAGAGGATACCATTCCATTAGGTTAGGCCTCCTGTCTGATCTCCTTCTTACTACTAGAAGAGAAGAATCTCCCTTCCATCAAGCACTAGACTCCTTCCTTCCAGGGAAGAGGAGAAATGCCATTCTACTAAGCCTCCAGCCTGGTCACCTGCCTTGGGGGACTATTCCATCTTATACCCTATACTTTCCTATGCACTCTTCAATCTGGTGACACCGGCCTCAAGGCTATCCTTTAAACAAGACTTTCCATATCTGCTTTAGGCATTTTCTCTGCCAGTTTTCCACACTTTGAATGCTCTTTTTCCTTCCCTCTTACAGTAGTAAGCCATCTTCCTGGCTTCCTTTAAGTTTCAATTGAAATCCTACCTTCTACATGAAGCCTTTTTCAAATTTCCTTAGTTCTTTCTGTTGATTATTTACAATTTATCGCATATATAACTTTTTTGTACATCGTTTCCCCCATGAGATTGTGAGCCCCTTTTGCTTTTCTTTTTTTCTGCAGCCCTTAGTAAAATGTCTGGCACATAGCAGGCATTTAATAAATGCTTGCTGACAAGAAAATAAGAATTAAGGGACAACAGGGGCAAATATTTAGTGTGCATAAGAATTGTGATGGAATCATTATCATCCCTTGCCAGCTGTGGATGTATTTCCTAATCCTTCTTTCCTTCCTTCCTTCCTTCCTTCCTTCCTTCCTTCCTTCCTTCCTTCCTTCCTTCCTTCCTTCCTTCCTTCCTTCCTTCCTTCCTTCCTTCCTTCCTTCCTTCCTTCCTTCCTTTCTTCCTTCCTTCCTCCCTCCCTCCCTTCCTTCCTCCTTCCCTCCCTCCATCCCTCCCTCCCTCCGTGTCTCTCTCTCTCTCTCTCTTTCTTCTTTCATTTTTTTTTTAAACTAAAGTATTGGTTCCAAGGCAGAAGATCAGTGAAGGTTGGGCAGCTGGGGTTAAGTGACTTTCCAAGGTCACATATCTAGGAAGTGTCTGAGGCCAGATATGAATCCAGGACTACTTATCTCCAGGCTTAACTCTCTATCCACTCTCTATCCAACTTGTTGCCCTGCCCAGTTCTTTCAATCTATGTAAAATATTAGAACTGGAATGGAATTTAGAAGTCAGTTGGTCTACCAGTAATCTATCACTCTATCTGTAATCTACCCTGGTAGACATAGGCTACTTTTCTCTTAGAGGCAGTGGGGTGGCATAGTAGAGAGATTGATGGATCTAGGCTTAGGAAGAAAGGAGTTTGAATTTTGCCTCAGACACTTAAATAGCTATGTGCTATCCTGGATAATCACTTTTAGTCACAATTTCCCCATAAGTAAATCAGAAGTAATATACCCCCCTGTGTTGTTGTGAGGGCCAAATGAGATAAAATACCTAAAAGTACTTTATAAAACCTTAGTTATTTTTATTCTCTGACATGGGAATGCTCTAACAATGGGAAGCTCATTGTGGGTAATAGCTGATTGGTTAATATTTGATGTGAGCATTTATACCTCAGAAATGTGGGAACTACAAATCAGGGCTTGATCTATTGTTTTATGGTTTGTCTAGAACTAAGAAAGTTATGGAGAAACTGTTAATAATGCAGATTAAACTTAAAAGTGTGCCATAAATAAAACATTTAAAAAAGATTGCTAAAATATTTACATGTAATTGGGAAATATTTAATAAAACAATATAGTTTTTTTTAAAAGTGTGACTTGTATCTCCAGAGAGCCATTTACTAAACATGCTTCAGCATACCCTTTAGGCTGATAGTTTAAGATTGGGACAGCTTTGAGAAGTGAGAGTGCTTCTTTGAATTAAAAAGATCTATATTCCTCCATGCCCAAAGGACAATAAAGCTGTACATACCCTTTGGTCCAATAATACCACTATTAGGTATGCATCCTAAAAAGATGAAAAAAAATGGGAAAAAGACCTATTTGTTGTTGTTTGGTAGTTCAGTCCTGTCCAACTCTTTGTGACCCCATGGACCTTAGCACACCAGGTCTTTCTGTCCTCCACTATCTCTTGGAGTTTGTCCAAGTTCATGTTTGTTGTTTCCATGACACTGTCCATCTCACCTTCTGCTGCCCTCTTTTCCTTTTGCCTTCAGTCTATCCCAACATCAAGGTCTTTTTCAATTAGTCCTGTCTTCTCATTTTGTGGCCAAAGTATTTCAGCTCCAGGTTCAGTATTTGACTTTCCAGTGAATGGCCTGAAGCATTAGGCTTTCCTTTTATCTCCAGAAGTATCCACAACTGAGCTTTCTTTCAGCTTTGGCCCAGTCATTTCATTAGTACCAGAGCTACTTGTAGTTGTCTTTCATTCTTGCCAAGTAGTGTGGACTTCTGACCTGAGGAGCTCCCCTACCTTGGTCATCTCTTTTAATATTTTAATAATGACCATTAGTTTTCTTTTAATCCTTCCCTTCCGTCTTAGAATCAATGTTGTGTATTGGTTCCAAGGCAGAAGAGTGGTAAGGGCTAGGCAATGGGGATTAAACAGCTTACCCCATCCATAGTCACAGAGCTTGAAAGTGGCTGAGACCAGATTTGAACATAAGACCTTTCTTTTCTAGGCTTGGATCTCTGCCTACTGAACCATCTGCCCATCTTGGGAAAGATACTGGAGTGGTTTACCATTTCCTTTTCCAGTGGATCATCTTCAGTCAGAACTGTCCAATATGACCTGTCTGTCATGGCATAGCTCATAGTTTCATTGATCTACATAAACCCCTCCACCACAATAAGGCAGTAATCCAAGAGGAGTTCATATCTGTGTATTGGTTCTAAGGCAGAAGAGCAGTAAGGGCTAGGCAATGGGGATTAAGTGACTTGCTCAGGGTCACCCAGCTAGGAAGAATCTAAGGTCAGATTTGAACCCTGGACCTCTCATCTGGGCCTGACTCTCAATCCATTGAGCCACCCAGCAGCCCCCCATACTTTCCTTTCTTTCTATGACCTTATGGACCTTATTAATTCCTCATGATACAATAATATTCCATGATGTTGATACTTCACAGTTTTTTATTTGTAGCTTTTTTGTTATCACAAATTGTGCTTTCATGAGATCATATGTATATAAGGAGCTTTATAAACTTTAAAGAGTTAATGGGTTGCATCTAGGTAGTGTGGTGGATACAGCACCAGACCTGGAGTCAGGAGGTACTGAGTTCAAATGTGATCTCAGACACCTACCTGGGTGACCCTGAACAAGTCACTTAACCCTATTTGCCTAGCCCTGGCCCTTCTGTCTTAAGAGTTGTTACTAAGACAGAAAGCAAGGGTTAAAAAAAAAAAAATTAGCAGGATGTTAGTGGCCAGCCCTCAGAAAGAAGACTTGCATTTCAGGTACCACTTCTGATACAGACTGGCTATGTAGCTCTGGGCAAGTCACTTCATTTCTTAGACTAAGTTTGTGTTTCTCAAACTGTGCCACAAGGAGATTTGGAACATGCCATTTCTTAAATGAATTGTATGTTATTTATTAACAGGCATTTAAAACAAGAATTTAAAAGGATTTTGAAGGATTCTGCCAATGTTTTGTTTAAACAAAGGACCCTACCAGTGAAAAAGTTTAAGAACCATTGCTCTAGGCAACTTTTAAAGACTGTAACAGGGAGGAAAATTGCTGATTTGCATTGCTTTTAGGTTTTTTTCAATCGTGTCTGACTCTTTCTGACCCCATTTGGGTTGTAAAATATTATAATAATTTAATTTTGGCATTAGGATTTTTATTATTTTAAAATACTCTGAGATAATCATGGACATCCTGGAGTATTCTGAAACGAGGTCCAGGAATTTCTGACATTTGGGTTTTTTTTGACAAAGATACTGGAGTGGTTCACCATTTTCTTCTCCAGCTCATTTTACAGATAAGAGAATGGAGGCAAACATAGTTAAGTGACTTGTCCAGGGGTCACATAGTATCTGAGACTGGATTTGAACTCAAAAAGATGAATCTTCACTTTGCATCACTTCATATAAGTCTTTCCGGGGTTTTTTTTGGTAGACATTCTGTTCATTGTTTCTTATGGCACTATAGTATTTTATTACCATGCTGATAGAACCTATTTTTATTTCTTAAAAATATTATATTTCTTAAAAAGACATAAAAATTTAATTTTGACATGAGAATTTTTCTTATTTTAAAATACTCTTTGAGATAATTATGGACATCCTGGAGTATCCTGAAACTAGGTCTAGGAATCTCTAGGGCAGTGATAGCAAAACTTTTAGAGATGGAATGCCAGACACTTCCCCTTCCCAGACCAAATGAGCCACTTCCCTTTCCCCCCTCCCCATTGAGCTGCTGGACAGAAGGATGGGGGATGTGAAAAAATGTCATCAGATGAGGTGGAGAGGGGTAGGGGAGCAGCTCTGCCCTTGTCCCTCTGCCTTTCTATCAATGAACTCTGGGGGTGGGGGTGTACCCACAAAGAGTGCTCTGTGTGTCATCTTTGGCACCTGTGCCATAGGTTCACCATCACTGCCCTAGGCTAATGAGCTACTCAAATTGTATAATCTCTCCTATAGATCTTCACCTATATAGTGTGACCCAGGAGACAATTCATACTGATTAATTTTATTTTATCCTCCTCCCTCCATATCCTTGCTGTTTCTGCATTATTTTCCACAATGTAGTTGTGTGTGTTTGTACATAAGTGTGTGTTTTAAATAATTCCAAAGGGAAAATTTTCCCTGGAAAATTCCCTGTAGCATTTTTTTAGGGAAAAGTTCAAACTTTTACAGAACCCTGACAGTTGAAAAATAAAAGACTAGCACTTAAAAACTCCTCAGCACTTTTTCAATTACTTAAAACATTTAAAAACAATGTCCAAGGCAGTTTATGATAATACAAATAGGATCTCACAAGGTTTACAAAGTTATTTACATTCATCTCTCATTTGATCCTACAACAAATCAGAGAAGTAGCACTTTTCAAAAAGAATTGTTTAATATACCAATTGACTAGTGAGGCATACATGATGACCATCTTCCAATTTTATTTTACAAAGGGAATTTTGTAGAAGGGGAAAAGAAGGTAGAGTCATTTGTTTTTCTGTCTTTAAAGTGTTGAAATGTATCTTTTCTCCTCTGTTCCCCTTTATCATTTGATTCCTGTAATACAGTGTGCTACCTACGTTTTCGTTGTTGTTATGATGATCATTTCTTCTAACCACAAATTGGGACCCATCACCTGACAAAAGATGATCATTTTGCAAAACTTTATATACTTTCTTTTTTTGAATTGAGACTGCCCTAGAAAATCTGGGATTTGTGATCACTATGACTACATCCTATTTTTTTCTTTTATCAAAGAAAAAAAGGAAGAAAGGAAGGAAGAGAAAAAGAAAGGATCTAAATGGGATTCCATAATGAGTCCAACCAATGCTGATCTCTCTATTCTTTCTTTGGAATTCATTAAATACTTATTATCTTTAGCACACTCTTAGAAATTATGTTTCTGTCCCAGATTGTTCCCTCATTATTTCACAATCATATTTTTTTCTCTTCACATCCAGAATGTGAGTTTCTTTAGGGCAGGACAGTGTCCTTTAGTTTTCCCACTTTGCTTAATTCTACATTAATTGGTGCATAATAATTACTTTCTGACTATATGCAATCTACCTAAAATAAATTAAAACTTTTTTGTGAATTGCTAAAGAATTCTTTTGAGGATATTATATTATAGACATAACTTCTTGCTTAGGTAGGTCAATGTTCATTTAAAATGTTTCCTTTTGTAATGGAATGTTCTAAACAAAGTGTCCCCCCCCCCAAGTATTCTTTTTCACTTGTGAAATTTTTCAAATTTTCTGATTTGAAATGGTCATTGTAATTATTGGAGGAAATGGTGGGATAATATAAAGCCTCTTCAATAAAAATATGTAAAAATTATTGATTTAACTACAAACAATGGAAAAACCAAGTGGATGAAAAATTTATATTACTCAGATCATGATATTTGGCTGGACTGGTAGCTCATTGAGTTTGTTTATTTCTTTCTGCCTCTGTATCCATTTCTCTTGCATTCTCCCTTTTTTTGGTCAAATAACAAGTATTTGAAAATTTAATCAGACTCTTTCACTCCCTCATCTTCCTCCATTAGGCAAATTAAAAAGAGACAAGTACACCTAAAACCCAAATTATTTATATGTTTACATAATATTTGACAGAGAAATGAGTGGGTGTGGAGATGACTCTTCATTCTTTTGGACTCATTTTTATTATTTCATTGATCAGAATTAAAAAATCTTTCAGAGTTATTTTCTTCTCTAATGCTGTTGTCATTGTATAGAATATTTTCCTATTCACCTGTATCAGTTCATAAAAGTCTTTCTGGTTCCCTCTTAAACTGTCCATTCCATCTCTCATGGCACAATAATCTTCATATAACCATGATTTGTTCAGTCATGCCCAAATAAGAGAACAGTTCCTTAGTTTCCCAATTTCTGGCTATCACAGAAAGAGCTACTATAAATATTTTTGTATACATAGATCCTTTTCTTCTTTGTTTGATTTCATTGGGGCATAGGCCTAGTAGTAGTAAAGCTGGTCAAAGGCTATGCACAATTTGGTAACTTTCTGGGCTTAGTTCCAGATTGCCTGTTTCCCATAGCCTTTCTAGCTAACTCTTTTGTTGTCTTTGCCAGTATGACAAGTATGGCATAGAACCTCAAAGTTTCTTTAATTTGAATTTCTTTAACTATTAGTAATTTAGAACTTTTAAAAATGGGATTATTGATTGCTTAAATTTCTTTTGAAAACTCCCTGTTTATAACTTTGACTCTTGGTCTTATAAATTTGAATCAATTCCTTATATATCTTGGAAATGAGACCTTTATCAGAAATACTTGTTTGCAGAGATTTTTCCTTCAGTTACCTGTTTCCCTCCTAACTTTTGCTACATTAGATATGAGTTTTTAATTTTACATGATGAAAATTGTTCATTTATCTTGTGTGATCCTTTAACTTGTTCAGTCATGAACTCTTCCCCTATTTTTAAATTCAAAAGGAAATGTCTTCCTTGCCCCTCTAATTTGTTTATGATGCCACTTTTTATATCCAAGCCATTTATTCATTTGGAAATTATCTTGAGATATGGTGCAAGATGTTGGTCTAAACCTAAATTCTGCCAAAATGCTGTTCAGTTTTCTTGTCAGTTTAGTCCTTCCCCAAATAATGGGGTCTTTGGGTCTATCAAACACCATGCTACTACTGTTTGTTTGCTTTTGGATGTTGTATATCTAGTTTGTTCTATTGATTTCTCTTTCTCTTTTTTCTATCCAGTGCTAAAGTCAGAATACCACATTCTCAGGATTGTTAAAATTGTAAGTAACCTGAAGGAAGAAGCAGCCAGTAGGAAAAATAAAGCAGATAGAAATGTTTTGCCAGGTGTGATGTGATGAGGAAAAATGTTTAAAAAAAGCATCAGACTGGCTGCTTTGCTGTTCCTCACACTTAACATTTAATCTTCTATTCTCATGCCTTTCCACAGCCTTTCTCTCGTGCTTTTGGCATTCACTTCTTCCTCACCTCCATATTTAGAATCTTTAGTTTTCTTTAGGGTTTATCTCAAGAATCTCCTCCCTTAGGTCTTTCCTCATTCTCTCAACCTCCAGTTCCTCCCTGCCAAAGTATCTTACATTTATTGAACACATTGTTTGCATATGCTTATATAGTGATGGATCAAAGTTGGCTACATCTTCTTCCTTGTGTCCCAGGGAAGTTAGAGGAGCTTTTTCTCAAAAGCTATTGAGCCTCCATTTTATATGTCTTTCCCATTGTTAAGAGTCCAGGTTTATTTATCCAATTAATTCTGATTAGTTTTACAAAGAGATATTTACCTTGTATCAATCAAGAAGTTTCTCTCTCCTACTAAAATCTGAGTGGGAGGGTGTGTATGACATACTCTTCTTTATACTCTTTCCATCCCTGGGAAGAATGGGTTCAGAGTTCACACATACTCTGTTTAGCCTTGGTCCCACCAAGTTTATGTTCAAATGTGGTATCACTGCTGGATGAGTCTGAGTCTTAGCTATTCTTGGGCTGGGTCTTGGACATCATTACTTTGAACCTTGACAGGGATGTGACTAGCTGCAGAACTCAGCATAGTTTCCACTCTCACACCTTCTGGTGGCTTTTATTCCTGAATTTTTGAAACTTATAAAGTAATAGTTATCTCTTATTTCCTTCACGAGAAGCAGGAGAGAATGAACACATAAGAAAAAGAGGCAATAACAAGACCATGTCTCTGGATGAGAGAGGACATGAGTCTTCTCTCCCATCCAGAGTTCTTCAGCAGATGTATTCTTCTCCTCCAACGCCAAAAAGTTGGGAGTCTTTGCCAAGAATTGACCCTCACTGAATAGTGCTATTGTTTTTTTTTTTAATGCACCCCAGTTCCAGCTCCATAAAAAGTCAAAAAGGTTCTTCTTTATCACCTGGTTAGCAGACCAGAACCAGTTACAGAATGTCTGCACATGTTCCAAATCAGGGAGCAAGGCATTCGATTTCATTTTATTATATTTTTTTAGAAGCAGGCTCCTCAGCCTCTTCCATGTAGGAGATTGAATGAGCTGGGCAGCTATGTCTCCTCATTGATCTTCTTTATACTCACATGTAGATATATTATTTCTTCCTATAGAACATAAGCTCCTTGAGAGCTGAGATTTCTTCATTTTTGTCTTTGAATTCCAAAGCACAGTGCTTCGCAGGCAGTAGAGACTTAAATACTTATCAGTTGCTTTATCATCAGGTATATGCAAAACTTGCAAAGAAGATGAGATAATATTTCAAGAATAAGAGGCAGCTGATGGATAGACCAAGTGCTACATTTTTTTTTTGTCCAGGCTAGTAATTTTATTAATATAGAGAATGCCTGGGGAGGGAAATCCCTTACCAATGTATATCACAAATGTTCTGCATCTTATAGTATCAGAGAGTTCCCTGGAACACTGGGAGATTAATGACTTTCTCAGGATCTTGTGTGTGTCCTTTGTAAATTAGTCGTGATTCAAGCTGGTGTGGTAGTTGATGTTCAGGATTGGAAGGAAACCAAAGATTTACTTAAGGATTTACTGTAAGGGATTTTTCATATGTAATATATTTGCTTTCCCCCCTCTGCAACCACTTGTTTTACATGATAGGCTTTGGTTTCACAAGGTGGTTTCATTAGTTTTTGAAAAACAAATTTTTACTAGTATCTTATTTTTTTATACCATCATAGCTATCTTGAGCATCTCTTCCACTCCTTCTTCTGGAAAGCCATCTTACATAAAAAACAGCAATTTTTTAGAGATGGAAAAAACCCAAATTATTACATTGAAAAAATCAAAAAACATGTGCAATGTGTAACACTGATGGACCTTCCATCTACACAAAGAATTGGGTGGATTGTAGGTATCCTTTCATTGCCCTTCATTCAAGTCTTTCTGGATCTTTATAATATTGTTATATCTACTTTTGATTTTTGGTGTGCTATTATTTTTTCCACTTCCATTTCAGTTGTTTCATTATCTTTTTTTTTTTAAAAACCTTTACTTTTTGTCTTTGTTGCTCTAAGACAGATGGGCAAGGACTAGGCAAATGGGGCTAAGTGACTTGTCCAGGATCAAACAACCAGAAAGTGTTTGAGAACAAATTTGAACCTAAATTCTCCTGATTCCAGACCTGGCTCTCTGTCTACTGTGCTACCTGCCCCTGGTTTCATTATCTTCCCCCCCCACCCCCTTAAACCCTTACCTACAACTGTATATTGGTTCCAAGGCAGAAAAGTGGAAAGGACTAGGCAATGGGGATTGTGACTTGCCCAGGGTCACACAGCTAGGAAGTGTTTGAAACCAGATGTAAACTCAGGACCTCCAGTCTTTAGGGGTGGCTTCTCAAACCTTTCGCAAACCATCTAGCTGCCTCTTGTTTCATTATCTTTTAAGGAAAGACTAGCTTAATCTGACTATGGTAAATGCTACTCCTACCACAATGTCAGAGGCAAGGTTGGAACCCAAGCCTAGTGGACTCCCAAGGCAAGCTTTTAAAATGCCAAACCACACTATCTTTCACTGTGTTATCTCCAAAACAACAATAATAACAAAAAAGTCAAAAGAAGGCAAGAGGATAAATCTAGCCAGTGTGTTGAATTAATCATTTATGGAGGATTTATGGAAAAACATGGATGAGAATTTTATCAAATGAGAAGGAAGTAGCCATCCTGATGAGTGATCATAAGAAATGGTCGATATTTAACACTGCCAGCTATCCTAAGCATCTTTTCTCTTTTTGCCAGACATCTTTGATAACTCACCATGATGGGTGCATTTTGGGGCGAGTCACTAAAGGACCTTTAACAAACCAATCTCTAACTTACCTATCCTGTAAAGGGGAAGGAAGAAGGGAAAGATTTCTGGGGGGGCCATTTCTTTCATTTAAAAAGACTTTGTGAACTTGGAGGGATCTATGAGAAAAACCACTATCTACATTCAGAGGAAAAACTATGGGAGTAGAAACACAGAAGAAAAACAACTGCTTGAATACATGGGTCAAGGGGATATGGCTGGGGCTCTGAATGAACATCCTAGAGTAAACACCAACAACATGGAAATAGGTTCTGATCAAGGACACAAGTAATACCCAATGAAATTGTGTATCTGCTGCAGGGAAGGGTGGGTGGAGGGGAGGGAGGGAAATAATGTGATTATTGTAACCAAGGAATAATGTTCTAAATTGACTAAATAAATTAATGAAAAAAAAAAAGACTTTGTGACAGTACTAAGGGTCAGTAAAGTTTCCACTTTCCACCACAGAGCATGAAGGAGAGGGATAGTGTCATCACTCCTAAAGGGAAGACCTGAATATACAGAAATACTTCTGGTCCTTCTTTAGCTCCATTTAGAAGGATGTAAGTTAGTCTTGGTTAAATGAAGAGATCAGGGAGAAGCTAAGAAACCCTTTTTAGGAATCCTGTCAAAATAAGAACTGAAGTAGCAGCCTAAAAGCCCCCTCCCCCCCCTTTTTTTTTAACTAGAAAGGGAGTTTGAATATCAACAAATAAACAATTCCCCACCCACTAGTGTTCTACTCCACCAGGAGCTTGCATCCGCAATGGTCTCCAAGTCTAAGCTCCTTACTACTTTTCCCCAAAGCCTGGTCTTTCTCCACCTAGACAAGAACCCTATAAAAACACACCAGACTTTAATGATTTGAAAGAGGATGCCCCATTGTTTTCATCTAGGACCCCAGTGTGCTGTCCTATGTCCCTCCTCCCATCCATCCCTTTGTTTTGTTTCTCCCCAAAGAGCTAAATTGCTCACTGATAAGTTGTGAGTTCCATGTTTCCTTGTACTGAGGATTTTCCTGGAACAGGCAGATGGGCTATAGTCAGACATATGAAAGAGACCCCCAAAGTTCATATCGCCTCACAGGCTTGCTCTTTCCTGGAATAGTCACAAAGCTACATTCTTTCAAGAGCTGGAAAGGTCCTCCGAGGCAATCTAGACCTACCTCTGCCAGGACAGAGCTTCCTTCTACAACATACCCATCCAATCTTTGCTTGAAGGCCAATAGTAAGGGGTGCTCACACAAGGCAGCACATTCCCCTTTGAGATAGCTCTTGCATTTTCCTTCATATCAAGCTTATATTTGCCTTTCCACACCTTCCACCCATCTGTCCTAGCTTTGCCCTCTGGGTCCAACCAGAACAAATCTTACTCCCTTATCTGTAATAAGCCTTCAGATAATTTAAGGTAGCAATTATGTTTCTCAGTCCCTTCTCCTTTATTCCTCATCTCTAGCCTTCCCTTCCCCAGAATAAACATACTCAGTTCCTTCAAGAGATCCTCATATGAAATGAACTTGAGACCTTTCACCATTTTGGTAGCTTTCCTTTGAACAGTTTTCAGCTTATTAATGTCTTCCTTAAGATGGTGTGCCTAAATGCAGTAATCCAGGACAATTCTGAGGGACTTAAGAGAAAGAACGCTATCCACATCCAGAGGAAGAACTGTGGGAGTAGAAACACAGAAGAAAAACAACAGCTTGATCACACAAGTCAATCAGGATATGATTGGGGATGTAGACTAAACAATCACTCTAGTGCAAATATCAATAATATGGAAATAAGTCTTGATCAATGACACATGTAAAACCTAGTGGAATTGCACATCAGCTATGGGAAGGCATTGGGAGGAGAGGAGGGAAAGAATATGAATCATGTAACCATGGAAAAATATTCTAAATTAATTAAACAAAATTAAAAAAAAAGATGTACCTAACCTTGAAAATAATACTTCAGATATTGTTTGACTAGAGCAGAATGCAATAGTCCTGAATACCATTAATGAAACCTAAGGATGTATTAATTTTTGACATTTAACAGGTAGTCAGTCAAAAGCCTTCTCTTCTCCCTCTTCACTATTTTGCTCAGTGATCTCTTTAGTTCCCATGGATTCAATGATCATTTAGCTGCTGCTGATTCTCAAATCTACTTATCCAGCTCTGACCTTTCTGCAAACTTGAGTCTCACATCTCCAACTGCCTACTGGACATCTCAAATTAAAGGCTCTGGAGACATCTTAAACTCAGCAACTTCTCTGGCTTCCCTCAACTCCCAGCTAAAATCCCACTTCTACAGGAAGCTTTTTCCACCCCCCTTATATTCCAGTGCTTTCCCCTTGTTGATTATTTTCTTTCTATCCTATATGTAAGTTGTTTGTCCATAATTGTTTACACATTATCCCCCTTTTTAGACTGTGAATTCCAGGAGAACAGGACTGTCTTTTTGCCTTTTTTTTATTTGTTTGTTTGTTTGTTTATTCATTCATTTATTTATTTGTTTGTTTATTTATTTGTTTTTGTATCTCCAACTTAGTACAGGGCCTGGCACAGAGTACTATAGATGCTTGCTTGATAGATATTTATTGACTGACTAACTAACTAGTGAGGACAGACCTCCTCAGGTGCTTAAAATCCACCTTGTAAATGAACTTATGTAAATGAACTCACTGTGAGATGATTGTCAATAACCTTGAGCAAAAATTAATATGAAAGTAATGTGCATTTACCTATTTCAGTATAGTAACTACAAAGCTTTTAAAAAAGGCAATATAGTTTAAGCTTTAGGCATTATTTAAGAATATATATGTAACTGAACTGATGCAAAGTGAAGTGAGCAGAACCAGGAGAACATTGTACAGAGAAACAGCAATACTGTACAATGACCAACTGTGAATGACTTGGCTGCTCTCAGCAATACAATGATCCAGGATTTTCTGAGGGACTTCTAATGAAAAATGAGATCCACCTCCAAAGAAAGAACTGATGGAGTCTAAATGCAGATGGAAGCATGCCTTTAAAATTTTTTTCTTTAATTTTCTTTTTTTTCTGCATTGTTTAGTCTCTTTTCTTTGGCAATATGGCAAACATAGAAATATATTTTGCATGACTGCACTTGTATAATCTATATCTAATTGCTTGCCATCTGTGGTATGGGGAGGGAGAGAGGGAATTTGGAACTCAAAATTTTAAAAATGAAAGTTTAAAATTGTTTTTACATGTAATTTGGAAAATTAGAAAACTTCACACACATACATATGTGTATATATCTATACATGCATGTGCATAGATATATGTACACATACACAGCCTATAATATCTCCAAGTTTCAGCTTTTCTGATTTTATTTTTTAGGATTTTTTTGGATTTAGAATTCTCTTATTTTCCGTCACCAATTATCACCAATTACCCTTTTATTATGGTGTTGCTGGATTGAGGAACTGGTAAAGTTAATGAGGTGCCAACCTTCCTCCTGGGGGATGAGAGATGATTGTTTCCTCCTACTAATGGAGACTATTGTTTAGTAAAGCATGGTAAACCTATGAAAATAGGCAATAGGGAAAAAGTGGAGCCAACTGAATACTGCATTTTCCTTTTCTCACTGATGTTATTCTCCATCTCTTTGAAAACCAGCCACCAGTTGTTCTACTTCCTTGTCCCAGAAGTTGGGTACAGAGTGATATGGTACAATTTCTGGGTTTAGGAGTTACATTAAAAAATATATATATGGCAGCACTGGACCTTGAGGGAAAGTGAAAATGAAGAAAATAGATTACTTGTTTAGCAGTGTCCATTTAGGCAGTGCTACCCTATAGTCAGAAAAAGCCAAAATAATAAAGATTTGGACTTTGTGGAGCTGTAGAAGTGATTCAGGGAACAACTTACATTGGATGTCGTTTGAAGGAGAAGAAATTTGGGGCTGGGAGGGATCTTTAAAGCTTTTTTGCCTCACACTCTCATTTGATAGACAAGAAAACTGAGACTCATTAACCAAGATACTTGATCAAAGTAGTAAATGGCTTAACCTGAATTTGAACTCATTGTCTCAGGCTCTTTCCTCTAAACCACGAAGGACTTCACTAAGAATCCTGCCTGTTTTGCACCCTATTCCTTTAATTAAAAAAAAAATTAAAATTCAATATCCCTGAAACACTCTTCCAAAAATTGTTGGCAACCTAAAAGTCTTGTGCTCGTTGGTGTTACTTTTTGAATTGTATTGCAGTTTGGCCAGATCACCTTCCTGCTCCCCTCTACTCCTTCCCTTCCCCCACCCCCCTTTTGGAGCATCACTTATTAGCATTTTCCAATCAGATTGGGTTGAGACAAAAGGTTCTCAGGGCTTTCTAATCTCTGGGGCCTAAATGAACTCTCTCTCTCTTCTTTTAAACCCTCTTGGCTGATTTCTCAACTTCAGTTAAGCCTTACACTTGTAGGCTATGGCTAGGATGGATGTTCTCCTTTCTCAGGGATCTGCCCTTTGGCATTAAATCAGCAGCACTAGTCACCGGAGCTGCCCACGCAAACTAGGACCTCCTGCAAGGACAGATGTGTGGAGGCTTCGCTCAGGGTGGAGCCTGCCTCCTGCCACTCACAAGATCCTGCCTTAATCCATCAGTAATCATGTTTGCTTCCATGCCAAACGGGAGCCATGGTGTTGCCACATGTTTTTGTGCAGCATCTAATACCTCTAAGCCTTGTTTTCTTGTTTCCCCACTTATGTTCTCTCTCAGGAGGTAGAAGCACCACCTTTCCTTTATTCAAAGTTTCTGGAGGAAGGTTGGTCCCCTGCCTTTCATAGTTTTTTTTTTTAAACCCTTACCTTCCATTTTAGAATCAATGCTGTATATTGGTTCCAAGGCAGAATTGCAGCAAGAGCAGGGTCAAACAGCTAAGAAGTGTCTGAAGCCACATCTCTGGGTCTGACTTTTAATTCACTGAACCACCTAGCCACCCCTCTTTCATACTTAAAAAAAAAAATAAACTCTTGCCTTCTGTCTTGGAATCAATACTATATATTGGTTCCAAGGCAGAAGAGTGGTAAGGGCCAGGCAATGGGGGTCAAGTGACTTGCCCAGGGTCATACAGCTGGGAAATACCTGAGGTCAAATTTGAACCCAGGACCTCCCATCTCTAGGCCTGACTCTCAATACACTGAGCCACCCAGCTGCCCCCCTCTTTTGTACTTCTGGCCCTAAATTGAACCACATCTCTCTTGTTCAGAAGGATACAGTTTTCTTCTTTGTAAGGACAAAGTTATCCTTCCTCCTTCCCTCCCCTTTCCTGTGGTTTACTTTCTTGCTTACCAGGAAGGCTCTGACAGATTAGAATCCCTCTGATCTCTAGATATCACCCTCAGCAGGTCTGAAACTTGTGTGCCTCCTGGCTTTTTAAAAATGTACTTTTTCCTTTCATACTTTCCCCCAATAGCCCTCATTTTCCTCAGTCTAGATCACAACTGTGGCTAACACCCACCCCAGATCCAGGGAGAAAGAGATGGACCTGGCTGGGATCCCAGCCTTGTGAATGTTGAAAACTCCCGCCTGCCTCATGCCTCTTCCCCTATTTCCTCAGAGGAGACTGCTAAGAAAAAACAATGGGAGCAATAGATAGGACCCAAGAGGGCTGAGGACCAAGAGGGTGCTAATATGGCTCAGGGAACAGGGCTCAGGATTCCGAGAACTGACTTGGCATCAGCCACTTTATTCTCTAGATTTGCTTCCCTTGAAGCAAACCCAGTTTGTGAAAATACAGATTTCTTTACTAACTGAAGGCAGGTAAGTGGTAGTAAGGGGAGAGTGATGGACCTCAGGAGAGTCAGGAAGACCTTGATTCAAATGTATAATTCTGATCTAGCCCCTCAACCTCTGCCAGCTTCAGTTTCCTTTTCTGTAAAATGGGGATAATAATAGCATTTACCTCCTAGGGTTGTTTTAAAGATCAAATAAGGTAGTATTTTTTTTTAATAAGTATTTGGCAAACCTTAAAGCCTAACTCTTATTTTTTTGTTAGTTAACTGCTTTCCACATTTCTATAATTCACTTCAGGGAGTCCGTAATTTTATCAGTCTTTGTGCTTGAAAGGTAAATATTCACCTCAGATGAGAATCACAGGCCTTCCATGCCTTCTCTGTGATTCTTATCCGTGTGTTTCCATAAATCCTGGAGGCTCCTCAGAATAAGCTAGAGGCCTTTCCCTAATTCTTTTAATGTAGCCTTGGGCTGTCCATCTGTTGTCTCATCTTTTCACTACATTCCCAGTTTTTCCTGGTCGTAGGTAGCTTTGGTGTCTGTACTTTTATTTTTTGAAATCCTTTTCTTAAGTGATTGGGTAAGCCCCTGGAGTAGATATTTATTCAAAACCAATGCATTTCATCAGTTGTGTGTGTGTGTGTGTGTGTGTGTGTGTGTGTGTGTGTTTGCTTCTGGTTTTGTTGGTTTTTTTAAGTTTCCTTGTAAATATTTCGTAACATTTTACTTGTAGTGAAATGGATCACAGCTTCATTTTCTTCCTATGAAGCAGGATTCCCAGGGGAAGGAAAATAGAATATGTATTAATAGATATGACTTCTCAGTGAGAAAAAAACAAACATTTTTTGAGTGTCTCTCATGAAAGAAATGTGTTCTACAAAAAAGTCCAAAGGTACATGTTTTAAACAATTCAAACAAATAATGAATAATATGGAAGTGGCTTTTGAGTGATAATACATGTATAACCCAGTGGAATTACTTGTCAATTCTGGGAGGGGGAGAAAAGAGGGGGGGAAAGAACATGAATCATGGAACCATGGAAAACTTATGTGTAAATTTGTTACTGGAATAAAATAAAGAAAAAAATTTAAATTCATATATATACATTTATATGGACATATATTTAGCATCATCTTTATTCAGTCAGCCAACTATTGTTTGTTATGTACCAGGCATTGTAATAAATGCCAGAGATACAATAAAGACAAAAAGCTGCCCTCAGGGAGCTTACATTCTGATAGGGAGGACAAATATGAAAATAACTAGGTACAGATGAGAGGTATACAGATAAAAGGTAATCTTGGGAAGAAAGATGACTAGTGTCTAGACTAGGGGGGATGGCTTCTCTCTATGGATGGGATTTTATTTCAGTCCTGAAGAAACCAGGGACACATTCTCAAATATGTATTTCCCCCTCCCTATCCAGAATGTCTTTTCTTATAGCTAAGGGAAAAAAAGAAAGAGAAGTAAGAGAAAAGCATTTCAGTAAAACTAACTAACATAGCAACCATATCTGACAGTATAGGTAATGTTTGTTCTTTGTCCATTTGTTGTTGCTTAGTCGTTCAGTTGTGTCCAACTCTTTGTGACCCCATTTGAGGTTTTTATTTTTATGTTTTAATTTTTTTCTATTTGAGGTATTTTTTTTATGAAGATACTGAAATGCTTTGGCATTTCCTTCTCTAGCTCATTTTACAGATGAGGAAACTGAGGCAAACAGGGTTAAGTGACTTGACCTGGATCACAAAGGTAATAAGTATCTTAGGAGAAATTTGAATTCAGGAAGATGAGTCTTCTGACTCCCAGCCCAGTATTCCATTCACTTTGTTACCTAGCTGCCTGTTTTCATTCACTGTCCTTCCTAACTTCTACAAAGAGAAAATGCATTTTATCATCTCTTTATTGGGGCAAGACTGGGTCATTTTAGTTTTACTGTATTCAATTAATTCTCAGTTATGTCTTTTTTTCTAAGAAATTTCAAGTTTTTTCATTTTTTTTTTTAAAACTCTTACCTTCAGTCTTGGAGTCAATACTGTGTATTGGCTCCAAGGCAGAAGAGTGGTAAGGGCTAGGCAATGGGGGTCAAGTGACTTGCCCAGGGTCACACAGTTGGGAAGTATCTGAGGCCAGATTTGAACCTAGGACCTCCCGTCTCTAGGGCTAGCTCTCAATCCACTGAGCTACCCAGCTGCCCCCAGTTTTTTCATTTTTATGTCATACTTTTTGTTATTTTTAAATGCTGAATTTAACACATATACAAAAAAGACCATTTCTATATACAAAAAACCAGAAAAATAAGATCATGTTTGAAATCACTAAACTATTATATATGCTTGGCTTTTTAGGTATATAATAAATTTGATGTCACTTTCAAAACTATCCTGTTTGTGTTTCCTTCTGAACTTTCTTCTGTTCTCTTCTATGCATTTAAAAAATGCTTCAATGGCCTTCTTTTCATTCTTTTCTTCTTTTGGAGGCAACACCATCTCTAACTCCTTCTTCTTTCCCTATTTATCCTTTTCCAATTAAAAAAATAAAAACACAATCCTTGTTAATAGGTAAAGTCAAGCACAACAAAACCACTAGTCATGAATCAAACTGAATGTCTCTTTTGTAAAAGGATTTTTATCAGGGAGAAGGTAGTATTTTTAATCATCAATGGATCATCTGAAAGCTTAGTTATTGATAACATTGATCAGAGTTCTTAAGTCTTTTCAAATATTGTGTGTGTGTGTGTGTGTGTGTGTGTGTGTGTGTGTATTTTTTTTACAAGGTTGTTCCTTCATAAATTATCCTCCTGGTTCTTACTTTACTTTGCATCAATTCTTTCATATGTCTTCCCAAGTTGTTTCTCTAAAATTATCATTCAATTACATGATATACCCATACTTTGTATACTTTGTTCAGCTGTACCTCAGTTGATTTTTCCCATTTTTGTCAGATATGTTTTTTACCCTCTAACCATAAATCCTTTAGGGCTCTGTCCTGGGCTTTCCTCTTTTCTCCCTCTAAACTATTCTTGGTGATCTTATCAGTTCCCATGGATTTAATTATCATTTCTATACTGATAATTCTCAAAATCTGCCTTCACAAATCTTTGCTGATGTCCTCTTGTATCTCCAACTACCTTTCAGACATCTTCAACTGAATGTTCAAGAGATGTGTTAAAAAAACAGCATGACTCAGACTGAAATCATTCTCTTTCCCCCTGAATTGTCCCCATCTCCAAACTTTCCTATAACTGTTGAGGACACCACTCTCCTCCCAGTTTTCCAGGCTGGTAACCTAAGTGTCCTTTATTCATCACTGTCTTCCATTCCCCCAAACTGTTGTCACAACTTGTTGACTACACCTTTACAACATCTTTTAAATATTCCCCTTCTCTCCTCTGATGCTGTTATCACCCTGGTGATGGCCCTCATCACCTTGTGCTTGAGCTATTGCAATAGCTTCCTGGTGAGTCTGCCTGCCTCAAGCTCTCCCTACTCCAGTCTATCTTCTGTTCAGTCACCAAAGAGATTTTCCTAAAGCACAGGTTTGACCAGGTCACTCTCCTACTTCTTATCTCCTTCAGAATCAAATACAAAAGTTCTCTTTGGTGTTCAAAGTCCTTCATAATCTACTCTGCCACTCCCACCCCCACCTTTGCATTCTTAGTATACATTATTTCCTACCATGTACTCTTTGATCCAGTGATACTGGCCTCCTGGCTGTTCTTCAAACAAGATATCCCCATCTTTTGGCTCCAAGTATTTTCTCTGGCTCTTCCCCATGCCTGGAATGCTCTCCTTTCTTTTCTTCACCTCTTGGCTTCCCTTGGTTCCCTTAAAGTCGCAACTAAGACCCCATCTTCTATGAGAAACCATTCTTAAACCCTCCAATTTCTTGTGCCTTCCCTCTCTTAATCATTTCCTACTTTTCTTGTATATAGCTTGTTTCTATATATTTATTTACTTGCCATCTCCTCTCTATTGGACTGTGAACATTTTAAGATCAGAGACTACCTTTTGCCTTTTTTTTTTAATTCCTTGACACATAGCAGGCACTTCTAAATGTTTATTGACTGACTGATTTATTTATGAATTAATTTAATGCATGTGTTATTGATACATTTTCCTGTTAGGCATGCATTGGTGTTTTCCCCCTTATTTCATTCATCACCATCACTGTGATTACAGATGTCGGTTTAGATAACTAGTCTTTGAATCATCTTGTGAAGTAATGCTTTGCTTTCTGTTAGGCTCATTGCTTGCCACATTCATCTGGCTGAGATTTGGAAACATAGTATGATTATCTGTGATGCTGGGATAATGACCCTGAGTATATTAAATGTTATTGCTTATGCTGCTTAATTGCAAATGTTCATGTTTACATCAAATAATTTTTCCAGGGAATGAAAAATCTTTGTGTGCAAGGAAGCATTTTGCTAGTACTTTTGTATGTGAAACTTAAAAGCAAAGAAAATTTCTTTGATATTTTATTTTCTCAATTACACATAATAACAATTTTAACATACATTTTCCAAAATTATAAGATCCAAATTGTTTCCCTCTTTCCTCTTCCTCCCCACTCTCAAAGATGGTAAACTATTTAATCTGTAAAACATAGTTCCATATTGGTCATCATTGTAAGAGAAGACTCATATAAAAACAAAATCCCAAAATGAAAACCCAAATAAACTAATGCAAAAGATAGTATGCTTTAATCTAAATCTGACTCCAATAGTTCTTTCTTTGGATGTGGGTAACATTCTTTGTCATACATCCTTCAGGATTGTCCCAGATCATTTTATTGCTGAGGGTAGTCAAGTTTTCACAGTTGATAATCATACAATATTGCTGTTACTTGGTATAATGTCTCCTGGTTCTGCTTATTTCACTTTGCATCAGTTCCTGCAGATCTTTCCAGCTTTTTTCTGAGATCATCTTGCTCATCATTTCTTATAGCACAATAATATTCCATCACCAACATGTGCCACAATTTGTTCAGTCATTCCCCAGATTGATGGACATCCCTTCAATTTCAAGTTGTTTGCTACCCCAAAAAGAGCTGCTATTAATATTTTTGTACAAGTAAGTCCTTTCCCCTTTTATATAATCTCTTTGGTATATAGACCCAGTAGTGGTATTCCACGATCACAGTTTTATAACCCTTTGGACATAGTTCTAAATTGCCCTCCAGAATGGTTGGATCAGTTTACAATTCCACCAATGCATTTAGTGTCTTAATTTTGCCACATCCCCTCTAACAATTATCACTTTCCTTTACTATCCTATGGGCCAATCTGATAGATATGAGGTGGTACCTCAGAGTTGTTTTAATTTGTATTTCTCTAATCAAGAATGAGTTAGAACATTTTTTCATCTGATTATTAATAGCTTTGATTTCTTCATCTGAAAATTACTTGTTCATATCCAATACCATTTGTCGACTGGGGAATGACTTGTATTCTTATAAATTTGACTTAGTTCTCCATAAATTTGAGAAATTAGACCTTTCTCAGAGAAATGGGTTATAAAATTTCCCCCCTAGTTTGCATTTTCCTTCTAATCTAGACTACATTGGTTTTGTTTGTCTGAAAACTTTTAAAATTTAATATAATCAAAATTATTCATATCATGTCAAATAATGCTTTCTAACTCTTGTTTGGTCATAAATTCTTCCCTTCTCCATAGATCTACCAGGTAAACTATTCTATGTTCCTCTGCTTTACTTATGGTATCATTTTTTATATCTCAATCATTTACTTATTTTGACCTTATCTTGGTATAGGGCATGAGATATTGGTCTATATCTAGTTTCTGCCATACTGTTTTCTACTTTTCCCAGTAGTTTTTGTTAAATAGAAGCACAGAAAATTTCAACAGGAGATAGAATAGAAATTGTTAGATTCACCACTGAAAATGAGACTGCTTTGTCCCTTTCTATTATAGAGAGGGGGTGCCAAGATATTATGCCCCAAATTCTCTGTGGGGTAGGAGATCCCACAGTAGGAGACAGAGGCAGGTGAACTTTGAGCTGCAGTGTCCAGGATTTACCTCTTGTTTTCCTGATGATGAGTTTGGACTCAGACTTCCAAGCTTCCGTGAAGGGGAGGGTAATCACCTGCCATGACAACAGTGGCTGCTTTTGCCAGAGATGTGAGCAGGGAATGATTGAGATCTTAGAAGGAAGTAGAGAACACAACTCTTCCGCAAAGCCAGAGCACCCTAAGAGAGTAGCAGAACCAAAGGCTGTAATGAAAGACAATCTTATGCTGCTAAGACTGACAGTTATTGTTATTCATTTGTTTCAAGAATAATTTATTAAGGACCTTCTAGGTGCCAGGCACTATGCTAAGTGCTCAGGGATATAAAGAAAGACAAAAGACAGTCCCTACTCTCAAGGAACTCATAACCTAATTGGGAATCCCATTCTATTGTGTTGTTGAACTGGGGGAAATAATTTTTCTTCCTCCAGCTTTCTTTCCTTCCTTTGCCTCTAGTCCATAATTCTGAAATGGGGTGTGGACATCTCCCTGCCTTTAATCCTTTGCTACATGATCACATGAGCTATGGGTTGCAAGTCATTCAAACATACCTGAACATCTGGGAGGGTAACTGGGAGGAGGCTTAGGAGGTAGCTTAAGGTGAATGTTTCCATATAGGACTTCTTGATCATTTCCTGTCTATTTTGTTTTATATACAATACACTAGGTTATCATAGAATACTAAGTCTCTGAGTTCTGTAAGTAAATGGGGCTGAGAACCAAGTGGGGAAACCCAAATAGGATCAGGGCTCATATGCAGTTTATAGAAAATAGATTTTATATTTTAATATTCTGAGTAGTGTTCAATTACATGTGATAGAATGATTTCCGTCTCAGCTGGTGGATATTATTCTAAACTGCTTAGTCCTGCTGTCAAAGCATGGACTTGTGGTGGGAGGAACAGGCTAGGTATTTGCAGGTAAATTGATTTACTTTTAGGAATGCTATCCAGTGATTGATCCAGAAAGAAACTGACCAGGACCCTGGGTTGGGGGTTCTAGTAGAATGCTACCTGGTGAACACCTCAGATTTTGCAGTCCATTCTGAATAAGTATAGTGAAACATTGACTTCCTGTAAGTTTAAAGAAGGGATCACTTTAGCCCTGGTCCAGGTGGAAGGCTAAAGTATGACACACAAACCCCAAAATCTATTATTCATCTTCCTGCTAAAAGAGAGAGGTCGAAGCTGAGGAAGACTGGATGACGGTTGTCTGCATCATTTATGTAATCCAAGTTCCAAGACTGGAGCTACTTGCACAAGACTCTCCTATTTGGTGTAGAGCATGATGACATGATTCTTTGTGATTACAGAAGGGTAGAATTGGTGAGAGAGCTTTGGAAAAGAGGGATATTTTCTTTTCCCGTTTTAAGAAAGAGAGACACATCTACACACACACACACAGAGTTCCACTCTTTTAAGTTATCTATGTATCTACTATATTTAGCTTTCTTTTTTTTAATTTTAGGTCTCTTCCATAAAATGATGTGGAAAAGTGTTTTACATGATTGTACATGTAAAATCCATATTAGATTGCTTACCATCTCAGGGATGGAAAGGAGGGAGAGAATTTGGAACTCAAAACTTAAAAAAAAAGTTTAAAATTTGTTTTTAAATGTAAATGGGGAAAAATAAAATATCATTTAAAAAAGTTATCCATGCATCCCATCTGGATAAACATATCATAAAGAAGTAGCACACACCTTACATATATCACTGCTATCACCAAATAACTAATAACCTTTCACAACTGTAGAGCATTTTAAGAGTTACAGAGCACTTTATCAAAATGATCTCATTTGATATGGGAAATCTTGCCTCAAAAAAAAAAAATCTTTGGAACTTCCTTATTGGCAAAACACTGTACCATAAAATGCAATAATAGAAAGAGCAGGTGATATTTATATAGGATATTTCCTTTGACTAGTTTTTGCATTATCTATCGATCTACTTATATAACCTTGGGCAAATTTTAATCTCCTTTCAGCCTCAGTTTCCTTATCTGTAAGATGAAAGGGTTGGACCAAATGACCTCTAAGATCCCTTATAACCCTAAATCTGTGATCCTATGGCCTTATTTTTAATATCCTATTTGAAAAGTTAAAACGTTTGCTTAGTTGTATGATTCTGGGGCAAATTAACCATCATTTAGGTACAATTATAAATATTCCCTCATGACACCATCTTAAAAAGTTTGATGTTTAAATTACATTTAAAAGGTGATTTTGATGCTAGTAAGAAATGATTCACTGGCTAAGTCTAGGCTTGTTATCTCTGAACATTTCTTAAGTACCACTCTTAGACACAAAATACTATATACTATAGGCAGGCCATTTCCCCAGGAAAACAAAACAAAACTATGCAACAAGCAAACTTCATCGGTTTTATTCCATAAGTTTCATTTAAATCCCTCTCTTTGTGTCTGCTGTGTCTTTCCCCCAACACCTAGTATCCACCTGATTGTTTAAAGCATCTCATTGGAAATCATAATTTGATTTGCCCTCCCTGTGTAGTGGCTCCACTTCTGAAGCCATCTCTTTTCCTGACTTCCATCAAACTATGATTTTCCTGTGCCACATTCTTTCAGAGTCCAGCACCAACAAGCTATTCTGTTGGAAAGTAATCTAATGAACTCTTAGTCTCTTTCAACTCCCCACTCCCCATCTTATAGATAATAATAATAATATGGAGGGTGTGACCAGGAGGAGGGGTCAAAGTTAACAGAGTTAAAGGAGGAAGCCTTTGTTCTGGCCAGATAATGTGTCTCTAAAGGGGATGTCACATTAAGAGTCCTTTTGCTTTAGGTTTGATCTTTAAAAGACCCAGAGCTGGAGAAAATTGAGAGAAACCTCATCTGAGATAGACTGAGAGTGGCAATGTGAAGTAGAAGAGACTCCAGATCTCCTCCAACACACAGAGAGCCCACCAGAGAACCTTGGATAGAAGGAACCATGGGTTGCTAAAGATGGCAGCAGCTTCAAGCACTGGTGGAAGAGCAAGCTGAAAATTCCTAGACCAAACCCCTTGGATACAGAGAAGGGGTTCCTGGATTAAGTTTCCTATAGCCAGAAATGTATACTTTATTCAGTAGGTAACAGGGAGCCATTGAAGATATTTGAGCAGATGAGTGATCAAACCAGTACATTAAGATTATTTCTACATGAACATGAAGGACAGAGTGGAGGTGGGACAGACTAACAGACACCAGTTAGGAGGCATCACTATAACCCAGGAAAGAAGTCCAGAACTAGAGTAGGATTAGAGAGGAAGTATTGGATGTGAGGCCATTCTCTAGTCGTCAGAATTTTAAGCCACTCCCTGGAGAGAATTTAAAATTCTTGATGTCAGGAACTTTTTTTTAAAAATAGTAAGTTCTTATTTTTAATTTAATTGACTGTAGAAGTCAATCAGTTAGTTCAGAGAATTAGGTAATTCTATAAAGTTAGTTCAGGAGATACTTTTGGGTGAGAATGTTCTGGAAAATATACTCTCACCCTGATTATATGAAATGAACATTTTACAAAAAACTTAAAAAAAAAACAAAACACCTTACCTTCAATCTTAGAATCAATACCTGGTTCCAAGACAGAAGAGTGGTAAGAACTAGGCAATGGGGGTTCAGTGACCTGTCCAGGGTCACACAGCTGGGAAATGTCTGAGGCCAATTTGAATTCTAGACTTGGCTGCCCTCTTTACAAATAACTTTTAACAAAACACTTTATATTTCTGAGACTCCTTTTCTTTATCTGTAAAATGTGAGGGTTGTATTATTTTTATGACCATCAGATCACTTAACCTTCATGGGCCTCTGTTTCTTCAGCTGTAAAAATGGAGAAGTTAGAGGGAATTAGCATTTATATGGCACCTACTATGTGCAAGGCATTCTGCTAAACACTTTTTACAAATATTATCTTATTTGATCCTTATAAGAACTCTGTGAGATAGATTTATTCCTATTTTGCAGTTGAGAAAAGAGGCACACAGAGCTTAAGTGAACTCTTCCTGACCAGGCTCAGTGCTCCATCACTACCTTAATTAGGTGGTTGGACTAGAAAACCTCCAAGGTTGTTTCCTTCTCTAGATCCAAGATCCTGCATGCTATTGTGTCTTCTAGGCCCAATCTTCTAGGATTCTGTGACACAATATTCCTGTTTGGCACTGAGAGAGATGATATCAAAAGACTATTCTCTATTTTCTTGTTCAAACCTAGGGAACTAATTCTTGTGATTTTCAGTGGCTTGCACATAATAGATAATCAATAAGTATTTATTAATTAATGCTCCTGGGAATTGGTTCTTAAGAGCAAGGTCTATCTTTTGCCTTCCATTGTATTCTCAGCACTAAACAGTGCTTGGCACTAATAAATACTTATTGAAGTGGAATAACTAATTGAGGCAAATGGATTCACTCAAATTTAGTCAAATATTTTTTATTTGTTTTACTACATTACTTTCAACTTGAGAAAAGAAATAAGACCACATTATCACAGCGCCTATACTGCTTTTATAACAGCAGTTTATCTGTCTGTGGTTGATTAACTAGTGCATGGGTATGAATGCCACCATGTGTTTGGTCCATTTGTGTCCTACAGCTCATTGAACTGGAAGTTGTCTGGTATATTTGTCCAAATACTGATCACTAGTTTAACTAGAGTAAATGTGACCCAGTGTAGAAACTCAACAATAAAAGAACTAGTTTTCATTCCTTTCTGTAGTATGTACCACCATCCCAAGATAGATTTTAAATTTGCTCTTTATCTGGTTGCCTAAATCATAATTTATAAAGAGACAGACTTCATATTCAAAACCAAAACCAAAACAGCCTAGTGATTACAGCCCCACATTTGGAGTCAGGATCTGAATGATCACTGATTATTAGTATGTAACTAGAATTTTCAAACTGAAAGAGAATTTGGTGCTTATTTAGTTTGGAGCCCCCATTTTACAGATGAGGAAACTGATGTACTCAGGTTTATCTCTGTCTCTGTGAAGTCATTTCAAGGCCCAAAAGACTGCTCACTTAGCCGAATGAATGAATGAATGAATGAATAAAAAGGCATTTACTAATCATTTGCTATGGGCAAAAACATGGTGCTAATGGTAAGGGTGAGAATATAAATAGTAAAGCAAGACAGTTTTTGTTCTTAAGGAGCTCACATTCTAATGGGGAGACAACATATATGGGAGGTTTGAGCTGCGTGTCAGAAAGTTCTTTAGGGTGCTGGACAAACTCAAGATGGTACCTCTTCTTGAATGTCATTTCCACGAATAAAACTTGTTTGTGATATTGAACTATTGGATAGCACTAAGGACTTTTGTGTTGGGACTTTAGTAGCTGTGGCTGTCAAGAAGGTAGATGTAGTTCCTGCACATTCAGTTGCCAGATGACAGACATCTCAACATCTGCACAAGAGCTGTTTCCCTGAAGGATGGCTGGTGAGGGCGGAATAGAGGGGAAGGGGGAGGGCGTGGGACAGGGGCTGGTAGAGTGGCAGTGGAATTGCTATTTCCAGGGTTCTTCTAAATATGCAAATATTCCTCATCATGTAAATTAAATGCTTAGATGCTTGACTGTACTTTTCTGTTGTGTTCCACAACAAATTATTTTCGGTCCTTCAAATTATTTTTTCCCATAGGGAGGATTAGTGCTTCTCTGTATGAATCATGTAGGAGTGTTGGACCAGGAAGGGCAAAGTACTTATGGCATAAGACTGTTAGGCTGAGTCATCCAATGTGCTGATAGCCAGGACAAGGATGGAGAGCAGATATAAAATAAGGGCATATTACATGCAGGATGTGCCCAAAGACTTAGTATAGTTTTAATCTGTTAAAGCTTAAAGTAGATTATATGGGTGGACTTTGTAGGCTACTTGCCAATTTTCTGGGTAAAAATTGACAACAGATAAAGTTGTAAGCTATTCCTTACCCGATGGTAAGATTAAAAAAAAAGAAAAAAAGAAAAGAGACGTTGAGGACCCAAATCCATAATTTCATTTGACTGGAGAAGTATCTAAGGTGCATGGATTCAGGTGAAGATGGTTATGGTGGGAAGAGAGAGAAGGGGTAGATATGAGGAGAGGTTTAGGTAAATGTGACAAGATTTGGCAAAAACTGATTTAGAGAGGGGAAGAGATGAGAGGGAAGAGCTGAAGTGAAAGTTCATTATGTAGGATAGGAATTAAATTTATTCTTATGTAGCTCTGGGTGGGCAAGATTAAAGTCACTGGGCAGAAATTACTCAAACGTACTCAACTAAAGAAAAAAACTATTTTGCTATAGGTAGAGATGTCTGATTATGGGTTTTGTAAAGAAATAAGTTTCCTATCACTACAAATATTTGAACAGTGAATGATCACCTTTCAGAGATGCTGTAGTAATTATTCTATTTTAAGAGGGAAGTTAAATCTCTCTAGAAACATCCAACTCTTAGATTCTATGAACTATGAAACAACTCTTGTAGAATCTATTTTAGAGATTCCATTTATGATAGCTCACAATTATAGAGCATTTAGTTTAAAAAGCTCTTTTTTCTCAATAATCTTATTCTGGGCATGTGATTTCTTCATTAATCTGGACATTCCCTCAGACTCTTCAGATTAGGAACTCATCTATAACTAAGAGTCTTCTAGAGTTAAGTCAACTCAGACTTTATTATTATTTTTTTAAATCACTGAACACATGTTGAATTTGTAATTCACTATTCTATCAGTGTATAGAAGACTAGTGTGGAAACTTACCATCACTGGTACACATTGGAAAATCATATGTATGTTAAAGTTTTAAAGAGTTACTTGGGGAAAAGAAGATTTTACAAAAGTATACTTGGGGTTGCTTAAGTGTTATAAGTAGACTTGCCAAGGTCACACAGTTTATGTGTAAAGGGCAGGAAATGAACCCCATATTCCTGACTCCAAGACCCAAATTGACTCAATTTCCCATCTAACCTGCTCACTTATTTATTTATTTGTTTATTTTGACTAGACTGGTAGTTTCATTACTGGAGAAAACCCCTTCTACCAATTGGTACCTGCTACTTATCTATTATAGTCAGTCATTTCTAGTAGTGCCTGACTCTTCATGACCCCATTTGGGGTTTTCTTGACAGAGACACTGGAGTGGTTTGCCATCTTTCTCCTGCTCGTTTTACAGATGAAGAAACTGAGGTGAAGAACCAAGTGACTTGCCCAGAGTCACGTAGCTATAAGTGTCTGAGGTCAGATTTGAACTCAGGTCTGGCACTGCCAAGTCACATCCTTCACAAATAGGTGACTTCGGATCTATCCCTTGTTCTATTTCTTTATACTCTTTTACAGATCTAGACCAAAAAAATCTAGTACTACAGTGATACCATATGTGTGTGTGTGTGTGTGTGTATACATATCTATATATGTGTACACATATATAGCCTTAGCCTTAAACTGTCTTTCTAGTTCTTGCATCTTACTTCCTGATACATACTCTTTGATACAGAGACATTGTAGGACAGGAAACTCCATCTCTCTGCTGTGGGCATTCTCTTCCATGCCTTGAGTGCTTTCCCTTCTCTACTCCACTTGCTAACCTCTCTGACTACCTTTAAGTCCCAACTAAAATCCCATCTCTTTTAGGAAGCCTTCCCCAGCTCACCGTCATTCCAGTGCCTTCCCTTTGTTAATAATTTCCTATTTATCCCGAATATAGCTAGCATTGTAGATTTGTATTTATATGCTGTCTCCCTCATTAGATTGTAAGTTTTTTGAGAGCAGGGTCTGTCTTTGGCCTCTTTTTTGTATTCCTAGACTTAGATTGTGCCTGACACTCAGAGGATGCTTAATAAATGTTTTTCAAGTTGAACTGAATTGAACCAAAATGCTCTACACTTTTATTTTTTACACACCTTGTCTTGGAAGCTATGAGCTCTTTGAGGTTCTGGACTTTTGTTTGTTTTGTACTACAAGTCGGTCGGTGGGTGGCTTTTGTCCTTTACACTTGAATAGGACTGAAATGACATTGCTGGGGACATCTTCTGACTTGCCACAATATAATCAGCCTCACTCTGTCTTCCAGAGTCATTGAAATCCATTGGTAAGTCAAAAGTCGGGAAGAGTGGTGATGGCCCAGGATGCAGTGGATAACTTTGGCTTCTTTGATGTCTGACACAGGCTCTAAGCACTCCGTGGTACCTGCTTCTGCCACTTTCATGACTGCTGGAACAAATTGTTCTCATCTACCCTTTCTACTGTGGGAAGAGGCAGCTAGCTACAGTAATGGATAGGGTACTGGGCAAGGAGTCAGGAAGACCTGAGTTCAAATCCAGCCTCAAACCCTTCTTTGTTGTGTGACCACTTAACTCCCATTGCCTAGATCTTACCTATTGCTCTTCTTCCTTGGAACCAATATTTAGTATTGATTCTAAGATGGAAGGTAAAGGTTTAAGGAGAAAAAAATATATTCCTTACTGGGCACAGCAGGATAGTCAATTTAGAGCTATTGCAATCTGTTTAGCAGATACTCTTTATGGGCATGCATCCTTCAGGATAAACCCCTGCGATTAATAGCTTATGATCAACCTTAAATGAGGACACCACCGTGTCACTTTCTTATGTCTCTATTACTGTGGTGAAAACTAACTAGTGAAGTATATTAAATGGTTTCAGATTCTCCCTATGGGAAAAGAAGAGAAAAGACTGTTTATGTTGTTTATGTTATGCATATGAATTGAAAATGGCAAAAATAAAAAAAAATTAAAAAGGAGAAAACATTTAATGTTTCAGCGTTTTCTCCATTTTAAGATGTGTAGAACCCCCATGGAAACCTTTGCTGGGCAAAGAGAGATAGCAACTTCTGATTTGTGGTATCTAATTTTAGGCAAATGTACACAATGGCGAACTATGGGGTTTCAGTATGAAATTGCCAAGGAACCTTCTGGGAAAAGGCTTGGTAGGAGCACCTTCTGCTGAGCTACTCAAAGCAAGAATGCCCTGAACACTAGCAACTTTCCCAAAGAGAACAGTTGTATGTTGTGTGGGGAACAGCTGACGCTAGCCCAGGGAAATCATATGCTATCCACTCACCAGGGGACTTTGAAAAAGATCACCTGAAAAATGCTAAGAGACGTAAATAGTTTTGGAGAGACTATGGGAAGATGAGCACACTAATACACTGTTGGCTTGGCTGTGGACATGCTAACTGTTCTGAACTCAATTGAGAAAAGGGACTAAATTGTTTGTGCCTTTTGAGCAATACTGCTACTGGGCATAAAGAATTGAAGGACAGGCAGAAAGGCCCCCAATATATCCAAATATTCATAACATACTTTTTTATGATAACAGAAAACTCAAAAAGTTGGTGCCCAATAATTAGGAATAAATTCTGATGTATGCATTTTTGTGTATTAAGGAAAGGTGAACAGAGTATTAAAATTATGTGAGGAAAGGATCTCACAGGCCATCTAATCTAGTCCAATCCTCTTATTTACAAAGGAGAAAACTGAAATAAATGGCTTGCTCTAGGTCACAGCTAATCAGAAGTGATTGAAACCATGTCCTTTGACTTCAGTGTTCTCTGTATGATATACATGAGGAATATGGGAAGATATATCAGAGGATCATCAATTTGGATCAAGAAAGCGTCCATCTGGTCCAACCCTTTTCTCTTTCAGATGAGGAAATTGAGGTTTTGTCAATCATTTAGTGCCTATGTGCCATGTAGGGTCCAGAATCCATCTTTTTAAAAATCTTTACTTTCTGTCTTAGAACCAATACTGTATATGGTTCTAAGAACTCCAGAAGAGTGGTAAGGGCTAGACAACTGAGGTTAAGTGACTTGGCTAGGTCACACTCTAGAAAGTATCTGAGGTTAGATTTGAATCCAGGACCTCCTGATTCTAGGTCTGACTCTCCATCCACGGACTCACCTTGCTGTCCCTCCAGTATACATGTTAAATTCAACATATCCAAAACTGAACTCAATTTTACTCTCAAACCCTCTCTCCTTTCAACCTTCCCTATAATTGTTGAGGATACCACCATTCTCCCAGGCCCCCAAGCTGGAAACCTGGATGTCAGCCTTGACTCTTGACCTTTTCTTACTGCCTATATCCAATATGTCGCCAGTGCCTGTTGACTTCACCTTTGCAACACAGCCCCTTTGTCTTCTCTGACATTGATCCACTCTGGTGCAAGTCCTTATCGCTTCCCATTTGGACTGTTGCAATAGCTTGTTGGTAGGTCTGGCTGCTTCAAGTCTTTCCCCTACTGTAAGTCTCATCCTATATTCAGCTATCAAAAGGCTTTTCTTAAAGCATAGGTTTGACCATGTCTCCCCCCTCCCCACCAACTCAATAAACTTCAGTAGCTCCCTCTTACCTCCAATATCAAATATAAACTCTTCTTTGGCTTTCAAATCCTTTCATAATCTATTCCCCCCCCCCCCCCAACCTTCTAGTCTTCTTTCATTTTATACTATTCCTCTTACCCCACCACAAACAAGTATTCATCACTACAGGGACACTGGCCTCCTTTCTGCACCTCAAACAAGACTCCATCTCCGGACTCCAGGAATTTACACTGATTGTCCTCCCCACCCCCATATTTAATATGCTTTTCCTTTTCATCTTTTTCTTCTAATTCTTTGGCTCTCTTCAAGTTTCAGCTAAAACCCCTCTTTCTTCAGGAAGCCTTTCCCAATCCCTCTTAATTCTGGTGCCTTCCCTTTGTGGATTTCTTCTTTCTTATCTTGTATTTAGCTTTTGCACATAATTGTTTTCATGTTGTCTCCTCTGTTAAATTGTGAGCTCCTCATATAGGAGCTTAATAAATACTTATGGACTAAGCAAAATAAATACATCCTCAGGGAGCTTAGGAAGCCTAGTAGGGGAGACAACATGCATAGCCATATCTGTTACAGCTCCAATAACTAAAATTAAAATTCCTACATTGATACTGTTAATATCTTTTCCCCCTTTCTACTTTCTTACTCCTCTAAATCTTTGCCTTCAACATGATGGAGGGTCGTTTGATTCTTTCCTTGCTTCCATTGTTTTTATTTCACTGCCCTCCTTACTCAGTGGTCAGTCAACCCATTTATTATCATTCTTTCAGATACTTTTGAATATATTCCTGGCATTTGCATGCAGCCCAGGGGAACCTTAACCACTTACCTTTTTTTGCTCCTCATCAGTCCTGATGGAGAAAGTACTAAGAATGTGTTAATGGTGTCCACTACAAATGTGTGCTTTTTATTTTCCATGGGCCTCATTGTGAATTTTTTATTCAGCTCTGGACACTGCGTATCCATCACTGAGAAGCAATATGTCATAGTGGGGTCAAGGGCTCTTCTTAGGAAAAGCTGGGTTCACATCTTGTCTTTGACACATACAGCTTTTTGATCATGGGTAAAAAGACACTAAATCTCTCAGTTACTCAGGATGGTATCTGTAGACTATACTTTACAAGGGAATTACCAGTTTTTAATGACAGAGGGAGTATCCACACCAGGAGTGCCCCACACCAAGAAATCACAGGGCTGGATCGACATGTACTACAATAGTATCACATACCTTTTCCATTTTCTTCAAAAGACCTTGACTTCAATTCTGTCAAAAAAAGATTCCGGCCATCTGTATTGCTTCCCCTTAACTCTCTTCCACATTTCAAAGCTTCATTGTCTTCATGTATGCTGTTCCTCATACCTCTTATCTCAGAGGATGAGGTGGTGCTTTTTCTTGTCAAAGCTAGTCCTTCAACCTGTACCCTTGATTCCATCCCCTCTTATCTACTCTGGGACTTTGTTCACTTGGACAAATACTTTCTATTTCATATTTAGTATCTCTTTCTCCACTTCTTATAAACAGACTCAGTTCTCCTCCATCCTGAGGAAAAAAAATCGGAACCTCTTCTAAACTACTATCCTATACTGCTCTTCCTTCTTCTTTCTGAATGTCAAGAAAGAAAAGCCTGTCTCCATTCTCTTCACATCTTTACCATTTCTACTCACCTTTAAGAACCCTGTAATCTAATAGCTTCACTGAAATTGGTCTTTCTAAGGCCACTGGGACCTCCTTATCTCTAAATCCTTTCTCCTTCTTCTTGACCTCTCTGCCAAATTTGATATTATTGATTACCGTTGCTTTCTTGATGTCCTTTCTTGCTTTGGCTATTGGTACACACATTCCCATAGTTCTTGTACATCTCTCATCTCTTCTTTTATTGTTTCACAGAATTGAACTTGGTTTCATCACCTCCATTCTCTTCCGAATCCAATCTATCCTTCATATAACTGCCAAAGTTATTTTTATAAAGCACAAGTCTAATCATGTAACTACTATCTTATTTAGGAAACTCCAGCGGCCTCCTATTGACTCTAGTGTCAAATAAGAATTCCTTTGTTGTGCTTTTAAAATCTTTCACAACCTGGTGTCAACCTACCTTTCTTCCTTGCTGCTTCTATCCGCCATGTTCTTTTCTTTTCTTTTTATTATCATGGAAAACACACTTCCATATTGGTCATTGTTGTAAGGGCATACTCAAACATAACCAAAATCCCCCCCAAAAAACCATAAATACACTGATGTGTAAGATATTATGTTTTGATCCACATCCATCCAACTCCAACAGTTCTTTCTTTGGAGATGGATAGCATTCCCCTTCATAAATCTTTCACAATTGTCCTGGATCATCGTATTGCTGAGAGCAATCAAGTTTTCAGTTGATCTTCGTCCAATTTTGCTGTTGCTGTGTACAATGTTCTCCTGGTTCAGCTTATTTTGCTCTGCATCAGTTCCTGCAGATCTTTCCAGCTTTTTCTGAAATCATTTTGCTTATCATTTCTTTTAGCAGTCAATCTGTCTTTTCAGTTATATTACATACTTTCACACACACACAAAGTGGACATCTTACTTTTCCTCATAGATGACACTACATTTCCCATCCATATGCCTCACTCAAATGAACCTTCTCTATATTTTTGCCTTGTAAAGCCCTGCTTTCTTTCAAGACTCTTTACAGACACCACCTTCTTTCTACAAGAAGCCTTTCCTCCAAGTTATCTTGCATCTTTTTTGTATATAACTATATATGCTTATGTTTTTGTCTATATGTTTTTGACTACTAGAAAGTAAGTCCCTCAAAAGCAGGACTGTCTTATTTTTATCTTTGAATTTAGTGTCCAATACAGTCCCTACCACAAATCAAATGCTTAATTATTGTTTGGTGATTAATTCACAGATTCTAGAGATTATGCAATAATTCAGGATGTTATGAATCTGTGATGCCATCTGCGTATGGGCATCCTTTGCATCTTTGCCTACTGAAACCTCTACTATCCTTAGAACAAGGTTTCATGAGGTGCTATGGTATGAGGTGTCATTTGAAGCTTCTAGGTGGTACAGTGGATAGACTGCTGGACTTGGAATCAGGAAGCCTCACCTTCCCAAGTTCAAATCTGACCTCAGATACTTTGCTAGCTCTGTGACTATGGGCAAGTTACTTAATCCTGTTTGCCTCAGTTTCCTCACTTGTAAAATGAGCTAAAGAAGGAAACTACAAACCTCTCCATTATCTCTGCCAAGAAAACTCCAAATGGGGTCATGAAGAGTTGGATATGACTGAAACGACTGAACAACAACAGGGCTAAATATTTATCAACTTGTCTCCAGCTCTCTGGTAGGGAGCCTTTCCAAACTTAGCTTGGATATACACATACATATTCAGTTGCCAAGGCTATATTTGATGGTTTCCAGCATGGTAGCATCTGTCAGAGGTTGTACTCAAATGGTCTGTCTTTAAGAATGTAGGATTATTTTGGGATTACATAGAGTATCTAGTTTGAGGCATGCAACCACCAGTGAGATAATTATAGGTATTATTAACTCCACTTTACAGATGAGAAAACTGATTCTCAGGTTAAGTAACTAGACTGTGTTATATAACTAGTATTTTTTAATATAACATTTTATTCCCACCCCCTCCCCCCCAGTTACATGGTATAACAATTTTAACAGTTTGCCAAAATTTTGAATTTGAAGTTCTTTCCCTCCCTCCCCTCCTCCTTCCCTGAGATGGTAAACAATTCAGTCTAGATTTCCACATTGGTCATGCTGTGGAAGAAGACTTGTATAAAACTAAAACAAAAGGAGCATGGAAAAATAAAGGGAAAAACAGTATGCTTTGATCAGCATTCAGACTCCAGCATCATTCTCTGGAAGAGGATGGCATGTTTATCATGAGTTTTTTGGAATTGTATTGGATAATTGCATGACTGATTATAGCTAAATTCATAGCTCATCATCATATAGTATTGCTGTTATTGTGTATTATGTTCTCCTGGTTCTGCTCATTTCCCTCTGCATCAGTTCATGTAGGTCTTTCCAGGTTTTTCTGAAATTATCCTGCTTGCCATTTCTAACAACACAATAGTACTTGATTACAATCATATATCATAACTTGTGCAGTCAATCCTCAATTGATGGACATCCCCACAATTTCCAATTCTGTCCTTCTACAAAAGAGCTGTAAAGCTGATAATTTTGAAAATAGGATTTGAACCCATGTCTTCCTGACTCTAAAAATCAGTCCTCCAGTCACCATATCAGACTTTCTCATGATGAAGTAGTGGCAAAGGTAGAAATATGTACTATAAATTAATTTTGGGGGTGTATCATTGGAGAGGAAATAAGACTAGTATGTTTTCCAACCTAATTAATCAGAGGATTGCCTCTTCTTTAAAATCATCCAAGAAAGGTGAATTTTGACTGCCTATTTTCTTAACACCAAAGATCATACAGCATGTTATAAATGCATCAATGATATTGAATAAAAAGTCTTATGAAAGCTAGATTCTGAATCAAAGGCAAATGCTAAAGTGTATATATAAGTTCTGGTAAATCAGGCAATCTAACCTTTTAAAATTAATTTGAAAAAGTTAATATATTTGAGAGCCATTAATTGAAAATAATATCTTTCCACAGTAATACTGGCTTATTTGCTAGTTAAAGTTAATGTCTTGGGCAAAGGCAAAGTAGGCCAGTGTCTATATGGTGTGATGAGAGATCTCAAAAGGGTTCACTAGCCCCTATACATTTTTAAAAAATACTTTTTGTTGAAACATTTTTAATTGACACAGCAGAGACTATTCAAAAAGCATTAAAACAAAGAAATACATGTCTACAAAGTGAATTCCACCCAAATATAACTGTCAAGCAGGTGGTTATAACTAATAGTTGCATGGTACTTTTTATTTCTTTAGTTCATTGAATCATAGAGTAGAGCTGTGAGGGACTTCAGAGGTTATCAAACCCAATTTTCTCATTGTAGAGCTGAGGAAATGAATCCTCGTGAAGCAGTGTGAGTTTCCTAAGGTCAGGTAGGTAGTAAGTAACAGGGATGGGATTTGAACTCAGGGCTTCTAACTCTTAATACAGTGCTTTTCTGCCCATCGCACTATTTATAAATGGAATGGTATGTTTTAAATATATTTTAACATTAGTCATTTTACTGTCAACTGTTTCCCATTGTCTTTGGCCCAAATTTTGTTTATTTATAGTTTAAATTTTGTAATAATTTTGTTTATAATTTTTGGCTCTATTTTCTTCATTCTTTAATTATAATTTTTTTTCTTTTAAATATTATTTTATTAGGTCATTTTCAAACATTATTCATTGGAAACAAAGATCATTTTTTTCCTCCCTTACAACCACCCCTCCCATAGCCAGCGCATGATTCTTCTGGGTATCACATGTGTCCTTAATCTGAACCCATTTCCATGTTTTTGGTATTTGCATTAGGGTGTTCATTTAGAGTCTCTCCTCAATCATATCTGTGAATATTAAAATTGCTCAGACTATACCTTAGAAGATTTGGTTAAGCTATTCCCCTATTGTAACAATATAGGTACTTGGTCAGGAATGTATTGAGAACTTTAAAATTACTCCACCCTGCTCAGACAGTGCCTTAGGGGAAGATAAAGTTGCAAACTCCTGATTGAACAATGAAAAGTCCCTAACTCATACTTATAGTAAAGCTAGAACCTTAAGTTAGGTCTATTTTTAGATCTAATACAAAAGGATGCTAAGTACCTATACAGGTTAAATGAATCACTAAAAGGTCAAGCAACTTACAAAGGGCAAGCTTAGCAAAGAGATGTGAAATACTCAGAAGATATAATCTAATCAGAGAAGGTGATAACAAAAGAAGATGTGAACTAAGAATGGACAGTCCTGGGGAAAACATCTACTGTGATTGGTAGATGTGAAAATTTAGGGAAGGTGACATAAGAGAAATTTCTTTTTAAAAGGAGCTGGCTCTCTGAACTTAGTGGGAATTTGGAGTTAGTTTAGAGGAGCTGGCTCTCTGAACTTAGTTGGAGTTCAGACTAGTTGGAGTTCGAAGTTCAGTTTGGGAGTTCGCTGTGGAGGTTAGAGTTTGGAGTTAGTTGGAGGAGCTGGGTCTCTGAACTCAGTTCAGGAGTTGAGGATTTCAGTGAAGGACTGGAGTTTTGCTTGGGACAAATCTTGTGGTGAGTGATAAAATCTCCATAAAACCTAGCTGACTTGGGTATTTTCACATTTGGGAATTTTCCCATGGCGACCACTTATTTTTGATTTAAATCAAGACACTAAATTTATCTTTACAGTCTTGGCAATTCACAGTCTTGAAACCCATATTTTCACAGTCACATATCACCTCAACCCCTGTAGTTAAGCAATTGCCTTTCCTCGTTGTTTTTATTCCCACCATTTGTCCTCTGCTTGTGGGTAGTGTTTTTTCTCCTAGATCCCTGCAAATTGTTCAGGGATATTGCATTGACACTAATGGAGAAATCCATTACATTCGATTGATACCACAATGTATCAGTCTCTGTGTACAATGTTCTCCTGTTTCTGCTCCTTTCACTCTACATCACTTCCTGGAGATTGTTCTAGTAATTATAATTTTTTATTAAAAAATTTTAATAACTCTTACCTTCCATCTTAGAATCACTACTGTGTATTTGTTCTAAGGCAATAGAGCAGTAAGGGCTAGGCAATAGGGATTAAGTGACTTGCCCAGGGTCACACAGCTAGAAAGTGTCTTTGTCCAGATTTTAACTTAGGTCCTTACGATCTCCAGGCCTGGATCTCAATGCATTGAATCACCTAGAAGCCCCCTTTAATTAAAAAGAAAAAAAAAGAAAAGAAAATGGTTCATACCTTTGAACATCTATCCATTGGCTTTGCATCATTACTTTATAAAAGTCTTCCCATATTTCTCTGAAATTTTTATATTTATCAAGCCTTAGAATTTGTCATATTTCAGTGTAATACTTCATATTTTAATTCAACACATTCATAAATACATTCAATACAATATATTAAAAAACTATAATTCATTCTGCCATTTTCTAATCCTTAGGTAAACATTTTGTTATCAGGTGTTGGATATTAAAAATAATGTTGTTATGAAAATTTTTAATGTTTTTTCTTGTTATCACTGACTTCCTAGATCAGTGATGGGCAACCTTTTGAACTTGGTGTGTCAAAATTCACCAAAAAAATGAACATAACTCTGGTGGTGTGTCACTTTGAGAAAAAACCCTAATTTTGCGATATTTATAGTTTAAATAACAAAAATGTATTATTATAATATATAACTGCATTTAACAAACCAAAAAACTAATTATTTAACTTACCTGCTTAGTGACTTCTTTGTTCATCATTTAGTAGGTTTCTTTTGTTGGTCTTGATAATATTTAACTTATGTGGGGTGCTGGGAACTAAGATAAGTGAGGGGGAGGGGGAATTCTTTAAGTAACCTGCCTCTTAGTGACTTTTTTGTTGCTGAATTTCATTGACTAAATCTTCAATTGAAGGTTGGTATTTTGTACACTTCAAGCCCAAGAAAGCCCTACTAACTTCATCTGTCAATCTATTTCTTTTGTTGGTTTTGATATTATTTAACACTGAGAATAAAGTCTCACAAAAGCATGTAAAGGGAAAAATTGTGAGTAAAACCATTGCTATATTTTTCAGGGTGCTAAAAGTATCTGGTAATTGGTTCCAGGCACTTTTCCATTGCATATGGGCTGGAGCCCCGCCCAGTCTTTCACTGGCCTGGCCTGGCCCCGCCCCTCCCCAGCCAGCTGGCCCCTCCTCTGCCATCTGTACACCAGCCTGCCTGCCCTCACACTCCTCTTCCCCACCCACACAGGAGCCCCACTCTCTCCAGCTGCCTGGCATGCCCTGCCTGCTGCTTGCCCCCTACCCCGACTCCCATGGCCAGCATGTGGAGCAGCCCTCTCCCTAGGTGACTCCTGGGACCCAAGGTGGGCTGAGCCTGCATGTGGCTGTGTGTCATCAAAAATGGCTATGCGTGTGTCGTAGGTTCATCATCACAGTCCTTGATGCTACCCACTAGTAGGATCTCTGGCTCAAAGATTAAGAGCAGTTTAGAAATTTTTCTTTCTTAATTATGTTCCCTCCACAATATTAGGACCAATCCACAACTTTATCAGTAGTAATTATAATGTGTCTATTTAAAGTCTCTGAACTTTCCTTTTTTTTCCCAATTTGATGGGTGTGAGAATACATCAGTTGTTTTAATTTGCATTTCTATAATTATTAGGGACTTTAAAAATTCATTTGGTTATTGATAGTTGTTTATCATTTACTGAAGTCATTGTTTATATCCTTTGATGGCTTGTCTATTACTTTTACAGATTCTCTATATTTATGTTTTTTGCAAAGATTTTTTTCCCAATTTGAATCTTTTTTCTAATTCTGTCAGCACTGATTTTGTATGAAAGGCTTTTAATTTTATATAATTGAATTTCTCGGTCTCATTCTTAATAATTTCTGCTTTCTCATATCTAGTAACAGATTCATAGAGGTTAAAGCCAAATTTCCGTTTTTGTCACTTTTAGTGAAAACTTTTGATGTTTGGAGCTTTCATTTATTTAGAATTGATTGTGGTATATGGTATAAGATCATGGCATAAACATGTCTTTTACTAAATTGGTTCTGGTTCTTGAAATGCATTTCTTAAACAAAATGGCTTTCTTGCTTTTGATTTTCCTTATCTAATCTCACTCATCTATTTTTACATTTTTTAATCTAGCCGGAGATAAATTTTGATAATCATAGTTTTTAAATATATATATGAGATCTAGTTATAGTAAATTCTCATGTCCATTTTTCTTATTTTTCATTAAATAGCCCATATTGAACCTGGAAAAAATGACAAGAGTTTATGTAGAGCCACTCTTTTCAGTGGATTCATTGTTTTGATGATGAGGTTGATATTTGGATTAGACCTGTGATTTATTGATATAGGGAATTCCTAGATGAGAAATATCATCTGCTAAAGCACATTGCTACCTTCTCTCTAAACTAATTTTATTTATTTATTTAGTAATTTTTTTAAACCTTTACCTTCTGTCTTGGAATCAACACTGTGTATTGGCTCCAAGGCAGAAGAGTGGTAATGGGGGTCAAGTGACTTGCCCAGGGTCACACAGCTGGGAAGTGTCTGAGGTCAGACATCTATTATTTCTTAATCCTAAACTGTATTTTTTACTACATTCTTTCTTCTTCCCCCACCCCATTACCTTCATTGCAGTTCCTGAGTATCAGAGCAATAGTTAGTAATTTTTGTGTCTGGGGCAAGTAACATGAAATTTGAGTCCCAAACAGTTTTTTATTTTTATTTTCATTTATTCATTCATTCATTCATTCGTTTGTTTATTTATTTTTGAAACCCTTACCTTCCATTTTGGAGTCAATACTGTGTATTGGTTCCAAGGCAGAAGAGTGATAAGGGCTAGGCAATGGGGGTTAAGTGACTTGCCCAGGGTCACATAGCTGGGAAGTGTCTGAGGCCAGATTTGAACCTAGGACCTCCCATCTCTAGGCCTGGCTCTCAATTCACTGAGCTACCCAGCTGCCCCCCCCCCCCAAACAGTTTTTTAAAAGAGAAATTCATATGAGAAGAGAAGAGACTGGGATATGTGAGCCTGCTGCTGGGGATGTGGGGGAAGGGCAAGGTTGGCTGGAGAGCAGCTTACTGGGGTGTAGCCCCTAGGGGGAGGAAGCAGGCCATCTGGTAGCTTCCTATTTTTAATTATTCTTGTTAACTAGGTGCTAAGGTCCATTGTTTTTATGCTGCTGAAGGACTGCAGATGCTGTCAGCACCTTCTAAAAGTCTGCTCTCTAGGGGAAAAAAACTGGTTGCTCCACCCCATTAATGGTCCTTCTGAGCACCATTGATTCCTACACTGCAGTTGTCTTTATAGTGATCTTTTGGGTTATTCTTATCTTGATCCCTGCAAGTCAGGATGATCAAGTGTCCCATGGAATAATGGTTCTGGTTGCCTTAAAGTGAATGATGAAATCAGTTCTGTCCCCTTCTTTATTTACTTTTCTAAGGACAGCCAAGGTGCTGTCTTTCTTTAATTTCATTGGACCTTCTCATGGTCTCACTTATAGCAAGAATGTCAATATTGACCTGTTTCAGTTCCTGGTGTGGTATACCAACTCTGATGTTTTTTTGGGAGGGGAGAAAGACCTCATATTTAAAGTACCAACACTAATGTGAATGTTTATAGAATCAAAAATCCTTGTCATTCTTAGCATCTTAGCTGCTTCTACGGTTTGTTACTTGACTGCTTCACTGGTAAAACAAAAGGGGGCCAGAAAGACAATATATCATTTTCTTTTGTTTTATGGATTACTGTAGCCAAAGAATTCACATATAAGCAAAATAGCTAATTTTATGTGGCATAAAAGGCAAGATCAAACCAATGGGTAGAAGTGATAGGAAGACAGATTTAGCTCAACATGAGAAAAAACTCAAAACTAGAGATGTCCAAAAAATGGTTTGAACTGCTTTTGGACACTGTTCTCTTTTGGTTCTCCTACCTCTCTGATCTTCTTTTGCAGTATCAGCATGCATATCGTAGCCCCAAATTGTGGGTGTATCCTAAGACACTAGGGTTCTGTCCTGGGTTCCCATTCTTTTCTCTCTACACTCCTATTTGGGGATATTATAAACTAGGAGTTTAATTATCATTTCTTTGGAGAGATTCACAGGTTTATATGTGTGAAGTTCTAATCTATCTCATGAATTTTAGTCCTTCATTTCCAGTGGAATATTGGACATTTCCAATGGAATGCCCCACAGACATCTTGAATTCATCTTGTTTTCCCTGATATCAAGTTCAAAACAGAACTTAGTTCCCTTTCTTCCCACCTCCAAATCTGCCCTTTTTTCTGAACTCCTCTTATTTTGTTCAGGGTACCACCATCCTTTTAGTCAGCAAGTTTAGAACCTCAGAGCCATCTTCACTTCCTTATTCTCCTTTATTCTATCTATCTACTTGATTGTCAGCAAGAATTGGTGTTAACCATACAATATCTCTCATACCTGTCCCTTCTCAGCACATATATGGCCACCATCCTAGTTTAGATCTTTTTCAACTCTTGCTTGGACTATTGCCATTGCTTTCTAAATGAGCTTTCTTTTTGGAAATTGGGGGATGTCCATCAATTGGGGAATGGCTGAAAAAATTGTGGTATATGCTGGTGATGGAATACTGTTGTTCTATAAAAAATGAAAAGGAGCAGGATTTCAAAAAAATCTGGAAAGTTCTACATTAACTGATGCAAAGTGAAATAAGCAGAACTGGGAGAACATTGTTACACAGTAATAACAATAGTATGGGATGACCAACTGTGAAAATTTGGCTGCTCTCAGCAATGCAATGATCTGGGACAAATCTAAAGGATTTATGATGGGGAGTGCTATTCATTTCCAGAGGAAGGACTGTTGTAGTCAGATGTAGATGAAAGCATATTATCTTTCACATCAGTTTATTTCTGGTTTTATTTTGGGTTTTTGGTTTTGTGTGAGTGTGCTCTCATAACAATGACCAATATGGAAGTGTTTTGCATGATAATACATGTATGACCTAGATCCAATTGCTTTTCATCTCAGAGTAGGGGGAGGGAAGGAAGGGAGGGAGACAGTTTGGATCTTATAATTTTGGAAAATGTATGTTGAAAATTATTATTACAAGTATTGGGAAAATAAAACATTTTTGAATTAAAAAATGATCTTCCTTTTCAAGTCTCTCCTCTCTCTAATCCATCCTCCATATAGCTGCCAAAGTGATTTCCCTAAATCACAGGTCTAAGTATGCCATTCCTCTAAATCAATAAATTCCAGTCTCTTCCTTATAATAATAATAATAATAATAAACCAGCCTTTATAAAGTGCTTTTAAGATTTACAAAGTGATGTACATATTATTTTTATCTGATCCTTACAACAACTCTGGGAGGTAGTTGCAATCATTTCCCCAATTTTATAGATAGTGAAACTAAAGCTATAAGAGGATAAGTGAACTTTCTGGGATCAGAAAATTAGTAAATATTTGAGTCAGGATTTTCACTCAGGCCTTTCTGTCTTCAAATCTAGCACACTATCTACTCTATCACATAGCTAGTCTTGTAGTACCTCTAGGATTAAGTACAAACTCTTCTGCTTGACATTTAATGTAATTTATGAATGTGGTTCCAACTTACCTTTCTAATCTTATTATTCTTTACTACCCTTCACAGCCTCTACAATCCAACCAAATTAGTCTTCTGGCTTTTCCACTCCTAGGCAGGTCCCCATTTCCTGTCAATACCTCTGTTCTGTAGTTGTTCTCCATCCCTAGAATGCATGACCTCTTCTGTGGTTGTGTGCTCAAGTACCATCTTATACATGAAACCTTTCATGATCTCTCTCTCCTCCCACCCAACTATTAGTACTTCATCTGGTCACCCAAATTACCTGGTACTTTTTATGTATGTGTATGGAGATTTCTTCAGGGCAAGCTGATCACATCAATTTCTCTCCTCCTTTCCCATCGAAACCCAGTAGAATTTACTCACAATAAGTGAGGGGTAGATAACAGAGACAAGGAAGTTTTGAGGTTTTAAGCTAAGTGTAAAAGAAGAATTTAAACTTCAAGGTGTAAACAAGTCTTTAATCAAACCAGATGGAATGATAAGAGCAGCTTGCCATTGACCTACTGAAGTCCAGCCATGCCCTAGTTACCTTTAAAAAGCTAGTTTGCTGGCTCTGGAGACACAGTTGTCAGGAAGAAGGTATGAAGGAAGCACCCTCTCATGAAGGGGAAATGTCCCTTTGTTGTTACCCTCTACCAGAGAGCAGTGTGTGAGTAGGAGGGAGGGTCAATTTCCTTCTCTCCCACCATGTTTTTTGCATTGGAGTTACCCAGTTGGTATCCATATGAGCACAGGCTTAAGAGAATCAGTAGAGGTGTTCCAAGGAATATATGCCCCTGGGGGTAAAAAATAGCAATAACTTTGGGTTCAAGAGAAAATTAACCTTGGTAGCTGAAGAACAGGTCAAAGCAGCCCAACTGAGTAGCTTGCCCAAGCAACTGTGAGGATCCCAGGAGAAGAGAAAGAATATCCAGACTCTGCAGTGCTGAAGATGAACGTTGCTTGGCTTCATGTATTCCCTACGTGTGAGCCTCCCTACTACTCTATATGTGTTCTCCTCCTTTCACCTGATGCTGTGTATAATTGTATCTTGTTCCAAGTTTATAGGGGAGGGGATGTTTGGAGGTTTGCCATCTTAATACATGCCTTTACTTTGAGCTAATTGTGTCTACTAGATGACTGACTAGTAAATGTTAAGGTGCCTGCAGGGATTTAGAGCTCTAGTTTTAGAAATGTGGTCCCAGAGAGTATTTTGCATCTGGGGGTAGTAGACACTGCTATGGGGACTGGCCACATCATTCTGAGTATGAATTAGGGAGGTAATTCCCAGAGAGAACACTACATGAACATTTTGCATTTGATGAGATATATATGTATATATATTTGTGTGTGTGTATGTATGTATATATTTAGGAACAATGACAGGGACAGTGTCATCTCTTCCTTTGTATCCCTAATGCCTAGCACTCGGGATGGTACATGGTGAATATTTGCTGATTGATTTGGAGGCAGTGAATTCCCAGGTACTGTTGGTATTTAAGCAGAGATTGTTGGACTTCCCCTTTCCAGGTGTATTGTCGAGGAGAGTCTTGCTTTGGTTAGAGATTGAACTAGATAACTGCTTGAGATTTTATGATTCTATGCAGGAGGTTTTGAAATTAAAGGTTTAGTTTATCAGATTAACTGGCAGAAAAAAAGCAGGATCTTGAGTATAAATGAAACACAAGCCAAGTAAGAGGTTTATAGGGGTAGGGAAGGTTCAGAGAAAAGGATTTGGTCTCATAGGGAAGACTGGAATAGAATAAGGTAGTAGAATGGTAGTTATACAGACAGTTGCTTGGCTGCTTTTTTAAAAGAGTAAGTTTTATTGGCCCCTTTGTATTTTATATCATTGCATTTCTGGCTATCCTTCCCTTCCATCCCCTCCAGTTGAGCTTTTTCTTGTAATAAAGAAAAAGTAAAACAGAATCACTCAATACACTGCTGGTTGCATTTGACATTCTACATCTCTGATCTCCTACCTCTTCTAAAAAGTGAGGAATTTTCTTGTATTTCACATTTAAGGATTAGCTCACTTGTAGAAATAGATTTTACCTTCCTAAACTGGTTATTTGTAGACTCAACCTTTAATACCAGGGATGAGTAGTGGAAGTATGTAACTTTACATATTAGTATGGTGTCATCATTTAATGGAAGAAAACACTGAATTTGGAATCAGATCTTGGTTCAAATACCAACCTTGATGCATCAAGTTGAACTTCAATTTCTTTATCTGTGAAATAGGGATAATAATCTCTCTACCACTTATCTTATAGGAGAATTGTGTGGAAAGTACCTGAAATATATGATAGAAGTATAAGTTATTTTAATTGCTGTGCCAATAGCAATAAAATAAGGGTAGCAAAGATCCCAGCTTTTGGGACAAAACCCCACTATTTGACAAAAACTGCTGGTAAAATTGGAAAACAGTATGGAAGAGATTAAGTTTAGATCAACATCTTATACCCTATACCAAGATAAATTCAGAATGGGTGAATGACTTAAATATAAAGAAGGAAACTAAGTAAATTAGGTGAACATAGAATATTTGTCAGATCTATAGGAAAGGAAAGATTTTAAGACCAAAAAAGAGATAGAGAATATTATAAAATATAAAATGAATAATTTTTATTATATTAAATTAAAAAGGTTTTGTACAAACAAAACCAATATAACCAAAATTTGAAGGGAAGCAACAAATTGGGAAAAAAAACCCTTTATAACAAAAATCTCTGACAAAGGTTTAATTACTCAGATTTATAAGGAGCTAAATCAATTGTACAAAAAATAAAGCAATTCCCTAAATGATAAATGGGCAAGGGACATGACTATGCAATTTTCAGATAAATCAAAACTATCAATAAACATATGAAAAAGTGTTCTAAATATCTTATAATCAGAGAAATGCAAGTCAAAACAACTTTGAGGTACCACCTCACACCTAACAGAATGGCTAATATAACAGCAAAGGAAAGTAATAAATGTTGGAGGGGATGTGGCAAAATTGGGATACTAATGCATTGCTGGTGGAGTTGTGAATTGATCCAACCATTCTGGAAGGCAATTTGGAACTATGCCCAAAGGGCACTAAAAGACTGCCTGCCCTGTGATCCAGCCATACCACTGCTGGGTTTATACCCCAAAGAGATAATAAGAAAAAAGACTTGTACAAAAATATTCATAGCTATGTGGCAAAAAATTGGAAAATGAGGGGATGCCCTTCGACTGGGGAATGGTTGAATAAATTGTAGTATCTGTTGGTGATGGAATCCTATTGTGTTAAAAGGAATAAAGAACTGGAGGAATTCCATTTGAACTGGAACAACCTCCAGGAATTGATGCAGAGTGAAAAGAGCAGAACCAGGAGAACATTATACACAGAGACAGATAACACTGTGGCACAATTGAATGTAATGGATTTCTATCCTAGCAGCAATGCAATGATCTAGGACAATTCTGAGGAACTTATGAGAAAGAACATTATCTATATTCAAAGGAAGAACTGTGGAAGTAGAAGTACAGAAGAAAAACAACTACTTGATTACATGGTTTGATGGGGATATGACTGGGGATGTAGACTCTAAACAATCACCCTAATACAAATGTCAATAATGTGGAAATAGGTCTTGATCAATGACACATGTAAAACCCAGTGGAATTGCTCATTGGCTATGGGAGGGAAAGAACATGATTCGTGTAACCATGGAAAAATATTCTAAATTAATTAATTAAATAAACTTAAAAAATAAAATAGAATAAGGGTAGCTAGTTGGCACAGTGGATAGAGTGCTGAGCTTGGAGTCAGAAAAATTCTTCCTGAGTTCAAATCTGGTCTCAGATACTTTGTAGTTATGGGACCCTGGATAAGTCACTTAGCCCTATTTGTCTTGGTTTACTTATCTGTAAAATGAGCTGGGGAAGGTAACTGCTAACTGCTCTGGCATCTTTGCCAAGAAATCCCCAAATGAAGACACAATTGAAAAACAATAGAACAATAACAAATACCATGAATAAGAAATTTCAATTCTATTTTGTTTTATTTTCAAAATAACTTCAATTTTATTGAGAGTCTGCCAGCTCCCAGTTGGCTTGGAAACATTAAGCAGTCTTTTCTTTAGCAACAGGGTCCTCCTTGAGTGATCCCATAAAAGCTTTCTTTTCTTCCATAGTCTAAAAGAGGCCATGACTAAATTTGGAGGTGGCTGCAATAAATTTCAAGTCCCTCTTTGCTAGGACATAATGCTTCTTTTACCAAAAGGGCTCCTCACTTGCCTGCTCTGTTCCCCACTTCTTCCTTCCTTGGTCTCTTCTCAGTTCTCCCCCCATTCTCTCTCGATTCTCCTTTCTCAAACCCAAAGCCTTGACTTTTATTGACATACAGAACGTATGCAGATGCAAACCTGGCGCAACTATGCTCTGTCAGGAATGTTGGGTAGGTAAAGTTACTCAGGAGGGGGAGGGGATAATCTTCCTTGAGGCAGGCCAAAGGGAGCCATCCACAAGGGTGACCACCCTGACCACTTCTTCCTTAGTCACCTTAGAGTCAAGCGTATCCACTTCCACAAGGCTGTAGATCATGCTGGTTTTGTAGCCCAAGAAGGCAGTGAGGTGGATGGTCTTGATGGGCTCATCTTTGGGGGAGTTCTTCGCCTTCCTCCAGTATTTGCTGCTTCACTTCCAAGATATAAAGCCGGGAGACTGCCGACTGGGAATGGAGCACTGACACCCCCGAGGGCAGAAATAATAGCTTCACCATGAAGGAAAAATGAAAGCACACAAACTTGGTGGCACAGTCTCTACCACCTCCCCAAATGGACTAGAAGCAAGTAAGCTACGTGCACAGAAAATGAAGGTTCCAGATTTTGTAACGTGCTTCTCTACCTATTCCTTCTCAGCAAAAGCACTGCTGGCCGGAGCCTCCTGGCAGAATGCCTTATTTATAGCAGGGCATACATGTGCCTAGCGGCAGTGTGGGCAGTGGGACATGACAGATGGAAGCTGACTCCTAGGGGAAAGAGGTTTCCTTTAACATTGCCCGATTTCCTGTTTTTGCTGCTATATTTACTAAAAGCATCTTAAGCATGTTATTTCATGAGGGGTGATTCTGAAAGCTATTTTCCCTACTTACAAGTCAGAAGGACTAATAAATGCACTAGATTGCTTTCGCAAGGGCCATGTTATTTAGCAATAAAAGCAGGAATAGGGCCCCAGGGCAAAAGGCAACCCTTGATTATTTGCACTGACCCTTCCCCAAGTCCCTGCTCCTCAATTTCCCTACCCCACGTATTTTACTGCTCAAATCATGATTTTACTTGCATTTTTCTTTGTTTTTTGGCCTGGGTATCTGCATAAAAAGCCCTGATGTGTAGGCTTGGGTGGTACATTTCTCTCTGTAGCCTCCTGCTCATCTTAGCCCTCTGGAATAGGAATTGGATAGATGGAGAGGAAAGGGGAAGTCTTCCTTAGGGTATCATATAGCATGAACAGAGGTATAGAAGTGGGAATTCACATGGCTTATTCTGGAGCCAATAAGGAGATTAGGCTAGTTGGAGTTAAGACTGTGCTCAAGAATAATGGACTATTAGCTTAGAGGGGGCTAGATCAATTGGGACTAGATTTTGAAAGGCCTTGAATGACATTCCAAGGAGTTTGAACTTTGTCTTTTCATTATTATTGAGTACCTGGGAATCATAATTTATTGAATAGTAATCTAGTTGTCAAGAGCTCATTCATCTCTGTAAGTTCTAATGTCCAAATTGGCTGGCAAATCAAATCTATATTTCCCAGGCTCTCAATCAAGGGCTTAGCTGGAGACAGGTCAGCAGAAGCTGAGTAAAACAATTAAAAAGTTTAAACAACTTTACTAAATTGTTTAGTAATTAGATGCTGGAAAGATATTGGGTTTGGAATCAAAAGATGCTTTGAGGTCCAAGTCCCGGTCAGAGTCATCGCTTACTAGCAGAGGGAACTTGAACAGATCTCTTCACTCTACTGGGCTCAGTTTCTTCCTCTGTAAAGTGAGGTGATTGGATTTGATGATCTCCAAGTTTTCTTCCAGTTCAAATAGTGATTATTTTGTGAATTCTGGCTCTTACACAAGCTATGTGATCTTTAACCTCTCTAAATCTGTTTCTTTATCTGTTAAATGGAAATAGATTTTTGTGCTGCCTACCCATTGTAAAAATTAAATTAGTATCTCTAATAAAAATATTATATTTTATGATTTATTAAGGATTATTAGAAATCAAAGAATAAAGAAAATACAAAGTAAGAAACCACGTGCCTATGGCTGATTAGTCAATTCAGAATACTCGAGCTTAGCTTATTGGCTACATCATTGCAGTGGAAGAGCAGAGTATAGAAGAGAGAGGTAGGCATTATTTCCAGTTAAATACGAATTGTGATCTCATCCACGTGGAGACTCAGGTGAGATTATAGGGAATTCTGGGAAATACCAAGGACTTCTGGGGATTGAAGTCTAGGGTTCAAATCTCCATTTTTACACCATCAGGTTATTTTGAGGAAATCATTCTACAAGTGGCAAAGCAATAAATAAATGTGACTTTTTGATGTAATTTTTCTGGCCTTGTCTCCTTTGCATATCCTCTATGTTCTATGGATCATTTATTTATTTATTGCTCTGAACAGACCTAGTATTTTCTTGCCTTTGAGCCTTTGCTCATACTGTGCCTGCCACCTGGAAGACATACCTCTCCAATATTCAGTTGTTGAAATTCTATTTATCCTTCAAATCTAGTTAATGTTCCACCTCTTCTATAAGTCCTTTGCTGATCCTTTAATCCGATGTGCTCCCAGACTAGTAATCTCACCGGTTTCCTTTAAATCAGAATTAAAGCCCCATCTTTTACCTGAAGCCTTCTCCAACTGCTCTTATCTCTAGTGTCTTTCCTCTGCTAATTATTTACTACTTGTCCTATATGTAGTTTGTTTGTAAATATTTATTTGCCTATGATCTCTCCCAGTAGAAAAGCTCCTTGAGGGCAGAGACTTTTTTATGGCTCCTTTTATATCTCCATAGATATCTGGCACACAGTAGGCACAATATAAATGTTTACTGATTAAATTGTATCTCCCTCCTGACACCATATCGTCCCACAATCAACTAATAAACATTTATTAACCGCCTTCTCTTTATCAGACACTGTACTAAGTGCTGGGTATACAAGAGGCAAAAGATAGTCCTTGACCTCAAAGAAGTTGCAGTCTAACGGGGGTGACAACATGCATGTAAATCCTTATAAAGCTGTCTTTTGATTATTTCAGTTATCTTAATGACTTGACTTGGATTTTTATAGTGGATTTGGTTAATAGTAATAGAATTATTTTTACAGCTAGAAATCCTTTTTCTGGCCTATGAGGTGAATTAATTTTTCTTTGGTTTGATTCATTTAGGTGACAAGTGTAGTCAAGGCTATACTGTGAAATATTTAACAACCAGCTCTCCAAGGAAATAAGGTCAACTAGACATACTTTAAGAGTAATCTGCATTATTAACATTTTCTCCATTGCTTTCCTAGGTCCAGGTAGTCAACAAAACAACATATAGAGCCCTGATTTGTAGCATTTACTGATATCCAAGGTGTAAATGGTCATACTGAAAATTTAACAACTGGTTCTTTATCCAGTTTGAACTAGGTATGGAGAAATCCCTATGAGGATACTCCTTCTACCCATATTGAATCAACATCTGCTTTGCAATTTATGGTCATCTTGATTACTGAGAGATTAAAATGATTTACCCAAGGGCATACAACATCATTTCCTTTTCTTTAAAAAAAAAAAACAAGTGACTCATACCCTCTGTCTTAGGATCATAAAATAGATATCAGTTGCAAGGCAGAATAGAGAAGGCTAGGCAATTGTAGTTAAGTGACTTACCCAGGGTCACACAGCTAGGAAATAACTGAGGTCACATTTGAACTCAGAACCTCCCATCTCCAGGCCTGGTTCTCTATGCACTGAGCCATCTGTCTGTCCCTACAACTTAATTTTCCAGTTAACTGAAGCTCACCACAAGCAATAAATTAAAAAAAAAAGTAAGCATTTGGGATAAATAGCATAGTGCACCGAATAGAATTTTACTTGATGTCTTGAGGTCATAATTATGAACATCTGCTCTTGTACTTGGCTCTATTTGTAATATTTCCCTCTGTTACCATATTGTGAACCTCTCAAGAGATAGTGGTGTGGAAGTTCCAGAATACTAGGGCCTGAGAGCACTTGACACTTTTTTTTTGCCCTTTCATGCTATTGGGGTATCGGTGAAGTTTTTGCTAGTGTCAGGGCTCCTTCCTTGGGGGCAGCTGGGTAGCTCAGTGGATTGAGAGCCAGGCCTACAGATGGGAGGTCCTGGGTTCAAATCTGATCTCAGACACTTCTTGGGCAAGTCACTTAACCCTCATTGCCTAGCCCTTACCACTCTTCTGCCTTGGAACCAAAACACAGTATTGATCCTAAGATGGAAGGTGTAGTGGTTTAAAAAAAATACTTTCCTTTCTTGGTTTACCCCTAATATTCAATACCCTCTTATCTGCTTTTTACTTTGTATGGACTTGGGAACCAAAGGGTGAAGCATGTTAAAATTATGCATAAACAGGCTCAGAGTTAAGACTTGAGGAGCAATCCTCTGAAGAAAGTCCACGATTTATGACATCAATTCAGGCAACTCAAAGACCTATTTTTCTTATTTCTAAGGTTTTATTTGTTTGTTTTCATTTTTTACTGTGTTCCAGGCACTTCAGATTTCTGGGTGATTGTTCTCCAGATAACTGAGGTGTTACTCTCCACAGCTAAAATAAAAACTTAGACTGAACACAAAACAGTCAATTGAATGGCCCCATTACAATATGGCTTTTATTTAGTGTTTACCCAAATGATGTTGAATTTGTTTCTGAATCTATAAAGAGAAAAACTTCCATGTAAGTCTTACTCTATGGATCATCTTGACAGACTTGAATCTAGGTCTTTAAAAAAAACAACCCCAAACCAAAAGCCATTACCTTCTGCCTTTTAAAAAAACAAACAAAAAAAACTTGACTTTCTATCTTAAAATCACTACTTTGTATTGGTTCCAAGTCAGAAGAGGGGGAAGGGCTAGGCAATGGGAGTTAAGGACGTGTCTGAGGTCCCATTTGGACTGAGGTTCTTCCACTCCAAGCCTGGCATCCCATCCATGGTGCTGCCTAGCTGCCCCAGAATCTAGAAGGGCTGAAGACTGTCCTGCCAGGCTGGAAAGGCAGTTGTGGTCCCAGTGGTGGACTTCAGCTGAGAGGCAGCATGGATGGGCCATTGGACTCGGCATCAAGAAGACCTAGTGTGGCAGGAGCAAAATCTTTGCCCCTCCTTCCATGCAAGTTAAGGCTAATTTTTTTTTTCCTTAAAAGGTATTATTAAGACCATCCTTGACTCTTGGTTGGCTCAGGAGACTAAAGGCTCAGGCTGGTGACATCAGCAGGAGGACAGAGCCTACATGGGGAGCTTCAGGAACTCTAAAACTTGGCTGGTTTTATTATTAATTAACAGTGGTTAATTCATTCACGGGAGCTTCCCTCAACGGAATTAACTTGAAGTGTTCTCAGTGCTTATCCTTGTTGAATAGCCTTCACCCTCTATGGCTTCATAAACCCTTTTTTCATTAACTACTGAATGATCGCCAGGTGTCTTTTTTGGGGGCAGGGGTGATAGGATGGGGGAAGCAATATCAAACCTAAACTACTAAAGATGGGCCCATAATACCTGATGCTGTAGGTCTTTGGATAAATAACTTCATTTTCTCTGGGCCTCAGTTTCCTCACCTGTAAAATAAGTTGGTTGGACTTGATGGACTCTGAGGTCCGTTCCAGATCTAAATCTCTGATCCTTCACAGCCTTATTATCTCCTTCTGCCTTTCCAGTCTTCTTATACTTTATTCCACCACAGGTGTTCTTTGATTCTTTGAGCCGCCTGGTTGTTTCATAATCAAGACTATCTCTCTGTTTTAGGCATTTTCTTTCACTTTTCCCCATTCTTGGAATGTCTCCTTCCTCAACTCCACCTATTGCCTTCCTGAATCCAACTAAAATCCCATCCTTGACAGGAAGCCTTCCCAGCTCTTTTATTCTAGTGTCTTCTGCTAATTACTTTCCATTTTCCCTGTATATGGCTTCTTTGCATGTTGTCTCCTCTGTTATAATATCATCTCTTTTTTTTTTATAAATATATTTTATTTGATCATTTCCAAGCATTATTCGTTAAAGACATAGATCATTTTCTTTTCCTCCCCCCCCCCCCCCCATAGCCGACGCGTAAGTCCACTGGGCATTAGATGTTTTCTTGTATAATATCATCTCTTTCAGGAAAGGAATTGTCATTTGCCTTCTTGTATCCTCAGTACTTAGCACAGTGCCTGGCATATAGTAGGCATTTAATAAATGCTCATTGATTTAGCCAGTAATCTGTCTAGCTCAATTAGAAGCTCCTTAATAGGTTGCTTGCAGAGTGATAGTTTTCAGCTGCAGCTACTCTTTAGGACCCTTGCAGAGGTATTGTGATTTGTGTTGGTAGAAGGAGAAATACCCATACTGATTAAATTAATTAATCAATTAAATTAATTATTATTTGTATAATCAACAAAATTAATTAAATAATAAATTCAATTAGTTAATGAAATTAAGAAAAGACTAGTTGTTGTTATGTTTTTTGTTTTTGAATATGTTTGGGTTCAGAGTAATGTTTTAGAGATTTTACTTCAGGACCCTTAAGGTTTAAAAAAAAATGTTTCCCAATTACCTGTAAAAACAATTGTTAACATTTTTGAAGAGTTTGAGTTCCAGATTTTCTCCCTATTTTCCCTCCTCTCCCTCCTTTTTTTTTTTTTAAACCCTTACCTTCCATCTTAGAATCAATACTGTGTATTGGCTCTAAGGTAGAAGAGTGGTAAGGGCTAGGCAATGCGGGTCAAGTGACTTGCCCAGGGTCACACAGCTAGGAAGTGTCTGTGGCCAGATTTGAACTTAGGACCTCCCATCTCTAGGCCTGGCTCTCAATCTACTGAGCTACCCAGCTACCCAGCGGCCCCCTCCCTCCCTCCTTCTTGAGAAGGGAAGCAATTTGATGTAGATGATACATGATCAATCATGTAAAACATTTCCATATTGGCTATATTGCAAAGAAAGCACAGACAAAAAAAAAAACAAACCCAAGAAAAATAAAGAAAATTATATTTTTATCTGCATTTAAATGCTTATCAGTTCTTTCTCTGGAGGTAGGTAGTATTTTTCATCATAAGCCCTTTGTAGTTGTCTTGTGTTGTTGTATTGCTGAGAATAGCCATGTGTTTCAGAGTTGATCACTGTCCAATACTGCTGTTACTGGTTCTCCCACAATGTTCTTCTGCTCACTTTACTTTGCATCTGTTCATATGAGTTTTTTCAGGTTTTTTTGAAACCATCCTGTTCATCATTTCTTATAGTACAATAGTATTCTATCACAATCATATGCTACACCTTGTTCAGTCATTTTTAAATTTATGGACATTCCTTCAATTTCCAATTCTTTGCCACCACAAAAAGAGCTGATAAAACTATTTTTGTGCAGATAGGTTCTTTTTCTTTTCCTTTTTAAAAAAATCTCTTTTGCATACAGACCTAGTAATGATATCGCTTAATCAAAGGGTACCCATAATTTTATGACCTTTTGGGCATAATTCCAAATTACTCTCCATAATGGTTGCATCAGTTCACAACTCCAAGAGTGCACATTAGTGTCCCAATTTTTCCACAATCACACCTAAATTTGTCATTTTCCTTGTCTGTCATGTTAGCCAAAGATAGCAGGTGCTGGATGATACTTCAGGATTGTCTTATAATTTGCATTTCTCTCTGAGTTGCGATTTAGAGCACTTTTTCATATAATTCTAGATGGCTTTGATTTCTTCTTCTGAAAGCCGCCTGTTCATAACCTTTGACCATTTATCAATTGGAAAATAACTCATATTTTTATAAATTTGACTCCATTCTCTATATTGTTGAAAAAGGGGACTTTTATCAGAAAAACTTGCTACAAAAAAAAAAATTTCCCCTGGCTTTCTGCATTCCTTCTTATCTTAGCCCCCTTCAGTTTGAATTGTAAGGATTCCCCAGAGGTCTTAGCCCTTTGCTATAATCACTAGTCCCTGCAGAACCTTACTTCTGAGAACAGTCACACCTGCTAGTCTTTATCCACCCACACCAAGAAGGGCACTTAACTCTAGGGCAGGGAGCACATGCTTTTTATCCAGTCATACCCTGGCTATACTGATGTGTGGATCTAATTGCTTCCTCCTATCTTGAGACAATGTTTTTAGTGACTCTGTTGGAGCTCCAAACCAAGCTGTTTTTTCACACTCAGCTTAAATTCAGTATTACACTCAGACTCAGTATTCCACTCTGTCTTCTCTTAATCACACCCAGAACCCTTGTCAACATTTTGAGGACTTTAGACCAGCACAGGTCTGGTGAGGTAGATGGAATGAGCAAGCATTTATTAAGCACTTACTGGATGCCAGGTGCTGGGGATATAAACAGAAAGCAAGCTAGTCCTTGTTCTTAAAGAGTTTTCACAACCTAATTCATGGAGAGAGTACATATAGGAAAGTTCAGCTGCAGAGTGGCTAGAAGAGGTCCATAATCCTTTAGCTATAACAGGAGGGCAGAAGACAAAGTCCAAGAGTTTATAGGATGTGGCAAAGAACTGGAAATTGAGGAAATCCTATCAATTGGAGAATGGCTAAATAAGTTGTGGCATATTATTGTCTTGGAATACTCCTTATGCAGTAAGAAATGATAAACAGTTAATTTTTTGTTTTAATTTTTTAAATTTTATTTAATTGATTAGTTTAGAGCATTTCCCCAGGATTACAAAAATCATGTTCTTTCCCTCCCCTCTTCCCCAACCCCCTCCCACTGGTAAACAGGTTAATTAAAAAAAAAAGGAAAGGGGAGGAAGGGAGAGTGGAAGAGAATTAGAGATTCAAAATTTTAAAAATAAACAGTTAAAAGTTGTTTTTCATGTAATTGGGGAAAATTGAATTAAAAAAACATGGAAAGATCTACTGAAATTCTGAAGAGCAAAATGAGTAGAACCAAGAAAACATTATATACAGCAATAGAAATATTGTTTGAAGAATGACTTGTGTACGTCCACCTCCAGAGAAAGAATGATGAATAGGAACAAGTAAGGCATAATTTTATATATACAATTTCTTTTTGGTCATTTGATACATTAGTGTGGAGAGTGGAAGAAAGGAGGGAGGTACTGTAATAGATATATTTTTAGGGATGGGATTGAATGAGATAAGCGAACTACTTTGAGCCAGTAACAAAGGTTTATGCTGTGGGCGAAAGGGTAGGCTTGCCCAGGCCAGAGCCTGGTCTAGGATCCAGCACACAGACCACTCTGGCACAGATTAGGCAAAAGTCACTGGAAGTTGTAATTTATTCTTAAAAGAGGTTTTAAGGGAAAAGGAATTACTATCACTATTTTACTAGCTAAGCAACCCAGGAACTAAACCTTCATGAGAAGGGTCTTCATAGAGTTTGATTGACTAATCTTATCTCCTTCTCCTCTCTCAACCCTAAAATCTGGCTATCCTGCACTAACCCAAACCTCTTTTGATTGCTTCTTGAGGTCTTGGTCTGTGGCAGATTAAACAGGGACCCAAGGGAAAGATCCCAAGTCCAGATGGACTCAGATCTCCGCTTACTGACAGCTGCAGATGACTTGATGTTGGTTCAGGCTAGCTTCAGGTTCAAAGATCTTCTTCCAAGGGAAACATAGGTATCAACAGCAAGGACAGGTACAGGAACTCCACCAGGTAATTGGCAGCAAATCCTTCCAGGTGCTTGCAGTCAACAAACCCCCAGAGAGACTCACTGCTCCTGAGTTTCCAGCTCAACCCTCCTTACAACATTCCAGAATCTTTCCCTGTTGGTCTCAAGCCTTTTTTCTCTCCAAACCTTCATTTTCCTTATAACAGTACCTGGGAACTTTAATGTAACAAAATAACAAATAAATACATTTTAAAAAGAAGAGTTTATAGGGTGCAATGCCTAGTAGTCTGACGGGTTTAGGGAGAGAGGATAAGGCACATCCCTATTTTTCTGGAAGGATCATAGATGATCTTCCAAGCAGTATGAGCAGTCATGTCTCCTACAGTTGCCTGTTGGGAAGAAGGTTTTAGGCCTGAGGGCTTGAGTAGGACTCTAGTTTACCTATACAGTGGGTAAGGATGGAAGGAAGGGTCAGCATTCAGCCAGGAAGGAACATCTAGCATCTGGTGGGAACTAGAGAACGAGGACCAGAGCATGGGAAGGGAAGGTCCCCTGTTCCTTTTCCGTCTTTGGGAGCCCTTTGGAATCTAAGCAACTGTGAGCAGCCTGGGGAGGGGGGTGGAAAGGTCCTGGGTGACTTTCCATGGCTTTTGCTCTTTCTTGGTCATGAGAAAGCTTTGGGGAAAGACCTCAGAGAGAGACTTCCTTAGGTCTCAAGGTCCTATAATGGGGAGACAGAATCCCTTGGACACACCAAGGACACTCTTGAGTATCCAATATGGGGGGAGAGCATAGAGTGGAACTGGGCTAGGGAAGAGCTTACTTGAAATGCAGGCAATGATTCCATCATATGCCAGTGCCAAAACCATCTTTTTTTCTTTTTTTAAATCCTCAGCAGCTTTCTTAGAATCAATACTGAGTATCAGTTCCAAGGCAGAAGAATGGTAAGGGCTAGGCAATGGGGGGTTAAGTGACTTGCTCAGGGTTATCCAGCTAAGAAGTGTCTGAGGATAGATTTGAACTCAGGATCTTTCTGACCCTAGACCTGGAACTCTGTCCATTGTTCTATCTAGCTGTCCCTTGCCATAATCATCTATTATCCTTAATATTAGTGGTGATCAGGGTGCAAAGTTTAATTTGTCCCAGGCAGGGTCAGTTTTGCAGCAAGAGGGATGGCTCAGTGCAGGTTGGTTGCTCAGTGAACTGAGACAGAAAGTAAGGGGATGGGGGTGACCCATTCCTTAGATCTCTTAGCCCTGAGGAGGAGTCAGAAAATGGTAAGGTCCAAGTTTTTAGGGGATGTGGTATTTGGGAAGAAGCAATGCCAAATTGCTCTCTCCACTCCAGGATGTATTAAGTCATTGGTTGGCCAATGGCTCAAGAGAGACATATGTGTATGTGTTGGATGAGTAGCCTGGTGAGGTAGTAGATGCTATAGCTATGTGGGCCTTGGTGTGAGGCCATTGGAGGACCACTCGAGCAAAGAAGAGTTCCCATAGAGATCAGGGGAACCCTTGGTCAGTTTTAAATTATGGCTGTTTATATCTGTTTGTGGGACTCAGATGTCAACTTTGCTATATGTTTTAATTATACTTCTGCCTCTATTTTTCTGCTCAGGTTTGACCTTACTATTTAGACTACTACAACTATATGTAATATGTTACATATTCATTTTTAAGCTATTTTATTTCCCCAACTACACATAATTTTCCATATGTATTTTCTGAAGTTATAAGATCTAAATTGTCTCCTGCTGTCCTTTCCCTTCCCCCTCCCAGAAATGGTAAGATTTTGATCTGGGTTATACATGTATTATCATATAAATATATTATAAATTTGATTGTGCATATTCTGACCATACTGGCTATCTGGGCACAACTTTTGGCTATATACTTTGTGTTTCTGCCCATGACACTGGTCTAGATTGTCACTATAATAATATTGATAATAACATAACATTTATATAGCTCATTGAAGTTCATAAAATCATTTTTTTCAAACAATCCTTTGGGATAAGTAGTGCCAGTATTATTATCCCCATTTTGCAGATGAGGAAATTATATCTCAGAGAAGTAAACACTTGCCTTCAGTCATATAACTAGTTAAATGTTTTCAAATGGTCACCTCTCCAGAGAGGTCATGGCCTTATCTTATGTGGATGTTTGCATGTTGATCTTGCATTCAGACCTTACCATTTTGCTTTGAAATTCCCAAATCTTGACTCTGGGCTCATTTTTAGAATCCTTAGTAATTGCATGATGCTTTAGCCCATTGAAACCTATTGATGAACCTTATCTCAACCATCACTCCCAATGATTAACTTCTCCCTTCCTCCCTCACCCAAGTGATTCCTCTTCAGGGATATTCTAGAAAGCCATACTTGCTCCAAAATTTCTGAAATTCCATTCTTTTTCAGTTCACTTAATAATTTCTAGATGATCTATGGAGCATGGCTAAGTTTCTCCAGTCTATCTAAAAATGTCTTGTGTGATTTTATTTCAGTTCAAAAACCTCATCTCAACTTCCTGGTAAACATGGCAGCAGTGTAGACCCAGGACTCTTCCTCTCCTCATTGCCTACCAAAAAAACCCAACCCAAATTCATATGAACGAAGGGACTCAATAGTGGGGTACAACATTGAAGGTATGTGGAATTTGAGCATTTCCACACTATAAGGGGGTGAAATAGTTTCCACCAAAGGCCGAGCTGATCAGCCTTCCCCCACCCTACATACAATGTGCTAGAGTCAGAGCCAATGTGCTAGAATCAGTGAGTGAGCGAAGGGCACCTCTGAAGTGAGCGAGGGGAACATGTAGGTCCTTAGCAGCTGACTGAGACCACCGAGGACATACCTCTAAGAGCAGCTAGACTTGAGACCCCAACAGGCAGAAGAGCACAGACCTTGGGTATAGAGATAGTGCAGACAAGGATGGCAAACAGTAGAAGCTCCAGAAACTGGAGATGTGGCCTCAGGCAAAAACTGTGCTCGTTACCTCCATACACAGAGAGCCTGCCCTCTTCACTCAGACTTCTGACTGGAAAGGAAAGGAAAAACCAGCATAGTGATGGCAAACAATGCCCAGTAAAAACAACCTCACAACACTAAGAGGAACAAGAAGGAGGGATCGACCCTGGATAATTTTTATGGTGGAAAAATCCAGACTACAGAGGAAATAGCAGAAGTGGATGAGCAGATAAATGCATTTAAACCTTCCCCAAAAGTGGAAATTGGCCACAAGATCTTGAAGAATTTAAATCAGAGCTTATGAGAAAGATGTATGAATTGTGGCAAGAAAAGTGGGAAATAGTTAAAAAAGAAAATAACAGTTTAAAAAGACAGGAATTCCAAACTAGAGACCAAAATTAAACAGCTGGAAGCCATGAAAAGCAGGGTAGGCCAAACCAAAAAGCAAAATCAAAAGATTATAGAGGAAAATCAAAAGATTATAGCATAAAAGCAGTCTTTAAAGACCAGAATTGGGCAATTAGAAGCCAATGATCTTGTAAAATAGCAAGAATTAATAAAGCAAAGTCAAAATATTGACAAAATAGAAGGAAACATGAAATATCTCACTGAAAAGATAACTGATCATGAGAATTGGTCTCGAAGATACAATTTGAGAATCATCAGTCTACCTGAAAACCCAGAAATAAACAGAAATCTTGACATCACACTACAAGAAATTATCCAAGAAATATGCCCTGATGTTCTTGAGTAAGAGGGCAAAATATACATTTAAAGAGTTCATAGAACACCATCTACACTAAATCTTCAAAAGACAATCCCCAGGAATGTAATAGCCAAATTCAAGAGCTTCCAAGCTAAGGAAAAAAATTTTACAAGAAGCCAAAAAGAGACAATTCAGATATCAAGGAGCACCAATCAGGATTACACAAGATCTGGCAACTTCCACACTAAAGGACCGCAAGGCTTGGAATTTAATATTCAGAAAGGCAAGAGAATTGGGTCTTCAACCAAGGATCACATACCCATAAAAACTGACTATATACTTCCAGGTGAAAGTTTGGACATTCAACAAAATAGAGCCAAGTATTTGTAAAGAAAAGATGAGAACTAAGTGGAAAGTTTGATATCCAAACACAAAAATCAAGAGAAACATGAAAAGGTAAATAAGAAAGAGAGAGAAAAGGGAAAAAATGTTTTTTTAATTTAAATTTTCTTTAAGGGCTTTGATAAGATCAAATTGTTTATATTGATATATGGAAAAATGTTATTTGTAAACTCTCAAAATATCATGTTCTCTATTATAGTAATAAGAAGAATCATAGGTAGAGATTGGGGTAATCGGTGGTCTAAGATGATATACAATAAAAGAAAAAGGGAGAGGGGAATAGAAGATGGCACTAAGAGAAACTTGAAGGAATAAGAGAAATAGGATAATCTACATCACACAAAGAGGTGCATGGGAAGGGGAGGGGAAGAATACTATTATAAGTAGGAGAGGAAGAGAGTGCTAATATGTAATACTTAAACCTTACTCTCAGTGAAACCAATTCTGAGAGGAAAGAGCATTTAGATCCAGTGGGGTATCGAATTCTATCTTACCCTACAGTGAAAAGTGAAAAGGGAAAAACTAAGGTGGGGAGTGGGGCAGGGAGTTCAAAAAGGGAGGGAAAGAGAGTGGGGAGGGAACTTAATAGACCCTAAAAAAACATAATAATAAGAAGAGAACAAAAAGGGAGAGGGCAGAAAGGGAAGTATAATAAGGGTGGAGATTAGGGGGACTGAGTAAAAGCAAACCACTGGTTTAAAAGGATAAAGGGAAAGAAGAAAGGACAGAACTAGGAAAGGATATAAAAATGTTGGGGAATACTCAAGTGGCAATCATAACTCTGAACATGAATGGAATGAACTCATACATAAAACGAAATCAAATAGCAGAGTGGATTAGAAACCAAAATCCTACCATATGTTGTCTACAAAAAACACACATGAAGCAAGTAGACCCACACAGGGTACAAATTAAAGGCTGGAGCAAAAATCTATTGGGCCTCAACTGAGAAAGAGAAGGCAGGAGTTGTAATCATGGTATCTGACAAAGCCAAAGTAAAAATAGATCTGATTAAAAGAGATAGGAAAGGTAATTACATCCTGATAAAAGGCAGCATAGATAATGAGGAAATATCAGTAATCAACATGTATGTACCAAATGGTATAGCATCCAAATTTCTAAAGGAGAAACTAGTAGAGCTCAGGAATGCAATAGATAGAAAAACTATATTAGTGGGAGACCTGAACCTTCCTCTATCAGAACTAGATAAATCGAACCAAAAAATAAGAAAGAAGTAAGAGAAGTGAATGGAATCTTAGAAAAATTAGAGTTAATAGATACATTGAGAAAAATAAATAGGGACAAAAAGGAATACATGTTTTTTTCAGCAGCACATGGTACATTCACAAAGATTGACCATGTACTAGGGTATAAAAACATGGAAAACAAGTCCAAAAAAGCAGAAATAATAAATGTAACCTTTTCAGATCATAATGCAATAAAAATAATAATTAGTAAGGGTACATGGAGAGCCAAAATAAAAATTAATTGGAAATTAAATTATATGGTTCTCCAAAATCAGCTAAAGAACAAATCATAGAAACAATAATTTCATTGAAGAAAATGACAATGATGAGACATCTTTTCAAAATCTATGGGATGCAGCCAAAGCAGTACGGGGTGGGGGTGGGGGGCGGATATTTATATCCTTGAGTTCATATATTAACAAGTTAGGGAGGAAAGAGGTCAATGAATTGGGCATGCAAGTTAAAAAACTAGAAAGTGAACAAATTAAAAATCCCCAAATGAAGACTAGAAATCAAAAACCTCATTTCTTGGGATTCTAAGCGATTAATTGAAACATGTTCTTATCTCTTTAAGGTATTAAGTCTACCTTGGGGTGGTAAAGTTTTGTACTCAACTTTACACTACATTTCTTTATAATATGGTGATCAGACCAGTGAATTTGTGTATCCAATAGATGGAAGAAGATCTGGATTGACCCATGATACCGTGTCACACCAAACTTGTCTGAATCTTAGTTTCTAAATGGGAATAATGATGTTTATGGTGCCTACCTCACAGGGTAAAGGATAAAGGTTGCATAGGTAAGATCTTTTGTGAGATGGAAAGCTCTACAAAAAATATCAAACCCCATCATTAGTGATGAAAATGATGACCTCAAAGGTTCTTTCCAGCTATTACAGGCTTCTCCATTCTGTATGACCTCTCCCCTGACTGTAATCCCTAGTCTGCCTTCTGCCCTGGTTCTCTGGCCAGGTTCCCAGTCCTAATACCTCTTGGCTAGCCCAGCCCTGTGGCTACCCTCTGACCTGATGCTACCATGATTTAAAATGTAATTATAGGTATTCTCTGAGTTATGAATATCTGATTTATAAGCTTCCCATGTTCGATTTACCAAAGGCACTAAATCAAAATTTTAATCTAAGGGTGAATTTATCAACTCATGAAGTTGGGATCAGAGAGGGGAGCAAAATATTTCTGGAGCAGCAAAAGACAGAGAATTGGTATTTATCTCTACCTCCTCTAGCATTAAACATGCATATATAGGCCAACTTAGAAAAAAACAAAACCTTCTCAGGACTGCTGGATCTGCCTGCTTGGAGAGTCCACTTCTTCCCATGGTCTGGTATTTTAACACATTGTTGAATCATTAATGCTTCAGATGTGTTGTTTCCACAATGTATGTAATTACACAATACTAGTCTATGGGAGGGGAAATTTACACCATCTTCCAAGCCCGGAAGTGCCTGTTTGCAGGAACTCTTTTATTTTGGAAAATCTCCTTCAGTCAAGAGGCAAGCCAGAAAAGCAGAGCCCTTGTTCCTTTTTAATACAGGGACTCATGCACTGGGTAGACAATGGAGAAAACATTAATTAGCTTGACACTCCTTGAAAGTGGAAATTTGTAAACTATTTGTTTTGTGTTTTTTCAACCTTGGGAGAAGGACAAGCAGAGATCTGAGCTCTTCTCAGTAAACAATTCCCCATCTCCATCTGGCTAAAGTGAGATCCACTGGAAAGTCTTAAAAAGTTAGAAATGATAAAGATTCCATCTCTTCTGCAGAGGAATCTGTAATTTTGACGGGTGATATACTTTTCATGTAGACCCTTCATGGAATCAAAGAATTTCAGTCTGGAAGGGACTTTGGAAATTTAATTCCATCTCTCCATTTTTCAGAGGTGGAAGCTGAGATCCAGATAAAACAAATGACTTTCCCAAGATTTTATAATCTGTTGGTACTGGAACAGATTCAAACCCAGGACTTTTGACAGAACCCAAGGGTTTTCCCACTATTTTGTTGGAGGTGTTTTTTTTTTTTAAGTTAATACAAAATACCTAAAAAATAAAATGGAATCATTTAAAATGTACCTTTGGTGGTAAAGTGAATAGAGTACTAGACTTGGAGTCAAGAAGAACTGAGTTCAGATTCTACCTCAGACACTAGTTACAAGGTATGTGTGATCCTGGATAAGTCACTTAACCTCTATCTGCCTCAATTTCCTTATCTGTAAAAGGTGGGGTAACACCTACCTTGCAAAGGTTATTGTGGGAATCAAATGAGATAATATTTGCATAGAGCTTTGAAAATCTTAATGTACTATATAAATAACTATGATCATGATTGATATTTAATGAAAATGACAGTGAATCCGTTTGAAAAGTTAAGTGTCTTTTTTTGCAATGTGAACAGTCATTTGGGAGGCAATATGATATAATGGAAAAAGCAATGGATTTGGAGTCAGAGGACGTGGGTTCATATTCTACCTCTCTTTCTTACTGCCTTAAGTAACTTGGCCTGTTTCTTTATCCTTAATGAGAAAACTAGAAAACTGGACTACTTGACCTCTATTATGTCTTTTAGCTCAATATCCGATGATTTTCTAATTCATCTTTTTGGGATCTTTGAATATCAGATTGCTTAAATCAGGAAATGTACCTATTTTTAAATCATATGTGTATTTCTCAAAATCCAAAAACGAACTTTTCACTGATTTTTAAAACTGTTTTTATTTCACCTTTATTTCTAAATAATGCCAAACTATCCCCTCCAAACAAAAAATTTTAAAAATAGAATGAAAAGAGAGGGAAAAAAACAACTTAGCAAAACTAACAAACAGAACAACTGAGTCTGACATATTTTCAGGGTTCCCTACCCATAGGATTCCCAATTGCTACAAAGAAGGTAAGTAGGTTCACGGTTTCTTCTCTTCTTTGGGATAGTTTATTTGAATACTCCAAGATTCTGGAATTTCATCACTGGCTATTCCCTCCAGCAGTGCAGATCACAACTCTTTGGTGATTTGGAATATGATGTTTGTGAGTTGCTGTAGCTGAAACATCACCCTGAGACCAAGCTTTTGTATAGATTTGATTACGTTGCCTCCCTTGCTCAGTCTCCAGTGATGCCTTATTACCTCTTAAATCAAATATAACCTTCTTTGTTTGGCATTTAAAGTTCATCACCACTTGTGCCCTTGCCTATCTTTCCAGTCTTCTTAGATGTTTCTTTTCTTTATGGTCCTCACATATGATGCATCCTTCATCTGCCTTGGTACCTTTGCGTGCCTGACATACTCTTCTTCCTCTTCTCTGACCCTTAGCATTCCTGTCTTCCTTCAGTTCTCAACTCAAATGGCACTTTTGGCAAGAGATCTTTCCTTACCCTACCTACCTCTGTACCGTTACCCTCCTTCTTCTACTCTATGTATTGTCTATGTACCGATTTATATAACAGCCAGACCTAGAGTCAGGGAGAATATATATTCCTGAGTTCAAATCTGACCTCAGACACTTACTAACTGTGGGATCCTGGGTAAGTCACTCAACCCTGTTAGCCTCAGTTTCCTCACCTGTAAAATGACCTTGAGAAAGAAATGGGTCACAAAGAGTTCGACATGAATGAAACAAAAGAACAACCACAGCAACAACACATTTAACATGGTTCCTGGCATATAGTGAGAAGCATTTAATAAATCTTTGTTAATTGATTGATAGATCAGTCCTCATATGGACAATAAATGCATGTACCATCATCAGGAGCATATTTGAATTTCTTCTAGCTCAACATAGGACTTGCCAGAGTTTCTGTTGTCATGGCCTTCCAGAACTCAGTTCTATGCTAAAAAATTACTTTAGATGAAAACTTCATATAAATATTATATGTACCCTAATATTACTTGATTTATATTAATCTATGCTGATCGATCATATTGCATATGATATATTTGTATAAATCAGTATATGAGTATAAATTAGTCCTTCAATAAATCTTTATTAACTACCTATTGTATGCCAGGAACTGTGCTAAATGCTAGGGATGTGAAGGTGTGTAATTAATTTCTATACCCTAAAACTTCAATTCTCAGCATTCCATGTTCCTTCTCATGTTACATGCTAATGTAGGGAGGATATAAATTTGGTGTAGCCCTGCCTCTCTCTCTCTCTCTCTCTCTCTCTCTCTCTCTCTCTCTCTCTCTCTCTCTCTCTCTCTCTCTCTCTCTGTCTCTCTCTGTCTGTCTCTCTCTCTGTCTCTTCCTGTGATCTGGTTTGGTGGAAGTGATATGAGGTGAGAGCCAGGAGAGTTTTCGCTCATGTGGTCTTGATTTTGTTAGATGGTTAGGGTTTTTTTTTTACTTTTTTTAACTTTTTATTCCTTCTATTTCAAGTGATTATTAATAAACTTTATAAAATATAATTCTTGGAGCGTTGGATATTAATTTAAATCTTACGAAGGTAAAAAAGATAGTCCCTGCTCTCAAGGAACTCACAGTCCAATGGAGGAGACAAAAAGCAAACAACTCTGTTCAATAAATTATATAAGGGATAAATTGCAAATAATGAACAGAGAGAAGGCACCACCATTAGGAGCACCTAGAAAGTCCTACAATAGAAGTTAGGATTTTAGCTGGGACTTGAAGGAAGCCAGAAAAGCAACATCTAGGAGATTATAGGGGTTCAGTAAATCCCAACTGATTATTAGAAACCTAGCTTTGGAGGCAACCAGGTAGCACAGGGGATAGAGTGCCAGGTTGGAAGGATATGGGTTCAAATTTGGCCTCAGACACTTCCTAGCTATATGACCCTTGGCAAATCAATTAATCTGAATATTTGACCCTTGCCTCTCTTTTGTCTTAGAATCGATACTAAGTCAGAAAGTAAGGGTTTAAAGAAAAAGGAAAGAAAAGAAAAAAGAAACCTAGCTTCACCAAGTGAGTAGGCATTTTATTTCTACCATCAGAATGGAATGATCCAGAATGTTTGCCCTTTATTCAGGTTCTTTAGATGAGGTTCCTTCCCTATCTTAGTACCTTGGAAAAGGAGGATATGGATAGGAATCACACTGTAGGAGGAAGTAGGCATGATATACTGTTCTGAGTGGGATCCATGCTGAAGAGATCACAGATCCATCACATAGCAAAGTATACTTTGGACCTCTGAAAGGCTTCCTGGAATATATAAAGCCTCAGAGAGCAGGGACTCTTTTTTTTTTGTCTTTGTATTCCTAGCATTGGTGTATATGGGGTATAGAGGGTTGCAGGAGTACTAGCATCTCTGGTGTGAGAGCTGCCAAGCCCTTTTCAGGGCTGTTCCTCTGTCTTTGTTGTTTACCTTTTACCCAACTTTCACTTGTGGTTCCAAGTAGCTATGACATACACAAAGTCCACAACCTGATATAGGACTTGCCAGAGTTTATACTCTGTTGTTGGTATAGCCAACATAGTCAAATAGCAAAACCATTTAAGCAGGCAGGCTAAACCAGGTTGAGGGTAATCAACAGGCTTTGAACCCATTGTTGAGTGAGCACACATAAAGACTTCTCCTGGCCAAATGGGTGGATTAGTACAATTTGTTCCAAAGGCCACCGATGGAGTGCTTGGTCAGACATCCAAGATGCCAAAGTCATCCTCCGCATCCTGGGCCATTGTCTTGGCATTTGTTTTGCCACTGGACTTTGATGACTGGAAGAGAGAATGAGAAGGACAACTTTGTGCAATTCTTTCTCCCTTAAAATCCAATTCATGAGCTATGTCAAGACATAATCTGTGATATTATTGGTCCTCTTTGAAAATGAAGGATGAACAATAATCTCTGGCATCTAGCATGGTGCTTTGCATAAAGTAGATGCTTGATAAACTTTTGTTGAATTGATTTACATTTCCAGATAAAGCAAACTAGTTCTGAAAGGTTTAGTTCATTCAATCATTAAATGACAGATGGATTACAAAATGCCTCTTTGAAGAATCTGTCACAGACATTCATTCATTCATTCATTCATTCATTCATTCATTCATTCATTCATTCATTCATTCATTCATTCAATAAAGCCTTCTCAGGGCAATTAGGTGTTCTCAGTGAATAGAGAGTCAGTTCTAGAGATGGTCCTGGATTCAAATATGACCTCAGACACTTCCTAGCTGGGTGATCCTGGGCAAGTCACTTAATCCCAATTGCCCAGCCCTTACCTCTCTTCTGCTTTGGAACCAATACATAGCATTGATTCTAAAATGGAAGGAAATGATTAAAAAAAATCCTGTAAGCTAGACACTGGATTAGATAGGTGCTGAGACAACAGGGACAGAAACAAAATAGTTACTGCCCTCAAGGAGCTTCTGTTTTATTGGAGAGGAGAATGAACTGCAGATATTCAAATGAATCTGTCATCTCAACAGTGGATATTCCCTCCACCTATGCAGATTTCAACCCTCCCCTTCCTGTGCATTTTGTGGGAGTATCTCCTTTCTTCTCATTTCTCAAGTCTTCCCATAGAATTTGCCTCAGAAGGTCTACCCAGTGTGTATTTTGAGGACCTTTTTCCAATTTCTATTAATGTTGGGAACAGGACATTCATAGATAAATCAAAGTAAAATAAATACAAAGTAAATAGAGATTTGAACTGGCCCTTTGCTTTCATTGATATCAGGAATTCCCTGGGTGAGGGAAGTTCCTCTGCTGAAGACATAATTTTAGGGAATTGTCAAGAGAATTGTTAACTGACTTGCTCAGAGTCAAATAGCCTATGTGCTAAAGGCAGGATTTGAACCCAGATCTCCATGTGTCTCTATGGAGCCACACTGCTTCCTGTACAAAGCAAAGGGGGGGAGACATTAAGGAACTTGAGTGAACTACAAGTGCCAAATAGAGGAGGTGGCATCCAAGTTGGATTTTGAAGAAATTAAGTGATTCTTGGAGGCTGAGGTGTGGATTTGAACTTTTTACATTTAGTCTGTATGTTTTGAAAGTAGAAATACATAATTTCTAAAAATAGTTCCAGATTCTGGAGGAAAGTGCAGAAACCCTATCCTTTCTCTTCCCTTACTCGATAATCAAAGTCCCTTTATCCATCTTCCATATTTTTCATGTATATATGCTTTCATGTTTTCAAATAAAGTTATTAAAGGAGTGACCCACGGCACTAGCACTAGCATGTAAAATACTGATTTTATTGTATTTTTAAAGAGGAAGTTCACAAGCTGCTTACATTATAAATGCGGCCCAGTATAGTTTTTCATGCTGTCTTCCTTCCTGCCAAAGTGTATTGTGCATTGTAACTGGAAACACTGGACAGTCAAGGAGGAGTGCTGAGAAGGCAGAACAATTGCTGTTCTTTCAGGGGTGAGCTCTGAAACTGTCCCCCTCTCCCTGCCCTGCCTCTGCTGCCCTGTGGCTGAGGCTGATGTAACTTCTGTCCCGACCAGTGATGGATGGGTTACTTCCAGATAAGGGGCTATGACTGCGTAATGGAGAAGAACTCTCTGACCAGGAATCCCCACAGACCTGACTTCCCTGGCTAGGAAATGATCGACTAACTACCTCTGTATGGGTTTCATTACTTTATTACCAAAGGTGCCAGGGCATAGGTCCACAGTTTCCTTCACTTTCCCCTCCTTTCTTTTTTTCCCTGTTTTATTCTGAGCGTTTCTCCCCCCAGTTACCAGAGTTTGCACAATCTCAAAGCTTGTGGGCTAGCAAGGGCTGATTCTGACAGGGTACCATCCTCCAGCCAGGTCTTGGAGAACTAAGGAAGAGAGCATTCCTTATGAGCTGTCAGGATCATCTCCAAACAACTACCCGGGCATCTTGTTTTTATTTAGTCTTCGTAACGAATACCATGAGGAGTGTTGAAGCCTGGGCCTTTTTCTGCCCTCCATCTCTTTAAGGGGGATCATTTCCCCCTTCCTGAGTGAAATTCCATCCACAGTCAGGGACTAAGAGGGTCTCAAGAAGAGTTGGTGATAGTGGTAGTAGCAGAATTGCTAAACAAAGCTAGTTTTTTTTTTTTAAGATATGTGCAAGGATCATGATAAAATATCAGTTCTTTCATTTGAAATATGATAATAATTATTATTTTTTTTATGAATACCCTTACCTTTCATCTTAGAATCAATACTGGGTATTGGTTCCAAGGCAAAAGAGTGGTAAGGGTTAGGCAATGGGGGTCAAGTGACTTGCCCAGGGTCACACAACTAGGAAGTGTCTGAGGTCACATTTGAACCCAGGACCTTCTGTCTCTGGGCCTGACTTTCAATCCACTGAGCCACCCAGCTGCCCCCTTGAAATATTATTAAAAAAAAAAATTCTTAGAGCTTCTTGGTGGGAGGCAAAAGTGGAAAAAATATCAGAGTTTGGGGAGACCTGAGGAGAGATAGTTGTGTGATGGTAAATGTTTAACAATCTTCTTCCCTCAAAAGAAAAAAAAAAGAAGCTAGATACACTTTTAAGTTAAATCTGCATTCTTAGCATTTTCTACATCATGTTCTTAAGTCTAAAAATCAACAAAACAATAAATCAAACCCTGATTTGTAGTGTTTGATGATTTTCGAGGTATAAATGCTCAGTGAAAATTTTTATAATGGCAAGAGATCCTACTGTGAAAAGGGATTAAGAAGGTAAACAGCTGTTATATCTAAGATTCCAGGATATGGAAAGGTGAATTATGCCTTTTTAATTTTTTTTTTGGCTGTGAATATTCCAAGTCACTTAAAAGAATTATGTACAGTAATAGGGAAACAGCCTGGTACAGTAGAAATATGCCTATATCTATATTTGGAGGAAGGGAGCTCAGATCTGATCTGTCACTTGCTACTTGTATGATTTCCAGTCTCTCAGGCCCAAACCTTAAACTAATGGGTTAGGGAAAGCAAAGCAAAACAAAATAAAAAAAAAAACAAAACCCTTGTTAATGGCCATATTTCAAAAAGCACAGCCACAGATATAGATAAGCATTAAGATGAACAAGGTTTCCAATTGCATTGGAAATTATGATGGCTAGGGGGAGGAGGAATTGAATCTCTTCCTGCTTCCCCATCCTCCTAATCACCTGTTAGAAAGGGAATGAAAAATGAAATAATACGACAGGTAAATGTGCAGCAGAGGTCTTCCTGGAGTGCTCTAAGGAAGAGGGGAGAACAAAGAATCTGTCCCTGGAATCTAGGAGTCTACTAACTATAGTTGCTGCTGGTCCCTAGTCAAGATCTCCCCTCCGGTCAGTTCTCACCGGCCCATCAGATCTCTACTCTCTCTGCTTATCTTCACTGTATTCCTGAAGGCTCTGCCAAACCATGAGCTCTTAGGCCCACTTACTTTCCCCACAAGCTCACATCCCCAACCCCCTTAGCTACTGCCTTGGAAGATGACTGCAGACCAGATTGGCCTCTTTGCTTGGCTTCTGTATATCTTGGCCATGTGGCTTCCCAGAAGAAAGTTTCTCGATGGTTAAAATTCCTGGAATTTTTGGGAACTCTTGGATAATGGCTTCATGTTATCGTTCCCACTTGGCGTAGGCTTCATGACATTCCCACATGGGTATTTGGGTTATACCTCTGTATATGTTGTCTACCCTGATAGAATATAAGTTTCTTAATACAAGGGACTTTCAATTTTGTCTTTGAATCCCCAGTACTTAGAACAGTATATGGCACATAGTTGCTCAACCCTAGAGTGACTTTATCTATAAAATAAGACAGTTGGATTTAATGATGTCTAGGATTCCTTCCAATTTTAGTCAAAGAAGTCGGCTGCTATTTGTTCTTTTGTAGATGACCAATGGCATTATGGGGTGATGTCTTGACTTGTGCATGAATTCAATGTAAGTGAGGCAGAGTTGCACAAAGTCATCAGCCTCACTCTTTCTTTGGGAATCATCGAAGTCCAGTGCCAAGACAAAAATCACCACTGGTGGTGGCCCAGGATGCAGTGGATGACCTTGGTGTCTTCAGTGCCTGATCAGGCTCTAAGAATTCTGCAGGCTCTGCTTCAGCTGCCTTCATGGCCACTGGAAAAAATTGTTCTTATCTGTCCATTCTGCCAGGGGAAATCTTCACATGCTTGGCACATAGTAGGTCCTTAGTAAATGCTTGTTGATTTATTTTATAAGTATGTTTCTAATTGGGCTTATAAATTCAGTTGAACTAAAGTTATCTTGCCACACAAAAGAAAATTTTGTTTGTTTTTTTAGGTGTATGAAAGTATTCATTTATTTATTTAACTTAAATAATTTTATTTAATTAATTAAATTAGAATATTTCAAAAGAAAATTTAAAAATAGAATTGATTTTTTTTTGTTTAGAGAGTTTTTAGATAAGATGGGATTATAAATGTCTAGACACATAATGGGCCTACCAGGTATAATGTGGTGTATTCAAAGTATCTAGGAGCTAATTCTAGTTCTAGCTGACTTCCTAAAATAAAGGCTGGTTCTAGAAGGTCCCTGATTTTTGTCAACAACTGGGGTAAAAAGGGATTTATAGCAGGATGGACTTTGTCTATTTTCAAGGTAAAAGTCTGTGGAGTACAAATCATCCTGTGGTAAAGCTGAGAGTATAGTTTGATCTGGGATCTTCTGGGGCCAGTCAGTTCTGTACTTGTTCAGGCCTGATTCTTCCCTCCTCCCATCTCCTCCACACACAGAAAGAGTTCTTCTGGAACCTGATATGTCTCAAACATGTTATCATGCTAGAAAGAATGTTTGATTTGGAGGCAGAGGACCTCAGCTCTGTGGCTTTCTAGCTTTGTGACTGAGAAAAATCACTCCAACTTTTGGGTCTTCATTTTGGAGGAGGTTGGACTTGATGACCTCTGTGGTTTGTATCAGCTCTAAAAATCTATGCTACTATGCCAAGACCCAGGGGTCCTCCACTAGAGATTTTCTAGTTGGTGTGAAATTATTTATGGATATTCTCTGGATCACTGTTGTTGAGTTGTTTTCAGTTGTGCTCCACTCCTCATAACTTGGTGTTTTCTTGGCAAAAATACTGGAGTGATTTGCTGTTTCCTTCTCTATCTCAATTTATAGGTAAAGAAACAGAGGCTAAAAGGTTTAAGCAACTTGTCCACAGTCACATAGCTAGTAAGTATCTGAGGTTGGATTGAACCCAGGTCTTCCTGATTCCAGACCTGAAACTCTATACACTTTGCCATCTATCTGCTCCTATTCTCTGGGTCAAAATTCAACAAATTGTGAATCCATTAAATTACCATTGTCTCTCTCGTGTCTATCTTATCCATCAGAATAGCATGGGAGAGTTTTCTCAAATGCTTTGTTAAAATCTGAGTAACCTATATTTGAAATATTCCCTTGATCTACTAAACTTATAACCTGATTTTTTTAAAAAAAGAGAATGAATTTATTTTGGAATGAGCTACTCTTGTTGAAGTTGTGCTGGCTGTTTGTGATGCTCATTGCCTTTCTAGATATTCACTTACCCTCCCTAGGGGGCAACTGGGTGGCTCAGTGGATTGAGACCCAGGCCTAGAGATAGGAGGTCCTAGGTTCAAATCTGATCTCAGACACTTCCTAGCTGTGTGACTCTGGGCAAGTCATTTAACCTCCATTGCCTAGCCCTTACCACTCTTCTGCCTTGGAACCAATATCAGTATTGAGTCCAAGATGGAAGGTAAGGTTTAAAAAAATAATATCATCTAAAATGTTTCTAGGAATGGAAAGTCAAACTCTCTGGCCTATAGTTTATAGACTCTCCTCTCTTACCTTTTTAGAAAATTGGAACATTTGCCATTCCTTAGTTCAATGGCACCTTTCCCATTCTCCATGATTTTTCAGAAATTTCCACTGGCCAGTGATACCATTTACTTGTTCTTTCAGTATTCTTGCATGTAGCCTTAGCCTGGCGAGGCAATTCATCCAGGATTGCTAAGTTTTCTCTTACCATCTCTGTATTTATCTTGGATTTCAACTCCCATTTAATGATTTGGGTTCTGCCCTTCCCAGGTCAAAGATGATTCTTCTTGGCAGGGAAAACAAAACGAGAATGAAGCAGCTCAACAGTAAAGGTAAGAAAAAAGTCTCAGCTCTAGTACTCAGATTAACCCCTTTTGAGGGTATCCCCCTTTGCTCCTTCTCCCCTAGCCCTCTCACCCCTGGGACCTGTGTGTTCTATGTAACTCAGAGTGCTCCTTACTTGGGAATCCATTAAATTATCCTTGTCTAGGGCATGTCTCTATCTTATCCATCAGAATAGCGTGAGAGAGTGGCCCATTCATGTTTCTTCCCTATCTCCTTTGCCCTTTGGCTCTAGCTATGCTGCTCGAACCCGGAATTCTTCCCCGTCTACCAACTTGGCTTTATTCCTTTTCTCTCTAGGAGATGTAGCCCAGAATGCTGCTCCTTGTTCAAGAACTCCTTTTACTGCTCCCTCTTTAGGCTACCATCTGGCAGACACACACACACACACACACACACACACACACACACACACACACACACACACACACACATATATATGTCAGAGGCCAGATTTGAACTCAGGAAGATGAGTCTTCCTGACTTCAGGCTGGCATTCTACCCATCCCCAAACTTTATCAGATTTATTACTGTCAGAATTTTCAGAATGTCATTCTTTAGAGATTCCTATCCTTCCTGGAATGCCTTTCCTAATGGAATTTTAGATCACGAGGTCCTACCTATTTATCCCTTTGTCCAACTCTTTGCAGTCCTCTCTTCCAATATCTAGGGTACTTGTCAATGTCAGACTACGTCTGACTTTTCTTCCCTATCGTGAATTCTAATGTAGAGTGGTCACTCTTTCTTCAAGGTGCCCATCATTGTATTTTATTATTTATTTATGGGTAGATACAATTTTAATAATCGTTTTCCGACATTTTGTAATACATTTTCTCTCTTCTTTCTTACCCTTTCCCTCCTCTCCAAGATGGCAGGTAAATCATTCAAGTTTGTTTGTTTTATAATGATATTGCTATTGTAGAAATTATTTTCCTGTTTCTGCTTTCTTCTATATTATTTCTTACAAATCTTTCCAGGTTTCTCTAAAGCCATCCCTTTCATTATTTCTTCTGGCAAAGTACTGCCTTTTTACATTCATATACTCTCTGACTCTTAGTTTCTAATTCTTTGCTACCACACAATGAAATGCTCTAAATATTTTTGTACATTTGGGTCCTCTTCCTCTTTCTTTGATCCTTTTGGAGCATAGATTCAACAATGGTATTCCTGGGTTCTAACCCTTTGGGATATGCCAAATTTAGTGAGCTTTTGAGGGTGTCCATCATTTTTGATGAGCAGCTAGGTAACAGCGGATAAAGCACCCAGCCTGGAGTCAGGAAGATCTGAGTTCAAATTTGACCTTAGACATTTAAGCAGCTGTGTGACCCTGTATTTAACCCTGTTTGCCTCAGTTTCCTCACCTGTAAAATGAGCTGGAGGAGGAGATGGCAAACCACTTCAATATCATTGCCAAGAAAACCACAAAAGGGGCCATTAAAAGTTGGACACAATTGAAATTACTGAACAACAACACATTGTTTTTGTTGTAGCAGCTGGATCTTCCTTATTGGTGAGGATCCAGTCCAGAGGAGCTTCCTCTGTTTTGGTTGTTGAGTCATTCAGTCGTGTCTGACTCTTTTTGACCTCGAGGTATGGATCATACTGTCTGTGGGGTTCTCTTGGCAAAGTTACTAGAATGGGTTGCTATCTCCTTCTTCAGTGGATTAAGGCAAATAGAGGTCAAGTGACTTGCACAGGGTCACATAACTAGTAAAAATCTCACTACCTTTTCCTCACACTATTTTTAATACTTTCTGGTTAGCCTGATTAAAATTTCTAAGCAGGTTGAATTGTTTTCTGGATGTCAGATGATGAGGCAGCATATTCAGTAGGCAGATCGAGAGACTAGCCCATTCCCTGTATTTTTCTGTACCTGCTGGCAGTGATATAACAGCTAGGCAAAGATGCAATTTAGTTTGGATACATTGAAGTTCCCATCTTTCCAAAAGCCACTGGTAGAAGAATGCTGGGATGACACAGAAAAAGCTGGAGATCCAGAGGAGTCACCTTTTCCTCCAATGGACAGAGGAAGTGGCCATTTTTAAACAACTGGTACTGGTGCTAGTGACATTATTGAGAAATCCAGATGGAGAATTTCTAATTCCACTGATAATTAAATCAGGGGGATAAATAAGGGCTTAGTCAGCTCAATGAAGGTGGTGATATGGTTAGCACTGGTGACTGACTGATTTGAGTTATCCCTACAACTCTTGTACACCATTAAAAAACTTGGCCCCAGCTCAGTCCAACATTGAGGCACTTTTCACCACTGCTAAGTACAAATGGTTCAAGCCATACATTGGAGGTATTGTGAGTAACTAATTTTGCTAGAACTATTAAGTCTGATAATTATTGCCAGTTGTGAAGAAATATGGTGTGGAATAAATGGTGCTAGGTTTATAGTCAGGAGGACTGGTTTTGAACCCTGGCAGGAGCTTTTTGTGCCCCCATCACTTAATTTCTAGGTTAAGTTTTCTTATCTGTAGAATGAGAGATTTGAACCAGATGGCCAGTATGGTCCCTTCTAACTTTAGAAGTTTGAGCTTTGATTTTTAATAACTTTTGTTGACATCTCTTATTTTTACATTATAGTAATTTCCAATCTTCTCCATCTTCCAGATCTAACTCTTTCTTCTTAACAAAACAATTAAATAAAAACATATAATAAAGCAACCACATCTGGCAGTATATACAACATCTGTCCCAGCAGCCCCATGGTCACTTGCCATGAGAAGGGAGGCATGTTTTCTCATCTGTTCTTCAGGACGCTCATTGGTTCCTTTATTCTGAGTTTGATACCCTTTTAGTGATCTTTTCCTTTATGCTGCTGTACTCATTATTATGTCTAGTTTCCTTGTTCTACTTATTTTCTTGGTGTCAATTCATATAAATTCCTCCATATTCCTCAATGCATAATATCATCATATTACATTTACATACTTTTTTTTGGCCATTCCCCAACTAATGGATATTTATGCATTTTGTTTCCAAATCTTTGTAAGAACACAAATATTTTTGTATATTTGGACATTTGCTTCTGCCTCCAAATTCCAAATCAATAGTTTTACATGAATATTCTCTTCCAACAATGACCAATATGGAAGTATATTTTGCATGATAATACATGAATAATCCAGATCAAATTGTTTACTATCTCCGAGAGGAGGGAGATAAGGGGGGGGGGGAAGGATATAATTTGTATCAATTTGGAAAACATGTTGAAAATTGTTATTATATGTGATTGGGAAAATAAAATATCTTTGAAAAATTTTTTAAAAATTCCAAATTGGTATTAAGAACAATTGGGCCACTACACAGTTCCCCCAACAAGGTATTAGTGTGACTTTCTTCTCATAGCCTTTCCCACAATATTGAATGCCCCTATCAGTTGTCAACTCTGCCAATCTTCAAAATGAAGGGGTTGGATTAGATTGTCTCAAAGGTCTCATCTAGCAAGAAGGGTTAATGGTTTATGGTTTGTCCCTCTTAGTCAATAAGCTATCAACCATAGCATCCCTCTCCAAAACACTGGCAGAAATGCTTTGAGGGTAATCTCTTCTACTGGCCTAGGCTCCTAGATGCCTCAATCAAGTGTTGGTCTCTAATTGATGCTGAGAAAGGAGCAAGGTGACTGGACTGAGAGCCAGGCCCAGAGATGGAAGATCTGGGCTCAAATTTGACCTCACACCCTTTCTAGCCATGAGACTATAGGTGTGTCACTTAACCTCTATTGCCTAGCCCTTGCTTTTCTTTTCTTTTCTTTTTTAAATTTTTATTTAATTAATTAATTTAGAATATTTTTCTATGGTTACAAGATTTATGTTCTTTCCCTGCCCTCCCCCAAGCCCCCTCCTGTAGAAGATACACGATTCCTCTGGGGTTTTACATGTGTCATTGATCAAGACCCATTTCCATGCCATTGATATTTAGAGTCTATAACCCCAATCATATCCCCATTGACCCTTGTGATCGAGCAGTTGTTTTTCTTCTGTGTTTCTGTTCCTACAGTTCTTCCTCTGGATGTGGATAGTGCTCTTTCTCATAAGTTCCTCAGAATCGTCCTGGATCATTGCATTCCTGCTAGTAGAGAAGTCCATTACATTCAATCGTATCACGGTGTATCAGTCTCTGTGTACAATGTTCTCCTGGTTCTGCTCCTCTCACTCTGCGTCACTTCCTGGAGGTTGTTCCAGTCTCCATGGAACTCCTCCACCTTATTATTCCTTTTAGCACAATAGTATTCCATCACCAAATATTCCACAATTTGTTCAGCCATTCCCCAATTGAAGGGCATCCCCTCATTTTCCAATTTTTGGCCACCACAAAGAGAACAGCTATGAATATGATTCTACAAGTCTTTTTCCTTATAATCTCTTTAGGGTACAAACCCAGCAGTGCTATGGCTGGATCAAAGAGCAGTCAGTCTTTTAGCGCCCTTTGGGCATAGTTCCAAATTGCCCTCCAGAATGGTTAGATCAATTCACAACTCCACCAGCAATGAATTAGTGTCCCCACTTTGCCACATCCCCTCCAGCATTCATTACTTTCCTCCTAATGCATACTTTAAAAAGTCATGTTAGCCAATCTGCTAGGTTTGAGGTGATACCTCAGAGTTGTTTTGAGTTGCATTTCTCTGATTATAAGAGTAGTCTTTGCTTTTCTGCTTGGAAACAATATATAGTATTGATTCTGAGATGGAAGGTAGGGGTTTAAAAAAAATCAACTCTGATGCTGAGCAGTCTGTCCTCCTACACTCACTAGCTCACTATTTTTAGAAGTTACATGGACTGCTTCCAAAAAATTCCCTCCTCCTTATCCTTTGTTCTTCTCTCTGACCCTCTCTGAACAGTAGTATGTCTTCTTCTCACTGTATGTTCAGTGTGATTACTTACCATTGATCAATCAATACGCATTTTATTATATCCTCATTGTGGATCAGGTACTCTGCCACAGGATAAGAAGACAGAGGAAAAAGCAAGAATAACCCCTTTCCTCAAGGATCCTTCTTTCAAATGGCAGAGACCACAGGCACATAAATAGGTATATCTCATTCCCTCAGGGCTATTTCTCCACCCAAAGGTAATAATAATAGTTAATAGCAGCTAACATGGATATAATGCTTATTATGTGCCTTAGTTCTGTGCTAAGAACTTTAAAATTATCTTCTTTGATCCTTAGAATAAATCTGGGAAATAGGTGTTATTATTCCCATGTTACAGTTATGGAAACTGAGGCAAACAAAGATGAAGTTGATTTGCTTAGGGTCCCACAGCTAAGCTACATTTGAACTCAGATGTTCCTGACTTCAGGGCCAGAGCTGTATCCATTGAGGCACCTAGTGGTCCCACAAAGCTCCCAAAGGTTTGAGTCTTCTTGGACAGATGTGTTCTCTGCCTCTGGAGCAACTCTGCTGAGTGGGTTGTTCTGTAGGGGTACCTGGATCTTTTCTGCCCTGCATCCTGACTTCCAGGGCTAGTATTCTCTGGAATCCATAAACTCTCCTCTCTGTAATTGGAGCTCTGGCTTCTTGAACCTGCCTCTAAAGCTTCTCTGTGTCCCTGTCTTCATAAAGAGATTGTGACTCTTTGCTCTCTGCTGGACATATCTGAAAACTCTCAAATCCACTCAAATAGTTTGACTTTCTGTGAAGTGAGTTAGTAGCTAGAAAACATCATGGCCACTAGAGTGGAAACAAATCCATTCCCTTTCAGGTGCAGGATTCTTCCTAACCTAGCTTAGACTGACTGTAGGGTTGATAAACTAGCATTTTAAGGGCAATGAGGGGTACAGCTTACCTTCAACCCACCAATGGCAATTACTCTTTCCAATTCAATTAAACAACTTCCCTCCTTCCCTCCTCCTAATGCATACTTTAAAAAGGAATCAGGGTCTCTAGAAAGTCTTTACATTTAATTTAACATCTGGTTATTCACCACCTGCTTTTTCAGATTACATCTGTGACTGGGGTGAGGGGGTCAACTTCTCCCCCCCCATCTGAAAAATTGCCATTTCTAGCAATTCAACCAGGGTGCTTTTGTGTATATTTGCCCATAGTTCCAGTTGGGTATAGCTCTCTAGGGACCTGGAGATGCTCAAGTATTGGACTCTCAAGAGCCTTCTCCTCTGCTAAAGAATCTTATCAAAAAACTTACCGCATGTGGTTCTTAAGAGATTTGAAAATTAATGAGAGTGCAAGCCTACCATAATTGGCAACCTGGGAATTGTTACCGCTAAATACATGCTGACATATAATAGAGTCACATACCATAACCACACAGAGGTCCCTTGGTGAATTTTGTTTGGTTAGTCAATTATTTTCCTGAATTATTATAAATCTCTTTACCCATGAAATAATCCTGGCAATCTTGCCATGTCCTCTTGGGCTTGTAGGTGATTATCAGCATTCACAGAACTGTTGGTCTAGAGTTCCAATCCTAAATTTAAGGATGGCTCTCAGTCTCCTATCTATAACCTCTGTTCCCTGGAAGCCTCTTATGTGCTGACTATGTTGATCTGAAATCAGAATTATGAGCTTGTGTGGATGGCTCAGGCACCAGTATGGTATCCTACAGGTTCTTTGTATCCCCCAGGAACTATTGTTACTGGAGTCTTAGGTTGTATAGATATTGCTTCTGAGTTCAATCTTTCCCTATTATCTGTAGAGACATTCATCTGTAATTGGGATAGATTTAGTTGAGTTCTCTGATCTTCCTTCCTTCCTTCCTTCCTTCCTTCCTTCCTTCCTTCCTTCCTTCCTTCCTTCCTTCCTTCCTTCCTTCCTTCCTTCCTTCCTTCCTTCCTTCCTTCCTTCCTTCCTTCCTTCTTCTTTCTCTCTCTCTCTCTCTTTCTTTCTCTCTCTCTTTCTTTCTTTCTTTCTTTCTTTCTTTCTTTCTTTCTTTCTTTCTTTCTTTCTTTCTCTCTTTCTTTCTCTCTTTCTCTCTTTCTTTCTTTCTTTCTTTCTTTCTTTCTTTCTTTCTTTCTTTCTTTCTTTCTTTCTTTCTTTCTTTCTTTCTTTCTTTCTTTCTTTCTTTCTTTCTTTCTTTCTTTCTTTCTTTCTTTCTTTCTTTCTATTGGTTCCAAGGCAGAAGAGTGATAATGACTAGGCAATGGGGTTAAGTGACTTTCCTAGGGTCACACAGCTAGGAAGTGTCTAAGGTCATATTTGAATCCAGGACCTCCTGTTTGTAGGCTTGACTCACAATTCACTGAGCCCTAGCTGCTCCTGAGTTCCCTGATTTCTTGGTAGGTACCATTGCCCAGTTCTGGTACCATCAGAATCATCTTCTGAGATATTATCAGGCTTTGTCAGCCCCTCCATAGCAGGTTAGTGAGAGTTGCTACTCAGATTAACTCACACACTCAATCACTGCTCTCGCTATCTCTGCTCCATAAGCAATGGGTAGTTTCAGTGCATTATCTTTGACTGTTTTCTGGGGGCTATTAAAAATTATTCTTAATTTAAAAAACACCAGACAAAATTAATATCTCCATATACAAAGTATATAATAAATTCAATATATATAACTTTCAATGCTGACCTACTTGCTTATTATTTATTCTTCCATTCTCTTCTGCATTTAAAAAATGTTTCAATTGTCCTCTTTTCTTTATTTTCTTCTTCTATTTTTGACAACCCTATTACTAACTGTATTCCTTTGAAACTTCATCACTGCCAAAATGAAGAAAAAGCAAAACAAACCCCTTCAAAAATATGCATAGTTAAGCAAAATCAATTCACCAATTGGCCAAGTCTGGGATTGTTTTGTAAGCAAGCAAATTGTCCAGTTTTTCAACAACCTGATTTTGAGTGGACTTCCATCTCCATTGTCTATCTGGTACATTCCGGACTATGGTGGGAGTGACACCTGTTTTATGTAGGCTGAGCTGGTTTCCCTTCAACGGGGCAGAGGCTCTTTCCTTGGGATTAGCTGGCCTGAGGGAACTAGGGTTTAAATTATTGATTTGGTCTCCTTGTCCCTGTGGCTTGAAGGTCCAACCTACTGGAATTAGAGCTTTGGCAATTTTATCAGAATTCCCATTGCCCAGAAGGAAAGGTAGGGTTGTGCTGGAATTAGCCCACTTTGGCTCTGAGAGTTGATCTTTAAATTTCCAGTGTGAGCGTTTGCATTTCCAATGCTTGATTTATTGTTTTACTGATTATTCGAACTTGAAGTGATAAAGAAAAAATAATGCAGATGACAGTGTTTCAATCTTTTTTATATTACATGTAGATACAATTTTAATAATCATTTTCTGACATTTTCAATCCATGTTCTCTCCTTCCTTCCCACCCTTCCCCCATCCTGAGACAATAGAAACTATGATCTAGGTTGTACATACGATATCATGCAATCCATACTTCCATGTTCATTAAGTTGTGAAAGAAGACATATATTACTTATACTACAGAAAAATTCATGGAGGAAATAAAGAATGGTATACTTCAATTTGCATTCAGACTCCATCAGTTCCTTCTTTGATGGTGAAGAATCTAGTTTCTTGAAGCTGTCCTAGATCCTTAGTTTAAATTTACAACGTGTCACTGGTACACACCTTTCTTACCCCTACATCTTCCAAAGCCTGTTAAATGTTTTCTGGCATGGTGGCAGGGACAGGGGGTTGGGACCTGCCTACATGATTTCTTAACAACCAGAATGTTGCACTATGGTGAATTTAGAAGTGGAGAGAAGTACTGTTTTATTTGAATTGAGCTGGGAATTGTAGCCTTTTAAATTATATTGAATTTAATTTGATTGTATATTGAAAATTACTTTCAATAATTTCAATATTTCAAAATTTCAATAATTTCAAAAATATTACAATAAATCAAATTATGTTGAAAATCAACTTTTTAAAATTTAATTTTATGATCTAAAATGCATTCTGATTTGAAATTTGAACCACTGAATTCTCCTGAGCTAGACCTGGTCCTAAATTAGACCTGGGCAGCTAGATGGCACAGTGAATAAAATGCCAGGCCTGGAATCAAGAAGACTACCTTCACGAGTTCAAATCCAACCAATAGACAATAGCTGTGTGTCTTTGGACAAGTCATTTAACCTTGTTTGCCTCAGTTTCCTCATCTGTAAAATGAGCTGCAGAAGAAAATGGCAAACCAATCCAGTATTTTTGCCAAGAAAATTCCAAATAGGGTCATGAGGGGTTGGACATGACTGAAATGATTGAACAATAACAACAAAAACCTGGTCCTGGTTACCTGAATGCAATGATTTCAAGCAGAACATTATCACCTGGATGAAGATCTTGGCAACAAAAGAGAGTATCATATTCTCACTTAGATCCTGAGCTGAAACCATGACTAGGTATGTCTTTTTTGGCTTTTCCCTTAACCCAGAAACATATTTGCAAGTTAATAGCCAGAGGCAGTCTTCCCCAAAACATTTACAAGAATGAGATAAAGCCTATGGCATCATTCCTGATACCACTGGATGTATGCACTAAACTGACTCCATTGAGACTTCTGCCCTAGCTCAAAGATCCCTATCATATTCATTGATTTTCCTTGAAACACTCAGCCTGTGAAACCCCTACTATGATCTAGAGTTCTTGATTCCTTATAAGATACATAGTAAGCAGATATAAGGAAGCTGTTGAAGGGAAACAACTTCTTCAGGTTAAAAAAACAAACAAAAACAAAAAAACCTTTTAACCAAGATGGATTCTTGAAACAGAATTTATGCAGTACTTTGCTTTTAATCCTTGTGTGAGCATCTCAGCAGTATAGGCCTTTGTGAAAGTGCATTCTTGGGAAATTATCTTATAAAGCAAAATAATCTGTAGTGGATGGTATTTTCTAATAGGAACAAGCAAATAAATGGCAGCTGCCTTCCTGACCAAGTGCTCTGCATCAAATAAATCACAGAAATGCTCAATAATATATCATAGAACCACAGCTGGAAACCTTGATAATAACTGGGTCTACGCCAAGTTTGAGAAACAAGTCTTTGACCTGACCAACCAAAATAGAACTCTTGGGACACACTGAATCCTCTCCATGGCATTCAAATGGATCTACCCAAGGACAGAGAGGTCCTGAGCTGGCATCCCCTCACAATTCCCTCTCCAACTTGCTATGAAGGATTAGGTCTTGTAGAAGTTCAATAGGATTTCAATGTCTTGAAAAGCTGATTTGTTCTTAGGACTTCTTGAACCTTCTGTGACTATAGACCGAGAGACGAAGATGCTACAGTAGGATTAGTAGCAAGGCCTTGATACAGCTGGGACCCTTCTTTGAGTTTACCAAAATATTAAAATGTTTTATTGACTTTTGAAAAACATTGCTGTCATCTCCAAATGCCTGCCCCACAAGGAATCCTCTCAATTGCCTACATACACACATGGATCTCATTCATCTTTAAAAACCTATAATTATCTCAATCCTTCAAGCTATCTTAGATTTCTCATTTCATGTCTTCTCCTATCCGATATCTCTTCCCTTTCATAACAAATGTCTTAGAAAAAGCTGCCTATATTCTCTATCTCTACTTCCTCACTTCCCAGTGTTTTCTTAAGCCTTTGCAATATAATTTTTTATTTTTACCAGTCAACTAAAACTGCTTCTCCAAAGTCATTACTGATTTTTAAATTGTTAAATCCATTGGCTTTTTGAAAGTCCTTATCCTCCTTGGCATCTTTGCAGCATCTGATGTTATGGACAGACTCCTCCTTCCATATCTTCTCTCATTCTTGAGGTGTCATGACAATTTTCTTGGTTCTCCTTTATTACTCAGGCTCATCAGCCATCATCCATATCCTACCCAATATATAAGGGAGTACCCTACTTCTTTTCTCTCTATACTTCACTAGTTATTTATTAGTTCAGATGGATTTAATTATTATTTGTAAGGAGATAATTCTAAAATCTCTCTATATGGAGCCTTCATTTTTCTCTCTTGATTTTCACTTAGGCATCACCAACTGCAGGCTATCTGTAGACATCTCAAACTCAGTATGTCAAAACAGAAATCATTATCTTTTTTTCTAAACCTATCCCTTCTTCTTGGTTCTCTATTATCAAGGGCATAGTTGTTCTTCCAGTTTGCAACCTAGGAATCATCCTTGATTCTTAATTTGCTCCCATTTCATATTCTTCTGCCTTCATTCTGACTTGAGTAATATATTTTTTGGTGGACCACACACACACACTCTCTCATTTTTGTCTTTTTATTATTTTTAAAAAAATTTATTTAATTGATGAATTTAGAGTATTTTTCCAGGATTACAAAAATCATGTTCTTTTCCTCCCTTCCTCCCAACCCCCTCTTATAGCTGACACACAATTCCATTGGGTTTTACATGTGTCATTGATCAAGACCCATTTCCATATTATTGCTATTTGCACTAGGATGATCATTTAGGGTTTATAACCCCAATCATATCCCCATTGACCCATGTGATTAAGCAGCTGTTTTTTTCTTTTATGTTTCTACTCCCACAGTTCTTCCTCTGAATGTGAATAGTGTTTTTTCTCACAAGTCCTTCAGAATTGTCCTGAGTCATTGCATTGTTGCTAGCAGAGAATGGACCACACTCTTAAATATCTTATCCAACCCTTTCATTTTTACTCCTTTACATTCTGGCCCTTACAGAACTGATACTTTAATTCTAAATCAGAAGATAAGGGTTAAAAAAAAAAAGAATGTTGGATAGAGGGGACAAAGGCTTTTCAGTTGGGATAAAGAACATTCCCCTACAGACTGAATCAGTTGTTTCTCTGTCTCTGTCTCTGTGTGTTTGTGTGTGTGTTTCTCTGTGTCTCTGTCTCTCTCTCTGTGTGTCTCTTTCACACACATACACTCACAGCCAGAGACAGAGAGACATGCACAGAGAAAAAGAGACAGACAGAGAGAGACACAGAGAAACACACACACAAACTCAGAGAGACAGAGAGAGGAAGAGAGATGTGTGTGCATGTCTGTGCAACAGAAGTAGCTCTTGCTATGATCCACGCAGCAACCACTGGCATTTGAGACACTGGGATTTTCTCCAGTATGTATACGCAGCCTTGCTGCCCTTACACAATCCTGATTGTGGGTTGTAAGTCTCTAAGGGCTATATGATTATTATAAACACAAACCTTTAACAGAGTTCGGTCTTAAAGTGGTATTGTATTTTAACATGCCGCTATGTTACTGTAACAGAAATATTCGGTGTAAGGTAAGGCTCAGATTAAACATGATTGGTTTTGGTTGTAGGCAGTAGCCAGCCCCTGGGAACAGCCTCTTGAGAGGAGACTTGCCAGCCCTCCTGATGTCAGCATGTCCCTCTCCTATGAGCGCTGATGGGCTGGCTCCCCCGTGAACTGCTCAGCATCAGCAATAACCTTGAGACTCTCAACACTCAAGCTTTTGACACAGCCTGCTTGATCCGGTGGCAAATAGAACACAAAATCCCCATGTGTGCTGAAAGGGGAGGTCCATTGTGTTTTGATTAACTCCCTTCTCTTGTGAATGTTTTCTGTTCTTGGGACTCTGTGTATGTCGCATTTTTGTATGGGTGGCTGGACTTCCTTATCTTGAGTCCTTTTCCTCTTTGTTTATTGAGTTTTCTGTCTCTTCAATTGGGGAAAAGGACATTCCCCTCCTGGCTGTGCTTGTGGCATATATGTATATCTGCATGTGTGTGTGTGTGTGTGTGTGTGTGTGTGCCCAGATGGGCTCCTTTGTGCCTGTGCTTCAGGCATTCTTTCTGTTGGGATATAGATTAGTTGATATAGCTGGTTGGCCATGCTGGGGGCTTTGCACATAGCAGGAACTTGGTGTTGTCATTAATTTGGCATGTATCATGTCTTTAGTGCTGGCATGGAATTTGTTTTTACTTTGTGAGAGATTTATGCATTTATTAGAAAATATGTTTAATTGATGCCTTTTGCTTTCCCATTAATCATTTCCCACCCTCTTCTGATGATGTATTCAGTATTCTCTCCTAGTGGCACTCCTAACTCCATGCCATGAGAGTGAAGGTATGTGTCATCATTTCTCATCTGGGACTTTCATTGGTGTGTTATTATCATTTTGGTTTGTGATTTTCTGCCTGCATAGCTGAAAAATTAAAACAGTTTTGTTTTGGGGTAGCTACTCCCATGACCCCCCCAATTTATTTGTTTTATTAATTTTACACACAGATTTGCTTCACTGATAACTTTCTTAAGCTAGCGACTGGTTCAGATTGATATGTGAAAAAAAGAGTTTAGTTGACTAATTTGAACAAAACAAAACACCTTTTCTTCTGACTTAGATTCCCTACTAAATATCAATTCCACAGCATAAGAGTGGTAAGGGGTAGGCGATTGGGATTAAATGGCTTGCCATGAGTCACAACGGCTAGGATGTGTCTAATTCCACATTTGAACCCAGATCCTTCTGTCTCTAGGACTGATTTAGTTGGTTGGATTTTGTGATGTCTTTTTTGTTGTTGTTTTTGTTTAGGTAACTGTTAGCACATGGGGAAAGGCAGCACAGCAGAAAGGCCAAGAATCAGAGCAAACTTTCTTCAGTTTCATCACAAAGGAGGCAAATATAGTGCTCTTTGGGAGCATTTTTTGGTATTTAAAATGCCATTCATCTACTTGCTTTGACTACCTGGCTTACAAATTAAATTAGTTATTTGTGCCTTGAGAATTCTTCTCCATAGAAAGGTTGCACTCAGACTGGGTAATAGGGGAAGAGCAAGGTAACCATTAGTCTTGTTGATCTTTTGACCAGCCCTTTGCAGTTTTATGAATACAGTATGGCATAGCCCAAAGGAAGTGAGAGGAGCTGGGTAGAACTTTGAAGCAGAGAAACAATAAGATTGTGGTGGTCTGGGGTCCCTGGGGATATTTTTTGCTATGTATGAGTTTCTCTTCTCTGTGGGGACTCTTTCTCTCTGGAAGAGAAACCAATAGGGCCTGTCCATCTGCTTCCCCTCTGTGCATTTGGTAAACCACCTTGATATCTGAGCCTTGCTAATATGGAGGGAGAAGCCTGTGATGAGGCTATGTATCCAGGCTCTGGGGAAGCTGCTAACCCTGACTATCTTGTCTGTGGCTACTCTCAGTCCTGAAAAGGGTGCTGCCAGGGGCTGGCTTCATTTAGGTTCTTTGTTTTTTTCAGTTTTCCCATTTTTATAACAATAGGTTGGTTTCTTCAGAGATGATTCTTTGGGTCTCAGAAGATGAAAACTCACTCATTTCCCCTTTTCAGTCCTCAGGTAATTGGCTCTTCTGCTTTCAAACTTTCCTCAGTTTCATCACAGAGGAGATAAATTTAGTGCTTATTTTGGTTGTCTCTGAGCATTTTTTTTTGGTATTTAAAATGCTGTTCATCTACTTTTTTTGACAACTTGCCTTACAAATTAAATTAGACAATAACAACTCTCAACTAAAATGTATTCTTCATGAGATAAGTTAAATGCAACTAGTAGCTTTAATTAGAATTAGAGGTCAGTGGAATGTGACTACCTCTATCTGAAGTGAATGGTAGAAGTCAATTTGAAAGGTATCACAATAGTTTTTCTTTTTTTTAAACCAGTATCTGTTCCAAGGCAGAAGATGGGTAAAGGCTATGCAATTGGGGTTTAAGTGACTTGTCCAGGGTCACACACATCTAGAAAGTATTTGAGGTCAAATTTGAATCCAGGATCTCCTGTCTCCTGACCTGGCTCTCTATCCAATAAGCCACCTAGCTGCCCCCATAACAGTTCTTCACAGTGGAAATCTATCTTTCTTTTTGCTTCTTACCCCAACCTGTGATGCCCTTGCCCTCTCTAAATTCTTTTCATTTTTGAGTGGCATAATGAATCTCTTTCCTCTTCTCCTTGAAGGCTTCACTGATTTCCCCTTCCTCTGAACTTATAACACTATTTCACTATCATTCATTTGATAACTTGCTGTCTATGACATATAAAAAAAAATAACTATTTTCTAGAGTTTTTCCAAGTATTTAATACTTTGCTTTGCTGACTATAATACAGACCCCTTGAAGATAGAGACTGTGCCTGAAACATCTTTCTCTCCTCCATAGCATTTCTTGTACACAGTAGGCACCCAGAAAATATTTAACCACTTGAATATCCAGTCATAACTTCCCTAAGAAGTTGTAATCAGTTATTGTTACCTAGCAGGAATTTTCCTCAAGTGCCCTTATGGACAGATGCCAAGGGCTCCTTAAAAAGGCAGGTTAGATCCACATTTCATCTGGAAGACAGACAGACAGCACCCTTAGGAGAGCTCAGCACCCCTTTCTTCCATGTCAGGACATGGTGTTCAGGACTGACTCAGAGGGAAGAGTGCCACCTATTGAATCAGCCCTTCGCAAGTTCTGTCTTGGTGGAGCTAAAAATCTGATCCCCTATTCCCGCTGCTTCCAATCCAGCATGCCCATCCTAAAGGAAACTCTCCACCCATGTTCCAGCCTTTGCCTCACATCATTTGGGACCCGTGATTTCTCTTACTAAAAATAAGCTAGACAGCTTCAGCAGTGTATTGGAAAATACTGCCCTGTTTTCCATGTTGCCTTTGGAAAAAAAAATAATTCAGTTAATCCATTTTTAATTGATGATCAGGACCAGGACTGGTTAAAGAGGCTTTAATTAAGGCAAAAGTACAGTCACCGGTGAAGGCAGAGGTACGGGAACTTGCTGGTGTCTCTCGCTGTGGTTATCTGCCAGGAAAAGTGTAGCTTATCACCTTGAGGGCTGTTACCTGGCTGCCTCTGAACTTTAACCCACTGATGCAACTGGTATCATGTGCATGGGAAACTGGATATCTTCTTTACACCACAAGCTTTCCCCAGACTACAGGCCTGATGTCAGCCACATGCACCAACCTGCACACGCAGCCCAGGGCTGGTGAGTGATGTCAACTGCCTTAGTGGGTTAGTTCTAGTTTATTAAAACAGGGTGTGAGCGGATAAAGGAAATGGCTGTTCCCTCGGAGAAATGAATGCAGTCTACAGATCCGCTTCTGTCTTCGGGTCCTCCTCTGCTCCCCTGGGAAACAGTGGCGTCCTCTGACACAGAAACGAGGTTAGGAAATCAGACCAGCGTGACGTGTCTAGGTGCGCTGAGTTTGTACTCTGCTCTAGCCTTTGCCCAGAGTGCCGGGGCCTGGCTGACTCTCCTTCTTGCCCAAGTAGCCAGTTTAATAACGGTGTGAATCAGTTGGAAGGATTAGCTAGCACCCACAAACACCCAGTATCGAGACATGTTCCAGCTTAACAGCAGCAGCCAAGAGCCAGGCCCAAGAGGAAGATTAGACCTTTACTTCAGAGATGGAGTCAAAGGGTTGGCTTTAGCGTGTAGTATTTCCTTCTGCTTTGGGGCCATTGTTTCCTTCCATTTCTTGCCGGCTCTTGTATTTCCTCCAGTACTAACTGGTCCAGAGAACCTGGGGGGGGGATTATTAAATTATTAATTATTAAATTATATAGAATTTCAAGTTCTTTTAGGGGTGTCGGGATGGAGCGCAAGGATGAGGTGGCCTCAATTGATATAAGCTGTTGAATCTCCCTGCTGCTCCTGGCTCCATCTTTGTCATTTTAGGCATGCTAGGAAATCTCTCCAAGTCTTCGTTTCCTCATTTGTAAATTGAGGAGAGGGGACTAGATGACCTCAGCGCATTCCTTCCAGGTCTAAATTGATGATTTAATTAATGCAAGCATTTTTTAAGGATCTGAGAAAAGCCCGGACACTGATATTGTTTAGATTCATGTGCCGTGTTTGTGGCCTCATTCTTAATTTAAATATGAGTTCCTGCAGATGTATATTAAAGTAATAAACTTTTCGTTTTCACAATCAGATTTGCTTAAAGGGAGTTTAGTTTTATTTTGTTTGGGAGGCATGGGAACAGGGGAGAAGGCGTTGCTATCCAAGTCTGTACATCATTATGGAAGAGACTGGGTAACCTGCCTGAGAGGCACGTGCTGATACGCTCAGTCCCTCAGCATCTTTAGGGAAGAGGTAAATTTGGCCATGACAGGGTGGGCTGGAGAGCAGCTGGAAAGGAAGCACATGAATGTCAAATACTCTGATCGCTTTTTTTTTTTTTAACTTTTAACCTTTCACTTTACAATCAATACTATGTATTGGTCCCAAGGCAGAAGAGTGGTAAGGGCTAGGTGATGGGGTCACACAGCTAGGAAGGGTCTGAAGGAAGATTTGAACCCAGGACCACCTGGCTCTCAGTCCACTGAGCTACCCAGCTGCCCCTTGATTTTTTGTTAATTGAAGATTATTAGAGAGTCTGAGCTCTGTATGAAAAACATTCCTGAATTTTAACCCTATTCATCTTATCTATCCATTTGTTAAGTCTTAGGTCAACAGTATTCTGACCTTGCTTTTTGGGGGAGCAATTAAACAGAAGTAGCAAAAACTCTGACATGATAGAGGGAGAGTAGAGTTGAGCTGTGTTTTCAGCCCTGGGAAGTCCATCAGGATGCCTTTTGGAGTCTTGATGGCCACTCTTCTCTTCCTCCTGTCCACCCTTACCTCCCCCTGCTGCATTTAGCAAACAGCTACTCTGGTTGCCCACTTCTCATTCTTCTTTCCCATGCTGGACGTGAGAAAAAAGAAACCAGCATTTTTTATCTTCTTCTGCCATTCCCTCCAATCAGGATGGTATTAATGGGGAGGAGGAACCCAGAGCTTGGCCACTGAGAAATTTGGAAAACATCTTGTTCCCCCACTTGGAGTCAATAGTCCACCTTTCCTAACCCCAGGGTGTGCATCAGGAGATAGCGGGAGACCAGCAAAAGAGCTCATCATTGTGATAGGAATAATAATGATTCTATAACATGCCCGGAATGAATCTCCAACGAGGGAGGAGCAGCTTCTACGAGTAGGGGTGAATGGTGGATGTCAAAAAGCTAGGAGCTCTGTTTATGAGCAGAGCATGCATCATTGACCCCCGTTACAAAATCCTGTGCTTTCCTCCCTTGTCCAAGGTTTTTTGGAAAAGGACGGATCTTGCAGAGTGAAAGGGAGAAGCTACAAGGTTAACATTTCCTTTCACGGATGCCTTTGCTTTGAAGGGTCCACACGTGCTTCTCTGTGTGTAGCATCTGAGTGTGTGAGAGTGAGGGAATGTGGGGACAGAGCAGTATCCTGGGGGGTGTCGGGGGCCAGGGGCTGCCTTGGGACAGTGGCTCATCAGAGATGCACGGAGAGGTCTGGGAAGACTGATCCATCCACCTTTAAAGGCAGCCACGTAGTGACTCGGAATCCTTTCATGTGGCCAGGAAGTGGTCTTCTTGGCAGCATCCCATTAGGCTCCTGTCTTGTCACCTCTAATATGTGGCGAACCCTGATTCAGAATGATTCTGATTGAGCACCCAAGGACTAGGGCAAAAGATGCATTACATAGTTACTGTCCTTGGAGTGTTTATCATCCTGTTCCTAGCTAGCAGGAAACTTACCCAGATGCCAGGCACATTTTTAACTCCTTATAGGTTTGCTCATGATCTGGAGGCCCTTAGGGACAGAGAAAGTAAGAGAAAGATGCAAGTCACTTAACCTTAGCTTAGTGCTCTTCTGCTTTAGAACCAATACACAGTATTGATTTTAAGATGGAAGATGAAGGATTAAAAAAAAATCCCTATTTTTGGTCTTTTTCAATTAATTGGTAGGCAAAAACTGGACATTATAAACCTGATTTTGGAGGGAGCTAGGTGGCTCAGTGTATAAAGTACTGACTAGGCTTGAAATCAGGAAGACGTGAGTTCTAATCTAGCCTCTAGATTTTCTGGACATCTACTAGCTGTGTGACTGTGGGCAAATCACTTGACCTCTGCTTACCTTAAGCCACTTGGAGAAGGAAATGGCAAACCACTCCAGTATTTTTTGCCAGGAAAACCCTGTGGACAGTATCATGAAGAGTCAGACACAACTGAACAACAACAAATGGGCCTGATTATAGTTTCTTTGCATGGAAAGAAAATGAAAGTAGCCCAATATGGTGGAAAATGAACTGAATTTGTAGACAGAGAACTTGGGTTCAAATTTTGGTTCTTCCACATTATTTATATGATCTTCAGCAAATTATTAACTGATCTGGGCCTCAGTTTTTCTCATCTGGAAAATGAGAGGGGGTAAAAAGACCTCTGAGGTCCTGTATACCACTTGTCTCTTTCCTTCCTTCCTTACATAATAGTGTTAGATGATACCCATAATCTTTTTGTAGGGCAAGTAGGATTGGTCACCCTTTGGGTGGTTTCGTTTAGTGTGTGGTGGGCTATAGTCTCACCAACTGGGTTATCTGTATTTTAAAATATTGGTGTATTCAAAGAAGCTGACAAAAGTCCATGGTGCTTTGGGTAAAGGTTTTCCAGAGGAATAGCCAAAAAATCCTGACAAACATCTCAGGATAAAATGGCACAGATGGACTGAGATTTTCTCAGGAAGTATTTACATGGATGAGATCATAGGTCCTTTGATGTCCTGAAGTAGGTTTTAAAAAACATCCTTATTTTCTTCTGCTCTTTCATGGCTGTAGTTGTAGCTGTGCCTTGGATTTGACTTGGTTGGAGCTTCTGGTCTCAAGTATTAAGTTGGAGTAATAGGGTAGAGTTGGTAGATGTTAGGTAAAGGAAGAGAATAGAAAGACTCTTCATTCTCCTTCTTAAGATTGTCATGGTAGTCCGGGACAAACACAGAACAAAATGAAAGACCTTGGGCAAGTCACTTAGCCCCTATTTCCTAACCCTTATCACTTTTCTGTCTTGGAACTGATATACAGTATTGATTCAAAAATGGAAGGTAAGGGTTTTAAAAAAAAAGCAAAAAGAAAATGATAGGTCATCTTCTCTAGAATCAGAGTACAGATCAAAATCGTAGTTAAATTTTTGAGGCAGAATGGATTGGAATACTGGAGTTGAAGTTAGAGGATCTGGGTTCAAATCTTGATTCTGTCATTTTACTACCTCAGACAAATTACTTAACTGGTCTGGTCCGTTGGTTTCCTCATCTGTAAAACAAGGGAGGTAGCTTAGATGGTTTCTGAGGTCCCTTCTAGCTTTAGAGCTATGATCCTATGAGTATAATGACTTTGGTTATCATAGGAACAGACAAAAGACTGTTAACTTATAGACAGTTCTTTGTGGTACAGTAGTCTGGAAGGCTAAACTCAAAGCCATTGCTGTACTCATTCAGGTAGGACCCCTTTGGACCTCAGCTTCCTCATCTTTAACACAAGAGATGGATGCCCTCTGAGATTCCTTCTACTTCTTTATCTATGAGTCTAATCCTCTGACCTTCAATATTTTGTATTTGCAAAGTGGGGATGATTTCTTCCCTCCGCTATTACCCAATAATTCAATGAAGAGAAATAAGACCTGTGAAAACAGGTTTTGATTCATGATGCAAAGCTGCTCAGGAGAACCAAGATATTTATTAATAGCATTCCATGGTAATATTCTTTACTACTTACTATTCCTCCACTGGTTTATTGGGGGAGAGGGAGAGAGGGGAGGAAGTGACTTTTCGGCATAGTCTCATTGTATAATTTATTCCCATAAAAATGCTTTTCAGCTATATGTGTATATATACATATACATATACACATTTAATTCTGTTGTCAGTACTGCCCTAAATGGTTCTAATCTACATACGTGGCTGAAATCCCTACAGTTGCCAGGGATTGTTTCTGGGTTGTTGCTAGGGCAACAGTTACAATAAAAAACAACAACCAACCCTTAATTTCTGTTTTAGAGTCAATACTGTGTGTCAATTCCAAGGCAGAAGAGCAGTAAGGGCTGGGCAATGGGGATTCAGTGACTTGCGCAGTCACACAGCTAGGAAATGTCCAAGTCTACATTTGAACCCAAGACTTTCCATCTCTAAGGCTGGCTCTCTATGCACTGAGCCACCTCATTGTCCCCAACAGTCAGAATTTTGAAGCTAACTTCCAGATGCCCTTGACAGAGCTGCAAACCTACACTGTCCATCCATCTTGACATGGTAAGAAATGCGGGCAGTGAGGTGGTTCACTGGATAGAGAGCCAGGTCTAGAGACAGATTAGTTAGTCGTAGGTTCAAATTTAGTTTCAATTAGTCTTAGGTTCAAAATTAGTTAGATTAGACAGTCTAGGTTCAAATCTGGTGGCTTTCTAGAAAGAGAAGGTCCTAAGTTCAAATCTGGTGGCTCTCTAGAAAGAGAAGGTCCCAGGTTCAAATCTGGTGGCTCTCTAGAAACAGAAGGTCCTAAGTTCCAATCTGGTGGCTCTCTAGAAACAGAAGGTCCTAAGTTCAAATCTGGTGGCTCTCTAGAAAGAGAAGGTCCCAAGTTCAAATCTGGTGGCTCTCTAGAAACAGAAGGTCCCAGGTTCAAATCTGGTGGCTCTCTAGAAACAGAAGGTCCTAAGTTCCAATCTGGTGGCTCTCTAGAAACAGAAGGTCCTAAATTCAAATCTGGTGGCTCTCTAGAAATAGAAGGTCCTAGGTTCAAATCTGGTGACTCTCTAGAAATAGAAGGTCCTAGTTTCAAATCAAAGCTCAGATGTTTCCTAGTTGTGTGACCCTGGGCAAGTTATTTAACTCCAGTTTGCCTAGCCTTCAAAGCTTTTCTGCTTCAGAACCAATACTTGGATTGATTTCAAAATGGAAGGTAAGGGTTTAAAAGAAAAACAAAAAACAAAATCCAAAACACCTGGTAAGAAATTCTGAGTTAAAAAACAACACTTTAAGACTCACCTATATCCAATTTTCATATCACTTCTCAAAAAATTAATTAACGAATTTCTAAATATTTTCCCATGGTTACATGATTCATGTTCTCTCCCTCCCCTTTTTCCTCCTCCCTCCCATAGCCCATGTGTAATTCCACTGGGTTAGACATGTATTATTTCAGATATATCTTTTTTTCTTAAAGGTCCAGAATTTTTATTCTTCTCCCCACTCTGCCTGTTTCTTTAACTTTGCAGAGACCCTTCTAAAGTCAGATGCTTTAGTCTTGTTTAAACTTGACAACTGAGGAAGGAACTCTGTCTCCCTGGGCCTCTTTTCCCAGCTCTCCCTGCCCCTGTTAGAATTGACCTTCTCTCCCCACCCTTTCCTCTTCCAGTTTGGCTTTTCGGAGCCCCTGAAACAGCTCAGAAGAGTCGGTGGTTACCAGTAGGCGAGACAGGCACTCTTGTGATCGTCAGGGAGGTGGCTTTTCTGAATCTGGCTTGCCTTTGCTTGCTTTAGAGGGAGGAGAGAGAGGAGAGAAGCTTTCCAAGGCAGGAGCCTGAAGAAAGGCTTTCTAAGGGGCTTTGCCCTCTTTCTGTGTGCGTGTCTTTTCCCTTCCTGGCTCCTGCCGTTTCAAGGAATGACGCGGGATCTGGGAGACACACGTGCACTTTTACCAGCATCAGAGGATTCTTGATAGAAGCAGTATGAACACAGCTGGAGCATCGTGAAACCCAAAGAAAATGCTACAGTCTTTGGCCAGGAAAGCAGTTCATTTCCCCCAATTCTGGAGACCGAGGCAGGATCACTGCGGGAAGAAGAGGAGTTTATGGTTTCAGGGTTTAAAGGATGTCAGAGCCCACTGCTGCCTTTGTGGTGGCTGTCTTGGGCTATGTGATGTTCAAACAGATTGAAATCTAAGGGTTTTATGCCTGCTCTTAATGGCCTCCATATGAGGGAATGCTCTTGACTAAAGAATTTAAATCTAGAATTGGGAGGGACCTTCATCATCATCTATTCTAACTTCCTTATTTTACAGATGGGGAAACTGAACCTGAGAGCAGTGAAGCCATGTGCCTGGGCTCACAGAACTAGTAGGTTTCTGAGGCAGGATTTGAACACAGGACTTCCTCAAGTCAAGGACAGGATCTAGGAAAACTTGAGTTCAAATCCTGCCTCAAATACTAGCTGTGTTGTGTTCAAAACATGCCTTAGACACTTATTAGCTAGGTGATCCGTGGCAAGTCACTTAACCTCTATCTGTTGCAGTTTCCTCATCTGTAAAATGGGGATAATATAGCCTTCAGCCACCATGGTTGTGGGAGGCAGCTAGGTGGTTCACTGGAGAGAGTGCTTGGCTTAGAGTTAGGAAGACCTGAATTCAAAGCTGGCCTTAGACACTTTCTAGCTGAATGACCCTAGATAAATCACTTAACCTTGGATTGCCTGGTAAAAGGATCCACTGGAAAAGAAAAAGGCAAACCAGTCTGGTGTCCTTGCCAGGAAAACCCTGTGGATGGTTATGGTTCATGGGGGTCACAAAGAGTCAGACAACAACAAAAACAATCCAGGGACCCAGAGATGGGACATCCTGGGTTCAAATCTGGCCTCGGGCACTTCCCAGCTGTGTGACCCTGGACAAGTCACTTAACCCCCATTGCCTAGCCCTTTCCACTCTTGATTCTAAGATGGAAGGTGAGAGTTTAAAAAAAAAAAGACGACAATCCAGGGTTGTTGTTAGGATCAAATGAGATAACAATTATAAAGTGCTTTAGTACAGTGTCTGGGCACTCAGTGAGAGCTATATAAATGTTAGCTCTAATAATAATTATTATTACTGACTCTAAATCCAGCATCTTCCTATATATCACCTAACTGCCCAAAATCACATAGAAAGTGAACAATGAATTAAGGTTTGAAGTCCGTCCTCTGATTCCAAATCCAGTGCTATTTCCAGTGTTCTTCAAAGACAGCCTGTCCACTAGCTCCCAGAGTGGCAAAGCTCTTGGCTCCATCAGATTATACTCTGGGTACCCCAGGAGCAAAAGGCCTTTATAAGAAGTGGCATAATGCAAGAGTGTCATCTACCCTAACTGCTGCCCAGGGATGGATTCTTGCCTCTTTAAGGAAACCTTAATTTTCCTTCTGTGATAAAAAGTGTATCCGTTATTTAGATTTAAATAACAGTTTCCCACTGAAGTGCTTTACTTTAAGAAAAATGCAGAATCATAGGTTTAAGGAATCACAGACTTTCACTGGTACCAGTCTTTTTTTTTTAATTTAATTTTATTTAATTAGATGATTTAGAATAATTTTCCATGGTTACAAGACTCATGTTCCTTCCCTCCCCTCCCTCTGGCCCCCTCCCACATAGGACGCACAATTCCACTGGGTTTAACATGTGCCATCGATCAAGACCCATTTCCTTATTATTAGTATTTGCACTAAGGTGATCTTTTAGAGTTCACTTTCCCAGTCATAGCCCCACCGACCCATGTGATCAAGTGGTTGTTTTTCTTCTGTGTTTCTACTCCCACAGTTCTTCCTCTGGATGTGGATAGTGCCTTTCTCACAAGTCCCTCAGAATTGTCCTGGATCACTGCATTTAGGCACAACATCTTAAGGAAGACATTAATAAGTTGAAAACTGTTCTTTCTCATAAGTCCCTCAGAATTGTTCTGGATCATTGCATTGCTAATACTAGAGAAGTCCATTACGTTCGATTATACCACAGTGTATCAGTCTCTGTGTACAATGTTTTCCTGGTTCTGCTCCTTTCGCTCTGCATCACTTCCTGGAGGTTGTTCTAGTTCACATGGAATTCCTCCACTTTATTATTCCTTTGAGCACAATAGAATTCCATCACCAACATATACCACAATTTGTTCAGCCATTCCCCAATTGAAGGATATTCCCTCATTTTCTAATTTTTTGGCACCAGTCTTTGAGACCATCTGGGCCAACCCTCTCCATTCAGCAAGCAGGAAACTGATGGCCAGAGCACCTTGGCCAAGGTGACAAGGGTTGGAGCTTGTGGATCGGGAGGCAATAACACGCCGGAACTTCGCTGGAGCACTGTTTGCTCCATATGGACATGAGACCGTATAATGTGGGCTTAGAACCCGTCCAAGAGAAAAAAAAATACTCCAGAGTCCTTAAGGCTCGGAGAAACGGAGACCGGATCGTGTTTCTGATGACCACTACTAAATGGTGAGTTCAAGCGCTTGAACTCGGGTCTCCCGACTCCATATTTAGGGATCTTTCCATTATATCATGCAATGGACTTCATCACTAGGGGGTTCCCTTTAAAGCCATCCTGAAGGTGCGTGGGTTGAAGGTGGCATCCCAGGATCACTGAAAGGGAGCTGAAAGGAGCCTCAGACATGGCACCTTCCAGCCCCATCATTTTATAGATGAGTAAACTGAGGTTTAGAGAGATGAAGTGACGTGCCCGGGTCACACAGCTAGTGTGCATCAAGAGGCAAATTCAGCGCTCTAGTTATCCCATCAGATGGCCTCTTGGTACCCAACCAGCTTGGTCAAAGTCTGAGGAGGCCGCTGGGAGAGATGAGTGACAGCAGTGCAACTACAGCTGCTGGTGTGACTGATGTTAAAGTTGGGTCCGTCTGCCAGAAATGGAGGTCCGGGCTGATTACCGCTGGTCTGATCTTTGAATAATGATTTAATGTTTGTTATGAATATATGTTTATGTGTGAATGAGTGCTCCTATGTGTACTCGTATGAATAATGTTTAGGGAAGAAAAGGAAAATATTTCTTTTAGTAGGAATGGTCCTAGAGGCACTAGGAAGAACATGGGGAAACTTCCAAGTAAGCTCTTGTTTGGTTGTGCACGATTCTTTGTAACCTCACAGAGCAGACCATCCGTTGAATTTCTTGGCAAAGATACTGGAGTGGTTTGCCATTTCCTTCTCTAGTGGATTAAGGCAAACAGAGGTTAAGTGACTTGCTCAGGGTCACACAGTTATTAAGAATCTGAAGCAGAATTTGAACTCTGGTTCCCCTGATTCCAGGTCCCACACTCTCTCTGCTGGGCTATCTAGCTGCCCAGGGAAGAAACTTTTAAAGGTAGCTCCAAGGTTAATGATTCAAGATGTCAGGTTAGATGTCTGAAGTGTTCTCTTATGGTCCTTTTTAGTATCTTGAAGGCAGGACTTGTAATGAATCTTTGTTGTGTGTGGTAGCCCCGAGTATAGTTGCATTTTTATTATTTTTTAACCCCTTGCCTTCTGTCTTGAAATCAATACTATGTACTGATTGGTTCCAAGGCAGAAGAGTGGTAAGGACTGGGCAATGGGAGTCAAGAGACTTGCCCAGGGTCACCAGATTTGAACCTAGGACATCCCATCTCTAGGCTCTCAATCCACCAAGCCAATTAGGTAGAGTTTTTTTTTTTAAAACCCTTACATTCTGTCTTGAAATCAATTCTATTGATTGGTTCCAAGGCAGAAGAGTGGTAAGGGCTGGGCAATGGGGGTCAAGTGACTTGCCCAGGGTCACACAGCTGGGAAGTGTCTGAGGCTAGATTTGAACCTAGGACTTCCCATCTCTAGGCTTGGCTCTCAATCCACTGGGCTACCCAGCTGCCCCCTATACTTGGCATTATTGACCCAATGATTGTGTGTTATATACAGAATATACACTATATATATATATATATATATATATATATATATATATATATACATACACACACACAAAATATACACAATTATATACACAGTATATTTTTTAAACCCTTACCTTCTGTCTTGGAGTCAATACAGTGTATTGGCTCCAAGGCAGAAGAGTGGAAAGGGCTGGGCAATGGGGGTTAAGTGACTTGTCCAGGGTCACACAGCTGGGAAGTGGCTGAGGCCAGATTTGAACCTGGGACTTCCCATCTGTAGGCCTGACTCTCAATCCATTGAGCTACCCAGCTGCCCCCTTATATTCACAATATATACACAATATACACAATTATATATACAATATATACATAATAAGGAAAACAAAGGAAAAAATTGGTAGAGATGTTCCATTTCATGTGAGAAAGAGGAAAATCTGGGAAATACTTTTGCTGTGGGTTTCATAAAACATTAGAGCTGGAAGAGACTTTAGAGATCTACCCCAACGTCCTCATTTTGCTGATGAGGAAACTGAGGTCTGGGCTAGTTGCTCCAGGTACCATCTTGGTCCTAATAGAGGCTGTATTTTCCCAGCAAATCTTTCTTGTATAAAACCCTGATTATGGCTTCTAAGTGCTGTGATTTCCACCCCACCCGTATATACGCACCTCTGGGTGAATGCCTGTGGGTCCCTGCAGAGAGGCACAAAGAAGCAGCAAGGCAGCATGACATAGCAGATAGACACGTAGCCTTGGGGTCAGGATGACTGTTTTATCATAAACACTCAATCCTAAGACTAGAGGTTGTTGACAGTTGGCTCCCGACCTGGTTTTAAAGGTGTTTCCTTAGTAGGAACTCACTACATTAATGAAACCACAGGTCCAGAACAAAACAAATCTAGAACGAACAAGGGACAGAGGCTGGGCATCTCTCCGAAACTGTCACAGCGAGTAAGTGCACGGGAGGAAGGCATTTCCACGTCAATTAAATCAGATCTAGACCTGTATAGAAGGATGTATATTTCCAAGCAGTTATAGTCAAAGGGAATCTGTGAAATCTACAAGATCTCATTTTATGGTCTATAGTTCAAATAGAACCTATATTTGAACTTAAATTTGAATTTATGGGTACAATTTATATAGCAATTAGCTCTGGAGAGGACCAGAACCCAGATCTTCTGGCTCCTAATTAAGCCTTCTCTTATTTTTTTTTAAACATTATTTTATTTGGCCATTTTCATACATTGTTCATTGGAAACAGATCATTTTCTTCCCCCACCCCCCCACCCCTTCCCTAGCCGACAAGCCTTCTCTTATAACATGCTGCCCCTCATCAAATAATTTTTTTTTAAACCTTACCTTCCACCTTAGAATCAATACTGTATATTGGCTCCAAGGCAGAAGAGTGGTAAACCTAGGCAATGGGGGTTAAGTGACTTGCTCAGGGTCACACAGCTGGGAAGTGTCTGAGGCCAGATTTGAACCTAGGATCTCTGATCTTCAGGCATGATTCTCAATCCACTGACTGAGCCACCCAGTTGCTTCAGAAATTTTACTTTTAAAGACTCATTAAAAAAAAAAAAACAAAAAACCCTTACCTTCTGTCTTGGAGTCAATACAGTGTATTGGCTCCAAGGCAGAAGAGTGGAAAGGGCTGGGCAATGGGGGTTAAGTGACTTGCCCAGGGTCACACAGCTGGGAAGTGTCTGAGGCCAGATTTGAACCCAGGACCTCCCTCTCTGGGCTTGGCTCTTAATTCACTGAGCTACCCAGGTGCCCCCCTGGGTAGAGCTTCATCTTAAAGGAAGAACTCTTCTGAGCCAGAGGTAAGGAATGAGTATGGTTCAGGGATGGGGAGATGGAATGCCCCAGAGAGGGAAGGCTAATTTGTCTGAATCCCAAATTATGGAATGGGAATAATAACCATGAGGTTGGAAAGATAGGTTGGGACCAGGTTGCATAGGATTTTCACAACTAAACTAAGAATTTATATTACATCTTAAAAGCAATTGGGGGGGGGGAGGAATAACCTGCTGACACTAAGCATTTTAATAAATATTATCTCATTGATTTTCACCACAATCCTGCAAGGTTGGTGCTGTTACCACTCACAGTTTACAACGGAGGAAACCAAGGTAAATAAGTGACTTGCCTGGAGTCCTACCGCTAATAAGCATCTGAGGCTGGATTTGAACTCAGGTCTTCCTGAGCACTCTCTCCACTGTACCCCCTGGGAGTCGATAGAGTTGGTTGAGTAGAGAATCACACGGTTAGATCTACATTTAAGGAAAATTACTTTGTGTAGGGCAGACCAGGCTGGTGAGCGAGACTTGAAGCCAGGAGAGCAGGGGGTCGGAGACGTTAGCCCTACGGAACTGTGACTTCTCCATCTGGGGAAGCAAGGCTTTGGATGAAGTGGCGAGATCTGGTGCCTGATTGGCTATGTGAGATAATGTTGTTTACACACCTGGGACCTTGCAGAGATGGAGGGAAGCTGGGAAGAAGGGAGGGGCTAGTCTCCTTCTTAAAAAAAAAAAACAACCCTAAGCCAACAGAGTCCTTTTGGATGGAGCTGTTGCTTATGCAAAGATTTGTTTGCAGAGAAAAACTGAACTGAAGTTTTCAAGGAAGAAAAAAAAGTGGTGGGTGGGGGAGGAGGTGGAAGGGAGGGGAGGGAAGGGCTGGGGCTGCTGCTGCTGTCTTTAGGGAGCTTTGCAATCCTTAGAGACCAAAGGTATTTGCCTCCAGCACTAGAAATTCCAGTCTCAGGTGCTGGCTGTCACTGACAAGCCTTTTTTCAGGGCTGGGAAAAGACCCGTATTTCAGAAAGAGAAAAAATAGTTCCAGGACTTAGCATAGGGCTCTGGCCTGGTCCCGGAGGTTGGGAAGAGAAGGCGCTGGGCTTTGGTTGTTTGGCTTCTCTCGAAGGTAGGTAGCACGTTAGAGGACGCGACCAGGAATGTTCCTAGGCCGTTTAGCATCCTTTGGAGCCGGGGGCCAAAAAATTTGCAAAAAAAAAAAAAGTGCAGCCCCGGGAAGGAAGGCTCCCTGCAAGGTCAGAGCTGTTCCCTAGGTTGAAGACTGTCATTTTCGGGATGAAGTCACTCTGGGGACCCCGTACTTTATTTTACTTAGGCAGCTGAAAAATGCCCTGCAGTGGATTGGGGATGATTTTCTGTATGGAATCATCAGACGATGCAGAATCACCAGAGGAGTACAGGACCTGGGGGCTAGAGGAGGCAGCCTAAGAGTCAGGAAGGATTTGAGTTGGGGTCTCAATTCTGATACCCGATGGCTGTGGGGCCTTGGACAAGTCACTCAACAGCCATTCTCAGTTTGCCAGGTAGCTTTTTTTTTTTTAACTTTCTGTCTTGGAATTAAAATTGTGCCCTGGTTCCAAGGCGGAAGAGCCATAAGGGCTAGGGCATGGGGGTTAAGTGACATGCCCAGGGTCCCACAGCTAGGAAGTGTCTGAGGCCATATTTGAACTCAGGACTTCCTGTCTCTAGGCCTGGCTCTCAATCTACTGAGCCCCCCAGCTGCCCCTAGGGGTCACTCTTAATAATCATAGAATATCAACTGGGAAGAGGACTCAGAAGGCATCCAGTCCAACCTGAATTCTCTACAATCTACTTGACATCACTAGTCATTGTGCTTTTGCTTGAAATAATAATACCGTCTCTGGCTTGGGTCTCCACCCAGGGTTTCTCCTGGGAACATTAGAATGTGGTTTGGTTCTCTACATCTATTAAAAAAAAAAAAGGAATTAATTCAGGCTATTCACTGAAAGGCCAGATACTCGAATACTTTGGTCACATAATGAGAAGACGGGCCTGGAAGAGACCCTGATGCTGAGGAAGACTGAAGGCAAAAGGAGAAGGGAAGGCAGAAGATGCTTTCTCCGTTTGCAGAGGATGAGATGGATGGTGTCATGGAAACAGGGAACGCGAGCTTGGTTAGACTTTGAGGGACAGTAATACATTTTGGCTAACTGGTTGTTCCCAACTTGAAGGCAGCTCATGCTCAGCCTCCCAAAATGAGGCTGGTTGTCTTTTCAGGCTCTAGGGATACCCTGTTTCTTTTCTAGTGCCACTGGATTCAGTTCCTATTAGTTGTGTTCTCCCCAAAGTAAGGGACCGGTGAATAGCCTCCATTTCTATTAAACCACATAACATTAATTAACTTTTTTCCCTTTTAAAATTAATTATATTTTTTTCAATCAACATTTATTTTCTTTCTCCCATGTCCTTCTCCCACTGGGGTAGGGTGGGGGTGAGAACTACTCTTTTATTATTTCTTTTTAGTCTTGGATCCTTCCTGATCTCTATATCATAGAAGGCATCATCCAGCAAACATTCACAAGTTATTCTTCAAAATTTAAATCTGTATTTGTGTATAATGTTCTCTTGATTCTATTCATTTTTCTCTTCATTATCTCATGTAATTCTTTCCAAGTTAAAAAAAAAATAACCTGCTCATTGTTTCTTACAGTGTGCTAGTATTCCATCACAATCCTGTACCCCAATGTATTCAGCCATTTCCCAAGTGATGGGCATCCCCTTCATTTCCAGTTCTTAATATGTAATATTAATTAAATTTAATTAATTTAATATTTATTATTAATATCTTAATATTTAATATTTTGGAACATATAGATTCTTTCCCCTTTTCCCTGATCTCTTTGGGAAGCAGACCCAACAGTGGTATTGCTAGATCTAAGGGTAGACACAGTTTTAAGGCTCTCTGGTCCATCAATTAACTTTTACAAAGGGGGTGTTTACTTAGAAGGTAGAGTATAAACTTTTGTCCCCTAACACCCCAGTCTCCTATACTATCTCAGCCTCTACAGAGTGGGGGATCATTCTCAGCACAATTGCTACATGTCTTCATCCCACCAAGTTCACCTTGAACTGTAGCATCCCTGCTACTGTTTGAGTCCTCATCTTAGTTATCAATGGGTTGGGTCTGAAAGGTCACTCACTGAAGTCATTCCTTGCTCCTCAGGGCATCATTTTTGGGCTGGCTACAGGACTGAGATTCTGAGATGCTGGGATACCCAGAGGCTGTCCCCTGACTCTTCTGACCTTTTAAAACTCCAGATCCTTCCCTTAACATAGAAAAGAGCAAATGCTGAGGCACAGGGAGACCTGTTTCCAGGGGGCCACATGTTGACCTTGAAAGGGAGATGGCCCAAGGCCTCTCCCTTTATAATATTGCTTTTCATCAGATACTATCAGGGATGGCGTCTGAGCAAAGCCAATGAGAGAATGGCCAAAGCTCTGGTTGTTAGTCCTTTTTGAATGTCTCCATAGCTGATCAAAGAACCTTCTAGTTACCATATGATTAGCCAACCAAAACCCGTAACAAATGGTCTGCCTTAGCTCCAATATCTCTCCAGAGGCCCTTCCATCATGACTTTCTTGGAAGCAGGCTCCCACCCATTCCTCCATAAGGACAAATGCCATCAGAGGTGTTCTGTGCATATGCTATTCCCCATTACACAACCAAGAAATATCTAGATGCATGACTGTAACGGGAGATGAAGTAAAGAAGTTGGGGCAGCTAAGAGAGCCAGGCCTGGAGATGGGAGGTCCTGGGTTCAGGTTTGGCCTCAGACGTATCTAGCGATCACTTAATCTTAATTGCCTAGTCTTTACTTCTCACTGATATTGATCCTAAGACAGAAAGTAAGGGTTTTATAGTGGGGGAAAAAATGAAGAATTTGAAAATTCTTCTGGAAATCCTGGGAATTTCAAAATTATTTTTGTCATTTAAAAATGGAATCAGGAAACTATGGATCCCAATTATATACTGCAGTTGGCAGAATGATCGTACTGCATTGCTTGGTGGAATCAGATGCGTATTTGTCATTGTTTTGTGAACTCAATGTTTTCTAGGACCAAAGTTTCACAGCCTTCAGAAGACCCCAAACCCAATAGCACCGAGGATACTAACCTCAGAAAGGATGGAAGCGAGGACCGACCCAAGGGGGTCTTTCCCCATTTTGGCTGAAGTCCTGGTAGTGACTACAGGCATATGGGTTATTTCCCAGGAGGAAATCTCCACTTGGAGAGAACTCTGGCATTCCTTACTTGTTCTTCTGAGGCCCCCAGATGAGCAGCCCGGTCCTTCAATGCTCTGACACGACTTTGAATCTGTAAAGTTATGCATCATTAGTTTGGTATTAGATCAGAAAAAACGAAGTCAAGCTATCCGTGTCAGCCTTTGGATTCTTGAGCAACTCCAACCAAGCATGCATTTCGAATGGGATGTTCGGTGTTGTGGGGGACATTATAATCGAAGCTATCTCTGTTGTTGTCTGGGGAAGGGCTTCAGGAGTAAGGGGCACTAACAAAGGATAAGTTTCAGAGTTGATTAGATCTTTTTTTTTTTAACCTTAACTGCTATCTTAGAATCAATTGATACTAAGACAGAAAAGCGTTAAGGGCTAGGCAATGGAGGGTCTATAATATGTAAAACTTGAGGTTTTATTTAAATATTCTTTCATTAATATCCTTTTATAACAACTCCTATCACGAGATGACCCTGGTGTTTCAAAGGCCCTGTCCTACCAAGGGTCAGGAGATTTTATTAAGTTCAGAGGAAGGTTAGATAGAATCCTATGGTTCAAAGTTCTGTATCCCTGGGAGGGATAGAAAAGTCTCAGGGATTAAGTTCTAAAAACAAGAGAAACAATTGTCATGTGGAGGAAAAAGAGAATTCTTTTGAATGGTTTGAAATGGATTCACAGGGCATTTACCAATTATATTAGATTTCTGGTGTAGTGAATAGTCCATCAATTAATCAATAAATATTTATTAAGCATCTCCTGGGTACCAGGTACTGTGCTAAACACCAGGAGGATACAAATAAGAAAAAGAGGGAGTGTGTGCCCTCAAGGAACATGAAATCTAAGGGGGGAAGACAGCACATGGGTCCCCTTCTTAAGAGGAGGATCTGGGAGGATCTTTCCCTTGTCTGCCCACTACTCCTTCCAGTTAAGGGAGGAAGGTTAGGGGATACTGACAGGTATAAGTTTTAGAGCTGATTAAATCTTGTAGGAAAATGAATTTCTGGAGACAACAATGAAATCTAGGAGAGTAACTATTTGGGAAATGATGAGATGACTATCATAGGCAATCCGAGATGGGAGAGTGGGGACATCCATAGTGTAGATTTTTAAAAGTTTGAATGATGGATAGCCAAGAGAATAAAGGATTTGAAAATGGATGATTTCATCTTTGAATTGATTCACTAAGGAACGGATCAACACTGGGAAGGGAAACAAGTTTAGAAGGGGTGATAGCCTGGGGAAGTACTGAGAAGAGGAAGGACTAGAACTCACAGTGAGGATCAAGAAAAGAATTAGGAGTAGAAAGATATAGGGAGAGAGAGAATAGTAAAAAAATTGTGAATGGATAAAAGAATCACAGAGGGGGCAGCTGGGTAGCTCAGTGAATTGAGAGCCGAGCCTGGAGATGGGAGGTCTTAGGTTCAAATCTGGCCTCAGACACTTCCTAGCTGTGTGACCCTGGGCAAGTCACTTGACCCCCATTGCCTAGCCCTTACCACTCTTCTGCCTTGGAGCCAATACACAGTATTGACTCCAAGACTGAAGGTAAGGGTTTAAAAAAAAAAAAGAATCGCTGAGTTTTTGAACATGGAAGAGGGGTGATGGGCAGATCAAGGTGATAACCATCCACATGTAGAAGAGTAGGACATGGGAACTGAGGAGACTGAAGATCTGAGAAGTTAGGGCAATCAAGGAAACATGAGTGTGCATATTGAATGCCCTTAGTAGGATCGCATCAGTTGGAGTGGTGTGAGAGAGAAACAATGAGCCAGACACTAAACTTAATAAAAAAACAAAAAGGAAGGAAAGAAGCATTTCTCCAGTGCTTATCATGTAAAGAAATTGAGCTAAGTGGCCTTCAAATATTTCATTTCATCTCCACAAACATACAATGAGATATTGGACTTGAAAGCAGGAAGATGTTTTATTATTTCAGACTCATTAGCTGTATGACCCTGGGTGAGTCACTTAATCTCTCTGTCAGTTTCTTCATCTCCTGGGGATAATCCACCTATCTGATTTGTTGTGAGGACCAATCAAGATGAAGTATGTAAAATGCTTTTTTAAAACTTTAAACACTCTGTAATTGCTCCTTATTTTTGTTGTTATTGACATGCAAAAAGATGGTAGCCTGGGTAGCTAATTGAGGATGAAGAAAAAAGTATGGTAGAGTAATGTAAGAATAGTGCCAGGTTTGCTAAAGGTCAGGTTGAGCCAAAGCTGGCCAAGAAGACTGAAGACAGCAAAAAGGTATTTGTTTTTAGGTCTCTTGAGAGAAAAAGGAAGGGACAGGATAGCTCTTGGGGTGGCTGGAATAATAATTGACCACAGAGAGGAGAAAGAGCTTCTCCATTCAGTTTCTCTCTGTTTTCTTGGCCAGGGAGAATGGCCTTTGGACTGGATGAGTTTTCACAAAAATGGCTAATTTGGAGTCAATAGCCAAGATAAGTAAGGAAATACTTCCATTTGCCTGTAGGCTAAAATACAAACTTCTCTATTTGGCATTTAAAATCCTTCACAATCTTGCTCCAAATTATTTTTCCTGATTGATTTCTCATTTCTCTCCCTCATGCACTGTCCAGCCAAATTGGCCTGTTTGATGTAGCCCATTCAAAACATTCCACCTCCCACACACTCAGCCTTTGCCCTGGCTGTCCTTCCTGGCTCCCATGCACCCCTTCTTCCTCTCCTCTGTCTTTTAGAGTCCCCTGCGTTCTTCAGAGGTAAGATCAGGTGTGCCTTGGACAGAAGTCCTCTCAGGACCACTTCCCCAGGGGTGACCATTTCCCTTTTCCCCAACTCTTTTTATATATGGGATGTTCCCCAAATATTAGTGCAGTTTTAAGCTTTAAAAGTTTTGTCTTGGTTTATATGCGTGGATGTAGTTTCCTTCTGGCAGAATGAATGTAAACTCCTTGAAAGCAGAAAAGTTTCATTTTTGTTTACGAATACCAGTGCCTGACACATAGCAGGCATTTAATAAATGCTTGCTAAAGAAGTGAAGGAATGAGAGAGTGAGAGATGACCTGGCTGATTTGGATGCATTTAAGTCACTTGATCCAGATGAACTACTTGGCATTGAGGGGGATCTTTTAAAGGTTGCGGAGAAAGAGGAAGGTTTCTCAGGGTTGGAGAAAGAAAAGTGTACCATTTTTTTTTTTACAAGAGGGAGGAGAGTTGTCATGCTCTCCCCAGAAAACCCTTAGTTTTCTTCTTAGAATTGATTCTTTGGTGGGCTGCTGGGTAGCTGAGTGGATTGAGAGCCAGGCCTAGAGATGGGAGGTCCTAGGTTCAAATTTGGACTCAGACACTTCTTAGCTGTGTGACCCTGGGCAATTCACTTAACCTCCATTGCCTAACCCTTACTGCTTTTCTGCCTTGGAACCAATACACGGAATCAATTCCTTTTTTTTTTTAAACCCTTACCTTCCAGTATTGATTCCAAGATTCCAAGACAGAAGGTAAGGGTTAAAAAAAAAAAAAAGAATTAATTCTGTGTATTGGTTCCAAGGCAGAAACATGGTAAAGGTTAGGCAATGGAGGTTAAGTGACTTGCCCAGGGTCATATAGTTAGGCAGTGTCTGAGATCACATTTGAACCCAGAGTCTCCTGTCTTTCAATCCACTGAACCACCTAGCTGCCCCTTTCCTCCTCTGGATTTTTGGTGAAACTCTTCTCGCCTAGTTCTCTAACTTGTCTGATGGTTACTTTTTAGTTTCCTTGGCTTCAATCTTACTAACTGTGGAAGCATCCCATTTCTTAAGTACTCTGAAATTCTTGGAGGCAAAGGTCTCCTAGCTTGTCTTGGGAGAACTAGCCAGGTTAAATTCAGGGTCTTTTCCCTGTAAGCTTGAATAGAGCCCTGGGAAATGTCTGTATGCCCCTGGGGCTAGCATTAACTTTGTACTTTCCCTTCCCCTTTTGGGCAGGATGAACCCTAATCCTAACCCTCACCCCCCAGGCTCTCCTGGCTCCTGTGCTGTCTATGCTCATTACAAGAGGGGTGACCATCAATTCATGAAGACTATGGATAAAGGGATAGTGGTCTGTATCACCCCCAAAAGGGTATCCACATGGAGGAAATAATGGGTCATAGAAGTAAAAAAACCCCAAACATTTCAGCCTAGAGTGCTATGGTCTTAATAATGAGCAGTTGAAGTCTACATCCTGGGCTCTCAGAAGATTTCATGCCCTTTAAAATGCAAAATGAATGGAACTTTAGTTCCCTCTTTTGTGGTCTTCCTGGCAAAGATGTTTCATGGGTCACACCTATGACATCATTAATATCAGTTATGGCCTTTTATGTGTGGGAGGCTAGATGGGGTGGCCCTGGAACTATATTTAATACTTGTATTTATTAACTTACAAGAGATTCTAGTAATTACTCTAAAAGCACACCCTTCTCTTCTGTCTTAGAATGAATACTAGATCTGCAGGAACTGATGCAGAGTGAAATAAGCAGACCTGGGAGAACACTGTACACAGTCAAAGCAATGGTGATTTTCTGTGAAAACTTGGCTACTCTCAGCAATGCACCAATCTGGGACCATCCTAAAAGACTTATGACAGGGAATGCTCTCCACCTCCAGAGGAAGAACTGTTGGAGTCCTCTTTCACATCAGTGTATTTATTGTTTTATTTTGGGGGTTTGGTGATATGTGAGTGTGCTCCTACAACAATGACCAATATGGAAGTGTGTTTTGCATGACAATAAAAAAGAATGAATACTAAGTTTTGGTTCCAAGACAGAAGAGTGATCACCTAGCTAGGGAGTGTCTGAGGTCCAATTTGAACCCATGACTCTTGTCTCCAGGTCTGGTTTCTATCCACTGAGCCACCTATCTGCCCCTAGCAATTACCTTTTTTAAAAAAAATCACAGCCAAAGTGCAAATCCAACATTGCTACCACTTTCCCACAATTCTATCTCCACCTTTCTCCCAACATACAGATGCACACTCACAGCACCCTGGGAAGGAGATGTGGGAGTTGTCTTGTTTCTCTTATAACATTTAGAGTCCATTGCCTCCAAGTCTCAAGGTCAGATTTCTAGTAATTTGAGGAAAATAGTAATTCTCCACCATTAGTCAATTATCCTTAGTTTTTTAGACCCCGACCTTTGTGACTCTGGGCACATCACTCAACCCTCATTGCCCAGCCTTCTACTGCCTTGGAATCAGTATACAATATTGATTCTAAAATGGAAGATAAGAGTTTTTTTAAAAGGGTGTAGGAAAAGTATTATTATTCCCATTCTACAGATTTATAAATTTCTAAATGGTTCTAAAAAATGAGGAAACTGGGATCCAAAGATTTTAAGTGACTCACTTATGAACACATCTAGTAAGTTTTGGAGCCAGGCCTCCTGAATCTAAGATCAATAATGTCATATATCAGTCATTTGCTATATTTGAGTCAATGGTGGTACTTGAGTATGCCCTGGGGCCATTTCTAGCCAACACGTGAGCTCTGTCACCTTGTTAAAGAGCATTCTCTGCCTCTTTTTTATTTCCTTTATTGTTGAACATGTGACTTAGGACTTTGTCATTTTCCCTTTCATTTCAGGGGGAATCCCCTTCCCAGGAGCAGCTATGGGGGCTAAATGCACATAGCAATGAACACAGGTATTGGGCAAGGTGAGCTAGAGATTGAATGTCAAGTCCCTGACTGCCTCTTCTCCCAAGTGCTTCTTTCCCTGAGTATGAGTACTTGGGATGCATGTTTTTAGCCTTGATGGCTATCTCATGATTCGATCCTTTTTACCTTAGATAGTTTTAGGATCAGTGGAGACTGGCTGAAGACTATCAGTGGGAGATGCTTCCTGTAACCCTTCATTTCCTTCTCCATGATTTTCGGTCTTTGGCTTTTAGGGAGTATTCCTTTATATTCTTCCTCTTTCCCAGTTAAACATTTTCTGTCCTCCACCAGTTTCTGGGGCTACTCTGCAAACAGGCTAGTTGCCTGGTCTTTAACTCTCTCCAATGAAGAAAAGCTTTCCATTGATATGCTAACTTGTGTGCTTTCCAAGCTCCAAGGTTTTTAGCAAAACTTTCTTCTTCTGGGTCTTACTAACAACCTTGGGCATTTGGGGGTGTCAGCACTCTTCTGAGCTGAAGTTGTAGCTAAATGGTAAGTTTCTTTCAGATTCTGTCTTAGATGAAGGAATGAAACCCAATGTTTTAATGCTTTCCCTTAATGGCCTCCATATGAGGAAATGACCTCAACTATGGGATCATAAATTTAGAGTTGGGAGAGACCTTAGTTGTCATCTATTCTACATTCAGACGCTCCAAAATGAAAGTCACTGGGTACGTGTAGTTATCACCCAAATACCAAAAGGTATATTATATTGTAAAGCCTGTGGCATCATTTCTGGTAGAGAGCTATAGTAGGAATAATTAGGAATTAAGAGTCAATGTTGACTCCTTATTTTGTTCTCAGTGTGTCTACCATGCTCAGTAATATGCTATTAGAATGTTCAAGCTTTGGTCCCTTGAGAGTAGTAAGATATATTTCTAGATTTCTTGATGCCAGCTGAAATTAATATCTCTTTATGTCATTTGTTTTCAAAATATTTGGCTCTGTCTGAATGGATTCTATCCAGAAGTCCATACCCTGAGAATTATTTCTCCCTCATTACTTTAGCATCTTTGGAAGTTTTCTGGTTCCTGATTGGGTATGACTTTGCAAATCTTTTGACGTAATCAGTCATCTCCAGAATATGGTTGATATTCTTATTAGCATCTCCTTCCAGATATAGAAAACCAATGCAGACAAATTCAAGACCTTTGCTAGTGCTTGTGTTCTCCTAGTATGCTGCCCAAGTTGTCAGTACTTTTCTTCGCTTGCAGTGAGCATGACTCATACTTTTATAGTGATGCGTGCTGCCATTTTGGATCAAGAAAGTCTATTCTTTATTCATAGCTGTGCTCTTTGTGGTGGCAAAAAATTGGAAAATGAGGGGATGCCCTTTAATTGGGGAATGACTGAACAAATTGTGGTATCTGTTGGTGATGGAATACTATTATGCTCAAAGGAATAATGAACTGGAGGAATTCCATGTGACCTGGAACAACCTCCAGGAAGTGATGCAGAGCGAAAGGAGCAGAACCAGGAGAACATTGTACACAGAAACTGGTACACTGTGGTACAATTGAATGTAATGGACTTCTCTACTAGCAGCAATGCAATCAATGATCCAGAACAATTCTGAAGGACTTATGAGAAAGAATGCTATCCATATCCAGAGGAAGAACTGTGGGAGCAGAAATGCGGAAGAAAAACAACTGCTTGATAACATAGTTCAATGTGGATATGATTGGGGAGGCAGATTCTAAATGAACATCCTAATATAAACACCAACAACATGGAAATAGGTTCTGATCAAGGACACATGTAATACCCAATGAAAGAGTGGGGGGAGGGGAGGGAGGGAAATAATGTGATTCTTGTAACCATGGAATAATGTTCTAAATTGTCTAAATGAATAATTAAAAAAAAAAGTCTATTCTTCACTAGAAGTAAGTTCTTTGCATTTATATGCCCAAAGTCATCATGCAAAGCTTTCAAGGCCTACCCTTCTCTTTCTTGGCCATTCCTCTAGGTAGCACCAACTGTGTTCTGGTACAACATATAGGACCAGTGACAGTCTAATACAGTAATTCATTGCACAACTCCAGCTTCTGCCATTATCTCAACAGTTGGGCACTTTCAGGAGTCTGGAATTTGAATTTTGTAGAATCTTTTCCATGCTGCTTACCTTCTGTCACTTCTTCCAGCCTCTTATCAGCCATCTGCTTTCACATCCAGTCATCTACAGACTCCTGAGGTGGAGGAGATTGGCTCGATGAAATAAGATCCACATATGCTATGAGCATACTATCTGGGGTAGGTCTCTTATTTTCCACCCTACTGCCTATAGTTCAGTTCTCTGGGGGACCCATAAAGTCTTCATTCTTTGTCTTGGTGTGACACAGACCAGAGCACCTGCCTCTCTGTTGGTCTTCCATGGCTGATAGGAAAGGGAAGGGATTGGGGAATGAACATTTATGGAGCATCTACTATGTGATAGGCATAGTGTGCTAAGCTCTTTACAAGGTCTGTTTGGCTCTGCAAAAGCCAGTACTGGTTGGTCTGAGACAGTTGACCAGCTCCAGGAGACAGACTTAAAGAGGAACCCAGCTTCAAGCCTTTTTTGCTCTTCGTGTCTGGAGCTGGGTTCCTTTTTAAGTCTGTCTCTTAGACTCAAGGAACTGGCATTTAAAGGTCACCTTGAAGTGTGACCTATAATTCTTCACTTTCCATTGTTTTCTTTTAGTTCCATATGTGGGACTAATTTGCATCTCATTAAGAGACCTCCTGGTGATGGCTGCACATATTTTATAGTTAAACAGCTAGTTGTAGGCCTCCTTTTTTGGGGTGATAAGTAGATTCTGGGCTTTCAAGGACCACTTTCTTACATGTACAAAATAAATTAAGACTTAGGCACCTAGTGGCATTCGCAACTTAGGGAATCAGGAAAGAAGTCTTCTAGGGAGCACTTGAAGGGAGTTGGGGGTTTGAAGAGGAAGAGGTAAAGAGGGAGAGTTTTCCAGACAGGGGCACAGCTTGTGCAAAGATATAGGGACGGGAGCTCAATTGTCTTATGTGGGGAACAGTAAATAGTCCAGTTTGACTGGAGCATACATTGCTTGAGGGATTGTAATGTATAAAAGCAGGAATGATCCAGAAGGCTTTTAATTGAAAATCAGAGGCCCAGAGGCCATTGGGAATCTCTGGATCTTGTCAAGGGAATGACTCCATCAAGGCTCTGCTTCAGGAATATCAATCAGGTCTGTAAGCAGTTGGACTTGCAGCTTCCCAGGTCAGAGGAGAGACTGTTGATTGGAATTGAAGTGTTATCTGTGTGGAGGGGGTGGTTGAATCCCTTGATGAAATAGATTGCAGTGGTAGAGAGTATAGAGAAGAGGGCCAACTACAAAATCTGTGGGAAGATTCCCCTTAGAGGGGCAGGAAGAAGTTGAAGAGGAAATAGAGAAAGAACATTTAGGGAGTTAGGAGGAAAACCAGGGGAGCATGTGGTCTCTGAAGTCAAAGGATGAAAGAATTTACAGTTTGGGGAAGTGGTCAACCCTATCAAATGCTGCTGAGAAGTCAAGAAGGATGGAGACTGAAGAAAGGCAGTTGGATTTTGTTGTTAGAATAATCGCTGTTGTTGGGGCCACAGATACTTCCTAGCAGTATGATCCTGGACAAGTCACTTAACCAGCATTGCCTAGCCCTTACTGCTCTTCTGCCTTGGAAGCAAAACACAGTATAGATTCTAAGGCAGAAGGTAAAGGTTTTAAAAAAAAAATGTCATTCATGATCTTTGAGAGAGCAACTTATTTCCTTAGAGTTGGAGGGGAAGAAGCCAGATGGCAAAGCATTGAGTAGAAAGTGGGTGGGGAGGAAGTGGAGATGTAGGGGAGAGGCAACTTTTTCAAGAAGTTTAACTGTGAAAGGCAAAGATGGAGCGGTGTTTGGATAGTTCAAAAGGGTGCCGGGAAGGCAGTTTTAGGATTGGGGAGACCTGGGCATGTTTCTAGATGGTTCCAGTAGCTAATAAAGAGGGAGTGATTGAGAACTCTTATCAAGTTCCACTGAGCAACCAAAGAAACCAAAGAAGAGTCAGTATTTTTTGATTTTCACTTCCTTGCTGACCAGTGAGTTCTTTTGGGTATTTGAGCAGCAAGTTTTTACTGGTACCCATTGAACTTTCTCAACTTTCCACCCTTCCTCACTGGATGCTTGTTTTCCCCTTTGATCTATTGTTCCTGGGATGTCAGAGCCTATCTCTTTCTCCTTGGGGTCCAGAGTCTCTGCATGTTTACTCAATAACAATCAAAGCTTAACCATACCTATCTCTTACCAGTCACACACAATCGTTTAGCATAGATAGACAAAAATTCTTGATCTTGCTAAAGAGATAACCGGCTGTCCTGCCTGGTTAGCAGTTGGGGAGAGGACCTTTAATCACAGAAAGAGTAGGTGGTGAGAAAATGGAGACAAATTTATGCTTCTTTTTGGAGGAGTTTAGAGAAAGTATTAGTGTTAATTGGAATAAGGTCAGGATCGAATGAATATGCCCTTGATTCCTTGGGTCAATTTTTGTTTTTGTTAAGATAGAGAAGTGTGTATATGTGTAAAACGAAAACTCCTGGAATATTTATTGATCCTTGGGATCCAAGGTACTCACTCGGGTACAAAGAAACCAGGAGAGAGAGAGGGGAGGGAACAGAGTTTCAGGATCTAGTGAAGTGGAAAAGAATGAAGATTCTAAAGAAAAGATAAGTTAAAAAACAAGGTTCTTCAGAAAGTGATGGGACTGAGGATGTGGAAAGAAAGAGCTTTAGAGAAGGCCAAAGCACTTCCTCTGAAATTGCTGCAAAGGATGAAAAGGCACAAGTAGAGACAGGGGTATGTCGAAATGAAGAGGAGGTCAATGAGGAAGATCAAACTGAACAGTCTCCATCTCAGTTATTTAAGAGATAATGCCGGGGGCAGCTAAGTGACTCAGTGACTAGAGAACCAGGCCTAGCCATGAGAGGACCTGGGTTCAAACAGTGTGACCCCGAGTTAGACATTTATCCCCAATTGCCCAGTCCAATAGGCAGTATTGATTCTAAGAAGGAAGGTTAAGAGTTTTAAAAAAAGGGGGGGGGGGGTGGGGGTGGGGAGGAGGAGATTGTCTTCAATGGAGCAGAGGTTACCAGAGGAAAATAAGAACTTACTTTCTTTCTTTCTTTCTTTCTTTCTTTCTTTCTTTCTTTCTTTCTTTCTTTCTTTCTTTCTTTCTTTCTTTCTTTCTTTCTTTCTTTCTTTCTTTCTTTCTTTCTTTCTTTCTTTCTTTCTTTCTTTCTCTCTTTCTCTCTTTCTCTCTTTCTCTCTTTCTCTCTTTCTCTCTTCTTTCCTTCTCTCTTCCTTCTCCCTTCCTTCCTTCCTTCCTTCCTTCCTTCCTTCCTTCCTTCCTTCCTTCCTTCCTTCCTTCCTTCCTTCCTTCCTTCCTTCCTTCCTTCCTTCCTTCCTTCCTTCCTTCCTGTTTTTCTTTTTTCTCTCTCCCTTGAGGGGCCAGGATCAGATATTATTCCATCTTTTCCTCAAGTCTAGTATAGTGCCTTGCACTTAATAAGCAATGTTGAATTAAGCCGAATTGACCAAAATTAAATCAATCAGGGACAATAAGGAGGAGACACACAGTGGAGACCTGATTCTAAGTTTGTAAATAAAACCCTGACTAGAGTAGCTCTAGTCTCAGAATTCTTTTTAACCAACTTTAGGGTCTGATCTTACTCTGTTTTGTGGCTTGGCATAAGGCAAACTTATGCTCAAATTCTGCCTCTGATAATTTTGAGCTATGTAAAATGGGCAAGTCACTTTCATCTATGGGATTTTTGTCACTTTGCTATTGGGAGGACCAGATCCCTTAGCGAGGTATATAGATGTCAAGGTTATTATTGGGCCAGTAGTGAGTAGTGATTTCTATCAGAGTAAGAGGAAAAAAGTTACCTTTGTTAGTAGAGCAGTTACTTAAAACCAAAGGTATAAGAAGAATATAGACTGGAAACTCTGTTGAGACCAAACTTTGTTCATTTTTTTTGAGGAGTCTTGTATTTTGTTCCCATTTCATGAGAAGGTCTAGAAATAAGGATGATACAGAAGGCTCCTAACTTCTACCTTTTGCTTCTGTCCTGTAGTTTGTAATTCAGGTCCTACTTCTATGGGCATTTTTCAGTGCCACCTACCAATTTCAGAATCAACCAGCTGCAAGGGACGGTGAGAAGGGCATCTGGCCCAGCTCCTTTACTGTCATTATGCTAACTATAGAATCAATGATTGACTAAATCAAACCTAGAACAAGACAAACAAAATGTAACACAGCAATTAGAAAATAAATTTGCATTTGTCATGTGCATATATGTTTTAATAATTTCATTCCTTCTTCTAGGACTATGGAATGTATCAAATTAAGTTTGGTTACTTAGTAATCAAGTGACTAAATGAAGTTAACTGGATTTGGGTGGGTTTTTAAAGTGAGAGTTTCTATTAGAATTGTAGAATTTACAAAAGAATTTATCAATCTTTTGACTGATAAATTCCTATGTAAATTCTAAACCACTTGGGAGGGGCAGCTAAGTGACTCAATGGATAGAGTCAGGCTTAAAGATGGGAGGTCCTGGGTTCAAATCAGACCTCAGAGACTTTCTAGCTATGTGACCCTGGGCAAGTGGTTTAGCTTAATTTCCTAGTACTTGCTGTTTTGGAACAGATTCTGAGATGGAAGGAAAAGGTTTAAAAAAAAAAAAAGACTTCAAGGACCTCAGTTTCAGTCCTGACTTGTGTGACCTTGGACAAGCCTCATTTTTTTTAAGTGTTAATTTTATTCATTTGTAAGATGAAGGGGCTAGACTTGCTGACTTCTAAGATTCCTTCTAGTTCAAATCTATGATCCATCCTGTGCTTCTAAGAAGGCTGGCTATCCAGCATCATATGGTATAGTCATTCTTGAGAAATCAGTCTGACCCATAACTTCCTATCTATCTCTTGGAAATAAAATATAATATTTCACAATATAACCATCCAACAGTTAGTTGCATTTGTTTTATATTTTTTAGAGGTGCTTGCTTAATCAGACAGATCACACTGATATAAAGCCATACATATAAAATATGGGGGAGGAAAATTCATTTGGCTACTCGGGTTTTCCTGTATACATGAGGCTACATATTTGGATATTTTGTAAATATTTGGATTGCTGAGTGAAATTTTTAGTTTTCATCAGATATTGTTATCAGTTGAACAAAAGGCAGAACACTGCACTGCAAGTGTGGCCATTGCTGCTCATTTTAACTTTTTGAATCAGCTTCAGTGTGTCTAAAGAAAGAGGAGAGAGCAGCCTCTTATTTTATTTTAATTCCTTTTTTATTGATCATTTCTAGAAAGTTCTCTTTGGAAAAACTTCTGAGAAGAAACTTCTGTGTCAGGGATAGCTGGCCCATGTGGATTCCAGAGTGTGCCAAGCCTGTATAAACGTCCATTTCCAAGCTCAGTTTCCTTGTTTCTTAAACATTTAATTTTTTATATCCTGCCATGTCAAGATGTGTTTTGTAAGAAACTGTGGAAGAGCTGAGTTGCTTACTCAGTAACCGATGCTGTTACCAGCCAGTTCTTCAGTTCCTTTAAAACGTTTTCCATAGGTTCACTTGATACTAGCAGCTGCCCTGTTGCATCACTATCTGTCACATCCTTCCTTTTATTTTAAGTTGAACTTCCAAGACCTGAAGCAAGCAGTGCCTCTGGTTCAGACTTCTTTAGGAAATATATATCAGCACATTTTTAAATGAACTAAAACTTCTCCTTCCATCACTTCACAAAATTCAGTTTTATGGATGAACTCAGCTCTGATGTTTCACAAATTGTGTGTATTTTTTTTTTAATTTAAATTTTAACTGTCCCCTGGAATGCTAAATATGGCCGGGGGAATACTTCTGTGTTGGGCTTTAGAGTTGTGAAGCTATTCTAGGTCTTAACAGTGTTCATAAATCTGCACCACAGATGGGTATTTCTGTATAAGGCTCCTTTTTGGGGGGTATCTCGAATTTCCCTTCTATTTAAATCCACCAAATGAATAGACATGACTCATCTTTACAGAAAGAAAGTGTAACAAAATCATTACATTTTGGCCTGCTGGGAATCTGGAATTCTCTCCTGAATTCCCCACTAGCCTACTTTGGGGTTTGTAGTAGTTTATAGAAAACTAGTGAGAAGACTTGATGGATATGGACAAAAATATAGGTCTGAGTGATCAAAATAGTCTCCAAGTCTTAGTGTTAAATATTTATTTTACCAAGGGAGATCCCTGAAACACAGTAGAATTATACCACAAAACACTTAATACATGCTAGGATGTTTTGTTATTGTTTTGATTTGTTTGATTGATTGCTGTTTTTTTAAAGGAAGAATATTAAATGAAGGAGCTCAGAGAACCGAGAGCCACAAGACAAAATGGCACTGGACCTTGGATTAAGGCCAGGGAAAGGGAAGCACTGAGGTTAAATTTGAACAACCCAAGCTGATGACTACCATTTGTTATTTAAGAGACAAAAAGGCAGTTATTGATCAGGTTTAAAATTGACTTATTTCTAACCTGTGGTCAACTTATTTCCCTGATAACTACACGTAGTCCTTTAGAGCTTCTGAAAAACCTTTATTGTTTTCTTCTGCCTTCTTCTGTGACTGGTACAGCCATTCTCTCTCCTTTGCCTCAGTAGGCAGTATAGGCAGTTGTGAAATAGCATGGAAGCCAGATCCTATTTTTTCTTGCATCTTTAGACATTTGTGTTACTGTTTTCTCCCTAAAATGTCCTTGAAGAGCCATTCAGTTTAAAACAAAATTGTATTTGTTACTAATGAAAACCATAGTTTACTTAGATGGCTATGAACTCTTAAGAGAAGCAGACTTTTTCCTTTCAAATAATGGAATAGCTTAGCCTATGTGGGGATGAAATAGTTTATATATTGCTTTATATATTGTTTTAAGGCTTCTAACTGCTTTACATATGTTAACTCAGTTGATTTTCATAACAACCCTTTAAGGTAGGTGCTATTATCATCTCCATTTTACAAAAGAGGAAACTGAGGCACAGAATGGTTGTGGTTTTCCTCATTCACATGACTAAAAAGTAAGGCAATATGTGAATTCAGGTCTTTCCAACTCCAGGCTCTGCTCTATATTGCCTACGATACCTAGAAATTCAGACTAAAACAATCCTTGAGTAAATGGCCAGAGCTAACAATTCTTCACTGATTTTTTGAATATTATAATTAAAAAAAAAAACTGTGCCCAGGGACCAGGTGGGTGGCTCAGTGGATTGAGAGCCAGGCCCAGAGACAGGAGGTCCTGGTTTAAATCTGGCCTCAGACACTTCCTAGCTGTATGACCCTGGGCAAGTCATCTAACCCACACTGCCTATCCCTTACTGCTCCTCTGCCTTGGAGCCAATACACAGTATTGATTCTAAGATGGAAGGTAAGGGTTTAGAAACCACCCACAATTGTTTCCAAAATCATGAAGTAATAAAAAAGCAAAAACTCCTTATCTTCCATCTTAGAATCAATACTACATATTGCTTCCAAGGCCGAAGAGTGGTAAAGGTTAGACAATGGGGGTTAAGTGACTTGCCCAGGGTCACCCAGCTAGAAAGTGTCTGAAGACAAATTTGAACCCAGGATGTTCCTTTTGTCTCTAGGTCTGGTTCTTAATCCACTGAACTACCTAGCTGTCCCCTGGAGCAATTTTAAAAATTCAAATGTGTATTGTTTTTTCTCCTTAATTTGGATATCATTTCATAAAAGTAAAGTACATAAAATCCCAGGTCGTATCCATCTCCAGGATGCTCTTAAAAATTTCTAGGCTCAGTGCATTTGTTTAGACCGATTTCTTGGGGAAAAACAAAAACAAAATGAAAGGAAATACAGCTGGATTCTAACTTGGTCCGACCATTTTTCCTGTTTCACATCCTTCAGGAAGGTTTCAAAGAGGCAATGTGGTGGTAGACCAGAAAAGAGTAAGAATGAAGCCAACAGAGACTTATTAAATGCTGAGTAGTCCCAGGCCTTGTGCTGACTGCCGAGAATACAAATACAAGCAAAGAGGAAGACGGTCCTTTCCCTCAAGGAATTTATATTCCAATGAAAGGGGGAGAAAGATGCATAAAAGAGTGGAGAAGGTAGATCCTCAGGGCACCATGATGGCCTAGTTGTGAAGGATGCCTGGTCTAGGCTTGTCCTCTCCATGGAGGTTCTGGGAGGAACTCACTGGGAGAAGACAGCCAGGACAATAATGGATGGCTGGTCAGAGGACCAGATTTTTAATCCCTTTTGCCTCTCCCTATGTGTAAAGGTGGCCAAAAGCTAACCTCCTTGGGGCCCTGATGCCTCACTCTAAAATGGGGAAATGAAACTGGATGACCTTTAAGATCCCTTCCATCTCTTTGTCTATGATCCTGTAGAGCCAGGTGGCATGGTGGATAGAGCCCTGGGCCTTAAGTCAGGAATTCAAATCCAGCATCAGACACTTAGTTAGGTGACCCTGGGCAAGTCACACTATCCTTTTTTGCCTCAATTTCCTCATCTGTAAAATGGGATGATGATAACAACAACAATAATAATAATAATCCTTCCAGGGATGTTGTTAGGAAGATTGAATGAGATAATAATTGTAATAGCACTTAACCAGACTGCCAGACAAATAGAAGATTTTATTAACATGGTAGCTATTATTATTATCATCATCATTCACAGGGTTGACCAAGTTTATTTTTTATGTCATTTTAAATCTTTTAAACAATTTTTATTTTTTTCAAAAAAAACCTTACCTTTTGTCTTGGAATCAATACTTTGTATTGGTTCCAAGGCAGAAGAGAGGTAAGGGCTAGGCCATGGGGGTGAAGTGTCTTGTCCAGGGTCACAGAGTTGGAATTGTCTGAGGCCAGATTGGAACCCAGCAGCTCCCATCTCCACTGCCTCACCGGACTGCTCCCTCCAAGTTAAAAAAAAAATTAACTTGAGACCTTGGCAAGATAGTGTACGATAAACCCAAAGATCCACTTTTTGACAAAAACTGCCGGGAAAATTGGGAAACAGTATGGGAGAGATTAGGTTTAGATCAACATTTCACACCCTAAATATTCAAGACAATTTCAGAATGGGTAAATGACTTAAATATAAAGAAGGAAACTACAAGTAAATTAGGTAAACATAGAATAACCTGTGAGATCTATGGCAAAGGAAAGGTTTTAAGACCAAGCAAGAGATAGAGAACATTACAAAATGTAAAATGAATAATTTTGATTAAATTAAAAAGGTTTTGTACAAGCAAAACCAATGCAACCAAAATTAGAAGGTAATCAACAAATTGGGAAAAAAAATAACAAAAACCTCTGACAGAGGTCTTAAAGAGCTGAAAAAAAGGGCTATCTGACTCTTTAAAAAACTTTATTTTCAAGAAAAAACTAGTTTCCCTAGCCTGCAATTGACTACCCCTCCCCCCTTTAATCTTGTCAGATTCAAAGGGTCCCCCATTGGTGGGAGGTTGGTCCTTATATAAATAAACCAATCCTGTGCCTGGAAGTAGGGGGGGGGCGTGGTTCCTCCCCAGCACAGGATTGGTCCATTTAAGACCAACCACATGCCAGGAAGTAGGGGGAAGGGACCCCTGGGGCATGCAGTGTCTGTCCCCCTTCCCCCAATATTTTAAAACTCACAGTCTAATTACTCAGGTTTATAAGGAACTAAATCAATTGTACAAAAAAAAAAAAATCAAGCCATTCCCCAATTGATAAATGGGGAAGGAATATGAATAGGCAATTTTTAGATAAAGGAATCAAAATTATGAATAAGCACATGAAAAAGTGCTCTTAATCTCTTATAATTAGAGAAATGTAAATCAAAACAATCCTGTGGTTCCATTCTACCTCACACCTAGCAGATTGGTTAACATGAGAGCAAAGGAAGATAATAAATATTGGAGGGGATGTGGCAAAATTGGGACATTAATGCATTGCTGGTGGAGTTGTGAATTGATCCAACCATTCTGGAGGGCAATTTGGGACTATGCCCAAAGGGTGATAAAAGACTGACTGCCCTGTAATCCAGCCATAGCACTGCTGGGCTTGTACCCCAAAGAGATAATAAGGAAAAAGACTTGTACAAGAATATTCATAGCTGCACTCTTTGTGGTGGCAAAAAAATGGAAAATGAGGGGGTGCCCTTCAATTGGGGAATGACTGAACAAATTGTGGTATATGTTGGTGATGGAATACTATTGTGCTAAAAGGAATAATAAAGTGGAGGAGTTCCATGGAGACTGGAACAACCTCCAGGAAGTGATGCAGTGAGAGGAGCAGAACCAGAAGAACACTGTACACAGAGACTGATACATTGTGGTACAATCGAATGTAATGGACTTCTCCATTAGTGGCAATGCAATGATCCAGGCCAATTCTGAGAAACTTATGAGAAAGAACACTATCCACACCCAGAGAAAGAACTGTGGGAGTAGAAACACAGAAGAAAAACAACTGCCTGATCACATGTGTCTATGGGAATATGACTGGGGATGTAAACTCTAAATGATCACCCTGGTACAAATACTAATAATATGGAAATAGGTCTTGGTCAATGATACATGTTAAACCCAGTGGAATTGTGCATCAGATATGGGAGGGGGTGGGGGAGGGGAGGGAAAGAACATGAGTCATGTAACCATGGAAAAATATTCTAAATTAGTTAATTAAATAAACTTTGAAAAATTACCTTGATAATTTCTTACTGCAAAGATCAAAATTATTTTTAAAGCAAAAAGTAATTTTTGTTGTTAAACAAACAAACAGAGCAATTTCTAGTACATTTGAAAAGAATTGATGAGTCAAATCAGAATCAGCTGACGAAGTCCATCCTTTGGTTGTGCAGTGCCTGCTAGAAGGAAGGAGGACCTTCTGCTAGGAGTTTCTGAGGGTATAAAGTTATTTTATGAGACTCAGCCCTTTGAGTCCTGGCATTTCCAGTCCAGTCGGGGGAGAGAAGGCACACATCCATAAAAAAGATAACTAACCGTGCAAGATGGTGCATGTTCAATACCGAGAGACTGTGAAAGACACGATGTACTTTCTCAGTGCAGAAGAAAACAAGGTCAAAGCGGGCTGAGGCGGCCTGGGCAGGCCTGATGGAGGAAGCAGGACTGGAGCTGGGTTTTAAAGAAAGAAGGCCCTGATAGCAATAGGGAATAGAACTGAATTCTAGAAAAAGGGAACAGGAGAGGCAAAAGTAGGGAAATGGAAATGCACAGCACCTGTCTGGGAGCCAGTAATTAGCCAGACCAGTTTGTCTGGAAAAGAGTAGTGGTATCTCCCTCCGGGAATGCTTTGCATAGAGGAGGTGCCTAATGGTTTGCTCCTTGGATACTGAAAAAATTTTAGGCCCCAAGGCATAATAAAATCATATTTTGAAATATGGCAAAACTTCATAGCTTATGTTTAAGGGGTAAATGGCGAATTTCTGGGGAAGAAAAATATAATTACTAAATTTTAGTATTTCTAAATTCATGCAAAGTCATTGTGATTTTTTTTCTACATTACATATATCGAGAAATATAAAGATTTAGAGGGAAAATAGTCTTGGCGGCTTATTTAAAAAGAGCAGATGAAGGGGAAAGTTCACAAATCTCAGTGGAACTCCTTCTGTAATGTCCTTAGAGTAGTTGGCTTTTAGGGTTGCCCAGAACTTTTTTTCTCCTTCCCCTTAAGATGCAAATATAAAATTGTAAATGAAATACGGGAATGGGGTTTAATGAAATATGGGGTCCCCTCTGAAATGCATCATTATTACTAATAGCACTCTACAGTTTGGAAATCACTTTATATCCACAATAGTGTATCAGAGTAAAATGGAATCAGGAAGGTCTTGGTTCAAATCTTGCCTCTTTTGACCCTTAGTAATTGTGTGACTATGGACAGATCACTTAACCCCTCTTGGTGGTCTTAATTTACTAATTTGTAAAATGAGGATAACCTCTCCAGCATCATAACATTTTAAAATATAGTTTTAAATTTAAATAGTTAAATATTAACTACTTAAATAAATAAATAATAAATGAGGGTAGCTGGATGGCTCAGTGAATTAAGAGCCAGGCCTAGAGACAGAAGGTCCTGGGTTCAAATTTGACCTCAGACACTTCTTAGCTGTGTGACCCTGAGCAAGTCACTTAACCCTCATTGCTCAGCCCTTCCTCCTCTCCTGCCTTGGAACCAATATCCAGTATTGGTAGATAGGAAGGTAAAGGTCTGAAAAATGAAATTGGTTACTATCCACTTTCCAGGGTAGTTGTGAGGATAGAATGAGATAGTAATATGAACTGTCATTTGTATAGCGCTTAAAAGTTTACAAAGCATTTTAAGCATCTGAGCTTCAAAAATGACTTTGCCAATATAGGCAGAACCAGGACTGAAGCCCAAATTGTATCCCAAAGTCTTTTCATTACAATTTGTTTTCACATAGGATATACAGCAGATAGTTTTAAGAGGACAGAACCATAGATTTAAAGTTGTAAAGTACTTTGGCGGTCATCTGGTCTGACCCCCATATAGGCAAGGAAACTAAAGACCAGACAAACAAAGTGAACACCTAAAGGTCATTTGTAGTCTGAAGAGGCAGGATTTCAACTGGGACCTTCTAAATAAAGATTTGAATCCAGATCCTTCTCTAACTCGAAAGCTAGAGCTTATTCCATTATATCACATGGTTTCTCTATCAAATTTAATATTAAAATATAATGTTATTACATTTATGTTTTATAATATAATATATATTAATAAATATTCAACAAATAATTAAAAATATATTTGTAATGAATAATAAATATATTCTGTTTATAAAATAATAATATGAATAAATAAGAATAAATAATAAAATAAAATATGAAATCCTTTCATATCTACATATATCATTAAACTAATGGAATTTGACATATTTTTCAAGGTCTTTTACCTCCTTTTCAAACTGTTACTAGCCTTGAAATTCCCAATGAATCTTAAATAACTGAGAAGGATCATCATACATAAATTCAATTTAGTCAAATAGACATTGATTAGTTGTCTTGTATGTGCTACACATTGGGACACAAAGACAAAAATGAATATTTCCTCCCCCCAAAGAGCTTGTATTCTACTAGGATATGAGTTTTTTAATCTACTGGGATCTACTCAGCCACTTACTGTGGATTTTAAAATTATCCCACCCTAATTAGACATACTTTAGGGGAAGATAAAGTTATAAACTCCTGATTGAACAATGAAGGTACTTAACTCATACCTTATAGTGAAGCTAAAACTTAAGCTAAGTCTATTTTTAGATCTAATACAAAAAGGTATTAAGTACCTATAAAGGTTAAATTAATCACAAAAAAGGTCAAATAACTGGCAAAAGGCAAGCTTAACAAAGAAGTGTGAAGTACTCAAAAGATATTATCTAACCAGAAAAGGTGAGAACTAAAGAGTGGTGAGAACTAAAGAATGGGCAGTCCTGGAAAAAGCATCTACTGTGATTGGTAGACATGAAAATATAGAGGAGGAGACAAGAGTGAAAAGTCTATAAAAGAAGATGAAAAGTTCAGATTGGAACTCAGTTCAGGAGATTGAGTTCAGTGGAGGACTGGAACTCAACTGGGAGGATCTCCCTCAGACAGCTTCCTGGAGACAGTCTCTTGGTGAGTGATAAGACTGACTCCCTTTCCCTTAGGCTCAGGGAGGCCACTTTGGCCAAGGCCTTTAACTACCTCCTGGCTCAGCCTGAGCCAGAGCAGTTTAAATTAATTATTTCTCTCTCTCCTTTCCTTAATTCCTTCTCTCTATATTAAAATCACCATAATTCTCAGCTGACTTGGGTGTTTTATTATTTGGGAATTTTCCCTGGCGACCAATTATTTAGATTTCAAGTCACAAAGCTAAAATTATCCTTTATATTACTGGCTGTACAATCCAGGCAAGTCTCTTAAACACAACGGAATGATGACAACAATCTACTGGGATAAGAAAAATAATAATGTGGATGATGAGTCACAAACATTAACATCCCCCTCAAGAAAAGGTCAGAAATATTAACTGAGTATAATTCTACCTCACTTCATTTTGATATTAATAAATAGAAACGTGCATATATTTGTGTTTATATCTACATGTGATAATAGAATATGATTATATACACCATAATTAAGTAAAAGACTTTGAAAAAAATGTTCAATTTCAAACCGAGTCTGGCAGTGTAACATGATTTTAAATGATAACCCAGGAGAAGCAGCTAGGTGGTGGGTTAGTTCAAACCTGGCCTCAGATACTTCCTAGCTGTGTGATCCTGGGCAAGTCACTTCACCCTGTTGGCGTCAGTTTCCTCATCTGTCAAATGAACTAGAGAAGGAAATGGCCATCCACTCTCATATCTCTGCCAAGAAAACCCCAAATGGAGTTACAGAGAGAGAGATGTGACTAAACAGTAACAGCAACAACAAGGGGAAGCTGGGCATTTAGGAAGAGTTAATATTTGCTATTTGGTTCCACTGTTTGTAAAGGCCAACGCTGGCCACCACTTTAGAACAAGTTTTTGGTAGAAACAGCAGGTGCTGTTCCCTTTAGGGAAATGCCTACTTATCTACCTGAATACTATTGTTGGCATCTCTGACCTCTTGGGCAGACCAGCTCCCAAACCCTTGTTGTTTTGTACTTGATGACAAAAGTGAAATTTTACATCACTAGTTTGAAGCGAAGGTGTTTGGGTGCTTCTAGCCCACCTGTTTAGAAGGAGAAAGGGGGGGAGGCAGATTGTCAGTTTTTTCAAGAATGCATTCTCCTTCTTTGAAACATTTTTTGAAAAATGTGGAAGTGAGCAAATAGAAGTTCAGAGGGAGACAGATAAAGGAGACAATTTTGAAATTAACATGGTGAATTTATTATATTTGGAAAACTACACACAACAGAGATTCACAGTTTTATATACGTACCTCTTTTTGCACAGAAATATTCATGCTTTTAGGATAGTGAGATGGCATGTAGGTAAAGCACTAGATCTGGAACCAAGAAGACTAGAGTTCGAATCCAGCTTCAGATGCTTACTATGTGTGATCCTGGGCAAGTCACTTAAATATATGTACTTCAATTCCTCATATAAAATAAGCTGGAAAAGGAAATGGCAAACCATTCCAATATCTCTGCCAAGGAAACCCCACATGGGGTCATGAAGAGTTGAACATGACTGAAACAACTGAACAAAAACATTTGCATTTGTTGGTTTTTAAGTTCAGAAGAACAAAAAATAAATTGAATATTACATATTTATATGTAATAAACAGCAATGGTTTCAGGAGTTGATAAGAGGTAAGAGTCTGAAGAAAATGAACTAGTATATTTCTCTCCATTCCTCTCTTTCTCTTTGTCTTCCTTACTTTCTTTTCTTTTGCTTAAAAAAAAAATCCTTACCTTCTGTCTTAGAATAAATACCGTGCATTGGTTTCAAGGTAGAAAGAAAGGTTGGGCAAAGGGGGGAAGCGACTTGCTCCTAGTCGCACAGGTAGGAAGTATCTGGCCAGATTAGATTCCAGACTTCCTGTTTCTAGGTTTGGCACTCAGGCCCCTGAGCCACCTAGCTGCCCCCTTCCCTCACTTTCTGTCTGTATCTCTCCCTCTTACTTTCCCTCCTTCTCTCTCTTTTTTCTCTCCCTCCTTTCTTTCCCCTCTTACCTTAATTTAGATCTTCTGTTTTTTCCAGTTCCTCTCTTTTCTGCCCCCCAGACATTGCTAGGCTCCCCTGTGTGGGAGAAGTTCCTTTAGGCAAGACTACAGAATTGTACTGGGGCCAGCTCTAACCAACTGGGTGATTGTTAAATTTTCAGTGGGAGCAGTTACACCTTGAAATCTAGAAATGCTACGAATCAGGGCTTAATTTATTGTTTTATTGATTGTCCAGACTGAGTGATGGAGAACTTATTAAATACTTTCTCCCCTCTCCTTCCCACCCAAATTGGTATGTTAGACATTTGTGGCACACTGCTGGATGATTCCCACTCGTGTCTCCAGACTGTACCCCACCAGAAAACCTCTGGCTGATCCTGTACCCAGGGTTCATTTCTTCTTCTTTGCTTTCAGAGAGCTCTAAGAATATTTCTTTTGTTCAGCTCCAGCTCCCAGCTGGCAGTCCTGGTGATTAGGAAGGGGATCTATTTCTCCATCTCCATCTGTTTTCTTGGACCACCATAACCTCCCTTTCGCTTGCATTTAATCCCCCAGGAGAGACACACTCAATGAATCATAACTAGAGCAACCCGTTTCTTTCGAAGATGAGTACTGATAGACAGAGAGTGAACAATGAAGATTGAAACGAGTGGTTTAAGAGGACAGAGAAATAGACGTTTCCCCAGCTTCCTTCTCAGCATCAGAAGCAGCTATGACCATTCTGCCCTGGCTCCATGTGGTTTACCCATACTGCAGCGAGTTTTGTTTTGTTTTTTTTCTTCTCAGCATCTCATTCCTGGCTAATGCAGCGGCAGCAGCAGTAGTCTCCCCTTCTTCCTCATTCTCACCCCTTTGTCTCCTGCAGAGGAAATCACGTACTTCCCCTCCCTCTTGTGCTTGTTCACTTCTCACTTCTCAGGAAGTTTTAGCTTCATCCCTTTTCTGTAGGCGAGATAGAGCCCTGGTCCCGAGTCCAAACCCGGCCTCTGGTACATCTCAGCTGTCACAGTGACCCTGGGCAAGTCACTTAATTCTGTTTGCCTCAGTTTTCTCATCTGTAAAATGAGCTGGAGAACAAAATGGCAAACCACTCCGGTACCTCTGCCACAGGAGCCCCAAATAGTGTCAAGAAGAGTGGGACATGACTGAAATGACTCAACAACAACAAAAGCCTTTCTTTGGAATAAGAAGGAATAGAGGACTGTCTTTTTAGACATAGTTAAGACTTTAAAGTATTTATTAGTATTTAATAAGTATTTAAAGTATTAAAGCACATATAGCATTTATTATATATAGTATTTTTATTTATGTTTTCTCATTTCAATCTTCATTGTTCACTTTCTGTCTATCAGTACTCATCTTCGAAAGAAACTGGTTGCTCTAGTATTTATAATATAGTATTATTAAAGCGTATACTATTTGTTAGTCATTGTGCTAAACATGGGGAATATAAAGAAAAAAATAATCCCTTTTTTCAAGGCACTCAGCATCTAATGAGGGAAACAACATGCAAACAATGCAGCAACAAATTATATACAGGATGAATTGGAGATAATCAATAAAGGGAAATTACTAGCATTAATTTTTTTAATTTGGAAAATTTTATTTAATTAAGAATATTTTCCCTGGTTACATGATTCATGTTCTTTCTCTCCCCTCCTTCCACCTGCCTCCCATAGCTGACGTGCAGTTCCACTGGGTTTTACATATGTCATTGATCCAGACCTATTTCCAAATTATTAATATTTGCATTAGGGTGATCATTTAGAGTCTACATCTCAAATCAGATCCCCATCCAACCATGTGATCAAGCAGTTGTTTTTCTTCTGTGTTTCTACTCCCACGGTTCTTTCTCTGAATGTGGATAGTGTTCTTTCTCATAAGCCCCTCAGAATTGTCCTGGATCATTGCATTGCTGACTAGCATTATTTTTTAATATTTACCTTCCATCTTGGAATTGATACTAAATATTGGTTCTAAGACAGAGGAGCTGTAAGGGCTAGTCAATGGGGGGGTAAGTGATTTGCCTAAGTCATACGGCTGGGAAATGTCTGAGGTCAAATTTGAACCCAGGATCTCTTGTCTCCAGGCCTGAGCCACATAGCTGCTCCCATTCCACCACCCCTTGGAGAATCACTAGCATTAAGGAAGAGACATCTTGTAGAAGGAGGATTTTAGGTGTGACTTGAAGGAAGCCAGGAGAAAGAGGTAAGGAGAGAGAGCACTCCAGGCATGGGAGCAGCCAGGGGAAATGATTAGAATAGGGCAACTGGGTGACTATGGATAGTGTTGGGTCTGGGATCAGGAAGACTCATCTTCCTGAGTTCAAATCTGGCCTTAGACACTTACAAGGTATGGGAATCTGGGCAAGCCACTGAAATCTGCTTGCCTCAGATTACTCATTTGTAAAATGATTTGGAGAAGGAAATGGCCAACCACTTCAATCTTTCTGCCAAGAAAACCCCAAATGGGAGAAATTCCCAATGGAGATGCAACATCATGCTTAATGAACAGTAAGGAGGCCAATGTTACTGGATTGTAGAGAACTTGAGATGTAAGAAGACTGGAAAGGTTGGAGGGGGAAAGGCTATGAAGGGTTCTAAATACCAAACAGAGCATTTTCTATTGTATCCTGGGATAGCAGGCCATTGGAATTTACTGACTGGTGTGTGTGTGTGTGTGTGTGTGTGTGTGTGTGTGTGTGTGAGAGAGAGAGAGAGAGAGAGAGAGAGAGAGAGAGAGAGAGAGAGAGAGGAGGGAGGGAGGGAGGGAGATAGATTTGTGCTTTAAGTAGATCACTGTGAGAGAGCTATGTAGAAGGAGGCGCTTAAGGCAGAGAGAATTTTAGAAGGCAATTGCAAAAGTCTAGGAATAAGGGACGAGGATTTGTGCCATGCTGTGGTGTCAGAGAAGAGACGTTTTGAAGGTAGAATGGACAGGATTGGGTAACAGATTCGATATGGGACCTGAGAGAAATTGAGAGCTTGGGCTGACACCTAGGCTGTGAGCCTGGGTGATTGGGATGATGGTGGACCCTTTGACAATAATATTGGTATTTTCATCATCCATATTTTGGTATAAAAGAAAATTAAAGCATCATAAAATTATGGGGGGGGGGGAAGTATTTTTCTACTCTATTCACAAGCCACAGTTTGTTTAGCTATTCTACAAATGATAGGAAGGTTTCCAGTTCTTTGCTAGTACAGACGTATCATGGTAAATATTTTAGTATCTAAGAGGCCTTTCTCTTTATTGATGCCTTGGAGAATATGCCCAGGAATGGTAAAGCTGGGACAAATGGTTTGGACATTTTAGTTACTCTCTTAGCATAATTCCAAAGTACTTTCCAAACCCTTTCAACAATTATCCAGTTGCACCAACAAAGCATCAGTATTTCTGCATTTTTATAGTCCCTCCAAAAATGACTTATTTGTCTTTTGTTGCCCATTTGCCACTGTGAGGTGAAACCAGGGAGTTATTTTAGTTTATCTTATTCATCACCAGTGATTTGGAATAATCTTTCATATGATTGTTAATACTTTTCATTTTTCTTTTGAGAACCATTTATTTTCTTTGACACCTTATCTATTGGGGAATTGTTCTTGGTCTCATGTAACCTATGCTATACCTTGGCAATGAAGGTCAGAAAGTAATCAGACTGATACACTAAAAATGACCGTCCACTTTAAAAAATATGCCTTAATGCAAGGACTTAAATCCTGAGAAGACTTATTTGAATTGATGCAGAAGGAAGTGTACAATTTAAACAATAGTAAAAATATTGTAAAGACAAACACTTTAGACTTCGGAACTTTGATCAACGCAGTGCTCAATTATTTCAAGAGCTTCATGATAAAATATTACCTATTTCTTGAGAGAGAAATGATGGTCTCTGAGTACAAGATGAGACAAAAGCATCTATCTATATCTATATATCTATCTTCCTTTCCTCCTTTCTCCATATATAAATATGTATATGCCATGGCCAATGTGGGAACTTATCTTGCTTGACTATATATGTTTGTAACAGATGTTTTGCTTTTCTTCCATTCTCAGTGGGGAAGAGAGTCAGGTAAAAAATGGGAAAAAGATAGAAGGAAGTGAATCAGAACCTGAAATTAAAATTGACTTTAAACAAAAACAAATGAATAAATTAATAAGCAAATAAATAAATGAATAGATAAATGCATGAATAGATAGATAAATGCATGAATAAATGAATGAACAAATGATAGAAAGGAAGGAAATGAGGAAGAGAGGAGGGAGGGAGGGAAGGAGGAAAGAAGGAAGGGAAGAAGAAAGGGAGGGAGGAAGGGAGGGAAGGTTGGTTTTACAAATTTGGAAGGAAATTCAGCCCCCAGAAGACCTCAGGCAACCAGTATTGTCCCTTGTTGGTAAATGGATTATTTTTGAGCCTCCATTGGAAAGAAAAACCCACATTTAGAAAGCAAAGATGCTTTTATCAAATGCACTCTTTTTTTTGAGGTTTCTAAAATAAAGAATGCAGTGTTGTTACTCCTACTCGATGACAATATTTTGTGATTTCCTTGCACTTAAGATACATCACTGGGGGGGGGGGGGCAGCTGGGTAGCTCAGTGGATTGAGAGCTAGCCCTAGAGACGGGAGGTCCTAGGTTCAAATCTGGCCTCAGACACTTCCCAGCTGTGTGACCCTGGGCAAGTCACTTGACCCCCATTGCCTAGCCCTTACCACTCTTCTGCCTTGGAGCCAATACACAGTATTGACTCCAAGACGGAAGGTAAGGGTTTTTAATAAAAAAAAAAGATACATCACTGGGAAGGGATGTCTGATCCCTCCAAACCTCTTGGGGAGGATATAGGGACAAGGTGAGAGACATGTTTAAATAAAACACTTTGGAACATGGGTTCTCTATGAAATCCAAATCTTAGAACAATATGTGATGAAAACTTCCTTCTTCCCCCAAAGAAATAAATTTAAATTGTGCCTAGTAGTTAAAACGTTAAGGTGGAATAAGGGGGTGATTTCGTTTCAAACTTGGACTGATTTGGATTTATAGGAAGACTTGTAAGAAGTGAAGGTTTAGTGTCAAAGAGAACTGGGGTCCAAGCTTACATTGTTGCTTCTTACCAGATTGACTTTTGGCTAAGAGGGCCCCTCCTTCATCTATAAGACAAAGAGGTTAGACTAGATGGGAACTACAGGCATTTATCCTGGAGGGGGAAAAACCCAGGGGAATAAGGAACAATGCCTTCAGGAATAAGATTTGATTTATATTGTTTGGTTTCAGAGTGCAGAAAACTAGGAGTAAAGACTAGAAGTTGCAAATAGGCAGTCACACAGGCAAAACAGGCTGGATCTAAGGAAAAAATTTCTTGGTAGAGCTGTCCAACAGTAGAAGGAGCTGCCTTGGAACATGGTGGATTTCCTCTCCCTGAAGTTCTCCCAGAGGAGGCTTGGATGACCACTTGCCAGTTAGATTATAGGGAGGACTCTTGTACAGGTATGGGCTGGATGAGGTGGCTGCTAAAATCTTTCAACTCTGAGCTTCTTTCCCTCTACAGCTCCTTCCTAGACTTACTTCTCCTCTCACACCAAAGAAGAAAGTAGAACAATTCTGTGCTAAATTTGCTTTCCTAATTCCAATAAGCCCAGGCTGTGAAGAAAGACATTCAAGAAACAGACCAGGGCAAAAATATTTATACCATGGATTGGAGACAAAGATGGAGAGAGAGACACTCTCATTTCAAATGAAAAGCATAAAATAAAATAAACCCCTCCTAAGAATAAACTAGGTTCAAGGCCACATAGAAACTGCACTGGTTTATTTAAAAAAAAAAAGTCAATACTTGCCTGTTAATTGAATTCTTGCAAAAGGGGGAATCTGCCATATCTCCCCTTTGTGTCCATTAATGTGCAAAAGACACGCTCTGCTGAGTATGGGACAGAGCAAACTCATCCTATCCTCAGCCCTCTTTGGGTTTCCTCTTTGAGTATGTGGCCTCTGGAGTTCCCAGCAAATAGAACTTTCTTACAGTACTTCCGAAAGCAGTAGAAGGAGACTGATAGGCTCCAGAGGTGGCAGGGTGCCAGGGAGGGAGGAGGTCACAGCAGTGACTTGCTGAGTAGTCTGCATTGTTTGAATGAGCCACAAACCCTTTCCACCTCATCCACACCCAGGTTTGAACTGCTCTAAAGAAGCTTGGACACTTGACAGGCTATCTGGTCAAGAACCCTAAGATTAGGAAAAATGGGTGCCATGGTATACTATTGATCAAGCGGTCAACAAGTGGTCAAATCAGTTAGGAAATATATATGAAACTCCTACTAGGTGCCACAGAGAAGGAAATGGCAAATCAGTCCAATATCTTTGCCATGAAAACCCAAATAGGGTCATGAAGAGTTGGACATGACTGAAAATGACGGAACAACAAAAACTATGTGCTAACTAAGCACAAGAGGCATAAAAAGAAGCAGAAGACAGTCCCTACCCTCAAGGAGTTTATAATGGAATGGTAGAGACTACAAGCAAACAGATATATACAAACTATATAAAGGATAAATAGGAAATAATTAACAGAGGGAAGGAAATAGAATTAAGAGGGATGGGGGAAGGCTTCTGGAAGAAGGTGAGATTTTAAATGGGACTTAAAGGAAGCCAAGGAAGTCAATAATTGGAGAGCATCTTGGGGGAGGGGGGACAGCCAGGGAAAATGCCTGGAGATGAATTATGTTGCTCATGGAATAGTCAGGAGACCCATGTCACTGGATTGAAGAGTTAGATGATAGGGACCAAGATATAAGAAGCCTGGAGCAGTAGGAGATGGCTAGATTATGAAGGACTTTGAATATCAATCAGAAGATTTTGTAATTAATTTTGGCATTTGTTGAGTATGTGTGTGTGTGTGTGTGTGTGTGTGTGTGTGTGTGTGTGTGCACAGGAGGTGGGGGTTGCCATAATTAGATTTATGCTTTTGGAAGGTCTCTTTGGTGGCTGAATGGAGTTTGGAATAGAGTAGGAAGAGGCTTGAGTCAGGGCTGAGCTACCTATCAGCAAGCTATATAGCAGCTGTCCAGTGTGAGGTGGCAGTGTCAGAGGAGAGAAGGGGATATATTTGAGGTACATTGCAAAGGGGAAGTTGACAATCTGTATTGTCAAAGCATATGTCCATAGGTTAGATGGGGGGAAATAAGAGAGAGTATGGAGTTTTTGATGACTCCTAGACTGTAAACTTAAGAAACTGGTAGGATGGTGATATCACCAAAAGTAATGGGGGGCCACAGCCAGGTGGCTCAGTGGAAAGAGAGCCAGGTCTAGAGATGGGAGGTCCTGGGTTCAAATCTAACCTCTGGCTCTTCCTAGCTATGTGACCCTGGGCAAATCCCTTCACCTCCTTATCACTCTTCTGCCTTGGAACCAATACTCAATATTGATCCTAAGATGGAAGGTAAGAGTTTTTTATTTAAAAAGAAAAATCAAAAGGGAAGATAGAAGTGGAGGTGTGGTAGAGGTTAGGGAAAAAGGAATTTTGGACATGTTAAGCTTAAAATGTCTACTAGAAATCCAGTAGATGAAGATAGAAGGTCAGCAAAGATTAGGGTAGGATAGGCAGATTTGAAAATCATCAGCATGGAGAGAGTCATTAAATCCTTGAGAGCTGATGAAATCACTAAGTGAAATAGTATAGAGGGAGAAGAGAAGAGAACTCAGGAGAAAATCCTGAGGGATATTTACAGCAAGAAGGCATATCTGGAGGAAGATCCAGTCAAGGAGACTGAGACAACCAGGAGAGAGTTGGGTCTGCAAAATCCAGAGAGAAGAGAATATTGAGGAGGGGGAGAGAGTGATCATCAACAGTGCCCAAAGCTGCAGAGAGGTCAAGGAGAGTGAGGATTGAGAGGCCACTAGATCTGTCCATTAAAAGATCATTTGATTATAACATGATCAACTGTGAAGGACTAAACTATGATCAGCAAAACCAGGTTCCAAGATAAGCCCAAGGGACTCATGATTTTAAAAATGGTTATCCACAGCCAGAGAAGGAACTGTTAGAATCTGATTACAGATCAAAGCGCACCATCTTTCACTTTATTTCCTTCATGAATTTTGTTTATTATATAGAAGATATGTATCATATGGGAATATGTATTGCATGAAAGAAATGATATAACGTATATCAGACTATTTACCCTTTGGGGAGCTGGGGAAGGGGGAAGGGAGGGAGGGAAAGAATCTGAAATGCAGAATAATTGTCAAAAATTTTTTTCTTGGGTGATTGAAAAAAATCAAACAATGCAAAATTTTTAAAAATAAAAAAAGATCATTACTAACTTTGAGCAGTTCCAGTGGAATGGTAAGGTCAGAAGTCAGATTGTAAAAGGTGAAGAAGAGAGTGTAAGGAAAGAAAAGTGGAAGCACTGGCCTTTTAAAGAATTTATTGCTAAGTATATCTTTAAGCAAATATTAAGTGCAGGTACCCTTCCACACTGTGGGGTTTAGGGGCATGACTCCCTTGTGATTTGGAAAATTTGATTAAATTTTTGGCCCCACTTAGAACCAGAGAAGAAATCTGATTTTTTTTTTCTGTTTTCTTTTATGGAGTATTTACAGTACTTTTATAGGTAGGTGTTATTATTATCCCCATTTTACAGTTGAAGAAACTGAGGCAGACAAAGGTTAAGTAAGTGTTGGAGGGTGGATTTGAATTGAAGTCTTCCTGACTTCAGGACTCTACATACTGCTTCACCAAGCTGCCTCTAATATAATGGGCACATATAGAATGGAGGTAACTGGGGGAACTCCTCAGGGTTCTGGTTTACAGCATTCAGTGGAGCTGAGTCTTTGCCCTGGACCCATTTAGAGGGGTCCCTGCATCTAGCACCAGAGACTCGTGATAGGTTCCTACAGTCTCTGTCCCTGGGAGCTGTGTCCAAGATGAATACTGACTCAGCAGGCTTTTAAGAGGAGAAACAGCTTCTGATTTTGCTCCCTCTTTCTATCTTCAAATGGGTGACTTTAGACTATAATACATTTGTCTTTTTTCCAGATGGGTGGATAGATTTTTTTCTCTTTTTCTCTTACCCAGTCACAACTTTGGTGGCACACACACACACACACACACACACACACACACACACACACACAGCAATAATGTTCTTGCTTAAGGAAGTCTGCGATTGAATCTCTTGTCTCTCAATGATGCTTCCATTTTGCATTTCTTCTTTTTGAACACAGGTTGACCTTGAGATGGCTGCTTTTAGTCTTGATGACTAATTTGTGAACTTGAGAGTTCTAGAATGATGATGGTAACTGCCAACATTTTTATGGTGTTTACCATGTGCCAGGCATTGTGCTAAGTTGTTATCACAGTCATCATCTTATTCCATGATAGAGTTTGGCACTGGTAATCCTTCTTGGAGGAGAAGATGGCCATTGCCAGGAGGATGTCATTAATGCCTGGCTGGTTAAAAGGTCTTCACCTGGAGTTTCTGTTTGGACAGTACCTATTGGAGGTGAATAGGAAATATGGATTCAGTCTTTGGGGATAGTATAACAGAAATCGTATATTATTGTTTTCTATTCTACGTATTTGTCCATTTGAGCATAGAAATCTTTGGTGTTTAAATTATGTCTTTTATGGTTGAGGACATAGACAGTTCTCCTATACCTGATATCTATGACCTTCTCTATTAAGTGACTTTTCTAGAAAAGGCACTGTTCATCCCTTTTGAAGAGACCTTAGATATGAGCCATGTTTAAAGCTTGATTTCAGATATTTGACTTGAGACTCTGGGGTGGGGTATGATGAATTAAGGAAAAAAAGAAAAGAGCCCAATTTTTGCTTTTTATAATCAGGCTTCTACTTGGACCCAGTATGACCAGAACTAGGATACTTTTCTCCCCAAAGAGATTAATAGGAGCTCCCTATGGGAAGAAGGCATCTCCATGGGTGACATAAACATTGTATGTATGAATTTTTTTAGTCATTTTTATAATTTTATTTCTATAAATCCTGAATTGGTTAGCTGTCAGATGTTTGAAACATCTTATCATTATTTTGGGGTGACATTTCCCTCTGATTTCTTCTTGGATTTTGTTTATTTTATTGGGTTTATTTTTTGGTGTATTTCTAGATATGTATTTGTACACACATATAAATAGGTATCTGTATATATGCACATATAATAGAAGGGATAAATATCATGTGTGTGCATATATACCCACACAAATATAATTTACATACGTACCTTCACACACATACATCTCCAAAAATGGGGCATGTAGATAGGAGATGTAACATGGCTCATGAGGAATAAGAAGAAAGCCAACTCAGCTGGACTGTGGAGTACAAAAAACAAGTTGTAAACTAGCGGTGTGACCCTGGGCAAGTCACTCAACCCCTTTTGGCTAATCCTTACCACTCTTCTGCCTTGGAATCAATACTTAGTAGCATTATAAGTCAGAAGGTAAGGTTTTTTTTTTTTAAAGGCAAGTTCTAGAAACAATAGAAAGCATATTGTACTATGAATATACAAGTCTAGGGATCTCATTCCAGTTTTTTGATTAGACCTCAGTTTCCTTATGTGTTAAAAAAACAAAAAAGGAGTCATTTCCAGCTTTAACATTCCATGTTGCTTAGCACCAATCAGAAGAAACCATGAAGGGGATTCTGTATTTTCCTGTTGCCCAAACTGACAGAGTATGCCCCTGGCACCCCCTCTCCCAGTCATTCCACTGCTACCCTATAATCCTTGGGTAGCTGAAAATAAGCCACTTCTCATATGAAAATTTTTTGGGATGGATTCTTTTGCCTTTCCCAGAGGCAACCCAATTTCAGCTGCTGTGAGGCAATCGTGCCTCTAGAGAAAGAAACAGTTCTGGGAGTGATCTGTGAGGGGCAGTGGGCCAGGTGAAGGGGGCCTGGACCAGTCCACTGCCCATGATTCAACAGCCATCCAATGGCACAGACATCAACCTGCAGAGACAAATTTCAGCTCCCAGCAACACCTGCCCTTCCTGGCAGGCTCCCTGGGTCACTCTGGGTTAGTGACTCTGGGCTTGTCACATTACACACAGACTGCCTGGAATGCCTTTTGCTTTAGACACCAGCCTCCCCCAATTCATCTTTCACACCGAAGGATTTACAGACTTATATAATTAAGAGTAAGATCGCAACTACATGCCATATGGTAAAACCATGTTTTGCTTTGGCGGGGTCTACATGTATTAGCGTTTAAGTCCTTCTGGGCAGGGCTGGTGACATGCAATTTCCCCTCTGTGAAGCTCTGTATACTCAGCCTGATGTTTCAAAAATCTGGGAGTGAACTCTACTCTGGTTCCTCATTTGGTAATTAATGCCTCATTCTTGTCCTGGGTTGAGTGCTTGTCATTATTCCATAGAGCACAAGAATTTGCATTTGGGTCTTTAGTTTCCTAACAGACCAAGGAACTGAGGAGAGAATTCCTGACCTTCCACAGTTAGGAATTTCTCTGGCTGGCTAAGGAATAGCACCGAGTATTTCTAAGGCAAGACTGCCCTATCTAATGGAGATGGCACCTTTCAGGGTTAATGTAGAATGGGACGCATGAGACTAGGATTTCAGTTGGGCTTTGATGGATGGATAGACTTTTTTTTTTCTTTCATTTTTAAAAAATTTAGAATATTTTCCCATGATTCCACAATTCATGTTCTTTCTCCCCCCTCCCCCCCAGAGGTGACAAGCAGTTTCACTGGGCTATCCGTGTATCACTGTTCAAAACCCATTTCCATGTTATTCATATTTGCAGTAGAGCAATCCTGTACCATCAAAACCCTAATCCTATCCCCACTGAACCACGTGATGGAGCATGTGTTTTTCTTCTGCATTGACATTGAATAGTGAGAAGAAAGGATGGCATTGAAGAAAGACGGGAATGGAAGGAAGACTCAACACTTCTCTTCCTAATTCATCTTGCTAACTATTCCTTTGAACGAAGCTTTTGCTCCTGTGAAAGTCGTGGCCCCCCTGAACTTGACTTGCCCATTTTCCCCCGAGAACCTTTACTCATGCTATGTATCTTTTCAACCCCTCACTCCATGTCTCAACCTCTAGAAAATTCCAACCTATCCCTTAAAGCCAAACCCAAGTCTTACCCTTTTCCAGGAAGTCTTCCTTCTCCTCGTGCCTCTGATTCCATGTCCTCCTTCCTGTCTTTTCTGGAATCTTGCCCTCCAGTCCTTTCTGTAGGTCAGTGATACAGTGGATAGAGTGCCAGGTCTGAGGCCAGGAAGATCTGGGTACAATACACAGTTGGCCTCAGACGTTTTCTAGTGTCACTCTGGGCAATACACTTAACACCTATTTGCCTCGGATTCCTCAGCTGTAAAATGAGGATAATAACAGCACCTATCCACCCTGGGTGGCTGTGAGAATCAAATGAGATAATATTTGTAAATAGTTAGCACAGTGCCTGGCACATAGTAGGAACTCTATAAAAGTTATTATTATCATTAATTATTTCATATCCAATCTCTTCTTTTAAAAAAAATAGTCTTTACCTTCTGTCTTAGAATCAATACCATCAGTATCAGTTCTAAGGCAGAAGAGCAGTAAGGGCTAAGTTAACAGAGTTAAGTGACTTGCCCAGGGTCACACAGCTAAGAAGTCTGAGGTCAGATTTGAATTTAGGACCTCCCAACTCCAGGCCTTAACTTCTTAATGGGTGAGTAAGGGGGAGGGAGAGGGAGATCATTCAGAATTGAAAATAAAACAAAATTGAATTTTAAAAATGTAAATAACATTTAAAAAATCTTTTTAAAAAATGGTGTTGCTTCTCTGAATGTTGGCATAGGGTCATAGCTAGAAACAACACCAATGGACTGGAGTGGGGTCTGCACAATGTGTAGTTGGAACAGTTATTGCTAGTACTGTTGAGGAAGGTAGGCCGCTTTTCCATAATGATTTCTTAAAAAAAAAAAAAAGCTGTCAACTCTCCTTTCCTCTTTTTCCAGGAAAGTTAAATTACTTGTTCAAGTCTTTATAGGTAATAAGTAGTAGGACTGTACTTTGAACAGTTAAGCTCATTCCATTTTACTACACTGTCCTTTTGCTTTCATTCACAGAATAAGAACAATTTTGCAATGAAAAATCTTGTTTCTTTCTAGTTTTCCAACCACTAGAGTGCCCTAGCTAGAGACATCCTTAGCTCCTTATCTTCTTATGGATCTCTTGGGCTCAATTTTAAATACCACTCTTTGTGGAGAAACTTTAGGCATTACTCTTCCATATAGAATTCAAGTAAAGTGTCTTCAATTTTTCAATAAAATTACTGAATTGATAGTAACTTTTTGGTCACTATCTATGTATTACTCAGACCCCCTTTGAAAACTCTTCCAGCTTTGAAGCTGTTTATGGGTCAAATATATATGCAAAACTATAGCCTTATGAGCTCCCACTAATTTTTTTTATTGTCCCACAAAACACACTTCCATATTGGCCATTGTTATAAGAGCAGAGTCATATATAACCAAAACCCCCAAATAAAACCAAAGATACACTGTTGTAAAAGGCGACTCCAACAGTTCTTTCTCTAGAGGTGGACAATATTCCCTGTCATAAATTTTTCAAGATTGTCCTAGATCATTGCACTGCTGAGAGTAGTCAAGTTTTCACAGATAATCATCTTACAATATTGCTGTTACTGTGTACTATGTTCTCCTGGTTCTGCTTATTTCACTCTGCATCAGTTCCTGCAGATCTTTGCAGCTTTTTCTGAAATCATCCTGTTCATCACTCCTTATAGTACAATAGTATTCTATTACCAACATGTACCACAACTTGTTCATCTAGTCCCTAATTGACGGACATCCCCTCAATTTCCAATTCTTTGCCACCATAAAAAGCCTCTAATGTTTTTATAATTTTATACCAACCACAAGACATAGTTCAAAGCAAAAAACAGAACAGCAAAGTTAGGGTCAAGAAAGATTTCCTTCGGATACACAGGGATAAACTCTTCTATGAGTGACTACCACATCACCAGTGGGAGAGGGGCCAAAGGCAGGAACACACGTAACCAAAGTAGATACATGGATGAGCCTGTGACTAGAACATGCATAGACAGGAACACTTATGGAATCCATATGGGTAAGGTAATTTATGTTTCCTATACTTCAGATCCACACAGTGCTTGGCATATAGTAGGCATTATATAGATGTTTATTCCCTTCCCCCTGATGCTGTCACTATTCTGTGCTTTACCAGGCATCTCTACCAACTGGCTGCCACTCTGATGCCATATTCTGGTCCTCAGATGCAATACGAAGTTGACTAGTTCTTTAGTTAATAACTCTGGGGGTTATTTTCAGATTTTTGTGTGATGCAGGCTCCCACCAGATAGACCTAGTCAGCTATATGGAGATGGGTGTAAGCATTTAAAAGTCTATTTTAAAGACTGCTTTTTCCTCTGCTGCCACTCAGTCTCTCTCAGTCTAAATTTTTATCTTATGGTCTGAGATTTCATTAAACTCCTTTCATATTCTTGATTTGCTATCTTGGGTTCCTTCAAATTATTCGTTAGGATTCCAGCTAACAAAACAACATCTTACATGGAATTGGGATGAGAAGATATTTTCACCCTCCATAATACTTCTCATTTCCATGCAAATCAGTTTAGGGGCAAGACCGAAATAGGCTGGGATAAAATGGTGAAACTAGCAACCTTTGCCCTAGTTCCCAGCAACTCAAATCATAATAATCTCCCTCTATGTGTTTTTTGAATGGATACTAATATTACAACTACTTCTAAGTGGAGATCTGTAAATTTTTCTGGTGTTAAAAAGATGACTTCATACTCAAAAAAGTTGTAGGAACCACTGACTTAGCCCGAAGCACTGTACTTTTCCACATAGCAGGCATTCAATTATTATATCTTTTGTTTGGATTTTACTTACATAATTCCAGTCACAGGGCAATAATCAAGATTTTCATGAATAAAAGAAGAGAGGATTGTCAGTAATATAATCTTTTAAATCATCTGAATAAAGATACATTTTAATTGTAGTAAATGTTCCATCTGCAAGACTTAGTCAGCCATCTCCTATTAATGATCTCTTATTGATCTCTTCAAAGTGCAGTAATTTATCTGAATTTTAAAGGAGGCATATGCATGTTTAGGGTTCTCCTGTGTTTTTATATTGCATTTTTCTATACTACCCTCAAATTTTTTATTTAGATAAAATCTGATTTTAAAAATGGTCCTCATGTTCAGCCTTGAAGTAAAAAAAAAGCCACTTTTAGAAAAGCAGTAGGTAAGGGTAGATGATGGGGCTGGGGCATGGTGATAGGCACAGATGAGAGGAAGGGATAGTTTCAGCCAGCTTTTACCTTCTAGTGGCTGTGAACCGATAAACTAATGAATATATATGTGATCAATCCTCTAGATTTTTTTTAAAGCACCAACTGGCTTAGCCATCTTTTCCCTAGTTAGCAGCAAGGGTTTGGAGTGGGAGATTTAGGGAAGGAGAGACAGCAGAATTCATGAGGAAAACTGGAGCAGGGGGTTGTTTAAGTCTCATATCTTTGGGACCACTGTGGATACATGGGAGAAGATGATAGATAAAGCAGAAGAAGCAGGAGAGTGGTTTGTGATATTAAAGCTTACTGCAAAAAGGTTTCTCTTCTTATCCTCTACGGATGTCTCCATGGAGACATGGGAGTCATCCTGAGGTCTGAGTGAATATGGCATCAGAACAAACTGTTAGAGCACACCAAGCTGGAAAGGATTTTTGTGTGGGCCAGCAACTGGAAAATTGAAGATTGTATTCAGTTTATTATTTATTTTAAGAAAACAATTGAATATGAAAAACCCAGTGGAATTGCTTGTTGGCTATGGGAGGGGAGGTAGGAGGAGGGGAGGGAAAGAACATGATTCATGTAACCATGGGAAAATACTCTAAATTAATTAATTAAATAAATAAACTTTAAAAAATAAATGTAAAAAAAAAGAAAAGTTGATTTGGCAGAACAAAATATAGTCTTAAAAAAAAAAAGCACCAAACCTCTTACCTTTGGGTCTTAGTATCAATTGTAAGACAGAAAAGTGGCAAGAGCTAGGCAACTGTGGTTAAGTGACTTGCCCAAGGTCACACAGTGAGGAAATGCATGAAATCAAATTTGAACCTGGGACCTCCCAACTCCAGGTCTGGTGCTAGCTGCCACCAGAATACAATCTTGAATATTCTCCTTCTAAGATGTTTTCACACATTTACCAAAAAAGACTTCATATAGGGGTGATTCAGAAATGACTCTATTCAGTATCCTCATGGATACCGATACCAGTAGAAATGTTAAAAAAAAAAAAACTCGCCCAAAGTTCTCACTCACATAATCGGAAAGGTCCCAAGGAAGGAAGGATTTTCTGTTGCTAAAAAGGTCTTCCACATTTTCCTCTTCCAAAGTGACCACATACTCCAAGCTCTGAAATACTACAAAGGGGGCAGCTCAATGAAATTTGTGGTAATGGAAAAGTGATTCATCCGTCCATATCAGAAAAACAAAGTGGAAAAAAATGCAGTCAACCAATTAGTCGACTATTAAGTATTCAGTGTTTACGATGTGTCAAGCATTGTGCTAAGTGCTGGGAATATAAATACAAGTAGAAAGGAAGATGCTCATTTTTACTCAAGAGCTTACTTTCTAGCGGGGAAGACGATACTGAACTGAAAAGGGGGTGAAGGGATGGTAGAGGATGTCTGGAGAGCTGTCTGGAAAGGAATGGGATATGGCTTGGGTACCATCCTGAAACTAGGAGGAGACATCCAATCAGAGGGAGAGGCTGCCAGGGGCACTTCAAACTTGGGCACTTCTGGGCTGGATTGGGGGTTTAGGTTGAAGAGCTGGGGAATGGAAGAGAAAGTTCAGAGTTCAACCTAGAAAGGAATGAGGATATTGTCCAAGTTGTGACATGAAACTGAACAGGCAGCATAATGATTGAGTCCATCTATATGTATATCTTGGCCAGGCGGATAATGAATGAGGAGGAGGAGAATGATGAAGAGGAGGGGGATGAGGAGGATATTGGGACAGAGAACATACAAGAAATTTCACAGTGTTTTCAATGATCCCAACTTTCTGATTGTTATTAAAGCTCATATATCTCCTTGTACCATAGTCTTCTCCTGGAGCCACATACGCCAGGAAGTTTTTCATGTTTCTTTTAGCCATCAGTACTCCTTTTCTCCATGATATGCTGTCTGCCTGCCTGTCTTTCTATGTTTCTCTTTCTCTCTCTTTCTTCCTTTTTCTCTCTCTATTGATCTATCTTTTTCAATCTTTCTGTCATCTAGCTATCTATCCTTTCTCACTATGTATTGCTTTTTCCATCTATCTATTGATCTATCTATCTATCTATCTATCTATCTATCTATCTATCTATCTATCTATCCATCTGTCTCTCCATCTGTCTCTCCATCTGTCTCTCTCCATCCATCTCTCTATCATCTCTCTCTCTCTCTCTCTCTCTCTCTCTCTCTATCTCTCCATCCATCCATCTCTCCATCCATCCATCTCTCCATCTATCTATCTATCTATCTATCTACCTATCTATCTCTCCATCCATCCATCTCTCCATCTGTCTCTCTCCATCTATCTATCTATCTATCTATCTATCTATCTATCTATCTATCTATCTCTCCATCCATCCATCTCTCCATCTGTCTCTCCATCTGTCTCTCTCCATCCATCTCTCTCTCTCTCTATCTATCTATCTATCTATCTATCTATCTATCCATCCATCCATCTCTCCATCTGTCTCTCTCCATCTATCTATCTATCTATCTATCTATCTATCTATCTATCTATCTATCTATCTAGACATGCACATATATTTTAGATGTGGTCAACTCAGGAATTTGTTTTTCTTGACTGTTCATGTTTATAAGGGATTTTTTTTCCCCAATGGGAGTTTGAAGGGATGGTGGGGAGAGAAAGTGATGTAAAAATAAAATAAGATTGAATTTTAAAAATGCAGGGTAACAGTTTTCACTAGTGCCTGGAGTTGGAAGGGCCTGGGTTCAAATCTGGATTCAGATACTTCCTTGCTGTGTGACCCTGGGAAAGTCACTTGGGCCCCATTGCCTAGCCCTTAGCACTCTTATGCCTTGGAACCAATACCCAGTATTGATTCCAAGACAGAAGGTAAGAGTTTAAGAAAAACAAACATACATTTATCAGTAGAGTGAGTGCCCACCTCAGTGAGATATATCATTGAAGTGAAAGATATGATAATTTGGATTTGGGGAGTCTGCATTCTCATTGTGGTCTATTAATTTTACACCATTTGCCCCAAAGTGAGAATATTCTTACTTTGAACATAGTTTAAATCATAAAGACCCCCTTTTTTTTGAAGAAAAGAAAAGAGCAAAGGATGCAATGTTCTATTTTCTGAAAGTAAAAAGAAACCAAAAGCAGAGGAAAAGGGGATGAAGGAAGCTGTGGCAGAGAGTAAGAGAGAAATGTGACAATGCCTTTTATTATCTGTAAACTGTGAAACTACACAGAAAACTGTCAAAAAAAAAAATCCGAAACCCATTCCAGATTCCAAGGCCCACAGAATGGAGAACAGATATCAGACTAGTTTGAGAATTACATCCCCTTAACAGTGCCCTTTCTCTCTTTCTTCCTGGTTCCTATTTGATGTCCTTGTGTAAGCATGAAAAAGAAATGACAATTACACTTGTGTTAACTATCTCAGAGGGCGTTGTGAGGAAAGTACTTCTCAAACCACTCTAAAAATATTATGACCCATTGCCACGCCTCAGCCCAGGCTAAGACAGGTTTGTTTTCCAATGTATTTTTTCCTAGCATTTTAAATGAATCAAGTCAAGGCTCTGCTTTGGTAGGAGAGTTTCTTCACTTAGGAGATCATTACATCAATCAAATCAAAGGCCCAATCCCTGTTTCCTATCCTTTATCAAGTCAGTGACAAAGCAGCATGGCATAGGGAAAAGTGAACCTAATTTGTGAAGATCCTGCCTTCACCTCAGAGTCACTGCGTTCAGTTATCAAAGCTTCTCCTTTTCCCATTTTTCCCAATTCAGAGGTCTAGATGGGAAGGTCATCTTCCTCTTTGATCCCTAAAGTCATTGCTTGACTTCTCCATCTATAATTTTCTTAAAAACAAAACAAACAAAAAAAAAAGCAACAACACAACAAAACCCTCTCACCTTCTGTCTCAGAATTGATACTAAGTATTGGTTCCAAGGCAGAAGAAAGGTAAGCTAAGACCTCCCATCTCCAGGCTCCTGAGCTACTTAGCTGCCCCTCTCTATAGTTTTTGACATTTGAAATCCATGCCATTTACCTGTTTTGTTGTTCAGTTGTTGTAGTGTGTTCTACTCTATGGGACTCCGTGGACATCATCCAGGAGGTTTTCTTGGCAAGGATACTAGAATGGTTTTCCATTTCCCTCTCTAGCTCATTTGATGGATGAAAAAATTGAGGCAAACGGGATTCGGTGACTTGGAGTGGAACACAGCTAGTAAGTGTCTGAGGCTAGATTTTAACTCAGGAAGAGAAATCTTTTTGACTTCAGGCCTGGTAGTCTATCCACTTCACCACCTAACTGTCCCTCGCAACTAAGATTATAAATTGAAAAACAATTACGAGAGGGAATTTCTTCACAGGGAATTCTCTACAAATGAACTCACAGGTCTAGATCATTAAAAAGCCTAATTTTAAAAATAGACCACTTCCTTTTTGAAATACCACATTGAGTGTTTTGTTAATGACTCTAAATAAATCCATATTAATATTAGATATTATCAGGTACTTCTGGATTTCAGTCATATCATAACCATCTTCTAAGGTGTTGAACCTATGTGTGAATTATTTTATTATCACCATGATTCTCACTCTGCTGTGATTTATCATTAGCAGTTTCAAAACAAGTACCACCTACAATGTGTTTGAAAATTAAATGATGTTGAGGCTTCTGCAATTAAAAAACGTTACTGACTGTGAAGTATTTGTCCTGAATGAGAACAGCTACCATCTGGGCTCTTTGGAGTAAAGGACCTGTGGAATTCCTCCTTCTTTGACAGATGGGTAGGAGAGCTTAGTAGTTGTTAACAAATACACGAGTCTGGGTACGAGCAGTTTTGGGTTGGGACCATGTAACCTTGCTTTATTTTATTTTTTTTTTTAGGTCTTGGAATAAATTCTGTTTGGAATGTGAAGGCCACCATTGCTGGAGGCCACTTGGTGGCCTTGTCTTAGCTGATAGTGATTTTGTCTTCCCAGGGGGGCAAATGTGATAATGATGACCCCTTTGGAGCTCAGAGCAAAGCAGCAAAGGTTAGTAAGAAAGAAGGCTGGTGGTTGGAAGGAGGATATGATATGAGCAGAGAATAGAAAATATTATGACAAATATTTATTAAGACCCTATTGAGGGCTCAGTGGATGGAGAGCCAGGCCTAGAGAGAGGAGGATTAAGTTAAAATCTGGCTTCAGTGACTGTGGGCAATTCATTTAATCCCTATTACCTAGCTTTTACCACCTTTCTGCCTTGGAACCAATACACGGTATTGATTAAAAGATGAAAAGAAAGAGTTAAAAAAAATTAACAAACAAAAAAGAGCCTATTAAGGGGCAGCTAGGTGGCAGAGCAGATAGAAAACCAGGCCTGGAATCCAGAAGACCTTGGTTCAAATTTGGTCTCAGACATTTCCCTAGATCTGTGACCCTAGACAAGTCATTTAACCCTGATTACTTAACCCTTGCCATTCTTCTATCATAGAAATGATCCTAAGACATAAGGTAAGGTTTTTTTTAACTTAATTAAAAAAATATTTCCCCCCATTACATGGAAAAAACAATTAAAAAAAATTTTGAGTTCCAAATTCTCTTTTCTTTTGATCCTCTCCCCACCCTGAGATGATAAGCAATCTGATATAGATTTTACATGTATACTCATATAAAACACTTTTCTATGCTAGTAATTTTGTGAAAGAGATCTCAAATAAAAAAAATGTAAATAAAGTATGTTTCAATCTGCATTCAGACTTCATCAATTCTTGGAAGGCAGGTGGCATTTTTCATCTTGAGTCTCTGGGGTTGTCTTGGATCACTGCATTGCCAAGAATAATTAGATCATTCAAGACAATGTACAATGTTCTTCTGGTTCTGCTCACTTCACTTTGCATCAGTTCATGAAAGTCTTACCAGATTTTTCAGAGATCATCCTTCTTGCCATTTATTTTAGGACAATAGCATTCCATCACTCTTATACACCAAAATGTCTTCAGCCTTTCTCCAATTGATAGACAACCCTTCAATTTCTAATTCTTTTCTACCACAAAAAGATCTGCAATAAATATTTTTTGTACAAATAGGTTGTAAGGATTATTAAAAAAAAAAAAAGGAACCTACTGAAACTCTAGAGGCAGGAGGGCATAGTAGACAGGGAGCTGGTCTCTGATCCAGGAAAACCTGATTTCAAGTTCTCTCTCCCAGAGAGAGAGAGTTCCATGCTCAATCTTCTTGTCTGTTTGACAGTTTATATAAAGTCCTCATTTTAGCTCAAGAGGTAAACTCTCTAATACTCTAAGTTGCTGAAAAGGTGCCAACCTGCATAGTAGAGGGAATTCTTTACTTGGGAGTTCCTATACCAATGACATCACGATTCATTTAAAAAAGAGCCCAAGCATTATCGTTCAATTGGGTCCAACTCTTTGTGATCCCATTTGGCATTTTCTTGGAGTGGTTTACTTTTCCTGCTCCAGCTCATTTTACAGATGAAGGGTTAAGTGACCCCCCCCCGCCCCAGTCACATGACTAGTAAGTGTCTAAGGCCAGATTTGGATTTAGGTCTTTCTGACTCCAGGATGAGCACTCTAACCACTATGCCACCTAGCTGCCTCTCCCCCCTCTCTTCCATATATAATGAGATCATAGATCCATTTAAAAAAGAACATAGGCATTGGAGAGAGAAATAAAGTTTTGGTTCAACACCAATGAATTCAATAAATATAACAGATATTTTTAAGCAGGAGGAGAGGTAGTGTGGCTTCAAAGTCAAGAAGACTAGTGTTCAATTTTCTTCTTTGACATACTGGTTGTGTGAGCCAGTTTGAGCCAATCTCAAGGACCCAGGCAACACTCGATTAATTATAAATTATAGAGAAGGGTCCTAATCTTTATTTATTTATTAGTGCAAAACAATACATTTTTATTTGTTCACAGTTAGACACAAGCAACTGCCTTGACATTTTTAGAACATTCTAATAAGGACAGCATAGTCTTTTGATTCCAATTCTTATTCACTAGGATTGTCCATTTTCTCTTGTAGTTCATATTTATAGCATTGCTGTGGATTGTTTCTGACATGCTTACAAGTATGAGGCAGGAAACAGATTGAATCATTTTTGGTCCTATCTTTCTTCCTCCCTCCCTCCCTCCCTCCCTCCCTCCCTCCCTCCCTCCCTCCCTCTCTCTCTCTCTCTCTCTCTCTCTCTCTCTCTCTCTCTCTCTCTCTCTCTCTTTCTCTCCTCTCTCTCTCCTTCTCTCTCCTCTACTCTCTCTCTCTCTCTTTCTCTCTCTCTCTCTCTCTCTCTCTTTCTTTCTTTCTTCTTTCTTTCTTTCTTTCTTTCTTTCTTTCTTTCTTTCTTTCTTTCTTTCTTTCTTTCTTTCTTTCTTTCTTTCTTTCTTTCTTTCTTTCTTTCGTTCTTTCTTTCTTTCTTTCTTTCTTTCTTTCTTTCTTTCTTCTTTTCTTTCTTTCTTTCTTTCTTTTCTTTCTTTCTTTCTTCCCTTCCTTACCTTCCATCTTAGAATCAATACTGTGTATTGGTTCCAAGGCAGAAGAGTGGTAAGGGCTAGGCAATGGGGGTTAAGTGACTTGCCCAGGGTCACACAGCTGGGAAGTGTCTCAGGCCATATTTGAACCCAGGACCTTCCTTCCATCTTTAGGCCTGACTCTCAATCCACTGAGCTACCCAGCTGCCCCCTCCTTGTCTTTATTGATAGACATCACCTTCAAGATATTCTTGATCTTAGTATCACCCACAAGTATTCTACTTCTGTGTTTATGAACTCTGAAATACTTTTGTTTGACCACATAATCTCTTATCATTCTACCTTTCCCTTTGCCCTTTAATCCCTAACATTGTTTTCCATCTTCAAACAGACCTCCAATCCTTCCACCCTCAGTTCTTTCCCAGGCAACCATCCCTATACTGGCTACAATCTCCTCCCCTTTTCATCTTGATCCCTAGTGAACCAGACAATCTGTACTTTGTCATTTACTGTTGAGGCCTTGTCTCTCTAATCCCATGACTGATATTGCCTATTCAAACCCTAGTTTAGGATTACTTATACTATCCCTTGTCTTTACTCCTGTTCATGTACTACTAAATGAATCATGATCTCCTTTCTTTAAAAAAATCTTTTTTATTTTTTAGTATCCATAACTTCTAAACTCAGACAAATAATTTGCATTCTTATGTGTTACTAACAAGAAGAAAGAGAAAGAGATAATCCATTTAAAATAACCATGAATAGAATAAAATACTTGGGAATATACCTGCCAAAATAAACCCAGGAACTACACAAACAGAATTATCAAACATTCTTTACACAAATAAAGTTAGATCTAAATAACTGGAGAGATATTAATTGTTCATGGATAGGCAGAACCAATATATTTGAAAAATGACAATCCTACTTCAACTAACCTATTTATTCAATGCCAGGTCAATCAAATTACCCCAAAATTATCTTATTGAACTAGAAAAAATAATAGCAAAGTTCATTTGGAAGAACAAAATATCAATAATACAAAAGAAATAATGAAAAAATGTAAAGGAAGGAGGTCTACCAGTACCACGTTTCAAACTGTGTTATAAAGTAGTTATCAAAACTATATAATACTGGTTAAGAAATAGAAATGTAGATCAATGGAACAGGACAGACATATAACAAATAGTTGTAAAAAACTAAAGTAACCTTATATTTGGCAAAAGATTAAATCCAGGAATAAGCAATCAATATTTGGAAAAAATTACTGGGACAACTAGAAAGTAGTTTGGCTGAAATTAGGTAGAGATTGTGTTATCTTATGTCATTCACTAAGATAAGATCAAAATGGCTACCTGATCTAGACATAAAAGGAAATATCATAAGCAAATTAGAACAGGGGACATATTACCTATCAGATTTATGGACAGGAGAGAAATTTATGAGTCAACAAGAATCAGAGAGTTTTTTGAGATGTAAAATGGCTGATTTTGAGTATATTAAATTGAGAAGTTTTTGTATGAATAAAACAAATGTTACCAAGATTAGAAAACAAGCAGAAAATTTAGGAAAAAAATTTTATAGTCTCAGATAGAGATCTCATATCTATAGATAACTGTCAAACTTATAAGCATAAGAGTCATCCCCTAATTGATGTGGGCAAAAGATATGAATAGGCAGTTTTCAGATGAAGAAATCAAAGCCATATATAGGTACATAAAAATGCTCTATATCACAACTGATTAGGGAATTGAAACAAAAACAATTCTGAAATATCACCTCATACCCGACAGATTGGCTAAAATGAAACAGCAAAATGACAAATGGAGGGAATGTAGAAAAGTGGAGACACTAATGCACTGTTGGTGGAACTGTGAACTGATCCAATCATTTTAGAGAGCTATTTGGAATTATTCTCAGAGAGCTATAAAATTGTGTATATCCTTAAACTCAGCAAACCATTGGTAGGTCTATTTCCCAAGAAGATCAGGGAAAAAGGAAAAGAATCTATATGCTCAAATATTTATAGCAGTTCTCTTTGTGGTGGCAAAGAACGAAAATGGAAGGGATGCCCATCAATTGGGGAATGGCTAAATAAAAGTTGTGGTATATGATTGTGATGGAAAACTACTGCACTGTAAGCAATAATGAACAGGTTAATTAAAAAAAAAACCTTGGATAATAGATGAGATAATTAAGAGAGAAACAAGTAGAACCAAGAGAACATTATATACAGCTATAGATTTAATATTTGAACAATGGAAGGGAGGGAATTGTAGCCAGTAGATGGATAATTGCCTGGGAAAGAACTTGAATGTAATGAATGTAAAAGGATTGGAGGTTTATGTGAAGATGGAAAATAGTGTTAGAGATTACATAGGAGAAGGAAAGGTACAATGATAACTGATTATGTGATAAGACAAAGAATTTTCATCTCTAGAGAATGAACTGAAAAATGAAGACATGATACATAATTTATATATACATATTTGCCAGATGATGCCTTCTGTGGTGTGGAGAAGGGAAGAAGGGTCTAAAATACCTGGAAATAAATTCTGTTAATAAAAATATATATACATATAATAACCCATCTCTTCTTTCTTAGAATCGATACTAAGTATTGGTTTCAAGACAGGAGAATGGTAAAGACCAGGTAATGGGAGTTAAGTGACTTGTTCAGAGTTATATAGCTAGTAGGAAGTGTCTGTCAGATTTGAATGCAAGACCTTCCATCTCTAGGCTTAGTTCTTAATGCACTGAGCCCTCAATTTTGTACTTAAAATTTTTTTTTTGATTTCCTGTTTTTAATCTGTAATTGCTCTTGGGATAACCAATTATTGGCAATTCTTGCTCTTACCTTCACCCCTCATGTTCCCTTTTCCTTCTCTCTATTCCCATAGCCACTTCCCCTCCCTCCCCCAGTTTAGACTCTCAAAAGAAGAAGTCAGTGTCACATTGCACTAGTTAACTTTAGGGTCAAGATTGGGAAAGAAGGGAAGTAAAGCCAGAGCTGGGATGATGGCCTGTAAAATAAGGGGGTTGGTTGGACTCAGTGACCTCTGAGGTCCCTTCCACCTATAAATCTTGGGACCCTGGAATTGTTCCTCTGCATCCTTAAGTCTGAAAGGAAAAGAGGGAGTTAGTGGTTGAAGTAGAAAAAAAGGGAATACAGAAAGAATGGAGAGGAGGAAATGCTGAAACTCTTTCCCACTTCCCTACAGAGGATTCCAAAGCTGTGACCCAATTAGCTTCTTTCTGCAGAGCTCTCATTCTGCCTGGCTTTTTTCCCCTTTCCCATCCCCTATTGTTTAGTTGTTTTCAGTCCAGTTTGACTCTTGGGGACTACACTTGGGATTTTCTTGGAAAAGATACTCAAGTGGTTTGCCATTTCCTTCTCTAGCTCATTTGATAAATGAGGAAACTGAGGCCAACAAGATTAAATGACTTGCCTAGGGTCACACAGCTGGTAAATGTCTGAGGCCAGACTTGAACTCAGGAAGAGGAGTCTCCTGATACCAGGTCCAGCACTCTATCCACTGTGCCACCAGGCATCCCTTATTTTCAACCATTCTCCTTTTCACATATGCTTTTAATATCATAGTCTCAACTCTGGTTTCCCTCAGTTTTCTTCCTTTCCTCTCTCTATCACCCTAGTGTTCTCTGGTCTTTAGTGTTTTCCTTTTACCCCCAAACTTCCCTCCCCTTGAAGGTATATTATGGAGGTGGGAGATTTTATAATTGTATAGGAGAGAGGAATAAGAGGAAGGGTGGGCTGAATCTCCCAGCTGCTGTTTCTCAGAGTAATTGCTTCTTTATCTAGGTACATACAACTCTCTTATAAAGGCTGCTTGGTACAAGAGAAATATCAAAGCTTAGGAAGATCAGGACCCATGGAGTCACAGAATGGGAGATACATGGAGTTCTGCTGTTGTGTGTTTCCTTTGGTTGGTCCTGTTGTGTAACTGTGCCTTCTGACACTATTTTCTGGCTAAACACCCAAAGTACTCTTTTTTTTTCTTCTTTAAGCCCTTAACTTCCATCTTTGGTCCTAGTCTCTCTCTCTCTCTCTCTCTCTCTCTCTCTCTCTCTCTCTCTCTCTCTCTCTCTCTCTCTCTCTCTCTCTCTCTCCCTCCCTCCCTCCCTCCCTCTCCCTCTCTCTCTCTCTCTCTCTCTCTCTCTCTCTCTCTCTCTCTCTCTCTTTCTTTCTTTCTCTCTTTCTCTCTCTCTCTCTCTCTCTCTTTCTTCCTTTCTCTCTTTCTCTCTTTCTCTCTCTCTCTCTCTCTTTCTTTCTTTCTTTCTTTCTTTCTTTCTTTCTTTCTTTCTTTCTTTCTTTCTTTCTTTCTTTCTTTCTTTCTTTCTTTCTTCCTTTCTTCCTTTCTTCCTTTCTTCCTTTCTTCCTTTCTTCCTTTCTTCCTTTCTTCCCTTCCTTCCCTTCCATCTTAGAATCAATACTGTGTATTGGTTCTAAGGCAGAAGAGTGGTAAGGGCTAGGCAATGGGAGTTAAGTGACTTGCCCAGGATCACACAGCTAGAAAGTGTCTGAGGCCAGGTTTAAACCCAGGACATCCTGTTTCTGGGCCTGGCTCTCAATCCACTGAACCACCCAGCTGTTCCCCCAAAACACTCGTGAGCAATGGTTATTACCTACTTTGAGACTGACTGATTACTATAAAAGTATATAAAATAGGGGGCAGTTAGATGGCTCAGTGTCTTGAGAACTGAGTCTAGAGACAAAAGGCCCTGATTTCAGACTCTTTCTAGCTGTGTGATCCTAGACAAGCCACTTAATCCCCATTGCTTAGCCTTTATCACTCTTCTGCCTTGGAATCAATATATAGTATTGATTCTAAGACAGAAGGTAAGGGATTATATAAATATATGTTGTGTGAAGAGAGAATTAACTCTCCCCTTGCCTATTTTTTAATTAATCAACAAAAACTGGAAACACCCCAACTTAACACTAAGTAGGGGAGGTCCGCAAGCCACTTACTAAAGTAGGTGACAACACCAGAAGCAACTGACTACCTCTTGGGCAGTGCTAAGCAAATTTAAAGACTGTAATTGGCTCCCGTAAAGTGGAGGAAGAGACAGGAACTGATGTGGAAAAGGAACTATAAAAGTCCTGTCCAAGGGAGTCTTCAGCCTGAATCTTAGGCCTGGAGGATCTTGGACTGGGACTATGGTTTGGAGCTACTACTTGGGACTTTGGCCTGGGACTCTAGCCTGGGACTCTGGCTTGTGGACTGCTTCTGGTAAGACTGCTCCTAGATCTTCTCCTTTGGAGCTTCCCTTGAGTGAGTGAGAAACTGATATTCTTTTCCTGGCTTCTGGAGAGATTAGTTCCTGAGAGGCCTTCCCCTCTTAGAGGAGACCATGTGGGTAGAACCCCTGTTTAATTCACCACTGGATCCTGTGGCTGAGGGGTTAATGAGCCCTATCTGGCTTGAAGTCAGAGACTGGAGCAATATTTAGGGTGATAGGCTAGACTTCTTACTTTACCCTCTTTTACATTTCTCTACTTTCATTCTTTCCACTTCTTTGTAAATAAAGCTACTGAAAGTCATTTTACCTGAGATATAATATTTTTAAATTGGCGACCACAGTATTATCTTAGAATTCTCCTATATTTCGTCAAACCCTTAATTCTAATTCCTTACAGTTGGAAGCAAATTTCTCTCTCCATTATGTTGCTTTTTTTTAAATGTTATCTCTCAGTGACCTGGTGTCAAAGACCACTGTGTAAATTCAGGTATAGATAAACCCTCAGAGAAAGGAAGTTAAAGAACCAAGAAACCAACGAGACGAGAAGGGACACTGATTCCAAAGGCACTGCCTCCCCTGGGTGGCCCAGGAAAATTATGTAACTATGGTTGGTTCCTGAGGTGTAAAGTGTGAGAGTTAGTGGGTGGAGAAGAGAGCTTATAAAGTCAGTTCAGGAACTCTTTTGGGTCTTCTAGCTGGAGTGGAAGGAACCCTTGTCAGAGTTTAGCTATAGGTCCATCATGGCAGCCAATAGATTAGAAAGTTAAATATCTCTGTACCTCTCGCCTGTCTTTCCCTCTCTTTACTACTACTACTACTACTACTACTACTACTACTACTACTAAGTTACTATCAGCCTCAAAATTTTAAATATTACATATATGAAACACATTCCACTGGAAGATAAAATGGTAAACATTCTCTTTTATACATCTGAAAATTCAAGATTACTATCTTATACAGAGCTAGGTCAGGTCATAGCTATGTAAAAGTCACAGACAATGCTTTTACAGTAAAAAAAAAAAATTCTGTTTGAGCAATGGCCACTTCGCAAGCATCCAGAAAGTTCAAATAAATAGTGGCAGGTTGAGCTTCTATCATTTTGTACCCTGTTATTTAATAGAGTTTTATAGTATCTCTTTAATAGGCCCCTGGTTAGCTTTTATTTCAGTAAGAGGCAAGACCACAGAGCTTGTGCTCTGGCTCCATGGGATGCTCTTATATTCTGGCCTGTTTCCAAAAAGTAGACAGGACCAGAGGCTCTTAGGGAGTTCCTTATTCTCCTTAAGTGGAGATAGAAAGGAGGATGCTCCACTTGGACTAGTTAATTTTGCTGACAAATGTTAAGAGCAAGTCCAGCTAGAGTCCCCTGGTTGGCTTATTGGTCCCCGTGATGAAGCTGGGGAGGAGGCAGGACTGTGCCAGGGATGACTGGTCACTAAAAAGAGAGAACCTACCCAGAAGGCTTATGAGGAGAAATAGCCTCCATGTCCCACCCATTTCTCCTCACCCCCTTCTTTCAGAGCCTTCCAGAACTCTGCTAGCCCTCTCTGGGACTTCCAGTGAAGGGGGAAGATATTTCTTTTTTTCCTTCCCTTTGTCTAAGGCAGCTGAGACTAGACCTCAAGTTCCTAGCTGCCTCTTCTGCTTTAAGCTTCTTTCTTTGAGCAGGGGTGACTGAACTGTGATCAATAGTTCTCCCTTGGTGAGTCTAGTTGTTGCTCTGCATTGACATCCCTCCCCTTCCTCAGCTCCAGGAACTGAGGCAATAAGGGAGACTGCCTGAGTGGGTGCTGCTCTTCTCACCAAAAGGCTCTAGCTCTGGGCTTACGTTGTCTAGGTTCTTGACCCAAAGGAAGCTTGTATCCAAATTGAAGGGATCAAGCTTTTCTCATGTTGTTCCGTTCATTAAGTTGTCTTCCCCTCCTTCCCCCAACTCAGGGGAAAAATCCCTTTTTCAGAGCTTAGGTATAGTTTATGTCTAGTTTCTCCCCTAAAGGAATTAGCAGTATCCCTTGAGGAACTCTTGAACCCTGGAAGGTTCTCAGTGTATAAAGTAGGCATCAAGGATGAGACAACTGTTTAATCCTGTACCACACAAGAAATGCTTATAATACAAAGAATGTATATGTATGCATGAACAAATGCTTAAACCATGATGAAGTAACTCATAATAATAACTCCCATTATATTCTATCAAGAGGCAAAAATTCCCAGGACTGCTGGGACTGCTCTGCAGTCATTGTGCTTTCAACTCAAATCTCATTCAAGGTTTTCATCTCCTGGCCATTGGGGCATAAGTGAAGGAAGAAGAAGAAGGAGGAAGAAGCATTTTACATAGCATCTGCTATGTGTCAGGCACTGTGCTAAGTGCTTTACAAATTACTTCATTGGAACCTCATAACACTCTGGAGACGTGGGTGCTATTATTATCCCCATTTTACAGTTGGGTAAACTGAGGCAAACAGGAGTAAATCACTTGCTCAAGATCACACAGCTAGCAATGGGTCCATTTTGATTAATTGGATTGATCTCCAATTCCTTACTGAATAGGCCAGCTTTTTGACTGAAATGGTCAAGTCAATAAGTTGTCGTGTCTTATAAGGGTAATTTTTTTTGCCAGAGTAAATTTGGTGTGGGATTTCATGACAAGAGTGAGCTCTAGACTGAACAATTAGAAAAACTGGGCTCTGTCATGGACTGATGGGCCCTGTGTTCCCAGGGTAAATCACTTCCCTTCTCTTCAGGTGACCACCCAAACCTCTTTAAACTGGAACAAGCTGTAATTCACTTGCAAATCAGTGCTTCCTATAGGAGTGTGAGAACCAGCTCAGCTCCAGAGTCTTTAGAGTAGCTTCCAGCTCAGAAGGTGTTATTTCCTGCCTCTAATTCTCCTCTCCAGCTTCCTGGCGTGGCCAGGCTGCTTCACAGGCTAACTGCAGCCTTCCATTCTCCCTATTTTTTCCCCCACACTTTCTTTCAAAAAATCAGAATTGCTCTGCAGCGGAGTCTCTTCTCTCTCCCACCTCCTTTGAACCCTGCCTAAAATCAGTTATCTGACATTCATCTCCCCTCCCCCTTTACATTGTAAGCCGTGGGGGTGGGGGGTGGGGGGGAGGGAAGATCTGTGATGGACCTATCTTTGTACCTCCTGGGCCAAGCTCTGTGGACCAGTGCCTTGATCCCAGTAGGCCCTTAAGAGATGTTTATGGATTTGAGCTGGTAAAGAATGAAAATGTTTGTGTAGAATTTTATAAAGATCAGTCTTTTGTCTGATGGTGGCTCAAGTGAAGGCAGAGTTTGCACACTAAGGGAAGTATTTTCCCACAAAAGTTCCCGGTGTCCATTCAACAAAATGATTAAATGCACACAGGTCAGTGGATGTGTCAGGAGTGGTCAATAAACAGTGACAAAGGATCTTTCGCCTCCTCCGAATAAACACTGCTGCTCCTTCTCCCTATTTTCCTTGATAAACACCATCTGGACTTAGCTTTCAAGGGAGGGACATCTCACTGTGGCTAGGTAGTGGTATTAAGTGGATGGTCTCTTAAAGATTTATTTTTGCACTTTTATGAGTGTGTGGACTGGTGAGGCTCGAGGGTTCAGAACTCTGGGTCCAGTTGCCCAACCTTGCAACAAGCCACTTATATTTCTTTATCTCTATATCTAGCTTCAATCCTTTTTCCTTTGGGGGTAAAAGTTCTGGTTGATGAGATCAGAATGTCTTGCATAGAAGGCAATGTCATAGATCTCACTTAATTGCAATGTCACCTCCAAATCACCTTTCCTAAGGAATGTTCCTCTCAGTTATTCTTTGGCTCCTAGGTGGTTTTTGTGTTTGGGGTTCTTCTCACCCATCCACCCACCCCACTGCCACACCCAGATGGAGCATTCCAGGATGCTTGCATCGCCATAGCTCCTAGCTTGGACAGATAGCTTTGGGTCACAGATGTTCTTCCATCTGAACTTCTTCCTTGTCCTGGCTCTAATTGGTTGTATTCATCCTTATGCATGAAGACTAGCTTCCCTCTTTGGTACATACCTTTAAGAAACTTTCTTTGGTTGATTAGGTATGTTTGTTATCCTTTTGTACTCAGAGGACCAAACTGACATCACTATGTTGGGGTCAATGTACAGTGTGTCCCAGTGTGACTGAGAACAATACAAGCTCAGAGGGCTCTATCACAGGTCAAGCACAAATAGCTTGTATGAATACACCTTTCGAAAATGTAAGTTGGTTGTCTGGGTACGTGACCATGGGCTGGTAACAGAATTTTAAATGGTTATCCTATACCTGAAAGATATCTTTTCTTTACCATGCTCCACCTGGGCCATTATTTATTCTTTGCTAGAAGATGTCCAGTGATGTAATTCATTATTTTCCAAGGGACAGAATTGTGGAAATTCTAACATTCTACTTTTGAACTTCTTTGGCTTTTAGGGAATTTTTCTTTACATCAAACCCATACATTCTCTATAACTTTCACCCATTGGACCTAATTTTGTCCTTAATCAGAACAAATCTTATCCCTCTTTCATAAGAAGGCCCTTCAAATATTTGAAGCTATCTTAGATTCTCTGAGTTTTCTTCTTCTCTGTGTTAAATGATCTCAGTTCCTTCAACTTGTCCTTTCAGAATAGTCTTCATTCCTCTTTCCATTAAGCTAGTCACTGCCAGTTATCCTGGCTTTTGTCCTGCCATTTGACTTCAATGACTGGAAGAGAGAGCGAGGCCTACAATTTTATGTAACTCTGCCTCAATTAAATCCAATTCACATGCAAGTCAAGACACCATCCTGTAATGTCATTGATCCTCTTGGAAAAGAAGGATGAATAACAACAAGCTAATGACCATCTTTCTCTCCCTCCCTTCCTCCCTCTTTCCTCCCTCCTTCCTCCTTTCCTCCCTTCTTCCTTCCTTCCTTCCTTCCTTCCTTCCTTCCTTCCTTCCTTCCTTCCTTCCTTCCTTCCTAACCCTAAATTTAATGTACTCAAAATTACCCATTTTATATCTCACAATACTCTCCATCTCTTATTTACTCATAAATTCCTCTCCTATCCATAAGTCTGATAGGAAATATGTTTCCTGTTCTAATTTTCTTAAGATACCACCTTTTTTGTTGTAAGGGTTAAAAATATTTTGACTAAATTTATAAGTTATAAAAGATTGTTGTGGTCACCGTTAATAAAAATTAAACTATGAGTCAGTAGGCTATTCGTAGCTTTATTTACAGCAAGGTAGAGATATTAAAGTGGGAAATATAGGAAGGAGGTAGGAAAATTTCACCTAGTTAAAAATACCCTAAGTCCTAATCCTAGTGCCTCTAGACAGGAATTAGAACCCGAATCTCACCAGTTCACAAGAGTGTCTCCAGTCAAGTGTTCCAACAACCAAAAAGGCTGAGCCACAAAGGGCAGTCTCTCACAACAAGGAGGCAAGAATCTCATCCGAGTAAGCATTCCTCTTCAGCTCAAGTCTCCAATGTAGGAAGCTGAGTCTTCACCAGAATCCAAAGTCCAGATCAGGAAGCTGAAATATGAAGAGTCAAAAGATGTTGAAAACTGCCAAGAACCTTTGGCACACACTAGGCCAAGACTGCCAAGAATCCCACCAGATCTCACACTCCTGAGGCTAGGAGCCCCCAAGAATGAAGCGGCAAATCTCTCTCAGGTTCCCACTTATTTACAATTTTCTCCATCCATCATCTCTTCTCATCACATCTCAGGAAACAATCACAGTCTTTCAATTTAAATTTAGCACTGCCCAAGGGGTGGGTGGTGCTTGTGGCCTTTTAGGACATGAACTTTCTTTGTTAGTGACTTACTAAGTGTTAAATAGGGGTACTTTAAGTTCTTGATTGATTAGCTTAAAATAGACAAAGGGAATAAAATTTCCCTTTCACAATGTCTAGATCATATATCTATTTTGATCTTATCTTAGTGAATGGTATAAGATCTATACCTACTTTCTATCAAACTACTTTCCAGTTGCCCCAACAATTTTTACCAAATAGTGTTTTCTTATACCACTATCTTTTCTAATCATATTCAATTTATAGTCCACTCAGATTCCTAGATCTTTTTTCTCGTGAATGTATTGTGCAATGTTGTGACATTAGCTTTATTGTACCTTCAATAAGACACTACATCCAACTGAGCATTCATTGGCTGTCCCTTCTACCTGAAACTCTCTACATCTTTACCTCCATATCTTTCCATGCTTCTTTTGAGACCTAGTTAAAGCCACCTTCTATAAGAAGACTTTCTCCATTCATCTTAATCCTAGTGCCTCCCCACCCCAAATTATTTCCAATGTATCTTGTATAGATCTTATTTGTTAACTAGTAGTTTGTATGTTGTCTCCACCTTAGCTGTGAGCTCCTTGAGAGCAGGGACTGGTATTTTTGTCTTTTTAAAAAATTCCCAGTACTTAGCACAGTGCTTGACACATAGTAGGTAATAAATGCAATAATAAATAAATTTTTTATTAATAAAATATTATTATTAATAATAACCAATACTAAAAGAAAATTTACCTTCTGTCTTAGTAATAACAGAAGACACAAGGGCATGGGCTAGACTAGTAGGGTTAAGTGACTTGCCCAGGGTCACATAGCTAGAAAGTATCTGAGGCATAATTTAAACCCAGGTCATCTTAATTCCAGGCCTGGCATTCTATCTACTGTGCCACCTAGCTGTCCCTTTAATAAATACTTGTTGACTGACTGATAAACTGGCTAGGTGTTCCCCATACTATACTTGTGGAGCTGGGGTTCTAAATCTAAATATGGTTCAGTTTTAGCTTGTGACCCACCATTTCAATCTACTGAAATAGTTTATAACATGACTCATTAGTTTAGGCTGTTGAAATTCTTTTGGGATCCTGATTTTTATATGCAACATTTAGTTATCTTTCTTAGTCTGATACTCTACACAATGTGTTACCATCTGTGCCATCATAGGAATATTTGCCATATTGACAAAACATTGAACTCAGCAGGCCAGAGCCCAGTAGCATTCCACTAGAGACCTCTCTTTAGGTTAACATCAATCCATTAATGGTTAATTTATTTTGACTTAATTCAGATATGTGTAATATTTGAGATAAAAAAATAAAATGGACAGAAAACACAACAAACTAGTCCCTGCCCTAAAGGACTTTGGATAAAGCCATTCAACCAATTTAAAATACATCCATGTTGACCCATATCAAATGTGTTCCAGCTATAACCATCCCCTCCCAACATATTAGTCAGTAACCTTATCAAAAAAGGAAATGAGGTTAGTCTGGCATGACTTATTCTTGATGAACTCATGCTTGTTCTTAGTGATCACCACTTCCCTTTCTAACAAACCATCCCCTTCACGATACAGTCTAAAAACTTGCCAGGAATTGGCTTTAAGCTCAAAAGTCTGTAGTTGAAGAATGAATTTTCTTCCTCTTTTTGAAAATCAGAGTGAAATTAGTCAATTGCCAATATCACCCTGCTGGCTGTACCTCGCCCAAGACATTCCATCTCTTGGCTCCAGGCATTTTTGCCAACTGAACCTCCTGTTTAGACTATTAAGAAATTAAAAAAAACAACAACAAAAACAAAACCCTTGCCTGATCTTAATATCAATTCTAAGACAGAAGAACAGCAAGGGGTAGGCAATTGGGGGTAAGTGACTTGCCCAGGATCACATAACCAGGAAGTATTTGAGACCTAATTTGAACCCAACTCTGGTGGTCTGATGATCTATTCACTGTGCTACCTAGTTGCCCCCATGCCTAGAATTTTCTCCCCACTCATCTTCAAATCCTGGCTTCCTTCAAGACCCAGCTAAAATTTTACCATCTACAGGAAGTCTTTCTTAATCTCAATTAATTCTAGTGCTTTCCTCTATTGATTCCTCTCTCTTTATTGTTTATAGGTGGTAGATTGTTGTTCAATTATGTCTGAGTTTACATGAGCCCATGAACAAAGTCCACATTTTCTTGGCAAAGATTCTGGAATGGTTTGCTATTTCTTCTCCAATGTGTCTCTATTTTACAGATGAGAAACTGAGACGAATAGGGCATAAGTAACTTGCTTAGAGGCACACAACTAGGAAGTGTTTGAGGCCAAATTTGAACCCAACTCTGGTGGTTTGGTGCTCTATTCAATGGGCTACTTAGCTGCCCCCTTATCTAGAACCTTTTCCCTGCTCATCTTCAAATCCTTATAAAGCTGATAGATATTTGTTTGCTTGTTGCCTCCCCAGTTAGAGCTCTTTGAGGGTAAGGACCATGTTTTGCTTTTCGTATAGCAATATTTATGGACAGACTCATGGACTATTGGGGTTATAATTCCATTCCCCCAGGTTTTTCAGAGATGATAGACAGTGATTCATACTCATCAGTTGTTTCAGTCATTTGGGATACAGTTTGTTCAATTTGTCTGGGTCTGGAAATTCTCTCTTATCATCTTTTCACTTATCTTGAGCTTCCATTGTTAATTTTCCCCCTCTTTATTTCCCAGTCTGAAGTTTGTTCTCTTTGGAAGAGAAAGCAGGAGCAGCCAACACGCCCTGCCCTGCCAAGTTCACTTCCAAATGCAGCATAGTTTTTGAACGAGTCAGGCTCTTATTGCAGAACCCAGCCTCTCTGCTGATCCAACTACACTTGGTCAGGCAGGTGGCTGGCATCTTATCAAGCTCAGCTTTGGGCAAACTCTGCTGTGATCCCTAGTTCCTCATCCCCTGGCAGCTTACTCTTCAAGCAGGTTGCTTGAACCCAGTTGGATTGCCAGTTCATGCTAGTGTAGACTTCCAACCTTTGGAAGCTCACAGGATTGCAATGCTCTCCAATCTTGATTTACCTAAAAATGGTAGAACACCAGACCCCGCAGGATAATGGATCATGAAATGAATAGAACCAAGAGGACATTCTAACTAGCTACAGAATGAATGCTGGAAGAATAAATTGTGAATGTTAACCTGGAGAGAGTGAACTGAATGGAGAAAACATGGAAGACGTAATCTGTGTGAATATGTCAGGCTCTTAGACCATACCTTCTTTGATGTGGGGAAGATGGGGAGGAGCTGGATCACTTGTGGATGTAATTTATTACATAGATAGGAAGAAAAGTAAGCTACACTTATAAGAGATTTAAGTACAGTCTTCTTTTTCTTTGTATACAAATTCTTGTTTTATTTGGTTTGAAAAATTTTAGTGGGAAGGCCAAGTGATCATGGGCCCATAGCCTGGGAGGGAAAATAAAGGCCTGAGTCCTCTTTCTCTACTCTGAAACTTAAAGCATGTCTCCTCAACCACTGCAAGTGTAAAAATGGAGATTTGAACCTCGAACTTCAATTCCCAGAAGTCCTTGGTAGCTCCCAGAATTCCCTATAATCCCACCTGAATTCCCACCTGGGTTGAGAACAGAAATTGTATTGAAACTGACTGTACCTCCTACTTGGGCTCTCTGCTTCCGCTTCTAGACACACGTGTCTCTCAAGATGTAGAGTAAGTGGTTGTGAATGGCCTCTGTGCCTAGGCACGTGCTTTCTTATTTTGTATTTTCTTTAATTCTTAATCTTTAATAAATCTCTAAAAATATAATATTTTTATCAGAGAAACTAATTTTACTTTTAACACAAGGGAAGAGAGAATAGATTGGTTGTATAGGGGATTTTATTCATACCCCCATTTCTTGGCCCAAAATCCGTTAACAAAAGTCTTCTCTTCACTACCACTGTAATAAGTGGAGAGGACAGGCAGAGCATGATATGCATACTAAAGTCTAGGCTCTCATGGGCCAATCCCTGGTTATAACCTCACTTCATAGTTATTATATTATAAGTAGCACCTGCAGACTTCCTCCCCTCCTCCCCCCACTATTAGGTCAGATCCCCTCGAAGAGTAATGTCAGGGGGCAGCTGGGTGGCTCAGTGGATTGAGAAGCAGGCCTAGAGACAGGAGGTCCAGGGTTCAAATTTGATCTCAGATACTTCCCAGCTGTGTGACCCTGAGCAAGTCACTTAACCCCCATTGCCTAGCCCTTACCACTTTTCTGCTTTGGAACCAATACACAGTTTTGATTCCAAGGCTGAAGGTAAGGATTAAAAAAAAAAAGAGTAATGTCAAACTCAACTAGAAATGGGGCCAGTAATCCATTCATAAAAATCCCTGCAGGACACATATTGACTTTATTTTAAAATGTAAAATTTCTATGCTTAATTGTATTTTTACTTATTTTGTTAAATATTTCTCAAATATATTTTAATCTGATTCAGGTGGGGATGTTGTGGGCTGCAGGTATCCCATGGCTTCTCTGCATTACGTGATGGCCACTCCAGTTCATGGTATTTTGTGAGTTGGTACCCTAAAACTATAGCCACTAGCTTCCACAGATGTGTTTATCTTTACTAGTTAGCCAAAAATAAATAAATAAGCTCAAAGCAAAGGTATTTACTGAAATGGTATGAGGAAAAGCAATAAGACATCTTTCCTATAAGTATGGGGAATCCTCCAGCACAAAAACAACCAGCAGCAGCAGATAAAGGGGACTCACAGAAAAATCACTAGTCGAGAGGCACGCGTGTAGGGAATACGTGTGGCCAGGACTCGTGTCTGGAGTGGTAGCTAGAGGGCTGCTGTTGTGTCTTGGGACTGTTCCCCCTGACCTTGGTCTCATGGCCCCTACCAGATCTCATTCACTATCACATACTACTTTGCTGTAATTTCTACTAGTTACTGTCTTGGCTGAAATCCTTTACTAAGATTCTGTTGTGCTCTTTTACAAAAAAAGTAGGGGGTGGCTAGATGATGCAGTGGATAGACACTGGGCTTGGAGTCAAGAAGATTCATCTTTCTGAATTCAAATACAGCCTCAGATATTTACTAGCCTGGTGGCCCTGGGCAAGTCACTTAACCCTGTGTGTCTCAATTCCTTATGTGTAAAATGAGATGGAGAAGGAAATGGCAAACCACTCCGGGATCTTTGTTAAGAAAACCCTAAATGGGATCACAAGAAACCTGAAATGACTGAATGAAAAAAAAAAAGCTGGAATTATTCTGGCTTTTGGTTTGGACTGGGATGCTTGACAGTTCCCATGAGGACAGCCTTTTTTTTTTTTACCTTGGAGAGTCAAGATACATCAAAGAAATCTGGAATTCTTGAACCTTACGTTCTCCATAAGGTAATTCTCAAAGTTGGGTCTGCTCCAGAAAGCTCTTTACTCTTTTAGAAGACTTGATTCTAGAGTAATACTGGAAATTCAGAATATCATCTCACCCACCTAAAATGATGATGTCAGAAGATGATGTCCTTAAATTTCCCTCAGCCTATGTGCAAATATGTTTCCTATAGTCGTGATCTGCTGCAAGTAGACATCACTGCTCTTCATGGGTAAGGAGAAATGCCTTCCCTCTACCCTGACCTCTGGCTTTTCTCTGGTAGAGGTACAAAGTAAAAAGGTGAGGAGCAAGCCTTGAATAGCTTAAAGAACCTTCAAGAGCTCAGTCCCTGAAGAGTGAGGCTGGTTTGTCTAAAGAGGTCACAAGGAGCCACGATTTTCTATATCCCATTATTTGCTTTCATGCAATAGCTAATAGAAGGAATTTCATTATTTTGATTAGTGATGTACAATAATACATGCTCTATTGTACTCTAAGGTTCTTTAGGAAATGCTTTAATTTGATCAGGGACTTTCCTTATAGATACAGGTTTAAAACAAATCTAAGTTGGTCAATGAGTTCTGTTCCCATATTTCTCCCTTTAAATAATTTCTTCTTTTCTTTCTGGTTAGAATAGTTGATTTTGTCTGAATTTCATTCTTGAGAGCATTTAATCCCTTTCAAGTTAATTTCTCATATAGAATGTTAGGTCTTTGATATTTTGCTGAATACTTTAAAATGTCTTTGAGAATGAATGTCAGCCCACTCTTAGATTTCCCTTTTTTATCTATAATGAACCCTAAGTTGAAGCAATCACTTCCCACAGGTTTCCCATCGTTTTTACATCACAGCAGGTTCTCCCTTTTTGGTCAGAACAATTTCTGAAAAGGTAGTTGTATTCATCACTTTCTTTGTTTTTTTGAAGAATTAAATGAACATCCAGTAGAAGTCAGAATTGGTTATCTACTCTACTTTTAACAGAAACCTCAAGCAGTAGTATGCCTAAATTGTCAAAGCGCCCCATTACTATTATAGCATGCTTATGTGTCAGCTTTGTGATCTGTCTGGAACTCATTATCCATTTCCTCTTTCTGTCTGGGTGGTCTGTAATATAATACCTTTTACTTCTATTTTTTCCCCTCTACTAATTCTCACTCAAAAGCTCTCTCCTCTCTTGTTCATGGTTTCTTCATAGAAATAAAACTTTTTGATATACAGTCTTACTTGAACCCTAATTTCTTCATCTCTGGAAAGATGCCATTGGTCTAGATAATCTCTCTCTAAGGTCCTTCCAACTCTCATATTCCACAATCAACACTCAGCAAACATGTATTAAGTGCC